>NC_050097.1:152947343-153563696 GCF_902167145.1 Zea mays | reverse complement strand
GCGGCACCTTTGGCAGACGAAGCAGGCGACGCTTCACCTCCGCCATAATGACCGCGTCAGAAAAGGTGCACCACGTCGTTCAAATTCGTATCCTTTTCCTCTTCCTCTTTCTCTCTCATACTACAGGGACCGGGAAAGGGGATACTCTGAAAGAGATCCTTCTCCGCGAAGGGAGCGGGCCCCAAGCCCCCTACTGATCAGAGGTTCGAAGGCTGGCCCCTCGGAAGGGTTCGACAGCCGCCTCAGAGCACCCGGGCTCCGAGCCCCCTACTGATAAGAGGTTTGAAGGCTGGCCCCTCGGAAGGGTTCGACAGCCGCCTCAGAGCACTCGGGCTCCACGCCCACCACTGGTTAGAGGTTCGAAGGCTGGCCCCTCGGAGGGGTTCGACAGCCGCCTCAAGCCACTCGGGCTCCGCGCCCACTACTGATCAGGGGTTCGTAGGCTGGCCCCCGAAGGGTTCGACAGCCGCCTTAGAGCACGCAGAGCGAGGGATGACTCTGGGTACGTTCGATACACAACCAAGGCTCAGGCTACGCTCCCGAGGTACCCTAGGACATTTCTGAGACCAGCGGGAATGATTTTGTAACGGAATCCCATCGGAGGGAGGCATCAAGCCCTCGGACCCTATCAAATGGGACCGAGTCCGGCAAATCACCTGCAGGTACTTTTGGAACACGCCTCTGGGCCACTAGCCGACCCCTATCGAACGGGGCACGGGCGTCCACTCGGATCACCCGCTAGCAACTCACTGGAGACACCATGTTCGGCGCCCTCCGAGGGCAACATGGCGCTTTCCCCCCTCCTCCTTGAGAAAAGGCGACGCAGGGGCGTATGAAAAAAGCCGAGTCTGTCCTTGACCGTCCTCTCGCTCTGTGCGGAGGCTCGGGGGCTGCTCTCGCAAACCCGGCTCCGGCCAAACCGTTGACAGCGTCAACATACCAGCCCGAGAACTTGGAACTCGACTATGCACCCGGGCTATGGCCAGTTCGCATGAGGGAACAACCAGACCGGCCGAAGCATCACGAAATGCGCTAAGACCTCGAAGGAGTCAAACCACTCCTCCGATGCCTCGGGGGCTACACCCGGCGGGTGCGCTCGCGCGCACCCACCGGAACGAAACGCAACCGAGAAAGGCCGGCCCCCTTGCAAAAAAGTGCGACAAAAGCCTCCAAGCGAGTATCAACACTCCCTTCGAGGCTCGGGGGCTACTGTCGGGGACCATAATTAGGGGTACCCCCAAGACTCCTAATCTCAGCTGGTAACCCCCATCAGCACAAAGCTGCAAAGGCCTGATGGGCGCGATTAAGGTCAAGGCTCAGTACACTCAAGGGACACGATCTCGCCTCGCCCGAGCCCAGCCTAGGGCAAAGGCAGCCGACCCTGGAGGATTCACGTCTCGCCCGAGGGCCCCCTCAAGCGACACACCTTCGACTCGCCCGAGGCCCAGTCTTCGCGGAGAAGCAACCTTGGCCAGATCGCCGCGCCAACCGACCGTATCGCGGGAGCATTTAATGCAAGGATCGACTGACACCTTATCCTGACGCGCGCTCCTTAGTCGACAGAGCCGAAGTGACCGCAGTCACTTCGCCGCTCCACTGACCGACCTGATAGGAAAACAGCGCCGCCTGCCCCGCTCCGACTGTTGTGCCACTCGACAGAGTGAGGCTGACAGCAGCTAAGTCCAGCCTCGGGCGCCATGGGAAGCTCCGCCTCGCCCAACCCAGGGCTCGGACTCAGCCTCGGCCTCGGAAGACGGTCTCCACCTCGCCCAACCCAGGGCTCAGACTCAGCCTCGACCCCGGAAGACGGACTCCGCCTCGCCCGACCCAGGGCTCGGACTCAGCCTCGGCCTCGGAAGACGGTCTCTGCCTCGCCTGACTCAGGGCTCGGACTCAGGCTCTACCCTGGAAGACGGACTCTGCCTCGCCCGACCCAGGGCTTGGACTCAGCCTCGACCCCGGATGACGGACTCCACCTCGCCCGACCCTAGGGCTCGGACTCAGCCTCGGCCTCGGAAGACGAACTCCGCCTCACCCGACCCCAGGGCTCGGACTCAGCCTCGACATCGGAGGAGCCTCCGCCTCGCCCGACCTCGGGCTCGGACCCGCCACGTCATAGGGAAGGCCATCATTACCCTACCCCTAGCTAGCTCAGGCTACGGGTACAAGACCGGCGTCCCATCTGGCTCGCCCCGGTAAAAAAGTAATGATGGCACCCCGCGTGCGCCATGACGACGGCGGCTCTCAACCCCTTACGGAAGCAAGGAGACGTCAGCAAGGATCCGACAACCCCGACAGCTGTACTTCCACAAGGCTCAAGCGCTCCTCCGACGGCCACGACATCACATGAACAGGGTGCCAAGACCTCTCCGACTGCCACGACGGCATGTACTTAGGGCTCTAGCTCCTCTCTGCTAGACACGTTAGCACACTGCTACACCCCCCATTGTACACCTGGGCCCTCTCCTTACGCCTATAAAAGGAAGGTCCAGGGCTCTCGTACGAGAAGGTTGGCCGCGGGGGAGAACGGGCTGGCGGACAGTCTCTCTCTCTCTCCCACGCGGACGCTTGTAACCCCCCTACTGCAAGCGCACCCGACCTGGGCGCAGGGAACAACGAAGGCCGCGGGTTTCCCCTTTGCCGTTTCTCGCCCCCCTTTGTGCTCCGTCTCGCGCCGACCCATCTGGGCTGGGACACGCGGCGACAATTTACTCGTTGGTTCAGGGACCCCCCGGGGTCGAAACACCGACAACTTCGTTTGGCTAATGAAGGTGCCCTCTTGGAGTTGCTTCACTTGAAATCCTAAGAAATACTTCAACCCCCTCATCATAGACATCTCGAATTTTTTAATCATGATCCTACTAAACTCTTCACAAGTAGATTTGTTAGTAGACCTAAATATAATATCATCAACATAAATTTGGCATACAAACAAATCATTTGCAATTGTTTTAGTAAAGAGAGTAGGATCGGCTTTTCCGACTTTGAAGCCATTAGCGATAAGAAAATCTCTTAGGCATTCATACCATGCTCTTGGGGCTTGCTTGAGCCCATAAAGCGCCTTAGAGAGTTTATATACATGGTTAGGGTACTCACTATCTTCAAAGCCGGGAGATTGCTCAACATAGACCTCGTCCTTGATTGGTCCATTGAGGAAGGCACTTTTCACGTCCATTTGATAGAGCTTAAAGCCATGGTAAGTAGCATAGGCAAGTAAAATGCGAATTGACTCAAGCCTAGCTACGGGTGCATAGGTTTCACCAAAATCCAAACCTTCGACTTGTGAATATCCCTAGGCCACAAGTCGGGCTTTGTTCCTTATCACCACACCATGCTCATCTTGTTTGTTGCGGAAGACCCACTTGGTTCCTACAACATTTTGGTTAGGACGTGGAACAAGATGCCATACCTCATTCCTCGTGAAGTTGTTGAGTTCCTCTTGCATTGCTAACACCCAGTCTGAATCCCTTAATGCGTCTTCCACCCTATATGGCTCAATAGAAGACACAAAGGAGTAATGTTCACAAAAATGAGCAACACGAGATCGAGTGGTTACCCCCTTTTGAATATCGCCGAGGATAGTGTTCACGGGGTGATCTCGTTGTATTGCTTGGTGTACTCTTGGGTGCGGCGGCCTTGGACCCTCATCATCTTCCTTGTCTTGATCATTAGCATCTCCCCCTTGATCATTGTCCTCCTCTTGATCTTTATTTTCATCATCTTGAGCTTGATCCTCATCTTGGGTTGGTGGGGATGCTTGCATGGAGGAAGATGGTTGATCTTGTGCATGTCGAGGCTCTTCGAATTCCTTAGGACACACATCCCCAATGGACATGTTCCTTAGTGCGACGCATGGAGCCTCTTCATCATCTAGCTCATCAAGATCAACTTGCTGATGTCTTCTTGAGGATTCGGTGAAGGTAGAGACGGTTGATGGCGTAGCAAACAGTGTTGATTGCTTCCGCCCAAAACCGGTCCAAAGTCTTGTACTCATCAAGCATGGTCCTCGCCATGTCAAGTAGAGTTCTATTCTTCCTCTCCACTACCATTTTGTTGTGGCATGTAGGGAGAAGAGAACTCATGCTTGATGCCCTCGTCCTCAAGAAAGCCTTCTATTTGAGAGTTCTCGAACTCCGTCCCATTATCGCTTCTAATCTTTTTTATCCTTAAGTTGAACTCATTTTGAGCCTGTCTCAAGAATCCCTTTAAGGTCTCTTGGGTTTGAGATTTTTCCTGCAAAAAGAACACCCAAGTGAAGCGAGAATAATCATACACAATAACTAGACAATACTTACTCCCGCCGATGCTTATGTAAGCTATCGGGCTGAATAGGTCCATGTGAAGTAGCTCGAGCGGCCTGTCAGTCGTCATGATGTTCTTGTGTGGATGATGAACACCAACTTGCTTCCCTGCTTGACATGCGCTACAAACCATGTCTTTCTCAAAATGAACATTTGTTAGTCCCAAAATGTGCTCTCCCTTTAGAAGCTTATGAAGATTCTTCATCCCAACGTGGGCTAGTCGGTGATGCCAGAGCCAACCCATGTTAGTCTTAGCAATTAAGCAAGTGTCGAGTTCAGCTCTATTAAAATCAACTAAGTATAGCTGACCCTCTAACACTCCCTTAAATGCTACCGAATCATCACTTCTTCCAAAGACAGTAACACCTATATCCGTAAAAAGACAATTGTAGCCCATTTTACATAATTGAGAAACTGAAAGCAAGTTATAGTCTAAAGAATCTACAAGAAAAACATTGGAAATAGAATGGTCAGGATATATAGCAATTTTACCAAGTCCTTTGACCAAACCTTGATTTCCATCCCCGAATGTGATAGCTCGTTGGGGATCATGGTTTTTCTCATAGGAGGAGAACATCCTCTTCTCCCCAGTCATGTGGTTTGTGCACCCGCTATCGATGATCCAACTTGAGCCCCCGGATGCATAAACCTACAAAACAAGTTTAGGCCTTGTTCTTAGGTACCCAAACGGTCTTGGGTCCTTTCACATTAGAAACAAGCACCTTGGGTACCCAAACACAAGTCTTTGAGCCCTTGTGTTTGGCCCCAACATATTTGGCAACTACTTTGCCTGATTTGTTAGTTAAAACATATGAAGCATCAAAAGTCTTAAATGAAATAATAGGCTCATTTGATGCAATAGGAGTTTTCTTCTTAGACATTTTAACATGGGTAGAACGCCTAGAGCTAGAAGCTTCATTCTTATAAATAAAAGCATAGTGAGAAACAGACTGAGTCTTCTTAGCATGAATTCTCCTAATCTTATCCTCAGGATAACCAGCAGGATATAAAATATAGCCCTCGTTATCCTGAGGCATGGCAGTCTTGCCCTTAACAAAATTAGACAATCTTTTAGGGGCATTGAGCTTGACATTGCCTCCCTGTTGGAAGCCAATGCCATCCTTAATGCCAGGGTGTCTCCCACTATAGAGCATGCTTCTAGCAAATTTAAATTTTTCATTTTCTAAGTCATGCTCATTAATCTTAGCACTAAGTTGAGCTATGTGATCATTTTGTTGTTTAATTAAAGCTAGGTGATCATGGATAGCATCAACATTAATATCTCTACATCTAGTACAAATAGTAACATGATCAACACTAGATGTAGAGGGTTTGCATGCATTTAATTCATCAATCTTAGCATCTAAAATAGCATTTTCATTCTTAAGATTGGAAATAGAAACACTGCAAACATTTAAATCTTTAGCCTTAGCAATTAATTTTTCATTTTCAATTTTAAGGCTAGTGAGTGATCCATTCAACTTGTCAATCTTAGTAATTAAACTAGCATTATCATTTTTAAGGTTGACAAGAGAGTCATCACTAACATTTAATTTCTCAACATTAGCAATCAATTTATCATTCTCTAATCTAAGGTTGGAAATAGTGTCATGGCAAGTGCTTAGCTCACTAGTTAATTTTTCACATTTTTCTATCTCCTGAGCATAAGCATTTTTAATTTTAACATGCTTCTTATTTTCTTTAATAAGGAAGTCCTCTTGGCTATCCAAGAGTTCATCCTTCTCATGAATGGCACTAATCAATTCATTCAATTTTTCTTTTTGTCGCATGTTTAAGTTGGCAAAAAGGGTGAGCAAATCATCCTCATCATCACTAGAGCTAGCCTCATCACTAGATGTTGCATATTTAGTGGAAGCTCTAGATTTTACCTTCTTCTTTTTGCCGTCTTTTGCCATGAGGCACTTGTGGCCGACATTGGGGAAGAGGAGACCCTTGGTGATGGCGATGTTTGCGGCGTCCTCGTCGGAGGAGGAGTCGGTGGAGCTCTCGTCGGAGTCCCACTCCCGGCAAACATGGGCATCGCCGCCCTTCTTCTTGTAGTACCTCTTCTTCTCCTTCTTCTTCCCTCTCTTGTCGTCGCCCCTGTCACTAGAAATAGGACATTTTGCTATAAAGTGACCGGGCTTACCACACTTGTAGCAAATTTCTTGGAGCGGGGCTTGTAGTCCTTCCCCTCCTTTGCTTGAGGATTTGGCGAAAGCTTTTGATGATTAAAGCCATCTCCTCATTGTCGATCTTGGAGGCGTAGATGGGGAGCCTACTTGACGTAGACTCTTCTTTCTTTTCTTCCGTCGCTTTGAATGCGACGGGTTGCACCTCGGGTGTGGAGGTGGTGCCTCGCTCGATGATTTGTTTGGAGCCTTTGATCATCAATTCAAAGCTCACAAACTTTCCTATCACTTCCTCGGGAGACATTAGTTTATATCTAGGATCACCATGAATTAATTGAACTTGAGTAGGGTTAAGAAAAACGAGTGATCTAAGAATAACCTTGACCATTTCATGGTCATCCCATTTGGTGCTCCCGAGGTTGCGCACTTGGTTCACCAAGGTTTTGAGCTGGTTGTACATAGCTTGTGGCTCCTCTCCTTGGTTGAGCATAAATCGACCGAGCTCCCCCTCAATCGTCTCGCGCTTGGTGATCTTGGTCACCTCATCTCCTTCGTGTGCGGTCTTTAGCACGTCCCAAATCTCTTTAGCACTCTTCAACCCTTGCACCTTATTATACTCCTCTTGACTTAGAGAGGCGAGGAGTATAGTGGTGGCTTAGGAGTTGAAGTGCCGGATTTGGGCTACCTCGTCCGAGTCATAGCCTTCATCCCCCACGGATGGTTCCTGCACACCAAATTCAACAATGTCCCAAATGCTAGCGTGGAGTGAGGTTAGATGGTGCCTCATTTTATCACTCCACATACAATAGTCTTCACCGCCAAAAACCGGTGGTTTACCTAGTGGGACGGAAAGTAAAGGAGTGCGTTTGGAAATGTGATGATAGCGTAAGAGGATCTTACTAAAATTCTTGCGCTCATGGTGATTAGAAGTGACAGACGGCGTGTCGGAGCCGGAGGTGGAAGGCGACGAAGAATCGGTCTCATAGTAGACCACTTTCTTCATTTTCTTCTTCTTGTCGCCACTCCTGTGCGACTTGACGCGCGGAGGTGATTCCTCCCTCTTCTTGTTGCTGGACTCCCCAAATGGAGCCTTCTCGTGGCTTGTGGCGGGCTTCTCGCCGGTCACCATCTCCTTCTTGGCGTGAGCTCCCGACATCACTTCGAGCGGTTAGGCTCTAATGAAGTACCGGGCTCTGATACCAATTGAAAGTCGCCTAGAGGGGG
This sequence comes from Zea mays, assembly GCF_902167145.1. NCBI lineage: Eukaryota > Viridiplantae > Streptophyta > Magnoliopsida > Poales > Poaceae > Zea > Zea mays. The sequence continues at coordinate 153,556,039 of NC_050097.1, read as the reverse complement.
GTGAATAGGCAAATATGAAATTTATAAACTTTAAGCACAACTACAAGCTAGGGTTAGCGTTAGAAATATAATCGAGTCCGAAAGTGTCGGCGTTTCGACCCCGGGGGGTCCCTGGACCGACGAGTAAATTGTCGCTGCGTGTCCCAGCCCAGATGGGTCGGCGCGAGACGGAACACAAAGGGGGGAAAACCAGCAAGGGGAAACCGCGGCCTTCGTGTTGTCCTGCGCCCAGGGCGGATGCGCTTGCAGTAGGGGGTTACAAGTGTTCGCGTGGGAGAGAGAGAGAGAGCCTTGTGCGTCGGCCCGTTCTCCCGCGCGGCCAACCTTCTCGTACGAGAGCCCTGGACCTTCCTTTTATAGGCGTAAGGAGAGGACCCAGGTGTACAATGGGGGTGTAGCAATGTACTAACGTGTCTAGCAAAGGGGAGCCAGAACCCTATGTACGTGCCATCGTGGCTGTCGGAGAGGTTTTGGCGCCCTGTTCATGTGATGTCGTGGACGTCGGAGGAGCGCTTGAGCCCTGTGGAAGTACAACTGTCGGGGATGTCGGATCCTTGCTGACGTCTCGTTGCTTCCGTAAGGGGCTGAGAGCCGCCGTCGTCATGGAGCACGCAGGGTGCCATCATTCCTTGTTTACCGGGGCGAACCAGATGGGACGCCGATATTGTTCCCCATATCCTGAGCTAGCTAGGAGTAGGGTAATGATGGCCCCCTTGTGACGTGGTCGGTCCGAGCCCGGGGTCGGGCAAGGCGGAGGCTCCTCCGAAGTCGAGGCTGAGTCTGAGCCCGGGGGTCGGGCGAGGCGGAGACCGTCGTCCGAGGTCGAGGTTGAGTCCGAGCCCTGGGGTCGGGCGAGGCGGAGTCTGTCTTCCGAGGTCGAGGTTGAGTCCGAGCCCAGGGGTCGGGCGAGGCGGAGACCGTCGTCCGAGGTCGAGGTTGAGTCCGAGCCCGGGGGTCGGGCGAGGCGGAGACCGTCGTCCGAGGTCGAGGTTGAGTCTGAGCCCTGGGGTCGGGCGAGGCGGAGTCCGTCTTCCGAGGTCGAGGTTGAGTCGGAGCCCGGGGGTCAGGCGAGGCGGAGTCCGTCGTCCGAGGTCGAGGCTGAGTCCGAGCCCTAGGGTCGGGCGAGGCGGAGTCAGTCGTCCGGCGTCGAGGTTGAGCCCGAGCTCTGGGTCGGGCAAGGCGGAGCTTCCTATGGCACCCGAGGCTGGACTTAGCTGCTGTCAGCCTTGCTCTGTCGAGTGGCACAGCAGTCGGAGCAGGGCAGGCGGCGCTGTTTTCCTGTCAGGTCGGTCAGTGGAGCGGCGAAGTGACTGCGGTCACTCCAGCCCTGTCGACTGAGGAGCGCGCGTCAGGATAAGGTGTCAGTCGATCTTTAATGCTCCTGCAATACGGTCGGTTGGCGTGGCGATCTGGCTAAGGTTGCTTCTCCACGAAGCCTGGGCCTCGGGCGAGCCGAGGGTGCGTCCGTTGCTTGAGGGGACCCTCGGGCAAGACGTGAATCCTCCTGGGTCGGCTGCCGTTGCCCGAGGCCGGGCTCGGGCGTGGCGAGATCGTGTCCCTTGAGTGGACGGAGCCTTACCTGAATCGCACCCATCAGGACTTTGAAGCTTTGTGCTGATGGGGGTTACCAGCTGAGATTAGGAGTCTTGGGGGTACCCCTAATTATGGTCCCTGACAGTAGCCCTCGAGCCTCGAAGGGAGTGTTGGTACTCGCTTGGAGGCTTTTGTCGCACTTTTTGCAAGGGGACCGGCCTTTCTCGGTTGCGTTTCGTTCCGGTGGGTGCGCGCGAGCGCACCCGCCGGGTGTAGCCCCCGAGGCCTCGGAGGAGTGGTTTGACTCCTTCGAGGTCTTAGCGCGTTTTGTGAAGCTTCGGCTGGTCTGGTTGTTCCCTCATGCGAACTGGCCGTAGCCCGGGTGCATAGTCCGGTTCCAAGTTCTCGGGCTGGTATGTTGATGTTGTCAATGGTTTGGCCAGAGCCGGGTTTGCGAGAGCAGCCCCCGAGCCTTCGCACAGAGCGAGAGGACGGTCAAGGACTGACTCGGCTTTTTTCATACGCCCCTGTGTCGCCTTTCCGCAAGGAGGGGGGAAAGCGCCATGTTGCCCTCGGAGGGCGCCGAACATGGTGTCTCCAGTGGGTTGCTAACGGGTGATCCGAGTGGACGTCCGTGCCCCGTTCGATAAGGGTCGGCTAGTGGCCCAGAGGCGCGCTCCAAAAGTACCTGCAGGTGATTTGCCGGACCCGGTCCCGTTTGATAGGGTCCAAGGGCTCGATGCCTCCCTCTGATGGGACTCCGTTACAGAATCGCTCCTGCTGGTCTCGGAAATGTCCTAGGGTACCTTGGGAGCGTAGCCCGAGCCTCGGCCATGTATCGGACGTACCTAGAGTCATCCCTCGCTCTGCGTGCTCTGAGGCGGCTGTCGAACCCTTCGGGGGCCAGCCTACGAACCCCTGATCAGTAGTGGGCGCGGAGCCTGAGTGGCCTGAGGCGGCTGTCGAACCCTTCCGAGGGGCCAGCCTTCGAACCTCTGACCAGTAGTGGGCGCGAAGCCCGAGTGCTTTGAGGCGGCTGTTGAACCCTTCCGAGGGGCCAGCCTTCGAACCTCTGATCAGTAGGAGGGCTCGGGGCCCGCTTCCTTCGCGGAGAAGGATCCCTTTCGGAGTATCCCCTTTCCTGGTCCCTGTAGCAAGAGAGAGAAAGGGGAGGAGAAAAAGGGATATGAATTTGAACGACGTGGCATACCTCTTTGACGCGGTCATTATGGCGGAGGTGAAGCGTCGCCTGCTTCGCCTGCCAAAGGTGCCGCATGTCCTGCCGCAGAGTTAATGCGACGGGACGAGTGGTTTGTGGGGCAGCCGTTGTGCGTGCGCGAGCCGTTCAAGGAACGGGCGTTTTGCCTTTGAGTTTTGAGTTTCGCGGCGGGTTCGGGCGAAGTGTTGAACGGGTCTCGCCCGGGCCTTTATATATTCGGAAGAGGGACTGGTGGCGGTTCTTTACTCTGCCGCTCGCCTCCCACTTAGGTTTCCGTAACCTGAGGGAATAGCCAGAGAAAGAAAACCACGCACCTTGTCCGCTCTGCCGCCACGTCCTTCGCTTGGTGATGGCCGATCGGGTGACCGTCATTCTGCCGCACGACCCGTGGCCTTTCTCCACCGTCACGGCGGACGATCTGGAGGCCCTCGTTGCCGACGGCTTGCTTCGTCCCCTCTCCGGTGACCCACAGCCGGAGTGGATGGCCCCTCCGAGCGGAGCCGCCCCGTCCCTGCCGCCGGGGTATGTGCTGAGTTTCGTCTCTTTTCACGAGCGGGGGTTCGGAGTGCCGGCAAGTCGTTTCATGCGGGCGATTCTGCACTTCTACGGGGTGGAGCTGCACAATCTCAGCCCCAACTCCATCGCGCAAGCAGCCATCTTCGCGGTGGTTTGCGAAGGGTTTTTGGGGATTGCCCCCCACCGGGATCTGTGGACCCATCTCTTCTCCGCGGAGCTTTTTGCCTCGACGATGGGGGAAAGAAAAGTTCGCATGGCGGTGCGGGCCGGTGGCTGCATCCTCAAGTTGAGGCAGGCGCGGGCACAGCAGTATATCCCTGCCATCCTCGTGTCTTCGAACAAGGGGTGGCAGCGCCGGTGGTTTTACCTCCGGAATGACGATGGGAGGCTCCCGTCATTTTCTCAACGAGTGGTGACCGCCACCGGCAGCAACTAGAGCTATGGGGCCCCACGCGAGAAACAGAAGAATCTCCAGCCCCTTTTGAAGGCCTTGGAGGAGCTGCGAGAAGGAGGGCTCACCGCCACGGGGGTGGTTGCCGCCATCCATCGCCGGAGGGTGCTCCCCTTGATGGAGCGGTGGCTGCTGCTTTCGGAGATGACGCCGGGGGTCGACTTGGAGGGTTTGTAGATGTCCGTGGTCCCCCTCCTCGTCGATGACCTCCACAGGCGGGTAGCCGGCATGGTAGGGAGGTTAGACGCCGATGCTCTTACCTAGCTCTCGATGTGTCCTGAGCGTGGGTGTGTGTCCCTGGTGAGTGTCTGCTCCTTCTTCCTTCTTGTGTCAGATTGCCTCTGGTTCTCATAGCCGAGATTTTCGTCCATTTCCAGGAGGTGGGGTTTCACAAGCCTTCCCTGCCACCTATCCCGGAGGACGCGGTGGATCGAGCCGCGCGGAGGGTCGCTGCGGAGAAGAAGAAGGAGAAGAAGGACGCGGAAAAGGCTCGGGCCCGCAAGCGAATGCAGGCTCGGGATGCCTTGGAGAGGCTTCGTCGTCGGCAGGAGAGGGACGGGCTCCCGAGGGAGCCATCGCTGGAGACGCCTGACGATGACGACGACGACGACGATGACGATGATGAAGACGATGACATGGCTGCCCGCCTCGGCCTCAGCCCGGATCTGAGGCTAGGCTAGGGGTCATCGAGCCAGCCCCCGAGTGGGCTGGCGCCGTCGGTTTCCGGTGCCGGGACATCAGGGTCCCGGTCCGAAGAACAGGGGCAGGCCGAGGGGGTACTTGACCCTTTGGCCGAGGTAGTTGAGGTGACCCCGGGGAGCCAGGCCGACTCGCCTGTTCCCCAAGGGCCGTTGCCCGTGCCGACTGCACAGGAGGCCGATCTTTGGGTCGTCGTGGCTGCGCCTGGGCAGTCCGTCCCTCTGGTGCCTCGGGCGCCCGAGGCAAGGATGGTGCCGAAGCCGGCAGCGGGGCTAACTTCGGTGGTACCCGCGGGGACCGAGGCTCGAGGGGCCTCCCCGCAGGCACGATTGGTCATGGCCCGGAGTGGGTAAGTATCTGAGGATACTTTTGTCCCGGCTCCTTCTTCGTGTGTCCTGACCCTGCTCTTCCCTTTCGTCCCAGTAAACGGAGGCACGGTTCGACCGGTTTGGCTCCCCAGAAGGTCCTCAAGACGGTGTCGGCTTCTACAGCCAGTGCCGCACCAGGCCTCGCCGGCCGGCTAGCCTCCACACAAAGTGCCTCCAAGCATGGGGCACAGGCGGCACAAGTTGCCGTGGGGCGAGCTCCCGAGGCCGACCCCTCCGTCGAGGTGGCCGCCGTGCCGAGGGAGATTGCTGGCGCGGCCGCGGCCTCGAGCTCGCCAGATGCGTTGCCGGCTGGCACCGGCTTTTGCCAAGGCTGTTGCCATTCTGGCCGTGGAGCCACCCGTCACCGCCGATGTTGAGACGGCCGAGGCGCCGCCACTCGAGGTCGACGATCAGAAACCTGCCCCCTTGACCGAGGAGGTATCCGATGCGCCGGCTGCAGGAGGCACCGACGCCTTGGAGGAGGGAGGCACAGAACCGCGGCCCGTCCTGGGGAGCGGCGACCTCATCCTTGCACGGTGAGGTCCCAATGAGCGGCGTGGGGAGAGGCTCCGGTTCTGGACCCGTGGTGTTTCGGAACCCCTCCTCGTTCTTGACAATGAGCGAGAGGAGCAGACCTGGGACGAGCTTCGCGAGTGCGCCGAGGCGACGGTGGGGTCGCTTCGGTCGACCCTGGAGGCCCTTTCCAGGGACGTTCCCAGGATCCTCCAGGTAAGGATTTTAGGCATACCTTTCATGTGATCGAGGCATTCTTTGTAACGTCCCGCTTCCCTTCCTCAGGATCTGACGGATCTGAGCACCGCCAAGTCGTTGTTCATCCGCCGCGAGGCCGACGTCTGGGGTTCGCTGTGGTTCCTGAGGACCACGCTTGCCGAAGCCACCGAACGCCTCTCCCAATGGAGCGCTGAGGCGGCGGACCTTCGGTTGCTCTGTGACGAGCTGGGGGCAGAGGCAGCGGCGGCGCGGGTAGAGGCGCAGCGACGGCAGTTGGAGCTTGGCCAGGTCATCGGCGAGCGGGACCAATCTTGGGGCCGGGCCGCCGAGGTCGAGAGTCGGGCTGAGGCCCTTGGAGGCCAGCTAGCCAAGGCGTCTGCCCGGGCCGGAGACCTTGCGGCGGACCTGGCCGTGGCCATCGGGTCTGCTCAGTTCGCTCAAGCCGCAGTCTCGGAGCAGCGTGCCCGGGCCGAAGGTATGTCTTGGCTGTTTCGAGATTTCGATTCAGCTTCATTCTCCAACTTGTGTTTGAAGACTTCTGCTTTAGCTATTCGTAGGGCTCGAGTCTACCCTCAATGAGTCCGCCAAGGCACTTGCCCAGGCGGCCGAGCAGAGGGAGGCCGACCACGTGGCCATGTCCGAGGCTATCTCGGCCTTTTGCCAGGTCTTTGGCCTCGACGACGTCCCCTCGGGAAGCTCCCCTCAAAGTCGCCTACAGGCCTTGGGTGACCACGCGCGCGACAGACTCCGCGAGGCGCTGCATCACGGCATTAGGCGGGCCTTCGTCGTGCTCGCTTCCCACTACGACGTGGATCTGGAGCGGGTCAGCGAGGGGTACTGCCTTCCCGACGAAGATGAAGCTGCCCTGGCCGAAGTTCAGAGGCTTAACGCGGTCACCGCGGGCCCAAGCGCGGTGTTGGCATCCACTTTCGAGGCAGAGATCCTTCCGCTTGCGCCGCCGTCCGAGGGCGGGACGGATCTCGCCGAGGGTGGAAACGAAGCCGAGGGTGCAGCTCCTCCTTCGGGCGATGCCTGATTCTGCCGGAGCAGTTTATTTTGTAGATGTATGTGTCTTTCGCGGCCGCCGAGGCCTGAACACTTTGTCGTTGGGATATAAAGCTCCGTCTCTTTTCCTCCTGTTTCGCGTATCCGGACTCGTTCGTTAGTAGCAGGATTGCTTACCCAAGCAAGAGTTATTTTTCACGGTAGGTGACGAGTGAGGTATCCGTATCCCGGAGGCGTAGGAGTCCCTCGGCTCGGTCGGCCTTGCCACTTACATGTACTCTTATTCGTTTCTCGGGGTTCTGTTACTGATATAGTCGGGAAACGTGAAAGTTGTTTTGGTGGAAGACTTCTTTCGAGGAAAATTTTGACGTAGAGGAGGTTCCCCTTCTAGCCCCCGAGGGAGGGTCGGGCTTTGCCGAGGCAAGGCTGACCCTTCCTTGATGGTTAGACTTCATATGTAAGCGAGGTATATGAACGACTTGTAAACATCTTAAGGGTAGAAGCGACGTAGCTGTCGGATGTTCCAAGCGTTGTTGTAGATCCGTGGCTTGAGTCCTTGCAGAATCATGTTGTTGGCACGCTCTACTTGCCCATTCGTCATGGGGTGAGCTACGGCGGCCTAGTCCACCCGGATGTGGTGATCCTCGCAGAAGTCCAGGAACTTTCTGCCGGTGAACTGGGTGTCGTTGTCGGTGATGATGGAGTTCGGGACCCCAAATCAATGGATGATGTTGGTGAAGAACGCCACCGCTTGTTCGGACCTGATGCTGTTTAGGGGTCGGACCTCGATCCACTTGGATAATTTGTCGATGGTGACCAGCAGGTGCGTGTAGCCCCCGGGTGCCTTCTGCAAGGGACCGACGAGGTCCAGACCCCACACAGTGAACGGCCAGGCGATGGGTATTGTCTGCAGAGCCTGAGCGGGCAGGTGGGTCTGCTTTGCGTAGAATTGACACCCTTGGCAGGTGCGTACAATCCTAGTGGCGTCGACCACCGCGGTTGGCCAGTAGAAACCCTGTCGGAAGGCGTTTCCAACAAGGGCCCGAGGTGCTGCGTGATGACCGCAAGCCCCCGAGTGTATTTCTTGTAATAACTCCTGACCTTCGGCGATGGATATGCATCGTTGGAGGATGCCTGAAGGGCTGCGGTGGTAGAGCTCCTTCCCATCACCCAGCAAGACGAACAACTTGGCGCGCCGCGCCAGTCGCCGAGCTTCGGCTCTGTCGAGGGGTAGCTCTCCTCGTTGGAGATGTTGCAGGTACGGGGTCTGCCAGATTCGATTAGGCGGGACCCCATTCTGCTCTTCCTCGACGTGCAGTGCCTTACCCTCGGGGGCCGAGGGTGCCTCGGGTCGAGCCGAGGGCGCCTCGGGCTGAGCCGAGGGCGCCTCGGGCAGGGCCGAGACCTTCTCGGGTGTAACACCCAAAATCCGATTTTAGGATCTACAAAAGTTTCTCCAAAAGGTTTGAACAAAAAAACAATCTTTTAACAAGAACCTTCTCACTTTTAAAGACACTTCTCCCAAAATAAATACTTTTAATAATAAATGACTAAATAAGAAGGATTCCTTACTGAACTACATTATTTCCTAATTAACTATATAATGATATGTACTCTACAGAGTATTAATTCAAAGCATCTCTTCATAAAGGTTGTACACTAGAAATTATTTTACTAAAACAAGTATTTTTATGTATGAACTCCATATTTAAAAGCATTTGCTTAGGTGAATAAGATAATAAACAAAACCATATTTGACACTCATGTTGGAGTTTTATTGTTTGTGCATTTAATCCCAAACTTATACTTGAAATTGAGTTTGAGTTGAAAAAGAATAGAAAGGAAAACAAAATAAAATAAAATAAAATAAAATAAAAAGTCTTTCCTGCGTCATGGGCCAAATTTGCCTCGTCCTGGCCCAACTACCAGCTCTCCTCAGCCATACACGCGCGCGCGGACCCTCTTGGCCGACATGCGGGGCCCGCGTGGCTGCCACCTGTGCGCGCATTCGCATCCCTTCTTGCCGCTGTCTCTGTCAGCCAGGTCCCACGCGTCACACTCTGCGTTCGAGTCGTCTTCTTCTCCGATAAAATCGCGCAGGCACCTAGACCGGGGTAAGTAATCCATGCCGTGTGGGGCACTCTGGCCGGTGATTCACCTCCGTGGTTTCCGCTCGGACCAACTACCTGAACCGCGAATCGCTGCAGCAAAGTCTACCCAGCGCCTCTGACTCCGTCTTCTTGCTCGGTCTGTAGCAACGGAAGCCGGTGGTGCCGCCAGGAATCGCGGACCCGGACTTCACTGGCGGGGCGCATAAAACTCGAGCCCTATCGCTCCCCTGTGGATACGCCAAGTCGAAGCAAGTAGTCCCCGTGTCGTGTATGCGTACAGAGCGGAGGGAGAGAGAGAATGGGGTGCCGCCACCGAGCAAGTAATGTCATCGGCGCCGTCCGCGGTTCAAGGTTCGTGGCGCCCCTGCCTTAGCAATTGGGGTCGCGTGGGCCTGCCCGTGGGTGCTAGCGACCTCCCCAGCCCCGAAGCCGAGCCGGGAACTGCGCAATTTCTCGTCGGTCGCCGTCCGTGGCGGATTCGTCGTGCAATCTCGTCGTGGCGTCCGTCTACTCCCCAATCTCCAGTAAGAACCTCCTCTACATGTCCGCTTTCGTCAACCCTTGGCGTAGAACCGGTCTCATTAGAGTCAACGGGCGCGCGGCGAGGCTGCAGCCACCAGGGAGGGAGCGCCGCCCTATTTATCGCGAGGTGGAAGAAAGCCAGCAGACCGTTGATCAACCGTTGTAGGGCTAGAATTAGATCTTGTGGGAGTTGGCTCTTGACCGTCCGATTGTGATCAGGCGACTCCGGGGCAATTACGGTAGTATAAAATCCGAACCGCTGATTCTAAATTCAACCGTCGCGATCACGTACCGGTTTGGTTGAGAATTGATTTAATCTGGGCCATCTGGGTGGGATCGAATGGTGGAGATCACTCGATACCGCTTCAGTTGTGCCCTTTTTCACAAGAGACCCTGTGGAATTACGAAATAAACCCGCTGTCCCTCATGACTATTTACTGAGTCTGGGGAATCTTTCGCTGAGGCCCCTGCACTTACCAGATTTCTTGCGCGCAGACCAAAAGTATTGAAATTCAGTTCAGAATTGTTTTTTTTAGTGTAAAAGTAATTATTAAAACTTGTTTAATCCCTAGAAAATACATATTAAGTCCAAATGAGTCCATTCTAATTTCTATAACTATATAATACTATTGTTTATCACATAGTACCTCTGTTTTGATATGAATATCAGATTAAAATTAATATCCTAATTAATCTTTTATACAACACTTAAAACTTTATAAATTCATAACTTCTTCATTTTAACTTCGATTTGATCCGTTCAAATTGTGTTAGCCTCGTATAAATATTTACTACGCAGTAACAACATTGATTATACCATGTCTCATACTTTTATAATTAGATATTTATTTATCCTATGTTAATTGGATTAACCTATGTCTATTGGATTAACTTCTGATCTTACGGTTATAATTTGACTAGATGATCCTTAATCAAATAATGACTTAGATTAAAGTTGAGATAATTGTTTATAGAATAACCTCTTATATGAGTTATATTAACCAATTTATAATATAGTTTAACATTTTAATCACATAAATCCTCTATAAAATCATAACTCCTTAATCGTAGCTCCGATCTTAGTAGTCCTCGATCCCACGATCTCGTAGCAACGCGTAGGATATTCTTATATAGTTTGTTCTTATGTTTGGTGTGATGTTAATTTTGCCTATATCATGTTTGTTTGTATTGCTACGACTAGCGCGAGGTTACGAGTCACCTGAAGATCACCCTGGTAACTGGAATCTCAAGTGCCAGGCAAGTTGTGCCCTTGATCCACTTTTGTTACCTAATAATATTCTTTATTATCACTATTCAATGCATAGGTTTAATTTTGATGGGACCTAATAGGACACCCTAGTTTGTTTATCTTGTTTACCTTGTTTACCCCTGAATCAATTGGGTAGTTATGCTATTGCTTTATATGGTTTTCGGGTTAATATTTCATTACATCCATGTTCCAATTATTCTGTTATGTTATTTATGTTCATGACAAGATCATTATGTTAATTGGAACATGGAGCGACCACCCGGGAAAACAGTGCTACCACAAGGGTTTAATGGGACGCCCTTGGCTGAATAACTAGGAAAGCTAGTGGAGGTCTTCCTTACCCGAAAGGGGCAAGGGCAGTAGGGGAGTGGTCAGTGTAGGGAGGCCCTCGGGAGGATTTTGCTGCGATGGCGGTCCTGCAAGGGATTCCTGCATTGGAGCTTCCTATAAACTGTAGCGGGATTTCTGAAGCTAGTGGAACTTTGTAAAGGCCTCGTAGTGTTACCCTGCCTCGCTTCCTTGGTAGAGGTGTATGGGATTCATGACCCCTTGGCAGATGGGTAACACGGCTTGTGGGTAAAGATGCGCAACCTCTACAGAGTGTAAAACTAGTATACTAGCCGTGCTCACGGTCAAGAGCGGCTCGGACCCTCACATGATTAATTTATGGAACTAAATTCAATTTGTCATATGCATTGCATGGGATTATTTATTAATTTTGTTCTATTACTTTTATTAAGGTTTGATATTTACTTACACCTAGTAATTGCTAATAAAAGTTTGACCAACATTAAAAGCAATGCTCAGCTTTAACCATTTTCTTTGATAAGCCTTACACTTCATGAGCTCCCACCTTTGGCGAGTTCATGCACATTATTCCCCACAACTTGTTGAGCGATGAACGTATGTGAGCTCACCCTTGCTGTCTCACACCCCCCCACAGGAGAAGAACAGGTGGTTCAGTGGAGCATCATATCGAGGAGTTCGATTCGATCTAGGTGGCGTCTCCCAGTTGACTTTCTGGCGCCAAGGATGGATTTTAGATCTGCTATATTTATCTTTTATTTTGTAAGACTTCTGCTATGTAATAAGTACTCTGATTATTGTGACATTTATCTCTATACACTCTGTGATTATATATGTTGTCTTCTTTGGCGCATGTATGAGATGCACCCGGTTTTGTCCTTTAAACCCGGGTGTTACAGAAGTGGTATCAGAGGAATGTTGACTGTAGGACGAAACCTAGATAGAAATGGACAACCATTCTCTACTTACCTTCGCTACTCTGATTCTTTTCTAAACTTATCTTAATCTTTTCTCATCTATTTCCGCTTACTCTGATTACTCTTATCTTTTTCTTCTAAAGACAAATGTGGACTTCACACTTTGAAATCCCGTACCTAAAGTGACTTTTAGGAATATGAGACCTACTCTCAGAAAAAAAAACTATTTTTTTGTATCTATATGCTTGAATGCTTGTTCTTATGATACTTGTTTGATTTGGATCTCTGATTGAGTGTGATGAGTTGTGGAGTAATGTCCACAATTGCATCTGCATATACACATAGGTATAAAAATATATTTATAAAATAACTCGACAACCTAGATTATCCCCATTGGAATATATCTGGCTTAAGAGATTTATCTTATCCTAAAAGATCACATTCTAACCAATTTATCTTATCTTAAAAAAAACTCTCTCTTATCCTAATAGATTCATCTTATCATGAAAGATTCGTTTTATCCTAACCACTATATTTATCTGATCCTAAAGTAACCACCAGGACCTAATCCAAAAAAATGAGATCTTAACTAGTTTAATCTAGTCGCACCAATCTAATCTATTATGATCTAATCTATAGTAAGTTACTTAATGCTGGTACAAAGGATTAAGCCATACTCCAAATCCACTTAAGCTTAAACTGTTGACCAAGATCAACTCGGCCATACCCAACAACTTGACCTACATAACAGATCTATCCTAGCCTCTTGTCCCAAACCCGGATAGAGACACCAAAGAGCAAGACTGGAAAAGGACAAGATCAACCTCGTCAAGGAAGGAGAGAAGTCAAACTCGATCTTCACATGCATTACCACCCAACAAGGAGTTCTTTATCACCATAAACTTTCTTAACACATGCTCCTCTTGCCCTAACCTACCCATCTTTTATAATAAAATGACTATACATCTAGATACCCATGCTTTCCTAGCCACATTCTAATTAACATGAAACTTCTTATTCTTGAACTAATTAGAAGACTAAAGGCTAAACTATCAATAAAGCTTTTTACATCTCTTTCCTTACAAATCTCGAGGACGAGATTTTTGTTAAGGGGGGGGTAGGATTTGTAACACCCAAAATCCGATTTTAGGATCTACAAAAGTTTCTCCAAAAGGTTTGAACAAAAAAACAATCTTTTAACAAGAATCTTCTCACTTTTAAAGACACTTCTCCCAAAATAAATACTTTTAATAATAAATGACTAAATAAGAAGGATTCCTTACTGAACTACATTATTTCCTAATTAACTATATAATGATATGTACTCTACAGAGTATTAATTCAAAGCATCTCTTCATAAAGGCTGTACACTAGAAATTATTTTACTAAAACAAGTATTTTTATGTATGAACTCCATATTTAAAAGCATTTGCTTAGGTGAATAAGATAATAAACAAAACCATATTTGACACTCATGTTGGAGTTTTATTGTTTGTGCATTTAATCCCAAACTTATACTTGAAATTGAGTTTGAGTTGAAAAAGAATAGAAAGGAAAACAAAATAAAATAAAATAAAATAAAATAAAATAAAAAGTCTTTCCTGCGTCATGGGCCAAATTTGCCTCGTCCTGGCCCAACTACCAGCTCTCCTCAGCCATACACGCGCGCGCGGACCCTCTTGGCCGACATGCGGGGCCCGCGTGGCAGCCACCTGTGCGCGCATTCGCATCCCTTCTTGCCGCTGTCTCTGTCAGCCGGGTCCCACGCGTCACACTCTGCGTTCGAGTCGTCTTCTTCTCCGATAAAATCGCGCAGGCACCTAGACCGGGGTAAGTAATCCATGCCGTGTGGGGCACTCTGGCCGGTGATTCACCTCTGTGGTTTCCGCTCGGACCAACTACCTGAACCGCGAATCGCTGCAGCAAAGTCTACCCAGCGCCTCTGACTCCGTCTTCTTGCTCGGTCTGTAGCAACGGAAGCCGGTGGTGCCGCCAGGAATCGCGGACCCGGACTTCACTGGCGGGGCGCATAAAACTCGAGCCCTATCGCTCCCCTGTGGATACGCCAAGTCGAAGCAAGTAGTCCTCGTGTCGTGTATGCGTACAGAGCGGAGGGAGAGAGAGAATGGGGTGCCGCCGCCGAGCAAGTAATGTCATCGGCGCCGTCCGCGGTTCAAGGTTCATGGCGCCCCTGCCTTAGCAATTGGGGTCGCATGGGCCTGCCCGTGGGTGCTAGCGACCTCCCCAGCCCCGAAGCCGAGCCGGGAACTGCGCAATTTCTCGTCGGTCGCCGTCCGTGGCGGATTCGTCGTGCAATCTCGTCGTGGCGTCCGTCTACTCCCCAATCTCCAGTAAGAACCTCCTCTACATGTCCGCTTTCGTCAACCCTTGGCGTAGAACCGGTCTCATTAGAGTCAACGGGCGCGCGGCGAGGCTGCAGCCACCAGGGAGGGAGCGCCGCCCTGTTTATCGCGAGGAGGAAGAAAGCCAGCAGACCGTTGATCAACCGTTGTAGGGCTAGAATTAGATCTTGTGGGAGTTGGCTCTTGACCGTCCGATTGTGATCAGGCGACTCCGGGGCAATTACGGTAGTATAAAATCGCTCTTGACCGTCCGATTGTGATCAGGCGACTCCGGGGCAATTACGGTAGTATAAAATCCGAACCGCTGATTCTAAATTCAACCGTCGCGATCACGTACCGGTTTGGTTGAGAATTGATTTAATCTGGGCCATCTGGGTGGGATCGGATGGTGGAGATCACTCGATACCGCTTCAGTTGTGCCCTTTTTCACAAGAGACCCTGTGGAATTACGAAATAAACCCGCTGTCCCTCATGACTATTTACTGAGTCTGGGGAATCTTTCGCTGAGGCCCCTGCACTTACCAGATTTCTTGCGCGCAGACCAAAAGTATTGAAATTCAGTTCAGAATTGTTTTTTTAGTGTAAAAGTAATTATTAAAACTTGTTTAATCCCTAGAAAATACATATTAAGTCCAAATGAGTCCATTCTAATTTCTATAACTATATAATACTATTGTTTATCACATAGTACCTCTGTTTTGATATGAATATCAGATTAAAATTAATATCCTAATTAATCTTTTATACAACACTTAAAACTTTATAAATTCATAACTTCTTCATTTTAACTTCGATTTGATCCGTTCAAATTGTGTTAGCCTCGTATAAATATTTACTACGCAGTAACAACATTGATTATACCATGTCTCATACTTTTATAATTAGATATTTATTTATCCTATGTTAATTGGATTAACCTATGTCTATTGGATTAACTTCTGATCTTACGGTTATAATTTGACTAGATGATCCTTAATCAAATAATGACTTAGATTAAAGTTGAGATAATTGTTTATAGAATAACCTCTTATATGAGTTATATTAACCAATTTATAATATAGTTTAACATTTTAATCACATAAATCCTCTATAAAATCATAACTCCTTAATCGTAGCTCCGATCTTAGTAGTCCTCGATCCCACGATCTCGTAGCAACGCGTAGGATATTCTTATATAGTTTGTTCTTATGTTTGGTGTGATGTTAATTTTGCCTATATCATGTTTGTTTGTATTGCTACGACTAGCGCGAGGTTACGAGTCACCTGAAGATCACCCTGGTAACTGGAATCTCAAGTGCCAGGCAAGTTGTGCCCTTGATCCACTTTTGTTACCTAATAATATTCTTTATTATCACTATTCAATGCATAGGTTTAATTTTGATGGGACCTAATAGGACACCCTAGTTTGTTTATCCTGTTTACCTTGTTTACCCCTGAATCAATTGGGTAGTTATGCTATTGCTTTATATGGTTTTCGGGTTAATATTTCATTACATCCATGTTCCAATTATTC
Organism: Zea mays; assembly: GCF_902167145.1. NCBI lineage: Eukaryota > Viridiplantae > Streptophyta > Magnoliopsida > Poales > Poaceae > Zea > Zea mays. The sequence goes on along the minus strand of NC_050097.1, from coordinate 153,540,514 downwards.
TTTTATGTTATTTATGTTCATGACAAGATCATTATGTTAATTGGAACATGGAGCGACCACCCGGGAAAACAGTGCTACCACAAGGGTTTAATGGGACGCCCTTGGCTGAATAACTAGGAAAGCTAGTGGAGGTCTTCCTTACCCGAAAGGGGCAAGGGCAGTAGGGGAGTGGTCAGTGTAGGGAGGCCCTCGGGAGGATTTTGCTGCGATGGCGGTCCTGCAAGGGATTCCTGCATTGGAGCTTCCTATAAACTGTAGCGGGATTTCTGAAGCTAGTGGAACTTTGTAAAGGCCTCGTAGTGTTACCCTGCCTCGCTTCCTTGGTAGAGGTGTATGGGATTCATGACCCCTTGGCAGATGGGTAACACGGCTTGTGGGTAAAGATGTGCAACCTCTGCAGAGTGTAAAACTAGTATACTAGCCGTGCTCACGGTCAAGAGCGGCTCGGACCCTCACATGATTAATTTATGGAACTAAATTCAATTTGTCATATGCATTGCATGGGATTATTTATTAATTTTGTTCTATTACTTTTATTAAGGTTTGATATTTACTTACACCTAGTAATTGCTAATAAAAGTTTGACCAACATTAAAAGCAATGCTCAGCTTTAACCATTTTCTTTGATAAGCCTTACACTTCATGAGCTCCCACCTTTGGCGAGTTCATGCACATTATTCCCCACAACTTGTTGAGCGATGAATGTATGTGAGCTCACCCTTGCTGTCTCACACCCCCCCACAGGAGAAGAACAGGTGGTTCAGTGGAGCATCATATCGAGGAGTTCGATTCGATCTAGGTGGCGTCTCCCAGTTGACTTTCTGGCGCCAAGGATGGATTTTAGATCTGCTATATTTATCTTTTATTTTGTAAGACTTCCGCTATGTAATAAGTACTCTGATTATTGTGACATTTATCTCTATACACTCTGTGATTATATATGTTGTCTTCTTTGGCACATGTATGAGATGCACCCGGCTTTGTCCTTTAAACCCGGGTGTTACATCGGGCTCGGGCGTGTCGTCGGTCTTGACTGAGGGTTGATGTAGGTCTCCGGAATAGACGTCTGGGGGAACCGTTGTCCACCCCGAGGCTATCTTAGCCAACTCGTCCGCAGTCTCGTTGTATCGTCGGGCGATGTGGTTGAGCTCGAGCCCGTAGAACTTGTCCTCTAGGCACCGAACCTCACCGCAGTAGGCTTCCATCTTCGGGTCGCGGCAGTGGGAGTTCTTCATGACTTGGTCGATGACAAGCTGCGAGTCGCCACGAGCGTCGAGGCGTCAGACCCCTAGCTCGATGGCGATACGCAACCCGTTAACTAGAGCCTCATACTCGGCCACATTGTTGGACGCCGGGAAATGGAGGCGCAGCACGTAGCAGAGGTGCTTTCCGAGGGGTGACACGAAGAGCAGGCCCGCGCCCGCTCCTGTCTTCATTAGCGACCCGTCGAAAAACATGGTCCAGAGTTCCGGTTGGATCGGAGCTGCTGGAAGCTGGGTGTCGACCCATTCAGCCACAAAGTCCGCCAAGACTTGGGACTTGACGGCCTTCCAAGGGGCGAACGAGATTGTCTCGCCCATGATCTCCACCGCCCACTTTGCAATCCTTCCCGAGGCCTCTCGGCACTGGATGATCTCTCCTAGGGGGAAGGATGACACCACAGTCACTGGATGAGACTCGAAATAGTGTCGCAACTTTCGCCGCGTCAGAATTACCGCGTACAGTAGCTTCTGGATTTGCGGGTAGCGGATTTTGGTCTCGGACAGTTCTTCACTGATGAAGTAGACCGGCCTCTGGACGGGCAATGCATGCCCCTCTTCTCGTCTCTCGACCACGATCGCGACGCTGACCACCTGAGTGGTAGCGGCAACGTAGATCAAGAGGGCTTCTCCGGCAGCGGGGGGCACCAAGATGGGCGCGCTTGTAAGGAGCGCCTTTAGGTTCCCGAGGGCTTCCTCGGCCACGGGGGTCCAAGTGAAGCGCTCGGTCTTCCTCAAGAGGCGGTACAAAGGTAGGCCTCTTTCGCCGAGGCGCAAGATGAAACGGCTCAGAGCCGCAAGGCATCCCATAACCCTCTGTACTCCTTTCAAGTCCTTGATGGGCCCCATGTTGGTGATGGTCGCGATTTTCTCCGGGTTGGCCTCGATGCCCCGCTCGGAGACGATGAACCCCAGGAGCATGCCTCGGGGGACTCCGAAGACACACTTCTCGGGATTGAGTTTTACGCCTTTCGCCTTGAGACACCGGAATGTCGTTTCAAGGTCGGAGAGGAGGTCAGAGGCTTTCCTTGTCTTGACTACGATGTCATCGATGTAAGCCTCGACCGTTTGGCCAATGTGTTCTCCAAACACGTGGTTCATGCACCTTTGGTATGTCGCACCCGCATTCCTAAAATCGAATGGCATAGTAATGTAGCAGTACATGCCAAAGGGTGTGATGAAAGAAGTCGTGAGCTGGTCGGACTCTTTCATCCTGATTTGGTGATACCCTGAGTAGGCATCGAGGAAAGACAGGGTTTCGCACCCAGCAGTGGAATCCACGATTTGATCGATGCGAGGCAGAGGGTAGGGAACCTTCAAACATGCTTAGTTTAGACTGGTGTAGTCTACACACATCCGCCATTTCCCTCCTTTCTTTCTCACAAGCACAGGGTTGGCAAGCCATTCTGGATGGAATACCTCTTTGATGAACCCTGCAGCCATCAGCTTGTGGATCTCCTCGCCTATGGCTCTGCGCTTTTCTTCGTCGAATCGGCGCAGAGGCTGCTTCACGGGTCGGGCTCCAGCTCGGATATCCAGCTAGTGCTCGGCGACATCCCTCGGTATGCCAGGCATGTCTGAGGGACTCCATGCAAAAACTTCGGCGTTCGCGCAGAGAAAGTCGACGAGCACTGCTGCCTATTTGGGGTCGAGCTCGGAGCCGATCCGGATCTGCTTGGAGGCGTCGTTGCTGGGGTCGAGAGGGACGGACTTGACCGTCTCAGCTGGCTCGAAGTTGCCGGCGTGGCGCTTCGCATCTGGCACCTCCTTGGAGAGGTTCTCCAGGTCGGCGATGAGGGCCTCGGATTCGGCGAGGGCCTCGGCGTACTCCACGCACTCCACGTCGCATTCGTACGCGTGTCGGTACGTGGAGCCGACGGTGATGACCCCGTTGGGGCCCAGCATCTTGAGCTTGAGGTAGGTGTAGTTGGGGATGGCCAGGAACTTGGCATAGCATGGTCTCCCCAGCACTGCGTGGTAGGTCCCTCGGAACCCGACCACCTCGAACGTGAGGGTTTCCTTTCGGAAGTTGGAGGGAGTCCCGAAGCAGACGGGCAGATCGAGTTGCCCAAGGGGTTGGATGCGTTTCCCGGGGATGATCCCATGAAAAGGCGCCGTGCCGGCCTGGATCGAGGACAGATCGATCAGCAGGAGCCCGAGGGTCTCGGCGTAGATGATGTTGAGGCTGCTGCCTCCGTCCATGAGGACCTTGGTAAGCCTGATGTTGCCGATGACGGGATCGACAACGAGCGGGTACTTTTCCGGGCTCGGCACGCGGTCGGGGTGGTCGCCCTGGTCGAAGGTGATGGGCTTGTCGGACCAGTCTAGGTAGACTGGCGCCGCCACCTTTATCGAGCAGACCTCCCGGCGCTCTTGCTTGCGGTGCCGAGACAAGGCGTTCGCCACTTGCCCACCGTAGATCATGAAGCAGTCGTGGACCTCGGGGAACTCCTCTGCCTTGTGATCCTCCTTCTTGTCGTTGTTGTGGGCTCTGCCACCTTCCGCCGGTGGCCCGGCCTTGTGGAAGTAGCGCCGAAGCATGACGCACTCCTCAAGGGTGTGCTTGACGGGACCCTAGTGATAGGGGAACGACTCCTTGAGCATCTTGTCGAACAGGTTGGCGCCTCCGGGAGGCTTCCGAGGAATCCTGTGCTCGGCGGCGGCGACAAGGTCTGCGTCAGCGGCGTCGCGTTTCGCTTGCGACTTCTTCTTGCCCTTCTCCTTGGTGTCGCGCTGAGCGGACGCCTCGGGGACGTCTTCCGGCAGACGCCCCTGAGGCTTCTTGTCCTTTCAGAAGATGGCCTCGACCGCCTCCTGACCAGAGGCGAACTTGGTGGCGATGTCCATCAGCTCGCTCGCCCTGGTGGGAGTCTTGCGACCCAGCTTGCTCACCAGGTCGCGGCAAGTGGTGCCGGCGAGGAACGCGCCGATGACATCCGAGTCGGTGATGTTGGGCAGCTCGGTGCGCTGCTTCGAAAATTGCCGGATGTAGTCCCGGAGGGATTCTCCCGGCTGCTGGCGGCAGCTTCGGAGATCCTAGGATTTCCCAGGACGCACGTATGTGCCCTGGAAGTTGCCGGTGAAGGCTTTGACCAGGTCGTCCCAGTTGGAGATCTGCGCAGGAGGCAGATGCTCCAGCCAGGCTCGGGCGGCGTCGGAGAGGAACAGGGGAAGGTTGCGGATGATGAGGTTGTCATCATCCGTCCCACCCAGCTGGCAGGCCAGCCGGTAGTCCGCGAGCCACAGTTCCGGCTTTGACTCCCCCGAGTACTTGGTGATGGTAGTCGGGGTTCGGAACCGGGTCAGGAACAGCGCCCGTCGTATGGCCCGGCTGAAAGCTCGCGGACCGGGTGGTTCGGGCGAGGGGCTCCGATCCTCCCCGCTGTCGTAGCGTCCCCCACGCCTAGGGTGGTAGCCTCGGCGCACCTTCTCGTCGAGGTGGGCTCGACGGTCGCGGTGGTGGTGCTCGTTGCCGAGGTGACCTGGGGCCGCAGGCGCGGTGTTCCGCGTTTGCCCGGTGTGGACTGAGGCTTCCCGCATGAATCGGGAAGTCGCGGCGCGATGCTCCGGGGGGTACCCCTGCCTTCGGGAGACAGAGCTTTCGGCCCGTCGGAACGCGGCATCCTCTAGGAGATTCTTGAGCTCTCCCTGGATACGCCGCCCCTCGGTGGTGGATGGTTCCGGCATCGCTCGGAGCACTATCGCTGCTGCTGCCAGGTTCTGGCCGACCAGACTGGAAGTTGGGGGCAGCCTTGCCCTGGCATCGTCGGCAATGCGGTGCTGGACGTCCTAGGCCAGATGACGTGCTTCTCCGGTCGGTGCTCAGCCTGCCCACTCCTGCCCGATATTTTGCCGAAGCTGCACAAGTTGTCCTGCTTCCTCGTCGAGCCTGGCCTGCATCTCGCGGATTTGCTCGAGCTGTGCGTCCTGACCCCCCGCAGGGACTGGGACCACAGCTAGCTCCCGAAGGATGTCAACGTGAGGCGCAGGCCTAGGGGGATCACCGTACTCCGGCATACCAAGATGGTTGCCTTCGTCGAGACCCCCTAGATCGACGTGGAAGCATTCGCGACTTGGGCCACAGTCCTCGTCGCCGAGGCTGTGGCCACTATCGGAGCAATCGGAGAGGCAGTAGTCACATGCGGTCATGAAGTCCCGCATGGCACTAGGGTCACCGAGCCCGTAGAAATCCCAACCAGAGTCGGGCTCGTCATCGTCCTCGGAACCCAGGGGCCCGTAGGTCAAGACGGTCGTCAGTCGGTCCCAGGGTGACCGCATATGATACCCCGGAGGGTTTGGACATGCCTTTCTGAAAGCGTCCACCGAAGCGGGGTCGCTTGGTGTGTCGCAGCTGAATCTAAAAGGCATGGGATGGGAAACGGACGGTACCTCTTGATCGACGGGTGGTGACAAAGTCGCATCAGGGACGGACTGCACCATCGTCTCAGGTATGAGGCTAACGCCCAGCAAGTCCTTTGCGAGCGTGCTGGTGTCGTCCGTCTGCTTGGGGTTGGCATGTTGCGGGGAAACGACGCTCGTCTTCATCTCAGACACGAGGTCAACGCCCGACGTGTCCCCCGCTGGGGCGCCGGTGCCGTCGACTCGCTCGACAGCCGACTAGGTGTCGCCTCCTGCTTGGCCATGCCTACCCCGCCTCCTCCTCCGTCGGCGGGGAAGGTGATGGGACAGACCTGGATGTTGCTCTTCCGCCACGTGGGGAAGACGTCGTTGATTCCGCCGCCGGCAGGCGGGCTGACGGCCGCCATTGTCGTTGTCGTGCGACGGAGGAAGGAGTATCATGTCGCAGCTGCCGTCGAGGGACATGAACTCAAGACTCCCGAAACGGAGCATCGTCCCGGGTCGGAGAGGTTGCTGGAGACTACCCATCTGGAGCTTGACGGGAGGCTGTTCGTCAACACGCAGCAGTCCCCTACCTGGCGCGCCAACTGTCGGCGTTTTGACCCCGGGGGGTCCCTGGACCGACGAGTAAATTGTCGCTGCGTGTCCCAGCCCAGATGGGTCGGCACGAGAAGGAACACAAAGGGGGGAAAACCAGCAAGGGGAAACTGCGGCCTTCGTGTTGTCCTGCGCCCAGGGCGGATGCGCTTGTAGTAGGGGGTTACAAGCGTTCGCGTGGGAGAGAGAGAGAGAGCCTTGTGCGTCGGCCCGTTCTCCCGTGCGGCCAACCTTCTCGTACGAGAGCCCTGGACCTTCCTTTTATAGGCGTAAGGAGAGGGCCCAGGTGTACAATGGGGGTGTAGCAATGTGCTAACGTGTCTAGCAAAGGGGAGCCAGAACCCTATGTACGTGCCGTCGTGGCTGTCGAAGAGGTTTTGGCGCCCTGTTCATGTGATGTCGTGGCCGTCGGAGGAGCGCTTGAGCCCTGTGGAAGTACAGTTGTCGGGGCTGTCGGATCCTTGCTGACGTCTCCTTGCTTCTGTAAGGGGCTGAGAGCCGCCGTCGTCGTGGAGCACGCGGGGTGCCATCATTACTTGTTTACCGGGGCGAACCAGATGGGACGCCGGTCTTGTTCCCCGTAGCCTGAGCTAGCTAGAAGTAGGGTAATGATGGCCCCCCTTGTGACGTGGTCGGTCCGAGCCCGGGGTCGGGCAAGGCGGAGGCTCCTCCGAGGTCGAGGCTGAGTCCGAGCCCGGGGGTCGGGCGAGGCGGAGACCGTCGTCCGAGGTCGAGGTTGAGTCCGAGCCCGGGGGTCGGGCGAGGCGGAGACCGTCGTCCGAGGTCGAGGTTGAGTTCGAGCCCTGGGGTCAGGCGAGGCGGAGTACGTCTTCCGAGGTCGAGGTTGAGTCCGAGCCCAGGGGTCGGGCGAGGCGGAGACCGTCGTCCGAGGTCGAGGTTGAGTCCGAGCCCGGGGGTCGGGCGAGGCGGAGACCGTCGTCCGAGGTCGAGGTTGAGTCCGAGCCCTGGGGTCGGGCGAGGCGGAGTCCGTCTTCCGAGGTCGAGGTTGAGTCCGAGCCTGGGGGTCGGGCGAGGCGGAGTCCGTCGTCCGAGGTCGAGGCTGAGTCCGAGCCCTGGGGTCGGGCGAGGCGGAGTCCGTCGTCCAGCGTCGAGGTTGAGCCCGAGCTCCGGGGTCGGGCGGGCGGAGCTTCCTATGGCGCCCGAGGCTGGACTTAGCTGCTGTGAGCCTTGCTCTATCGAGTGGCACAGCAGTCGGAGCAGGGCAGGCGGCGCTGTTTTCCTATCAGGTCGGTCAGTGGAGCGGCGAAGTGACTGCGGTCACTTCGGCCCTGTCGACTGAGGAGCGCGCGTCAGGATAAGGTGTCAGTCGATCCTTGCATTAAATGCTCCTACGATACGGTCGGTTGGCGTGGCGATCTGGCTAAGGTTGCTTCTCCGCGAAGCCTGGGCCTCGGGCGAGCCGAGGGTGCGTCCGTTGCTTGAGGGGACCCTCGGGCGAGACGTGAATCCTCCTGGGTCGGCTGCCGTTTCCCGTGGCCGGGCTCGGGCGAGGCGAGATCGTGTCCCTTGAGTGGATGGAGCCTTACCTGAATCGCGCCCATCAGGCCTTTGCAGCTTTATGCTGATGGGGGTTACCAGCTGAGATTAGGAGTCTTGGGGGTACCCCTAATTATGGTCCCCGACAGAAAGAGAGAGCGAAAACAAATCACAAGCAAATGAAGAGTGTGACACGGTGATTTGTTTTACCAAGGTTCGGTTCTTGCAAACCTATTCCCCGTTGAGGTGGTCACAAAGACCGGGTCTCTTTCAACCCTTTCCCTCTCTCAAACAGTCACTTAGACCGAGTGAGCTTCTCTTCTCAATCAATTAGGACACTTAGTCCCCACAAGGACCACCACACAATTGGTGTCTCTTGCGTTGATACAAAGATCTTAGGAACAAGAAATGGGGAAGAAGAAAAGTGATCCAAGCGCAAGAGCTCAAAAGAACATGGCAAAACTCTCTCTTCTAGTCACTATTGCTTTGAGTGGAATTGGGACTTGGAGAGATTTTGATTCACTCTATTTGTGTCTTGTATTGAATGCACTAGCTCTTGTATTGAATGTGTTGGCTGAAAACTTGGATGCCTTGAAGTGTGGTGGTTGGGGGGTATTTATAGCCCCAACCACCAAAGTGGCCGTTGGGGAAGGCTGCTGTCGAAGGGCGCATCAGACAGTCCGGTGCGCCACCGGACACTGTCCGGTGCGCCAGCCACGTCACCCAACCGTTAGGGTTCGACCGTTGGAGCTCTGACAAGTGGGGCGACCGGACAGTCCGGTGGTGCACCGGACAGTCACTGTTCACTGTCCGGTGCGCCATCTGCGCCTGCTCTGACTTCTGCGCGCGCAGTCGCGCACTGTTCACTGTTGCTTTTGCAGACGACCGTTGGCGTTGTAGCCGTTGCTCCGCTTGGCACACCGGACAGTCCGGTGCTACACCGGACAGTCCGGTGAATTATAGCAGAGTGGCTCCCCAAATTCCCGAAGCTAGCGAGTTGGAGTTGATCCACCCTGGTGCACCGGACACTGTCCGGTGGTGCATCGGACACTGTCCGGTGCGCCAGACCAGGGCAGTCTTCGGTTGGTTTGCTCCTTTCTTTTTGAACCTTTTCTTTTAACTTTGTATTGATTTATTGTGAACCTTTGGCACCTGTGGAACATATATTCTAGAGCAAACTAGTTAGTCCAATAATTTGTGTTGGGCAATTCAACCACCAAAATCATTTAGGAAAAGGTTTGACCCTATTTACCTTTCAGTCACTAAATTCACTAAACACATATAGTATAATATGAACCATTAAACTCACTAAATTGTCGGGGCAGGGCCGAGGTCGAAGACAGGGCGGTGCCGGGCCGACGATGGTGGAGGTGGGCGCGGGCGGTGGTGGGGCGCGACAGCGGTGGTGGGGCGCGACAGCGGTGGTGAGGCGCAGCGAGGGCGGGCGAGGGCAAGGCGGCGCACGAGTGAGAGTGAGTGAGGGCACCGACCAGTAACAACTATGTAAATGTTCTTTACCGAGTGTCCGCGATCTGGCATGCGACAAAGATTTTTATTAATTTAAAAATATACTTTGTCGAGTGCCCGCGATCTGGCACTCGGTAAAGAGTTCTTTCTCGAGTGCCACAGACAAGCACTCGACAAAGATTGTTTTAAATATTTTTTAAAAGACTTTGTCGAGCGTCCCCCGCCCGACACTCGGCAAAGTACCTTTTTTGGACACTCGGCAAAGTATATTTTTATTTTTTTTTTCCAACCAAACTTTTTGTGGTTTGTTCCTATACTATGTAAACTTACATGTTCCCTTTTTTGCACAATTATAAAAGTGTTTGCTATAACTATTAGATTTTGTTTGTTTAAATGAGTTTTCTCGGATAATTCAGATTTGAACTGTAAGTCACTCGAAAAATAGAAAATAGTGAATGCAACAATGATCTTCATGTTATTTAGCACAAGTTACGGCTGATTTCAGGAGCACACCGGAATTTTTGAGCACCATGCTCACAAAACATGACCGTGAACTTGTCATCCAGTTGTTTAAAAATTGAATAAAACACAAAAAAAAGATAGAAAATCATGAAATTTGTCCACATGTTATGATATCATATGTAGAGCGTATGATATAAATTTGAGAATGTTTCGAGAAAGTTGTCGCGTACTATATGTAGAAACATAAGTGTCCTACACATGAAATCTTAAAATTTCAATATAGACCGGCTAGGTTTCTACACATAGTGCGTAATAACTTTCACGAAACATTTTCAATTTTTTATCACAACCTCTACATATGATATCATTACATGTGGATAAGTTTCATGATTTTCTAACTTTGTTTGTGTTTTATACAATTTTTAAACAACTGGATGACAATTTCATGGTCTTGTTTCGTGAGCATGGTGCTCGAAAATTCCAGTCTGCTCTTGAAATCAGTCGTAACTTGTGCTAAATAATATGAATATCATTTTGCATTCACGGTTTTTCATGTTTCGAGTGACTTGCAGTTCAAATCTGAATTATCCGAGAAAATCCAATTAAACGAGCAAAATCTAATAGTTATATCAAACACTTTTATATTTGTGCCAAAATCGAAATGTAGATCTATATAGTGTGGGAACAAAACACAAAAAGTTTAGTTGGAAAAAAGAAAAGAATAAAAATATATTTTGTTGAGTGTCAAAGTAAAACACTCGGCAAAGCATGGTTTGCCGAGTGTCCGCTGGATGACGCTCGGTAAAGTAGCCTCTTTGCCGAGTGCCAACGTCTGGCGCTCGACAAAGATAATGGCCGTAAACTATAGACGGCTGCTCACGGTTCTTTGCCGAGCGTCGCCGTTCGCCGAGCGTCTGTCTATGCCGAGCGTCATACTCTCGGTAAACGTGGTAGAGTGTGACTTTGCCGAGTGGCCGGACAAAAAATACAGCCGGATTCCGGCAGTGTATACAGCTAGCCAGGCAAATAATTAAAACTTGGTTTTGAAATCGTAAAACATGCATGCGTGCTGCTTTGCTTGTGCCAGTGCATGGCATGGAGTGTTAGGTTTGGTAGTTAGCGACTATTCATTACGTGCGGATTGAAATCAAGCAAGGCCACAGAACACTGCCGTCTACACCACAACTTGCACCAATTCAACACACCTCTACGAGTAGACTGCAGCACAGCATGGCCAGTTGGTTACCAAGTTTCACCGCCGCACCACACAACCAGTAGATTTGAATTCACCAGATTTCACCGGTACAGGAGCAGCGCGTTTGCCATAAAAAAGCAGGCAGCAGCACTCACGTGGCACTAGGATTTATAAATAAAAATTGAAATTTAACTGTCTTTTTTCAGATTCGCCCTTTCCTTGTGGCTGCCTGCCTAATTTCCGGCAAAGAGCTGCACGAACTAACTAATCGTAGTCTTGGATTCCTAATTGCTGTTCGCGTGCATAACATTTAAGTTTTTTTTCTCCACCGGCTATAATACTAATTTCGTTGTAACCTCTACACCTTTAATATTTTTTGGGGACACACTTTTGCATGTCCAGGATGAGAATGCGCCAAAATTTAGTCCTTTCGAGGAGTGAAACAATGAGCCATTGGTTATTACTAACAAACTTGTTAGAGTGACTAAAGTTTAGTGATTAAATTTTAATTACTTTTAGTCTTAAAAAAATAAACATGGTGACTAAAGTGTGGTGATTAAACTTTAGTTTTTTAGTCACCAGGGGTGACTAAAAGGAACTAAAGTGAGATTTTTACCTTATTTGTCCTCTCCTCTTTTTCCGTATAACATAGAGCCACTAATTATTAGGAGTAATATAGTCATTATTCACACTAATTAATACTCTTTAGTCATGTTTAGTCACTGAAATCAAACGGGGTACATTAAGCTTAGTCAGGTAACTAAGAAAACCAAAAGGAGGCTATCTCCAGACTTCTTATCACAACTCTTATTTCAAACTCCAAATTTCGAACTCGGAACTCCAACATACAAACAATACAGTCTATAGTAAAAAAAAAGAGTTTTGCACGATCTGCTAAGCACGGCCTAAGGAATCTAACTAATATATACCACTGGATAGGAGTTGTTCTGTCTCGTTAGAAATACGGATTATGAATCCGGGTGGATCGCATACAAGATACGACGCACACAGCCACACAGATTATAGCATAGCATTGATAATTAGTAGAGAAACATGACAAAAGATTATAGCAGTCACCAAAAAACCACATTCGCCAAAAGGATAATTGCACAATGCTATACTTAGCTTCTTCGGACAGTGGCTCTGTTCACTGTCAGAATGTTCTGATGTTACATATAACGAGCCCTCCATACTCTATCCGATTCTGAAAGGTCACCATATCCTTCAGTAAGTCCGGATCAACTTTCTGTGAGGCATAGTCATCGGCAAAATAACTTGACCTCGTCTCCTTTAGCTCTGTATTGTTCCCCCTTCCGAAATTCCCAAGGTATTGCCGAACATCGCAGTTTTCGAGCTTTTTTACTGGCTCGTGGGTGAAAGAGAAACAAGAACTTCTGCTCCGCGGAGTGTCAAAGCCATCAGGATCATCGCTGGAGACGCTCCTGATTTTCAAACCAGCACCATTTGTGTGACTAAAGATAACACTGTCAGACACATCGGATCCAGTTGCGCTAATTGAGCACTGAGTTTGCTTGTCAGATTCCTGGGAGAAGAGGGGGGTCAAAATGCATTATAACAAGGTGCCAATGATAATTCAAGGTGACTGTATCCTATGAATCTATGCATCATACAGAAAGAACTAATATAGATAACCCTATAATATGAGAACATGAGAAGGGGGACAATCATGAAGGGTGATATTTTGATTTAGACAACCAATCAATATAAAACATAGTATATTAGTATGGTTTTCAGGATGATTCACAGCTCAGGTACTATTTGGATCTCATGGGACCACCATAAGCTATGGTAAGAAACAGGCAAACAGCATGTTTTATATGCAAAATCAATTAAAGAGGTGCTTCCATTTTTCCGTTTAATTTTTCCCAAAAAATGTAAAAATATATAGAACTTCATAGATTTTTCGGTGCTCCCCATGATCCAGGAGATCGTACCAAGAAATAATAATGATGCATAACATGTCCCAAAAATACTTCTGAGTCTCAGTATAGGCTCATACTACTGTGCATAAACATCAGTCGAGAACATATTAAAATAGAAGGACCTCAATGAGCGAACTTGAACTACAAAAATCCAAGCAAAGAAAAAAAATCAATTCACTAACCACATGATATCCATGTTGATCAGCCAGAGTGTGGGGTTCTTGAAAGATTGATCTCCCTTTGTGGAAAAATCTACTATTGCTCTTTGGTGGGACATTCACAACTGAATTTGGTTGAGGATCCTCAGGTGATGAGAAATCAGTGCTATCCATTGTTGAAATTGAAACGCATTCCTCAAAATAGTTCATTGCCTCTTCAGCTAAACGCCTTGACACTTTCAGTCTTTCTATGCTACTCTGTAATAATCCCAAAGCAGATATAACAGGTCAGCTCAGGATTGTATATTATCAACACAAATCAATCTCTAGATGGAATATATAAATAGTAGATCTACTACCTTTCTTCTTGGCCGTTTTTTATGTGTCTCAGTAAAGTTTGGATCTGTTACTATGCCCTTCAGCATTCTGCTCAGTTCTTGTTCCCGCTGCTCTTCAACTGCCAAATCTGCCCTAAGCTTTCGAGCACGTTCATGTGACTGCAATCCAGCAGTAAACGGTTATAACTTATGACTACATTTAGCTAAAGGCATGACACAGTTGGCACAACAATTACCAGACCTGTTTTAGTTTTAATGTATATTCTGTTATGTCAGGAGCGAGCTCAGAGGTGTCAGGATCAAACTCAAGAGAAGCTTCCAATTCCCCCCGTTGCTGGTTTGCTCCATGGTGCCATGTGTCTGAAACCAGCTCAGAAGCATCTGTATCAAACTCAAGAGAAATTTCCATTTGCTCCCAGTGCTGTTTTGCTGCACTGTTCCTGGACTCAAGAGAAATTTCCACAACATTTTTCTTTCCATATTCTGTTACATAATCACTAATGTCAGAGATAAACTCAGCAGAATCTGGATCGAATTCAGGAGGAATTTCCAGAACTGGATCCACTGGGACAGTTGAGTGGTCCTGCTGCCAAATGGTTTAAATGGTCAAATAAAAATAGTAGCATCACTAACAAGTAACAACTTAGCACAAGGGAATAAAATATGAATGAAAGGTCTAGAAAGGACATGTCATATAAAAACAGCAAAGTTTTTTTTTCCAAACATCAAAAAATAGTAAAGTAAAATTCAAAGCAAAAGCTGGAAATAAAGGCAACATTTCTCCTTTACAAAGAGAAAGGAGTACTAGCCCAATATTTCTAAAAAAGCACATTTTCAACCTGACAATATTCTATTGAAAGAGATCATGTTGTGAACTCAGACAAACAAGTGGGCAGCATGATGGATCGATGGCATATGCATTGCAATAACACTAGAAAAAGAAAACTGCATATGCACACATAAATGTTCAAAAGTAATCTTTTTTTTTCGAGTTCATAGCTACACCAATGAATTGCAACAACAATAGCTTTAACACAAGTGATTCTCTAATTCTTACATGCTCGAGATGGCCAGGTGAAGAAACAACAGTGCTAGATTCTGACTGTGTAGTTTCATCCATTTGCCGGCACCCCTGTGTACAATAAACACTAGTAGTCACTCAAGTATTCATGTTGCCAGTAAATCGTGTGGCATGCATACGGCTGACCAAAGTACCAAACTACACGAACTATTTCACCAACCGCTCCGGTTGTTGACCCCTGGGATGAACAACTTGCATCAGTTCCCTTACGCTTCCCCTGTGAGATGTGTAAATTTACGAGTTCCTTTGAAATACATATATGCAGCATGTAAATAAAACATCTGACATTCAAAACCAGAGTCCAGAGTAGAGATACCTCTGGAACTGAATGCTGGCTCCTCCATGACTGCAGTTTCCTTGCCACACCCCTGGCTTCTGCATCGGTCTGCCAGATGTATAGCAAGACAAAAAAAAATTGAGATTAATTGGCATGGCATTCCCTGGTGTCAGCCAGAACCGGGTTTTGATGGATATAAAATCCAGATTGATTGTCAGTTACTAGTCTATATGTCAATATGTTATACTGCTATGGCCATAAATAGGAGTGGGGAACATGGAAAGTTGCAAGCACAAGCTACTACGAAGGGGAGAGCTTTTCTTGAGACGCAGTTTCCGAGTGAAGCGTGAAGCAGAGAGTTCACGCTACCTCGGAGCCCCGGTAGGTGCGTGCGACGTCGGCCACCGACCGCGCCCGCGAAGCCTTCCTCCCGCCGACATCGGCAGCAGAGTCCGCCACCGAGGCGGTGTGGCGCCGCTGCGGCGGCGCGACGGAGGCCGACCGCGCCCTCCCTCCACCGCCGCCGCGCCCCCCGCTCTTGAGCCGCGGCTCACGCCCCCTCTCCCGGCCCGCCGCATCCCCACGGCCGGAGGTAGCACCAGTAGCAGCAGCCGCCCCGGGGGGCGGAGATGGCGAGGCGGACGGGGAGGCCGCGGAGTCGAAGAGCGGGTTGGTGCGCGTGTTGGCGTAGTCCTCGTGGGCGGCGCGGGGCGCCGCGCTGACGGAGCGCGAGCGGGTGCGGCGCGGGCACGGGGGCGGGTCGGAGCGGGAGGTGGTGGTGGCGTGGAGGGCGCGGCGCGTGGTGGACTTGAACGCCGCCGACGCCATCCGAGTGCGAATCGGTACTACGGGCGGCGCGGGAGGAGGTAATGAAAAGCAGCGAGAGAAGACGGGAGGAAATGCCAAAAGGACGGAGCGGCCGGAGAAGTCGAAGCTGCTGATAATGGCGGTGGCGGGGGCGGGGGCTGGGTGCCTGCTGGCTTTGACCTTTGAGAATGACCTGTGGGGTCAGGTTACCAGCGGAAGAAAGGGGGTCAAGAAGGTGGGTGCCTGGCTGAGGAATGAATTGTGGGGTCAGGTTACCAGCGGGAGAAAGGAAGGTCAAAAAAAGAAAATTTTAAAATATTGGAGACGCGGGGGATCGAACCCCGTGCCTCTCGCATGCAAAGCGAGCGCTCTACCATTTGAGCTACGTCCCCTGGTTGTTAAAATGTCAGATTACGTAATAATGTTCAAACACGCATGATCAATTTCCATTTCATACCATTTGAGATAATTTTATTTGTCCTCGATGAGAAATAAAAGAAACTAGTTTTGTACGAGTTGCCAACTAATTGAGATCTTCTCCAGCTATATAGTTTAAGTTCTGCAAAACAAATTACTTGTACGGTTCTATTTTTAATGGAACATAAATAAAAGAAAATAGGTCCGCACTAGAAACGCAGAATGGAAACATGTATGTATATATGCAATGTGTTGATCAAGAAACTACCAGTTGCACTATAATATACCTGAACTATAAGACGTCCCAGCTCTGGTTAGTTGTGTACTCCAGTGAAAAAAAAAAACATTTCATGTTCGTTCTGCACTGCACTAATTGATCATAGAAATTTGTCGTTGTCGTTGATAACCAAGGCATAACAGTCCAGGGACCATCACAGGTACGTTTCCAGTTGCTTTCTGTCATTTGTTTCTCCGACGATCTGTTGCTTGCTAGCTAGTTGCACACCATGATCTGTTGTTGCTTCAATCTGCTTGCTATTAGCAGACTCAGATCAATCTGTGCATGGCTTTCATCACTTATGGCGCCGAACATTCACCAACTTGGGAAGTTGGAGTGCAGAGTAAATAAACTCAGAAACATCTTCAAGAAGAAAAAAAACTCAACAGATATGTCTCATGGGTGTTTGGTTAGAGGGACTAAAGATTAGTCTCTAGATTTTAGTCCCTTTTTTTGCCAAACACTAGGACTAAAATATGGAGTAAAATGATTTAGTCTCTAGTCCTTCACATAGGTGCTAAAAGAGACTAAAGGCCCATAATTATCATGTTGCTCTTACCTATCCCTCGTCTCTCTGGCACACCCGCAGCCACTCCCTTCCTCGTCTCTCGCACAGCCGCCGCCGCCCCTTCCTCGTCTCTCGCGCGTGACGAACGCAGCCACTCCCTCTTCTCTCTTGCGTGCGACGAACACAGCCACTCCCTCATCCTCTTCCTCTTCCAAGCCGCCGTCCACAAACGCCGAACGCAGTCGTCGACGAATGTGCGCGACCAACGCCCCCGCCACTCCCTCAACCTCTTCCAAGCCAAATCATCGATGGGCACCACAGCTTTCATGATTTTCTCTCCCAAGCCGGCTCATCCTCAGCACCGAGGAACCTCCCCATCCACGAAATGCCGAAGGACAACGAGTTCGGCCTCTTCTCCCCAACCCACTTGATTCATCCCTCATCGATGAACAACTCTGTGCTCTGGATTCGGATGAATCAACTCGATCTGAACTACCAGGGCACTGAGTTTCCCCGCTTCAGTTCGTATCAGCAAGTTCTAGAGACTGGTGAACCAACAAACAACCTAGGATTTTCAGATCCGTGCATTAGAACTGGCCGCACTCCATTCCAAACAACCAGATCTACTAGTGGAGGCAAGAGAGGAAGAGGAAACCCGCCTCTGGTTCATGGCCGAGATGCAACTAGAGGTATTCGTGGAGGAAGGGGGAGGTCCAGAGGTTTCGGAGGTGGGAGTGGTCGTGGTGGTTGAAAGGGAAATAGGGCCAAACCTTTTCCAATATGAATTTTGGTGGTTGAATTGCCCAACACAAAGTATTGGACTAACTAGTTTGCTCTAGATTATGAGTTCTACAGGTGCCAAAGGTTCACAACAAACCAATACAAGTCAAAAGAAAGGGTTCAAACAAAGGGAGCAAAAGACCACCGAAGTGTGCCCTGGTCTGGCGCACCGGACTGTCCGGTGCGCCACCGGACAGTGTCCGATGCACCAGGAAATCCAACTCCGAACTTGCCACCTTCGGAAATTCTGGGAGCCGCTCCGCTATAATTCACCGGACTGTCCGGTGTAGCACCGGACTGTCCGGTGTGCCAGCGGAGCAACGACTACTTCGCGCCAACGGTCGTCTGCAAAACGCATTCAATGCGCTACAGTGCGCGCCAGAAGGCGCATCGGACAGTGTACAGTGACTGTCCGGTGACCCAGAAGACAGTAGCTCCAACGGTCGAACCCTAACGATCGGGTGACGTGGCTGGCGCACCGGACAGTGTCTGGTGCGCCATGCGACAGACAACCTCCCAACGGCCACTTTTGGTGGTTGGGGCTATAAATACCCCCAACCACCCCACATTCATGTCATCCAAGTTTTCAGACTTCCTACACCTTACAAGAGCTACAGCATTCAATACAAGACACACCAAATAAATCAAATCCTCTCCCAAGTCCAAAAGATCATTCCAATCAAATAGTGACTAGTGAGAGAGTGACTTGTGTTCATTTGAGCTCTTGCGCTTGGATTGCTTCTTTTCTTTCTCATTCTTTCTTGTGATCAACTCAATTGTAACCGAGGCAAGAAACACCAATTGTGTGGTGGTCCTTGCGGGGACTTAGTGTCCCGTTTGATTGAGAAGAGAAGCTCACTCGGTATAAGTGACCGTTTGAGAGAGGGAAAGGGTTGAAAGAGACCCGGTCTTTGTGACCACCTCAACGGGGAGTAGGTTTTGCAAGAACCGAACCTCGGTAAAACAAATCACCGTGTCACACTCTTTATTTGCTTGTGATTTGTTTTCGCCCTCTCTCTCGGACTCGATTTTAATTCTAACGCTAACTCCGGCTTGTAGTTGTGCTTAAACTTTGTAAATTTCATATTCGCCCTATTCACCCCCCCCCCCTCTAGGCAACTTTCAATTGGTATCAGAGCTCGGTGCTTCATTAGAGCCTAACTGCTCGAAGTGATGTCAGGAGATCAGGCCAAGAAGGAGATGGTGACCGGCGACAAACCCGTTACAAGCCACGGGAAGGCTCCATCGGGAGAGTCCCGCAACAAGGGGAAGGAGAAGGAATCCCCTTCACACAAGTCGCATCGGAGTGGCGAAAAGAAGAAGAAGACGAGGAACGTGGTCTACTACGAGACCGACTCTTTATCGCCATCCACCTCCGGCTCCGACGCGCCGTCCGTAACTTCTAAGCGCCATGAGCGCAAGAAGTTTAGTAAGATTCCCCTACACTAACCTCGCATTTCTAAACGTACTCCATTACTTTCCGTTCCATTAGGCAAATCACCGGTTTTTGACGGTGAAGATTATAACATGTGGAGTGATAAAATGAGGCATCACCTAACCTCACTCCACACTAGCATTTGGAACGTTGTTGAGTTTGGTGTACAGGTACCATCCGTAGGGGATGAGGACTACGATTCGGACGAAGTTGCCCAAATCCAGCACTTCAACTCCCAAGCCACCACTATACTCCTCGCCTCTCTAAGTTGAGAGGAGTATAACAAGGTGCAAGTATTGAAGAGCGCCAAAGAGATTTGGGACGTACTCAAAACGGCGCACGAAGGAGATGAGGTGACCAAGATCACCAAAAGGGAGACGATCGAGGGGGAGCTCGGTCGATTCATGCTTCACCAAGGGGAGGAGCCACAAGCGATGTACAACCGGCTCAAGACCTTGGTGAACCAAGTGCGCAACCTCGGGAGCACAAAGTGGGATGACCATGAAATGGTCAAGGTTATTCTAAGATCACTAGTTTTTCTTAATCCTACTCAAGTACAATTAATTCGTGGTGATCCTAGATACAAAATAATGTCTCCCGAGGAAGTGATAGGTAAATTTGTGAGCTTTGAACTAATGATCAAAGGCTCCAAAAAGATCATCGAGCAAGGCGCAACCTCCTCCATACCCGAAGCACAACCCGTTGCATTCAAAGCAACGGAGGAGAAGAAAGAAGATTCTACCCCAAGTAGAATCCCCATCGACGCCTTCAAGCTCGACAATGAGGAGATGGCGCTTATTATCAAAAGCTTCCGTCAAATCCTCAAACAAAGGAAGAGGAAGAATTACAAGCCCTGTTCCAAGAAAGTGTGCTACAAGTGTGGTAAGCCCGGTCATTTTATTTCAAAATATCCATTATCTAGTGATAGTGACAGGGGTAATGACAAGAAGTGAAAGAGGAGAGAAAAGAAGAAATACTACAAGAAGAAGGGCGGCGATGCCCATGTTTGCCGAGAGTGGGACTCCGACGAGAGCTCCACCGACTCCTCCGACGAGGACGTCGCCAACATCGCCATCAACAAAGGGCTCCTCTTCCCCAACGTCGGCCACAAGTGCCTCATGGCAAAGGACGGCAAGAGAAAGAAGGTAAAATCCAAATCCTCCACTAAGTATGCAACATCTAGTGATGAGGCCAATTCTAGTGATGATGAGGATGATTTGTTTACTCTCTTTGCCAACTTAAACATGCAACAAAAAGAAAAATTAAATGAATTGATTAGCACTATTCATGATAAGGATGAACACTTGGATAGCCAAGAGGACTTCCTAATTAAAGAGAACAAAAAGCATGTTAAAGTTAAAAATGCTTATGCTCAGGAAGTAGAGAAAAATGAAAAATTAACTAGTGAGCTAAGCACTTGCCATGACATTGTTTCCAACCTTAGAAATGAAAATGCAAAACTAATTGCTAAGGTTGAAAAGCTTGATGTGTGTGATGATTCAATTGTTAGTCTTAGGAATGACAATGCCAATTTAATTGTTGAGATTGACAAATTGAATGCTTCTCTTTCTAGCCTTAAAATTGAAAATGAAAAATTAATTGCTAAGGCTAAAGATTTAGATGTTTGCAATGCTTCTATTTCCAATCTTAGAGATGAGAATGATATATTGCATGCTAAGATTGTTGAATTAAATACTTGCAAACCCTCTACATCTTTCGTTGAGCATGTTACCATTTGTACTAGATGTAGAGATATTAATGTTGATGCTATTCATGATCACCTAGCCTTAATTAAACAACAAAATGATCACATAGCTCAACTTAATGTCAAAATTCATGAGCATGACTTAGAAAATGAAAAAATTAAATTTGCTAGAAGCATGCTCTATAGTGGGAGACGCCCTGGCATTAAGGATAGCATTGGCTTCCAACAGGGAGACAATGTCAAGCTTAATGCCCCACCTAAAAGATTGTCTAATTTTGTTAAGGGCAAGGCTCCCATCGTTCAGGATAACGAGGGGTACATTTTATACCCTGCCGGTTATCCCGAACACAAAATTAGGAGAATTCACTCTAGGAAGTCTCACTCTGGTCCTAATCATGCTTTTATGTATAAGAGTGAGGCATCTAGTTCTAGGCAATCAACCCATGCTATATTGCCTAAGAAGAAAACTCCTAAAGCATCAAATGATCATAATGTTTCATTCAAAACTTTTGATGCTTCATATGTGCTTACTAACAAATCCGGCAAGGTAGTTGCCAAATATGTTGGGGGCAAACACAAGGGATCAAAAACTTGTGTTTGGGTACCCAAAGTTCTTGTATCTAATGTCAAAGGACCCAAAACCGTTTGGGTACCTAAAATCAAGAACTAAATTTGTTTTGTAGGTTTATGCATCCGGGGGCTCAAGTTGGATCATCGACAGCGGGTGCACAAACCATATGACAGGGGAGAAAAAGATGTTCTCTTCCTACGAGAAAAACCAAGATCCCCAACGAGCTATCACATTCGGGGATGGAAATCGAGGTTTGGTCAAAGGATTGGGTAAAATTGCTATATCACCTGACCATTCCATTTCCAATGTTTTTCTTGTAGACTCATTAGATTACAACTTGCTTTTCGTTTCTCAATTGTGTAAAATGGGCTACAACTGTCTTTTTACGGATACAGGTGTTACTGTCTTTAGAAAAAGTGATGATTCAATAGCTTTTAAGGGAGTATTAGAGGGTCAGCTATACTTAGTTGATTTCAATAGAGCTGAACTCGATACTTGTTTAATAGCTAAGACTAACATGGGTTGGCTCTGGCATCGCCGACTAGCCCATGTTGGGATGAAGAAACTTCACAGGCTTTTAAAGGGAGAGCACATTTTGGGACTAACAAATGTGCATTTTGAGAAAGACAGGATTTGTAGCGCATGCCAAGCAGGGAAGCAAGTTGGTGTTCATCATCCACATAAGAACATCTTGACAACTGACAGGCCACTCGAGCTCCTCCACATGGACCTATTCGGCCCGATCGCTTACATAAGCATCGGCGGGAGTAAGTACTGTCTAGTTATTATGGATGACTATTCTCGCTTCACTTGGGTATTCTTTTTACAGGAAAAATCTCAAACCCAAGAGACCTTAAAGGGATTCTTGAGACGGGCTCAAAATGAGTTCGGCTTGAGGATCAAGAAAATTAGAAGCGATAATGGGACGGAGTTCAAGAACTCTCAAATAGAAGGTTTTCTTGAGGAGGAAGGGATCAAGCATGAGTTCTCTTCTCCCTACACGCCACAACAAAATGGTGTAGTGGAGAGGAAGAATAGAACTCTATTGAGCATGGCAAGGACCATGTTTGATGAGTACAAGACTTCGGATCGGTTTTGGGCCGAGACGGTCAACACTGCTTGCTACGCCATCAACCGATTGTATCTACACCGAATCCTCAAGAAGACATCATATGAACTCCTCACCGGTAAAAAGCCAAATGTTTCATATTTTAGAGTTGGTAGCAAATGTTTTATTCTTGTTAAAAGAGGTAGAAAATCCAAATTTGCTCCTAAGGCTGTAGAAGGCTTTTTACTAGGATATGATTCAAACACAAGGGCATATAGAGTCTTTAACAAGTCCACTGGACTAGTTGAAGTTTCTTATGACATTGTGTTTGATGAGACTAACGGCTCTCAAGTAGAGCAAGTTGATCTTGATGAATTAGATGATGAAGAGGCTCCGTGCATCGCGCTAAGGAACATGTCCATTGTGGATGTGTGTCCTAAGGAATCCGAAGAGCCCATTCAAGCACAAGATCAACCATCTTCCTCCATGCAAGCATCTTCACCAACTCAAGATGAGGATGAGGCTCAAGATAATGAAGAAGAAGATCAAGAGAATGAGCCACCTCAAGAGGAGGGCAATGATCAAGAGGGAGATGCCCAAGACCAAGACAAGGAAGATGAGCAAGTTCCAAGGCCGCCACACCCAAGAGTCCACCAAGCAATCCAACGAGATCACCCCGTGAACACCATCCTCGGCGACATTCATAAGGGGGTAACTACTCGATCTCGTGTTGCTCATTTTTGTGAACATTACTCTTTTGTTTCCTCTATTGAGCCACACAGGGTAGAGGAAGCACTTCAAGATTCGGATTGGGTGTTGGCGATGCAAGAGGAGCTCAACAACTTCAAGAGGAATGAGGTATGACATTTAGTTCCACGTCCTAACCAAAATGTTGTAGGAACCAAGTGGATCTTCCGCAACAAACAAGATGAGCATGGTGTGGTGACAAGGAATAAGGCACGACTTATGGCCAAAGGGTATTCACAAGTTGAAGGTTTGGATTTCGGTGAAACCTATGCACCCGTAGCTAGGCTTGAGTCAATTCGAATATTACTTGCCTATGCTACTCACCATGACTTTAAGCTCTACCAAATGGACGTGAAGAGTGCCTTCCTCAACGGACCTATTAAGGAAGAGGTCTATGTTGAGCAACCTCCCGGCTTTGAAGATAGTGAGTATCCTAACCATGTTTACAAACTCTCTAAGGCGCTTTATGGGCTCAAGCAAGCCCCAAGAGCATGGTATGAATGCCTAAGAGATTTTCTTATCACTAATGGCTTCAAAGTCAGAAAGGTCGATCCTACTTTATTCACTAAAACCATTGAGAATGATTTGTTTGTATGCCAAATTTATGTTGATGATATCATATTTGGGTCTACTAACAAATCTATCTGTGAAGAGTTTAGTAGGATCATGATTCAAAAATTCGAGATGTCTATGATGGGGGAGTTGAAGTATTTCTTAGGATTTCAAGTCAAGCAACTCCAAGAAGGCACCTTTATTAGCCAAACGAAGTATATTCAAGATATTCTTACCAAGTTTGGAATGAAGGATGCCAAGCCCATCAAGACACCCATGGGAACCAATGGGCATCTCGACCTCGACACGGGAGATAAATCCGTAGATCAAAAGGTATACTGGTCGATGATAGGTTCTTTACTCTATTTATGTGCATCTCGATCGGACATTATGCTTTCTGTATGCATGTGTGCAAGGTCCCAAGCTGACCCTAAGAAAGTTCACCTTAGGGCCGTGAAACGAATCTTGAGATATTTAGTTCAAACACATAAGTTTGGTCTTTGGTACCCCAAGGGATCCTCATTTGATTTATTAGGATATTCCGATGCTGATTGGGCAGGGTGTAAGATTAATAGGAAGAGCACATCAGTGACTTGTCAGTTTCTGGGAAGATCCCTGGTGTCTTGGGCTTCTAAAAAACAAAACTCAGTAGCTCTTTCTACCGTCGAAGCCGAGTACATTGCCGCAGGCCATTGTTGCGCGCAATTGCTTTGGATGAGGCAAACCCTTAGGGACTATGGCTACAAGTTTAGCAAAGTCGCTCTCCTATGTGATAATGAGAGTGCAATCCGCATGACGGATAATCCCGTTGAACACAGCCGCACTAAGCACATAGCCATTCGGTATCACTTTCTGAGAGATCACCAACAAAAGGGGGATATCGAGATAGCCTACATAAACACCAAAGATCAATTGGCCGATATCTTTACCAAGCCTTTAGATGAGCAATCCTTTACCAAACTTAGGAATGATCTAAATATTCTCGATTCTAGGAATTTTGATTGATTCTTTGCACACATAGCTCATATTATACCTTCGATCATATCTCTTTTATGTCTATGACTAATGTGTGTTCAAGTGTCATCTCATGCTTAGTCACAGATATTGAAAGGGAAATGGAGTATTCAGCAAAGAAGGCGCTTCCACTCAACTCCAATTATATTTGCCGATACTCCGCATCATTCTCCACCTTGGTATAATCTTCACTCATATTTTTGTTTGCCAAAGGGAGAGAAAGTTTGAAAGGGCTTATATCTCACTCACAAGTATCCGTTTTTGGCGATTCATGCCAAAGGGGGAGAAAGTATGAGCCCAAAGCAAAAGGACTGCACCACCACCAAAATTTTAAAAATGAAGTTTTTCAAATTGATATCTTATCATGTTCAAACGGGGGAGAAAGTAGTATCTTCAAAACTTGCAAAACCCTCTTGAACATTAAGAGGAGAAATTTATCCAGGGGGAGTTTTGTTTAAGTCAAAGAAAAAGCATTTGAGACAGGAAGAGAAAATTTCAAATCTTGAAAATGCTTTCATCAATCTTAGTCATATACCTTTGACTATTTGCAAAATAACTTTGAAAAGAATTTTACAAAGGATTTGCAAAAACAAAACCCGTGGTGCAAATGTGGTCCAAAATTTTAAATAAGAAGAAAAAACCATCCATGCACATCTATTGAGATAAGTATATTGGTTTCAATTCCAAGCAACCCTTGCACTCACATTATGCAAACTAGTTCAATTATGCACTTTTATATTTGCTTTGGTTTGTGTTGGCATCAATCACCAAAAAGGGGGAGATTGAAAGGGAAATAGGGTCAAACCTTTTCCAATATGAATTTTGGTGGTTGAATTGCCCAACACAAAGTATTGGACTAACTAGTTTGCTCTAGATTATGAGTTCTACAGGTGCCAAAGGTTCACAACAAACCAATACAAGTCAAAAGAAAGGGTTCAAACAAAGGGAGTAAAAGACCACCGAAGTGTGCCCTGGTCTGGCGCACCGGACTGTCCGGTGCACCAGGAAATCCGACTCCGAACTTGCCACCTTCGGGAATTTTGGGAGTCGCTCCGCTATAATTCACCGGACTGTCCGGTGTGCCAGCGGAGCAACGGCTACTTCGCGCCAACGGTCGTCTGCAAAACGCATTCAATGCGCTACAGTGCGCGCCAGAGTCAGAGCAGCGCCAGAATGCGCACCGGACAGTGTACAGTGACTGTCCGGTGCACCACCGTACTGTCCGGTGACCCAGAAGACAGTAGCTCCAACGGTCGAACCCTAACGGTCGGGTAATGTGGCTGGCGCACCGGACTGTCCGGTGCGCCATGCGACAGACAGCCTCCCAACGGCCACTCACATTCATTTCATCCAAGTTTTCAGACTTCCTACACCTTACAAGAGCTATAGCATTCAATACAAGACACACCAAATAGATCAAATCCTCTCCCAAGTCCAAAAGATCATTCCAATCAAATAGTGACTAGTGAGAGAGTGACTTGTGTTCATTTGAGCTCTTGCGCTTGGATTGCTTCTTTTCTTTCTCATTCTTTCTTGTGATCAACTCAATTGTAACCGAGGCAAGAGATACCAATTGTGTGGTGGTCCTTGCGGGGACTTAGTGTCCCGTTTGATTGAGAAGAGAAGCTCACTCGGTCTAAGTGACCGTTTGAGAGAGGGAAAGGGTTGAAAGAGACCCGGTCTTTGTGACCACCTCAACGGGGAGTAGGTTTTGCAAGAACCAAACCTCGGTAAAACAAATCACCGTGTCACACTCTTTATTTGTTTGTGATTTGTTTTCGCCCTCTCTCTCGGACTCGATTTTAATTCTAACGCTAACTCCGGCTTGTAGTTGTGCTTAAACTTTGTAAATTTCAGATTCGCCCTATTCACCCCCCCCTTTAGGCGACTTTCAGTGGTATCTCTGTTCCTGTTGAATCTTTGGAGGATGAAGCAGAAACTGAATGTGAAGCACGTTCAGCTGTGGTAAGGCACTATTTTATACCTGTTATATGTTCATCTAACAGTGATACATGATTGTTATTTTAATGCTACCACTTTAGGATCAAACTCTTTCATCAAGAATTATGAATGCTCCCTTTGTTCAGCATGCTACGTGTATACCTGTCTAATGTTGCATGCAGTTAATGGGTTCATGTCCTATCTTTCATATAGTTTGAGTCACATCTCCTATAGTCTTTCTTATAGTTTTTGCTTTAATTTTCCAAGTGGTTGTAGTTGCTTATTCACAGTTTTTGCATGTATCTATCTCTAAAATATGTTAGGTAGTATGTATCTATCTCTGAAATCTTATGTGTTTTTTATTTACAACCACCACATGTGCTAATTATCCACATGTGCTAATTATATTGTGTTTATCTAGTTCAGTAATTGGTCTATTTGCTATTTTTATGTCTTTTGGTTCACCTAAATGCTAGATATCTGGTATGAACATGTTCAATTACTATATTCTATTTGTTCAATTATTTACGAGTACTTTCTTTTGATTGTCCACATGCACAATAGGCTCGGTTTGACAAAGTTTATTGGAATGAAGAAAACACACAAATTTTCTGCGAATTATGTGTTGAACAAATTAGAGCTGGAAACTGCAACAATGGTACAATGTCAACAAGAGGATATAACATCATCAAGGAAGAGTTCTTTTCTAAGACAGGTTTAAGACATGACAGAAAACAATTTAAGAATAGGTGGACTCAATGTAAAAACATTTACTCGTTCTGGTTGTTCCTTAACAGTCAAAGTGGTCTAGGTAGAAGAGTTGATGGTACAATTGTAGCCTTAGAGTCCTTTTGGAAGATTCACATAGAGGTTAGTACACGTAGTTACAAATATTTATCTTAGGTTATAGTAGTGAGTAATGTTAGCTAATAGGATATGTTACATTTTGATTGCAAAAACGTACTGAATGTAGGAAGTTCTAATATGGGGTTCCCACATATATGGACCACTTAGCTGAGATGTTCCATGGCAATGTTTCTGGTAGTTATTCACTTATTTCTGTTAATACTCTACATAAGTATGTGACCAGTGTGATCAGTATGTGACCAGTGTGTTAATCAGTTATTTGCTAATAATGTATTTAGTCTAGTAATCTGTTTTATACTTATTCGATGTCTATGTCAATGAAGGTTGGAGGAACTGATTTGGTGCAACAAGCAGCCATGCTTCTAAGAATGAGAAATAAGTGAAGGTACATAGCATGTGCAGCAGCTGTTATTGGTATGTTTCACTATGAAACTTACATGAACAAAGCCTCTTATAGAATTCTAGCTCAATCTGGCTATGCTTTGGTAATGCAAATACTAGGAAATAGAATTAGTTGCTATAACATGTTTAGGATGAGCAGAAACATGTTCGATAAATTGCATAGTGTGTTTGTTGAATCTTATGGGCTGACAAGCATTAGAAGAATGACATCAGCAGATGCATTGGGGCTATTTTTATGGATATGTGGTGCTCCTCAATCACTTCGGCAGGCTGAAAATCGATTTTGTAGGTCACTAGAAACATGTAGCAGAAAATTTGACAAAGTTTTAAATAGTGTAAACAAACTAGCAACAGTCATCCAAGGTTGCAGTCGCCTAGATTTAGCCCTTTCTTTGACAATTGCATTGGAGCCATTGATGGCACACATATCCCAATTGTGGTTCCTACTACCAAAGTAGTTCAACATACTGGAAGACATGGGTACACTTCACAGAATGTCATGGCCGTTTGTGATTTTGATATGAGGTTTACTTTTGTTGTGGCTGGATGGCCAGGATCAGTTCATGACATGAGAGTTTTCAAAGATGCAATTGGAAAATATGGAGATATGTTTCCACATCCTCCAGAAGGGAAATTCTATCTCGTGGACTCGGGGTATCCGAACCGTATTGGCTATCTTGCTCCATACAAAGGTACAAAATACTATCTTCCTGAATTTCGTCAAGATCCAATGCCAAGAGGTAGAAAAGAAAATTTTAATTATGCACATTCTTCACTTCGAAATGTAATTGAGAGGTCATTTGGTGTCTTGAAAATGAAATGAAGGACTCTATTAGATCTCCCTAGTTATCCTATGGCAAAACAAAGTAGAATAATTATGGGGTGTATGTCACTTCGCAATTTCGTTAGAGAGAGTTTTTTGGGAGATAAGGATTTCGAGTTGTGTGACCATGATGAGAATTATGTGTCTGGAGTTGGTGAGTCAAGTACACAAGAACAAGTAGCAGGTTCTATACAAGGTGAAGAAGATCGAAATATGAATCAATTTCGTGATTGGATAGCTGATGGCTTGTTCAATAGACTGTAATGTTTATTGTGTGTAATAAATATTACAAAAATGTACTGCTTCTTGCATTTGAACAAGTATTTTTGGACCGGTTGTGTGTAACATTTTCAACATATTATAATGTTTGCAATGTTCAGTATTTGTGTAAACGTACTACCCAGTTTTTGTGTAGATTATACACGGTCCTGCCCAGTTTTTGTACACATGAGCTAAACGGTTACTGGCAAGGGCATTTCAGTCTTTGTGTAGTGTTCAGAATCTAATTAGTCGCTACAACCCAACAGAGTATGGGCTAAAGTTTAGTCCTAGAACTAATGAAACCAAACTGAGCCTCAATAAGCCTCAATAGATGGTGTCTGGAATCATATGCACAGACGCCAACTTGATGCATTTCAACTTTTCCAGATCACGATTCCTTGTCCAAACTAGCCCTTGTGTAAGAACCAGGTGAAAGAATTCTGCAGTTTCAAACCCAGAAAAGGTGGTATGATGATAATAATAATCCACAGATTTAAACAGCATGCCAAATATGCAGTTCACATCATATCTATGAGACTAAGACCAGTAAGTTCTACAACTGTTTCAGCCATAAAACTGTCCTGTCAGTTGGCGAAGTCCCAATTTCAGCCCCAGTTTTCCAAAGTCGTTTTCTTTTGCTTCGGGTGATCAATGCAGACTGGATCAAAAACAAACGAAGTCTAGCAACTTCACATAACCAGGAAGAGTTAAAACTACTCGGACAAAAAAGGGGATAGTTCTACAACGTGCATGCCTATTCTACAATCTTTCTAATCCGTCGTCATTGGCCGTGCCTCGCTTGCAGGACCAGCCAACGTTTAGGCTCAATACTCGGTGAGATATTGTTTAATGCACAAAGTTAATGCAAGGTGCTGCCTTTAAGCCCATGAGTGCAAATAGACACAGTTGAATCACTGTCGTTGGGCAGGCTGAGATTGCTGCACCTGCACAGGAGGAAAGAACCCCATGCCTGATGATTGAAAGAATCCAGCTGATGTTGGTGATTGCTGTGGCGCCTGAGAGGTCTGCTGCTGCTGGGGCTGGCTCTGAGCTGGTGGAAGTGGAGGTGGAGGAGGTGGTCCACTTAGTCCCGGAAAACCTGCCGGCAGAATGTTGGACAATGGAGGCGGAGGTGGCATAGAGCCAGCCATCATCCCGAAAGGTCCTCGCATTCCCATCATTCCTCCAGTATTTTGACCAAACTGTTGCATGAGCGGTGGCAATAGAGGTGGCAATGGCGGTGGAGGGGGTGGGAATGGGCCTGGAGTTGGTGGATGTGTGCCTCCAAAAGAAGTAGGCACTGCTCCAACCTGTTGTTGCACCTGTGACGCTTGCCCAAAAAAGGGAGGAGCGCCCGCCTCGGCCTGCCCTGTTTTCTCCAGCCTAGGCCTCTTATCAATATGGAAACCTGGTGGTACTCCAGAGAGTTCTCCAGAAGGTGATCCGCCGTTTATGGAAGCAGCTTGCTCAGCGGCAAAAGATGAGAGAATGGAGGTCAGCACCTGCACAGGAGCTGACAAAGATGCAAGCTTATCTGCCATAGCTGCTGCCGTTCTCTTGGACTCATCACCCACTGCACTGACTGTAGGGGGAAGTGACACTGCAGGGTTCAGTGGTTGTGAATGGGGAGGTGTCGATCTTACTCCCGAACCGTGCATCATAGCTGCTGTTTGATCTGGTGGAGTAATCATGAGCGGACTAGAAGTAGATTGTGTATCGTTCGTGACAAGAACACGACCCAGTTGTTGTCTAAGTTGAATGGCATGTTCAGCCTCTGCTCGAGCGACCTGCTTTGATAATTAAATCAGAGATTAGCATGACTACAGTTGCATAAAACATACTGATATAAAAAATAGTGATATATCTACCAATATTAAAGAAAGTTAACTGTGACTCTGTGAGCTCATATATAATTTCAGCAAGGACAGGCAATAAAACATGCTGGCTCCATAACCTGGCGCAGAACTTTCCGTTTCGAAATCAGACAGGAATTCAAAAGCCAGACTGGGTGAATGTCAAGACTACAAACCTGTACGCCAGGTGAATGTCAAGACTACAAATCAGACAGGAATTATCAAGGTGCTAGCTTGCTAGGGAAGCAGTCTAGGTGGAGGGTTTTCAAATACATAGTTGGAAGCTGGTTGTAGCTGGAACTAAAAAGCAGTTCAAGGTTCTGTTCAGTTGCGTCTAGATCAAAGGAGATTGGAGGGGATTAAATCCCTTCTTAGTCAATATTGATCCAGACGCAATCGAACAACCAATTGTGTCGGACGGTGATATGGCCCAGCCGAATAGAGTGTATTTTAGGAAACATAGAGATATGGAAAGCTGATTGGTTGTGGCTATTTTGGTACTTAGCAAATAATCCTTCATGTAACGGTAGTATTAGTTACCTTATTGAGCATTATACTGCTGGATAGTTTCTATGTTTAGGAGAACGGATTTGAATAAAAGAAGAGGAAGAAGAGAAAAGTGATGATTTATTGTTCCACAAATTCCAGTCTCAGGCGTTGCCGACGATAAACGGACGGTGGTTCCGTCAACCGCTACCATAGGTCGCCAGCGAGTTCTTCCCATGCTGCCCTAGCCATCCTGATCTGGGCTGCGGCCTGGAACTCGCTCCTACACCCGGGAACACCCATATCAACTGGTATCAGATTCGGGCGAGTCCTCTCCTACGGCTTCCACTGAAGATCATGCTGGGAGTTTGGAGACTTCGGTGACGCAATTGGCAGTTGCCGTGAAGGACATCCAGTCCACCATGGCCAAGCTCGCCAATTTGGTCCAGCAGGCGGGAGGCTCTGCGTCAGGGGCGAACGGCCAAATGCGTCCTCCGCCACAGGGACACCTAGAGGGAAGAGGCACCGAAGCGAGCGGCGGTGAGCGGGACGGTCGTCGTGGGTTGCCGCACGCACCTCGTTACGACTTGTCTCTGTTCGATGGTTTGGAGGACCCTCTGCTCTGGCTCCACCAATGCGAGAGGTATGGCCGCTTGCATGATGTTACTCGAGAGGAGTGGGTTGAGATGGCGGGCATGCACCTGCGTGGAGATGCGTAGGAGGTTTTGGACAACTGGGAAACTAAATATCGATTCATTTCATGGCTAGAGTTTTATGACACCTTGCAGCGCTTCACGCGCCATTCAACGTCTAGTCCGCTGGGTGATTTGGCCAAATTGAAACAAAAGGGAATTTCAAAGACTTTTGCACGCGCACCAAGAGTGTCTCGTCAAGATCAGATCGAGCTCTTTACCACCGGGTTATCCCCCACCCTATCGGACCTCGCACGCGCACCAAGAGTGTCTCGCCAAGATCAGATCGAGCTCTTTACCACCGGGTTATCCCCCACCCTATCGGTCGAGGTCTGTCGAATCGCCCCCGAGATTTGGCAAATGCCATAGCATTGGCTCGTGAGGCAGAACAACGGGAAGATCTCTTGCTTGACAAGGTTGCCCAGGCCACGCGGTCTCGCTAGACTCGCAGTATGCCTTGGGCATCGCGCTCTAACGCATCGTCAAGCACTAGGCCAACGACTCCATCCAGTACCCTTCCTGCAGCAATTGTCGGGTCCAAGCCAGAAAGAGGTAGAGTGATGTCGGTACTTCGCAAACTTCGGTGACGGCATCATCTACACCACCCTATCGTCGTCGTCTCAGCTAAACCGAGATGTCTGAACATCTCAGCTTGGCGTACAGGATGCCTCGTATTTCTGGACTCTAGCAGGCGCATTGCAGTATCTGATCTTCACTCGACCTGACCTTGCATATGCGGTTCAGCAAATTTGTCTTCACATCCATAATCCTCGATAAACCCATTTGGCTGCCCTGAAGCGCATTCTTCGTTATATTCAGGGCACCCTGCATTTGGGGTTGATGATTCATCCGTGCCAGTGCCAAGATGAGTTAGTGGTGTATTCTGATGCAGACTGGGTCGAATGCCCCGACACCCGCAAGTCTACCTCAGGCTATGAAGTATTCCTTGGTGACAATCTCATCTCATGGTCGTCCAAGCATCAGAACACAGTTTTCCGCTCCAATGTTGAAACAGAATGTCGTGTTTTTACCAACGCAGTCACCAAGGCATCCTGGTTGTGTTAGCTCCTTACCGAGTTGCAATCACCTCTATGTCGCGCCATTGTGGTCTTCTGTGACAACATCAACGCGATCTACATGTCCTCCAACCCAATTCAGCATCAGCGCACCAACATATCGAGATCGATCTTCACTTCGTGTGGGAAAGAGTTGCTTGAGGTGATGTTCGCATACTGCGCATCCCAACATCTTCATAGTACGCCAACATATTCACCAAGGGTCTTTCGTCTTCCATCTTCACAGAGTTCAGGATCAGTCTAAACGTTTGTTCCACCAACGATCAGACTGCAGGGGCGTGTTAGTCAATTTTGGTAGGCTATAATAGGCCCAGCCACATGATCCGTTTCACATGCAGGCCAGCCAAGATTAGGAAGGCAATATCACCTGATTAGGAAGGGTGTATGAGTTGATTAGGCGAGGATCGATTTGTGATTGGGTGTTTCTATAAACCATGTGATCCTAGCCTATATATGTGTAGCCTCTACCTTCATTCTAATCATCAATCCTTAGCCATACACAACTTTACAGAAAGAATGCCATGAAATGTTGAATTTGATGCATTGATAAAAATAACACTTGACATCTAGTTCCTGTTGATGAGGCTAAGAGTTGATGAGCTAAGAATGTTATCGACTGCAAATGGAAATATAGAACCAAACGGAAGGTGGATGGAACGCTAGACAGATATAAAGCCAGGCTAGTGGGGAAGGGTTTTAAGCAGCAATATGCATAGATTATGAGTAGACATTCAATCATTGGTCATAGTAGCTACTATCAGAATCATTCTATCCTTGATAGTACATCACAGCACAATCATGTGTGTAAGTTGGCCAAAGTTATGTATGGTCTAAAGCAAACTCCAAGGGCCTGGTATTCTCAACTCAGTGATAAATTGTTGCATCTAGGTTTTCAAGCTTCAAAGGTGGACACTTCTTTGTTCTTTTATAGCAAGGGAAGTGTCTCAACAAATCTCTTGCTCTACATTGATAGCATTATAGTTGCTAGCTCTTCACGGGATGCTATTGATGTTATGCTTCGAGATTTGAGTTCGCAGTTTGCATTAAAGGACATATAGCAGCTCCATTACTTCCTTGGAATTGAGGTATAGAAAACTGGTGATGGTATTCACTTGTCTTAGACTAAGTATGCTTCAAATTTGCTTGCTAGAGTTGAAATTATGGATCTCAAGCCTACTGCATCTCCGCTCAGTACTTCAAAAAAGTTAAGAACTGGTGAAGGTGAACTACTAGAGTCAGATGATGCAACAAGGTTCAGAAGCATGTTGGCGCCTTACAGTATTTAATTAACACGACCCGACTTGAGTTTTTTAATCAATAAGGTGTGTCAATTCTTGCATGCACCCACTACTGATCATTGGACTGCAGTGAAGAGAATTCTCATATATGTCAGGTTCACTCTTGGATATGGTCTCAAAATTGTGAAGTCTCCCTCCATGCTTGGGAGTGTCTTCTCTTTTACAGATTGGACAGGTGACATAGATAATAGGTGCTCAATGGGAGGCTTTACAGTATATCTTGGTAGAAATCTGGTATTTGGAGTGCTCGCAAGCAACACACAGTTTCCAGATCAAGCACTTAAGTTGAATATAAAGCCATAGCTAATGTCACAACAGAGTTGATGTGGGTCCAGCCACTTTTACAAAAACTAAAGTTTCCTTGTCCTCCTGCTACAAGGATCTAGTGTGAATGTGCGATAACATTGAAGCTACCTATCTTACAGCAAATACAAAGTTTCATGACTAAGTAACATGTTGAGATTGAATGATAAATTTTCATTTTGTGGGAGAAAGAATAGTTAAAGCACTTTTGAAGGTCAGAGTTATATCTAAAAAGGACCAAGTTTCATATGGCTTTACTAAGACGTTGGGTATGCAAAAGTTGGCTTCATTAAGAGACAATCTTAACTTGTGCAAGTTATGATTGAAGGGGATGTTAGAATATGCTATACATAGGTTGCGGCCTTAGTTGTCCAGGATCCTCTTGGGCAAGATTAGAAACCGACTCGGATTAGAGGTTAGAGATAAAACAGAATTAGATCACATGTGTCCAATTCATTTAGAGCGAGAGACTCAGGTTACATGTTGTAACCGAGTAGGATTCCTCTTGTAATAGGCGGTTCCTTCCTATAAAAATATACAGCCCCATCGACCCTAGAGGCCAAGGCAAGCAATTTAATATCCCGGTGTTGTGTTTCTTTCAATGAGGATGTGATATTGCAAGGAATAACAGCAGATGAAAAGGACAACAACATGCAATAAAATAAAGAAAAAATCTTACTTGCAATTGATCACGGAGAATTATTGACTTCGACTCCTGTTATAAAGAAGAAAAACATGTAGTTCTAAGTAACACAAGGCATGTAATTGAGATGGAATGTTGGAAGATAATGAAAAGCCTCAAAACCTGTTCGCTGAGAGCTTCTTTCAATTGATTGATCAGGGATATCCTCACCCTACCTGCACTTTCAAGTTGTTCGATGCACTGTTTTAAGGTCATTTCCTGCTCTTGAAGGTCAGAGATCAATGATGATGCTGGCTGATTACCTTATGAAGAAACAAAGAGGAAAAAATGGCAGAACACATCAGAATGTAGTCAACTTTCTTCAACAGAAGATCACAACTTTGATCAAGCAAAATCATTACCGTTGATGCTAGCATCGTTAATATCTTTATTTATTCTCTCCAAAAGGCCCACAGTACTCTTACATTTGTTTAGAGCTGTGTCTTCATCAAAATGTTGATCAAACACTGATTGGTATGCAGACACAATCTTTTCAGGCATCCCGCCAACAGTGAGTTTCTACAGTAAAAGTCAACAATAAGGTGGTGCTCTCATATCCAATTCAATGTGTCAGAAGGCACTAGGCACATCCACCCAAGATAATAAGCAACTTACTTTTACTACTGTACCAGAATCCTTCCGTGCAGCTTTGGAATTTGAAGTGGGATTAGAGCTAGGATTTAAACTATTCACATTGTTATCCAATATAGGAGGGTTGTCACCAAGAATGCTATTTTTCATACTTCCAATACGAGTCCCAAAAACTTTACGTTGGTCCCAGATTAATATCTGTGGTTCCAAAAAAGAATAACAATTAGCTTATATTGAAATTCCATCAGTTATTCCATAAGAGCATCTCCAACAAGGAGTTCTAAAATAAGAGCCCTAAAAATTGAATTAGGACCACATTTAAAATGTTTAGGGACACAAAAGAAAGTTTTACTCCAACAGTTAGGACTCGAATAATGCTATTTAAGAAATAAATTATGTTATTAGGAAATAAATAGTTGTAGATTAAGAAGAAATAAGAATAGGGCTCGAATATATGGGGTGCTATATTTAGTAGCCGAGAGGTCAGACCCTATAATCGTTTGATGAATTTTAATGAAATAGACCCGCTGCTGGAGGGTGTATTATGGCCCTAAGTGTTAGAGTACCCGTTTAGGGTTTTGGGGTTAGCCCCTTGTAATTACAGTTTTACTCCTGTATAATGGGCCAGGCCCAATAACCTGAGTCTATTAATATAACTCCCAACCCTGAGCTAGGGTTAGGGTTTCCCACATGATATAGAGCTAGATTAGTTTCTTCCCACTTTTCTCTCCCCTCCCTCCCACCCCAATCGTCGGCTGCTTCATTCAGCCGCCGCCCCCACCCCAGCCGCTGTCGGCTTCTTCTGCTCCGGTCGCCGGCCTCCCCTCCCTGCGGCATGCCCCTGCTCCTCGGCGCATGGCGGCCCTCCCCCAATCCCCCACCGGCGCGACCACCAAAAGTGGCCCAGGCACGGCCACAGACCGGCCCAGGCACGGCCGCCGCCGCTAGCCTGCCACAGACCTGGCCACGGATCCCCCTCAAGTCGCCGCCCTAGCGGCCTCCTCGCTGCGGCTAGCCTAGTCGCCCCCTGGGAACCGGCCCCTCCCTGTCCTCCGACTAGCGCCTCTTCGTCGGTCTCCTGGCCGCCCCCTGAGTGTCGGCCCCTCCCTGGTCGTCATCCTCCCCCTCGGCCCCCACAACGAGCTCGCTGTTGGAGGGCCCCCCTACATCGCCGGCCTCGGGCCCCTCCCCGACGCACCTCCTACAACCGTCACAGCGTATCGACGACGCCGAGGCTCCCCGCCGGGCTTCCCCGCCCTCGCCGCACCCGCCTGGACCGATGTCGTCGCGTCCTCCACGGCGCCCGCCACCGACTCCCAGTTGGTCGCCACCATCCAGGGCGTCGTGGCTGCCTCGCAGGAGCGCGAGCGCGCCGCGTCCCTCGCCTTGGAGCACGAGCGTGCCATGGGCGCTGCCCTAACGCCCAGATGGCCACCGTGCAGCACCTCATCCTCGGCCATCCTCCGGTCACCCATGAAGCTCCTCCGATCACTCTTGAGGCCCCCTCGCCTCTGGACTCGACGTCGACCACATCGTCGCTCTCCACGCTCAAGCCGCCGGAATGCACAACATTCGGTCCCTCGTGTCCGTTGTGTTGGACCCGACGTCCTCCAACTACCCTCGTTGGCGGGGTCAGGTCCTCCTCACGCTTCGGCGGTACGCTCTCGCCGACCATGTCCTCAACAACCTCGTCGCCCCGTCGTCTCCATCGTGATACCTGATGGATAGTGTGGATCTCTCATGGCTCTAGGGCACCATCACCATTGAGCTACACGACATCATCCGCGACCAGGCGGACACTGCTTGACAGGCGTGGCTCGCTCTCGAGGGACAGTTCCTCGGGAACCGGGAGGCTCGGGCCTCAGGCACTCCACCTCGATGCCCAGTTTCACTAGTTCTCTCAGGGGGATACTCTCCGTGGGAAAATACTACCGCTAAATGAAGGGCATGGTGAACTCTCTCCGCGACCTCGGCGAGCCCATCGCCGACCGTACCCTGGTGTTGAACCTTATGTGTGGCCTCAGTCCCCGCTACAGCCACCTGAAGGCTCTCATTAAGAGAATTGTACCCTTCCCCACCTTCTACGTCGTCCGCAACAAGCTTCTCCTCGATGAGCCCACCTTGGAGACTGAGGCCCCTCCTCCGGCGCCGGCCCTCTACAATGCTCCTACCGACAGTCAGGCCCGCTCAGGGGGCCCGGCCCCTCGGCCTCCGTCAATTGGGGTTGCCACCCGAACTCCACCCGCCACCCTGCGGCCCCTCGTCCGGCTTCCAACGCCAAGGTCGTCATTCCCGCAAGGGCGACCGTGGGAACGGTGGCTCCACTCGGTGTGGTCCCTCCGACCAAGGTGGCGACCAGGCATGGTCATCATTCTACAACCCCTGGACCAAGACCATCGCCATGTGGCTGGGCCAGGCTCTGAGTGTCGCCCGCCCTCCTGCGCCGACCCTCCTGACTGCACCTCCCTACGGCATGCCCCCGATGACTTTGCCTCCGACTCCGCCCCAGATCCCGCCTCTGGGGACCCGCACCCCGACACCTTGGTCCCCGCTGGCTCGAGGGTGGGACCCAGCCACCCTCGCCACCGCCTTCAGCACCATGGCGATGACACCACCCTCGTCCGACTGGGTGGTCGACTCTGGTGCGTCTTACCACACCACCTCCAACACAAGCACGCTATCCCACTCCTCCCACCCCCATCCCTCCTCGATCGTTGTTGGAAACGGTTCCACTCTGCCAGTCACCTCAGTAGGTGCCTCGGTTCTCCTCGAACTATTCTATCTCAACGACATTCTCGTAGCTCATCACATTACTCACAACCTTTTTCCCGTCTGTCGGTTCACCACCGACAATTCTTCTCCCATTGAATTTGACCCTTTTGGTTTCTCTGTGAAGGATCTGGCCACCAGGACCCCCCTCGCCTGGTGTGATAGCTCGAGGCCCCTCTACACACTTCGGCCTTCCTCCACCGGCACATACTCCCCACCTGTCCTAGTCTCCACCACCTCCTACACTACTTGGCATCGTCATCTCGGCCATCTAGGACCTGACGTCATGACCAAGCTCACCAGTAGTTTAGATATTTCATGTAGTAGGGGACATTCTGAGGGCCTATGTTATGCTTGTCAGCTAAGCCGACATACTCATCTCCCATTTCCTACTTCTTCTAGAGCTGAGCAAGCTTTTGATCTAGTTCATTGTGATCCCTGGACTTCCCCTGTACTCAGTCTTTCTAGATATACATACTACTTGGTGATTTTGGATGATTTTTCTCACTTTCTTTGGACTTTTCCCCTTCGACTGAAGTCCAACACGTTCGCCACCCTCACTCACTTCTTCGTCTGGGTCTCCACCCAGTTTCGTCGCCCGGTTCGTGCCCTTCAGTGTGATAACAGTCGCGAGTTCGACAACAACACCTCTCGCTCCTTCTTCCTCGCCCACGTCGTTCAGTTACGTCTCTCGTGCCCTTACACCTCTTCCCAGAACGGTCGGTTAGAACGCATCATTCGCATCACCACCAACTGACCAACATGATTTGTTGCCTTCTCTTTCTGGTGTCTGCTAGCTACTGGGCAGAGGCCCTGAACACAGCTACACATCTTCTCAACCGCCTTCCCTCGAAGGCGGTGAACCATTCCACTCCCCACTTCGCACTGTATGGCACAGCCCCCTCCTACGACCACCTTCGTGTCTTTGGCTATGCCTGCTACCCCAACACTTCCGCCACCGCTCGCCATAAGCTATCTCCTTGCTCCACTCGCTGCCTTTTCCTCGGTTACTCCCCTGAACATAAGGGGTATCGATGTCTTGACCTCGCCACCCACCGCATACTCATCTCTCATCACGTCATTTTCGAAGAAGATGTGTTTCCCCTTGCTGGCTCCTCCCCACCCACCGATCTCGACTCTCTTCTTGAGTCTGATCCGGTTCCCCCTCCACCTTGGTCGCTCCCACCTGCTTCTCCCTAGGCTCAGACGCCACCGCTCGTGCCTCAACCCGCACCACATGCGACCCAGACACCTCGCCTTGCGCCGTTACCCGTGCCACGTGCGGCACCGTCGACCCCGCATGCACAACGCGCGGCCCTGTCGACCCCTCCTGCGTCATGTGTGGCTCCATCGACGAGCGTGGCCCGCTTCGCCGACCCCGCTCTCATCTACCACCACCGCGGGCAGGCCCCTCCATCACCCCCCCCCCCCGAACCGACACTGTCGACGTACACGGCTCGCTTCGCTGTCCCTGCCCTCGTCTACCACCGCCGAGAGTTGGCCCCTCCCTCGGCTCCTGATGACACGTCGGCCCACACCGAGCCTCTAGCATGCCACCCGGTCGCCATCCACCGCGACCCCGGGCACGTCCACCAGATGGTGACTCGCCGGCGCAGCCAACGTTCTCCGCCCCGTCGACCAGCTGATCCTGGCGAACGACACGACTATCACTCCTCCGGATGCCTCCCCGGTTCCCTCCTCCGTTTGTGTCGCCCTCGCCGACCCCCATTGACGCCACGCTATGGAGGAGTACGCGGCTCTGCTGGCCAACCACACCTATGTCACACCCGGGTTTCGGGGCACCAAGACCCGGGCGTAAACATAATCACCAGGTGTGCTGGGACCAAGTCTCACACATATGATGAATCATGGCACAGGATCGAATGTCACAACTTTACTATAGGAGTTCTATACAAAATAAATAATTACATTATAAGGAGACAACAGTCCAGCAACCCAAAGTTGACTGGGAGACGACGACCTAGATC
This sequence comes from Zea mays, assembly GCF_902167145.1. Lineage (NCBI taxonomy): Eukaryota > Viridiplantae > Streptophyta > Magnoliopsida > Poales > Poaceae > Zea > Zea mays. The sequence goes on along the minus strand of NC_050097.1, from coordinate 153,499,988 downwards.
TCTCACGAACTCATCGCAGCATCCTCCTTGCGCCTCATCCTGTGGTACCTGCTCTTGACCTGTGGGGGGGTGTGAGACAGCAAGAGTGAGCTCACATACGTTCATCGCTCAACAAGTTGTGGAGAATAATGTGAATGAACTCGCCAAAGATGGGAGCTCATGTGAAGTGTAAGGCTTACCAACGGAGATGGTTGAAGCTGAGCATTGCTTTTAAAGTTGGTCAAAATTTTATTAGCAATTACTAAGTATAAGTAAATACCAACCCAATTAAATAGTAGAACAGAAGTAACAACATCACCTGCGATGCAATGCATATGACAAATTGAATTTAGTTCCATAAGTTAATCATGTGAGTGTCCGAGCCGCTCATGACCGTGAGCACGGCTAGTATACCAGTTTTACACTCTGCAGAGGTTGCGCATCTTTACCCACAAGTCATGTTACCCATCTGCCAAGGGATCGCGACTTCCCATACACCTCTACCGAGGAGGCGAGGCAGGGTAACACTACGAGGCCTTTACAAAGTTCCACTAGCTTCAGAAAACCCGCTACAGTTTATAGGAAGCTCCAATGCAGGAATCCCTTGCAGGACCGCCATCACAGCAAAATCCTCCCGAGGGCCTCCCCAGGAATCCCTTGCAGGACCGCCATCACAGCAAAATCCTCCCGAGGGCCTTCCCAGGAATCCCTTGCAGGACCGCCATCACAGCAAAATCCTCCCGAGGGCCTCCCTACACTGACCACTCCCCTACTGCCCTTGCCCCTTTCGGGTAAGGTAGTCTTCCACTAGCTTTCCTAATTAATCGGCCAAGGGCGTCCCATTAAACCCTTGTGGTAGCACTGTTTTCCCGGGTGGTTCTCCATGTTCCAATTAACATAATGATCTTATCATGAACAGTGATAATAAACAGATAATAAAAGTGTGATCATGAATAATGTATCTTCATACCCAAAACTACATAAAGCACTAGCAAGTACTACCCAAAAAGTTCAGTGGTAAACAAGGTATAAAGATAGACAAACTAGGGTAACCTATTGGGTCCCATCAAATTAACCTATGCAGATCATTATGATTAATTAGAACATGAGTGGGTAAAAAGAAGTGATCAAGGGCACAACTTGCCTGGGACTTGAGATTCCAGGTACCAACTTGCTCTTCAGATGACACGTGACCTCACTGCTAAACGTAGCAATACAGACAAACATGGTATAGGCAAAATTAACATCACACCAAACATAAGGATAAACTGCATAATAATGATCTACGCGCCACTACGAGATCGCAGAAACAAGAACCACTAAATTCGGAGCTATGGTTATTAAGTTATGAATTTCTGAAATTATTTAGTGCTTAGAATAGATTAATCCAAATGAATAATTTTAATTCAAGTTTCATGGCTAAACAAAGGTACTAGGTGATACACAATATTAATAGAAAATTATTGCAACTGGAATGACTTAATTTGGAGTTAAAATGAATTAACTATGAATTATACCAGTTTATAGAATTATTTTCATACTAAAAACCTATTTCTTTATTATTTTCTGAATATCCTAAGTGTTCTGGACCGCGCGCTATTTTCTTAAAAGATCAGGGGCTAACCCGCAAGATTTACGCAGACTCAGAAATCCCTGAGTTGGACGGCGGGTTAATAACTCAGAACTGCAAGGGTTTATTTGCAAACAACGCACGGTGAAGGGGTATCGTGAAGTCTCAACCGCCCGATCTAACCCAGACGGTCCAGATTAGATCGTGTTTTAATCGAACCGGTACGCATTCTCCACCGCAGATCCCCGAATCAACGGTGCGGATTTTATGAAGACGCGATTCAATCTGGATCACCCGATCCATACCAAGGGCTCAGATTTAGCCACAGATGAGAATATTCAGTGCTCAATCGTGGCCGTCGGTTCTGAGATCGGTGATCCCGGTGCTTCTTCCCCCGCCCGGTGGCCAGGCGCGGCCGAAGAACACCGCCCGCGGTGGTGGGCTCCGGCGAGCTCGACCCAATGGAGCGCTGGTGCACGATACTCAAATCGGAGGAGATCTACATCAATCGAGGAACCGAATAAAGGAGATAGGGGTAACGAACCGGTGTAGAAGCAGGCGATTTTCTCTGACCACGGTGAATGGCGGCACAACGGCGGAAACACGCGCCCGGCGAGCAATTACACGCGAATCCGGTTATCTTCGCCCAAATCAACAAGGCACACGCCACCAACGAGCTACGGCGATCGCTCGGAGTGGAAACCCGAGGTCCAAAAGCCAGCAGACGAGCAGGCCACACCACGGCGGTCCCCCATTTGCTCACCGCTCATCTCGGTTGCTGGTTTCTAGCGGCAGATAATGGAGCACGGCCACGGTCGATGCACATATATACACGGGCGTAGCGAGATATCCAATCCCAACAACCAGCCTAGAGCAATACTGACCCCCGCTGACATTTAGTTAGGCAGTTCCGAAATCATAGCTTGAGATTGCTACGGTGTAAGGATGAGGATGAAGCTGCCATTGCGGACCCACCCGCCAGCGGCCTGGGGAGTCATGGGACGAGTTCGGAACGCTTGGATCGACGACACCCGAGCGAATCGCCCAGGAATACGGTGGGTTTGTTGTGATTCAGAGCAGAACTCGGATCGACTAGCCGAGCCAGGTAAATCTGATGAGGCGGGCCCATGTACCGGTGATAGGAAAAGAGTCCACGCAGGGAAAGGGTGGCTGACCAGGTGGGATCCACATGTCGGCACATCGAACTAGGCCAACTCGCACAAAGTCGGGCCAGGGTCGCAAGGTCGCGAGTGGGAGAAGGGAGTGGGCCGGCCAAGGAGGTTTCAGCCCAAGTGCTTTTGTTCTTTTTTTAATTTTTATTTCCTGTTTTGTTTCTCCTTTTTATTTTAAACCTAAAATTTGAATTCAAATCTTGTGGTGAATTTGTACTAAAATTTGAATGTATGTTTTGAACATGCCATTATTGGATGGGTTTATTTTCTTGTAAATATATTTTGTCTTTCATAATATCTCTCTCTTTCTTCTTCTCTGTATTATTTCCAATTCCCTAAATTGTACTTTTGGGTTAAATCTAAATTCTCAAATTATTATCATATTTTCATTAGTATTATTTTATTTTTTTTTATGCACAAACAAACAAAACCTCAACATGATGCAAATTTTATTGAGGTATTATTTATTTTAAACATGTATCCTAATAATTCTTAAGAATGAGAAGGCATTACACATAAACTTGTATTCCTCTCTTGATTTTCCAAAGTTGGGTATTACAAATTCTACCCCCCTTAAAAATAATCTCGTCCTCGAGATTAGTAAGAAAAAGGATACAAAAGGATTGGTTTGTAAATTAGCTTTTAGTTTCCCATTAGTTCAAAATTAAGAGTCCAAAGTTTTTTTTTATTATTTTTAATAATAGTCCTTAATGGATGATCAAGGGAGTAAAGGTATCTAGCCACTTATTATGTAGGATATAAGCTGGACAGGTTGGGGTAAGAAAGGTTATAGCAAGAAAAGACTTTATCCATAATGTTTAAGTCTTGATTCACCTCGAGATTCACTTTGACTATTTTATCCTTCCTTGTCGATGTCGATCTTTCCTTCTCCAGTCTTGATTTCTTTGTTTCGGGGTTAGTGTATATCATCGGGGTTGGGGGAATATGGTTAGGATAGATATAGATGAGATAGACTACATGATGTAGATCAAAAGTTTGTTTGATGTAGGGGTTGATAGATTATGCAATCCATCATAACTCTATTGGCTGGGTTAGCTCTTTTTTTGCTCACGGTTGAGTTGCACTAATTTTAGGTTTAAGTGCATGAGGGGAGAACAAGGTTTACAAGAGTAGGGTCTCATTTATTTTACTATTAACTGGTTAAGCGACTGACCTTAGGTTAGTTCAACTTAGGTTAGACTTCGTTAGGTTAGATTAACCTATTAGATTGGATCAGATCTGGAATAAATTGATATAACTATAGGATCTAAATAAATTTTGGATTAGTTTATGGTTGTTATTCTAGAGTGGGATAAATGTGCTTATTAGGGCAAGATGAATTCATAAAGATAAGGTGGAATCTTTTGAGGTCAGTTAGATCTATTAGGATAAGATAAGATCTTTTCAAGATAAGATGTATCTATTAAGATAAGAGGGACTCTTTTAAAATGAGATGGATCTATTAAGCTAGATATATTTTTAATGACAGATAATCTAAGTTTGATTAGTTATCTTAAATATTTTTTTATGCCTAAGTATATGTAGATGCAATTGTGGACACTACTCCACAACTCATCACACTCAATCAAAGATCCAAATCAGACAAGTATCATAAGAACAAACATTCAAGTTAATAGATAATAAAAAAAATAGTTTTGTTTTTGCTCCTAAGATTAGGTCTCCTATTCCTAAAGGTCACTTTAGGCACAAGATTTCAAAGTGTGAAATCCACATTTGTCTTTAGAAAGAAAAGGTAAGAGTAATCAGAGTAAAGCGGAAATAGATGAGAAAAGATTTAAGGAAAGTTCAGAAAGAATCAGAGTAGCAAAGGTAAGTAAGTATTGGTTGTCCAGTTCTATCTAGGTTTCGTCCTACAGTCAACATTCCTCTGATACCACTTCTGTCACACCCGGGTTTCGGGGCACCAAGACCCGGGCGTAAACATAATCACCAGGTGTGCTGGGACCAAGTCTCACACATATGATGAATCATGGCACAGGATCGAATGTCACAACTTTACTATAGGAGTTCTATACAAAATAAATAATTACATTATAAGGAGACAACAGTCCAGCAACCCAAAGTTGACTGGGAGACGACGACCTAGATCTCTCACGAACTCATCGCAGCATCCTCCTTGCGCCTCATCCTGTGGTACCTGCTCTTGACCTGTGGGGGGGTGTGAGACAGCAAGAGTGAGCTCACATACGTTCATCGCTCAACAAGTTGTGGAGAATAATGTGAATGAACTCGCCAAAGATGGGAGCTCATGTGAAGTGTAAGGCTTACCAACGGAGATGGTTGAAGCTGAGCATTGCTTTTAAAGTTGGTCAAAATTTTATTAGCAATTACTAAGTATAAGTAAATACCAACCCAATTAAATAGTAGAACAGAAGTAACAACATCACCTGCGATGCAATGCATATGACAAATTGAATTTAGTTCCATAAGTTAATCATGTGAGTGTCCGAGCCGCTCATGACCGTGAGCACGGCTAGTATACCAGTTTTACACTCTGCAGAGGTTGCGCATCTTTACCCACAAGTCATGTTACCCATCTGCCAAGGGATCGCGACTTCCCATACACCTCTACCGAGGAGGCGAGGCAGGGTAACACTACGAGGCCTTTACAAAGTTCCACTAGCTTCAGAAAACCCGCTACAGTTTATAGGAAGCTCCAATGCAGGAATCCCTTGCAGGACCGCCATCACAGCAAAATCCTCCCGAGGGCCTCCCCAGGAATCCCTTGCAGGACCGCCATCACAGCAAAATCCTCCCGAGGGCCTTCCCAGGAATCCCTTGCAGGACCGCCATCACAGCAAAATCCTCCCGAGGGCCTCCCTACACTGACCACTCCCCTACTGCCCTTGCCCCTTTCGGGTAAGGTAGTCTTCCACTAGCTTTCCTAATTAATCGGCCAAGGGCGTCCCATTAAACCCTTGTGGTAGCACTGTTTTCCCGGGTGGTTCTCCATGTTCCAATTAACATAATGATCTTATCATGAACAGTGATAATAAACAGATAATAAAAGTGTGATCATGAATAATGTATCTTCATACCCAAAACCACATAAAGCACTAGCAAGTACTACCCAAAAAGTTCAGTGGTAAACAAGGTATAAAGATAGACAAACTAGGGTAACCTATTGGGTCCCATCAAATTAACCTATGCAGATCATTATGATTAATTAGAACATGAGTGGGTAAAAAGAAGTGATCAAGGGCACAACTTGCCTGGGACTTGAGATTCCAGGTACCAACTTGCTCTTCAGATGACACGTGACCTCACTGCTAAACGTAGCAATACAGACAAACATGGTATAGGCAAAATTAACATCACACCAAACATAAGGATAAACTGCATAATAATGATCTACGCGCCACTACGAGATCGCAGAAACAAGAACCACTAAATTCGGAGCTATGGTTATTAAGTTATGAATTTCTGAAATTATTTAGTGCTTAGAATAGATTAATCCAAATGAATAATTTTAATTCAAGTTTCATGGCTAAACAAAGGTACTAGGTGATACACAATATTAATAGAAAATTATTGCAACTGGAATGACTTAATTTGGAGTTAAAATGAATTAACTATGAATTATACCAGTTTATAGAATTATTTTCATACTAAAAACCTATTTCTTTATTATTTTCTGAATATCCTAAGTGTTCTGGACCGCGCGCTATTTTCTTAAAAGATCAGGGGCTAACCCGCAAGATTTACGCAGACTCAGAAATCCCTGAGTTGGACGGCGGGTTAATAACTCAGAACTGCAAGGGTTTATTTGCAAACAACGCACGGTGAAGGGGTATCGTGAAGTCTCAACCGCCCGATCTAACCCAGACGGTCCAGATTAGATCGTGTTTTAATCGAACCGGTACGCATTCTCCACCGCAGATCCCCGAATCAACGGTGCGGATTTTATGAAGACGCGATTCAATCTGGATCACCCGATCCATACCAAGGGCTCAGATTTAGCCACAGATGAGAATATTCAGTGCTCAATCGTGGCCGTCGGTTCTGAGATCGGTGATCCCGGTGCTTCTTCCCCCGCCCGGTGGCCAGGCGCGGCCGAAGAACACCGCCCGCGGTGGTGGGCTCCGGCGAGCTCGACCCAATGGAGCGCTGGTGCACGATACTCAAATCGGAGGAGATCTACATCAATCGAGGAACCGAATAAAGGAGATAGGGGTAACGAACCGGTGTAGAAGCAGGCGATTTTCTCTGACCACGGTGAATGGCGGCACAACGGCGGAAACACGCGCCCGGCGAGCAATTACACGCGAATCCGGTTATCTTCGCCCAAATCAACAAGGCACACGCCACCAACGAGCTACGGCGATCGCTCGGAGTGGAAACCCGAGGTCCAAAAGCCAGCAGACGAGCAGGCCACACCACGGCGGTCCCCCATTTGCTCACCGCTCATCTCGGTTGCTGGTTTCTAGCGGCAGATAATGGAGCACGGCCACGGTCGATGCACATATATACACGGGCGTAGCGAGATATCCAATCCCAACAACCAGCCTAGAGCAATACTGACCCCCGCTGACATTTAGTTAGGCAGTTCCGAAATCATAGCTTGAGATTGCTACGGTGTAAGGATGAGGATGAAGCTGCCATTGCGGACCCACCCGCCAGCGGCCTGGGGAGTCATGGGACGAGTTCGGAACGCTTGGATCGACGACACCCGAGCGAATCGCCCAGGAATACGGTGGGTTTGTTGTGATTCAGAGCAGAACTCGGATCGACTAGCCGAGCCAGGTAAATCTGATGAGGCGGGCCCATGTACCGGTGATAGGAAAAGAGTCCACGCAGGGAAAGGGTGGCTGACCAGGTGGGATCCACATGTCGGCACATCGAACTAGGCCAACTCGCACAAAGTCGGGCCAGGGTCGCAAGGTCGCGAGTGGGAGAAGGGAGTGGGCCGGCCAAGGAGGTTTCAGCCCAAGTGCTTTTGTTCTTTTTTTAATTTTTATTTTCTGTTTTGTTTCTCCTTTTTATTTTAAACCTAAAATTTGAATTCAAATCTTGTGGTGAATTTGTACTAAAATTTGAATGTATGTTTTGAACATGCCATTATTGGATGGGTTTATTTTCTTGTAAATATATTTTGTCTTTCATAATATCTCTCTCTTTCTTCTTCTCTGTATTATTTCCAATTCCCTAAATTGTACTTTTGGGTTAAATCTAAATTCTCAAATTATTATCATATTTTCATTAGTATTATTTTATTTTTTTTTATGCACAAACAAACAAAACCTCAACATGATGCAAATTTTATTGAGGTATTATTTATTTTAAACATGTATCCTAATAATTCTTAAGAATGAGAAGGCATTACACATAAACTTGTATTCCTCTCTTGATTTTCCAAAGTTGGGTATTACAACCTAGGACCTGGTGTTGCGTACACCAGGCACCAACGTGGTCACCGGCAACTGGCTCTTTCGCCACAAGCTAACCTCGGACGGCTCCCTCGACCGATACAAGGCCCGTTGGGTCCTTCGGTCCCGTCATCAAGTCCGCCACCGTTCGAGCCGTCCTCTCCCTTGCCCTCTCCCGGGAATGGGCAATCCATCAGCTCGATCTCAAGAATGCCTTCCTACGTGGCACTCTGACGAATATTGTCTACTGCAACCAGCCCATTGGCTTCGTCGACGCCGCTTGGCCGGATCTGGTCTGCCGGCTAAACCGCTCCCTGTACGGCCTCAAGCAGGCACCGTGGGCATGGTACAATCGCTTCGCCTTCTACTTGGCCTCCATCGGCTTCGTCGAGGCCAAGTCAGACACGTCCATGTTCATCTACCGGCGCGGCGACGACACCGTCTACCTCATGCTCTACGTCGACGACACTGTGCTCACGACATCCACCGCCGACCTTCTACAGCGTACGATCGTTGCCCTTCAACAGGAGTTCACGATGAAGGACCTGGGGCCTCTTCACCACTTCCTTGGCATCACCACCGAGCGTCGTCCTCATGGTCTCTTCCTCCACCAACACCACTACGCCATCAACATCCTGGAGCGGGCTGGCATGTCCGATTGCAAGCCCTGCTCCACGCCTGTTGACACTCAGGCGAAACTCTCTGAGGACGACTGGCCCCCGGTCGCTGACGCAACGTCCTACCAGAGCCTGACCGGTGCGCTCTAGTACCTAACCTTCTCTAGGCCCGACATCTCCTACGTCGTCCAGCATGTGTGCATGCACATACACACCCTGTGGGAGCCCCATCTCACCGCTCTCAAGCAGATCCTATGCTACCACCGCGACTCCCTCGACCACGGCCTTCTACTCCGACCCTCCCGACGTCGGACCTTGTGGTCTACACCGATGCTGATTTGGCTGGATGTACCGACACACGTCGGTCCACTTCTGGATATACCGTGTTCTTGGGCGCCAACCTCGTCTCCTAGGCCGCCAAGCTGCAGCTCATTGTCTCCCGCTCCAGCGCAGAGACCAAGTATCGTGTTGTGGCCAACGGCGTGGCAGAGGCCTCCTGGCTGTGCCAGCTACTCCAGGAGCTCCACAGCTGTCTCTAGTGTACCACCCTCGTCTATTGCGACAACGTCAGCGCAGTCTACCTCTCCACCAATCTCGTGCAGCATCAGCGCACGAAGCACGTGGAGAGCGACCTACACTTTGTCCACGAGCGTGTTGTTGTTGGTGACATTCAGGTTTTCAGTGTCCCCACCATGTTGCAGTTCGCCGACATCACCAAGGGGCTACCGTCGAGTGTATTCACCAATTTTCGATCCAGTCTCAACATTTGTACAGTATAGAGTTGAGATTGCGGGTGTTAGAGTACCCATTTAGGGTTTTGGGGTTAGCCCCTTGTAATTACATTTTTACCCTTGTGTAATGGGCTAGGCCCAATAACCTGAGTCTACTAATATAACTCCCAACCCTGAGCTAGGGTTAGGGTTTCCCACACTAAGCCCTATATTTCAAAATACAATCTTGTTTAGGGCCCTTATTGGAGATGCTCTAACTAATCTAAATTCCATCAGTTATTTCGTAACTAATCTAAATTCCATCAGTTATTTGATAATTAATCTAGTAATGCTATGTCTAGGAATATTCCTAACAGAGTATTGACGAAGATATAAGAAAACTATGATTATGATCATGTCTCAAAAAACATCAAAGCAAACAAATATATGGAATCAAGATAAGTGTACCAAGGGAGAAATAATGATGATTGCATAACATAAAGCAGCAAAAGCATATGACTCCAAGAGTTTGCTACAAATAAACTAAGAATGGTCACTAATCCAATGGTACTATAGTAGCATGATGGTACAGATCATCCTGCATTGTTGGAAAAAGTTCTAGGACAATTCTAGAATAAAGTTGTTTCTCAAATGCAAAGAATTAATCACGTAACAGTGAAAAAAGATTAAATTTACCAATCTCGCCACCTGCTTCCTCCCTTCCTCTCCCCCATTTTCATAAACATGCTTCAGGGATCTAGGTAGAACCCTCCAGAACTCATCCACATAGTCTGCCCCCTTGCGTTTACTGTTTTGCAGGATATCATTTGATAGATAGAGGAATGGTATTTTCTTCTCCTCCCTTGAACTAGTAAACTGTTTTTCCCATGTATCTACAACCCTTTTGGCCCTCTTGCGGTGAAAAATGCACCATTGTGAAAGTGCTGCATAAGAATTAAGGAACGTAAAAAGAACCACTATGCAATCTCTATATGCAAGCTTACATAAGTAAAAAAATATGGGATTTGGATAAAAAATTAACATCATTAACAAACAGGAAGTATGGAAATAAATAGACTATATGGTCATTCAATTATTCAAGGAACCTAGATTAAATCAAACTATATAGTAGAAAGACATACTTAAAGCATACAAGATATATATATATACACACACACACACACCACAAAATTGAGAGCACGACGGGCAGACCCGTTGCCAGAGGCTCCCACATAAGTGCGGTCTGAAGAAGGAATAAACCGAGGCAAGCCTTCACCTTGCAAATATGGCCTTTGAACCCACGACCTAGTAACTCAATGAGGCAGCTCTCACCACTACACCAGACCTTCCTAATTGAAAGCACAACCATGAAGAAAAGGGGAAACACAGTTCCTAGGTTACTAAAGTTTCTGTGTTTGTAAACTTTAAAGTTTCTACCATCTAGGCTCCCACTTAAAAGTGGTCCATAGAAATAGCAGCATTGGCCACTAAAACTAATGATTTAGTCATTTAGTGGTGGATGTTAAGTTGCCTGCACCGACCAGTTCAACCCCAAAGCATAAACACTCAGGAAGAGGTGAACACTGAACAATGCATATACTTCAACACCCCCACTCACCTGAGATGTGCAAACGTGGAATAAAGGGGGCGAAGGACTTGTTGCCTATACCAGGATTCGAACTAGGGATATATGGTTTTGATACCATGTAAAATTACATGCACCGACCAGTTGTTCAATTCAAAAGCTTAAGCTCTCAGAAAAAGGTAGGCAATGCACTTATACACTTCAACAGTGGACACCAGAATACCAGATTAAGTTGAGTGTAAGCATGGAAAGTTAATGAGGGGTGAGGTTATTTTGTTCTAAAGGGTACCAATGGTTAGTATGACATACAGCAATATATGCAGACACAGTATATCTCATCACAGCAACTTGCATACAGATGGAGTTGTATATAACATATGGCATGGATTCCTCACACAGAAGCATGCACAATGATACTGAAACAATCATAGGATTCTCCTTTTCTATCGATTCATATAGAGCAACACGTGGCATGCTAATACTGCACTCACCTTTTACTTCAAACTACAAAAGTAGGGCTTAAGGTTAGTACTGTTACTGTTACTGCCATCATTAATGCCTCTTTTCTCTTTACTTCGTTATCCTCTTTATTGGTGGCTCCTGTTGGATTTCGAGGCCTGCCTCAACTTTCTAGGGACTAAACGTCTTTGTTTTTTGTTGCCATTATTGGCAATGTTTGGTTTCCATTTCCCAATAAAGATGGATTTCATTGTATTTTGAGGCTGTTCCCTTTGTGAAATGGAAAATGATAACATGAACTCCTAAGACTGCACATTGCATCTATTAGTAGTCACTATAGTATAATTGCGAACCAGTTTAAAAGTTAGAACGACATGGCTAAACTTAGAGCCTTTCTCGAATGTACTACACAAGAAAGACTCTAGAATCAACAATCAAGAGAATTGTCAGGAAGTAGAGTGATATGAAACATACTGTAATACTGATACACTGCACAAGCTGATTTGTAATTCTTATATGTGTGTGCGTCCAAACTAACAACATGATAAGCACTGTGCATAACAGAACAAGACGGTTATACTTAGATCTCCTAGCCAGTTCTACTCATAGACACTGCAATTTACAAGTTAGGGCTTTAGACTTAATCAAGAGGAAACAGACAGCAACACCCTATGCTACCAAATTTGCAAGCGGCCGTGCAGGAAAGTAGACACGGGAGAAAGGATACTCTCAATGCTAGTGGCTGAGTTGTTGAGCCTGTTGAGCTTATCAATCAGCATCTGCTCGCTAAAGAGGCCGCCGCCGCCACTGCCGACCCCGCTGCCATCTCCTGTTTCTGCGTCTACATCCGCCTTCGCGCCCGCCATCACGAAGCCTCCAACTAATTCTGCTCACTCGCGGATATGCCAAATCCCTAGAGAAATTTATGATCCTGCGAAAGCAACTCGAGCTAATTTTGCTAATAAAAAATCAAGGAGATTGGAACTCGGAGTTGGGGGTGCACACCTCGGTAGCGAGTTCCTAAGCTTGAGCCTACTGCCGCGGACGAGGCGAAGAGGGAGTGGGAGGGGAAGGACCCAAGGATGGGGGGAGACGAAGAGCCAAAACCAATTCTTATCCGACGCGCGTGCGACGGGGAACTGCTAGCTACGCACGGCGCGACGTCTTCCGCGGCGAGGTTAGGGAAGGGCGGCGGGGGCACGGGGGCGGATGGGAGAATGGCGGCGCGGCGCGGCGGCGTGTCGGCGTGCTGCTGGTTTTGGTGTAGTCTTACGAAAGGATGTTAAAGAAGTTCCCCTAAAACTGATTATTTAGGGAGGACATATCCTGTGCAATCACTCATTTTGGTGCAAACGTGCAATCAAACTATCCAGAGCATCCAATCTAGATCTAACGGTTTCATATGGAAGGGGTTAAAAATAAAATAGGTACTATGTTTTAGGTGGAAGGGGTTAAATATAAAATAACAGTCATCATTAGATCTAGATCGGATGCACCAGATCGCTTGATTGCATGCTTGCACCAGGATAAATGATTGCATAGGATATTTTCCCTTATTTAGGTTAGGCTAAAAAGTTTTAGAAGTTGAACCTGGTGTGTAATCCAATAATTCCTCTAAACAAAGAGTGGAAATTAAAAAAATCGATCAAAAAACAGATGCTATTACTCCCATGGCTTTTTTAGTGTCGGACGAAATGCTAGTGCCTCGCTGGTTTATTTGGCTCATGGTCAGTTCGACTCGACTCGAATCAGCTCGTTTGAATTTTTTCACGAGCTGAGCTGACATCATAGCTCAGTTCGTTAACGAACCAGCTCTCGAGCTAAACTAGCTACCATATTCCAGTAAAATGAAACTATATGCATATCATTTACAGAATAATTGATGAACATGTTATATATATGTGAGATATCTATGGCCTATAAATTAAACTAATGATTAATAAACTATGTCTATGTGTTAATTTGGTCTATACAAATATAATTATGGGTTAAACTGATGAACATGTATGTGAATTGTGAATTAATAAGTCATGAATTATGCTAATTTGGTGTTACATTGATGTGGTTTGTGAAATTATGAGTATAACTACTATTTTTTATTGTTAAATTAGTTTAAATTATGTATATATTATTTTTTTGCTCTGCTCGCGAGTTAAACGAGTCAGCTCCAGCTTGTAAACGAGCCGAGCTAAGCTGACTCTGTGGCTCGTTACCTTAACGAACCGAGTCAAACTGACTCGTTAGCTTAATGAGCCAGCTCGAACTCGGACGAGTCGAGCTAAGCTAGCTCGTTATCCACCCCTATCTTTTTGCTTGTCTTTGTTTTATTGGGCTGGCCTTGTTGCGCACAAAAAAAATGAACGAGCGCCTCAACGCATCGAAAACAAAAACTCTTGAGCCTTGCTGCACGGAAAACAAAAACGAGGAACCTGGGGGCGCGTGGACGGAATTGGGAGAGATGCAATACGCGAGGCATGTGTTTGTTTCGGAACGACCCAATTTTTTTTGCCGAGTTGGATTCATTTTTTGTTTGGTTTTAGTGATATATTGAACCTAGTTTCTTGTTTGATTACAGGGTTAAAGTAAGTTAGAGCTACACTATCTCTTGTTTGTTTTGTGATGAAGGATGAATTGAATATAGTCACATTCCTGGTCATATTACTCAAGATGATATCTTCAATTTAATAAGATGACATCATTCAAAATAAATAAAACTGACACTATTTTAACATTTGAGAAATCTATAAGCATAAGATATAAATAAATTAAAGTTATTATTGACTAAGTCGTAAATTTTTAGTGATGAGGTATCACTGTTACATTTTAGTCATAATTAAAGAACATCCAAACAACATCAAGATGTATTTCAGTGAATTTATAACATTTGCCATCACTATCAGGCTTGTCTAGACGGTGACGAACGTTGACCTTTACATGTTCGACGATAGCACTAGCGAGGCTCACGGGTTGTGCCTACTAGAGAACACGCCGCCATCGGAGGGTAAGCCAGCAGGGGACTAACGACGGAAGGCAGGCGGGGATTAACGTCGGATGGTAGGCCGGCGGGGTCCCTCGTCCTAGAAGGCCAGCTGGGGTCCCTCGTCCTAGTAGGCCGACAGTGCGGCACACTCCTGTGCTAGTCTCGAGTGGATAAGGCATTAGTGACGAGAGGGTGGAGAGGAAGTGGGTCGAAATGTAGCCGTTTTATTCTCTTTCACTCTACAACCAAGCACAACTTTATTTAAAAAAATAAATATGGTTTTAATGATATCCATTTGTATTCGATCCGATTAAGGGCTTGTTCAGTTTACTCGGAACGATGACCTGAAACGATTTGTAGTCGAATTGCTTGTATAATTTACATAAGCTTTGATCAATTCCTGGATAGAATACCGGACAATCGAATAGGGTGTATACCCGCCCTTCGTTCTTTTGCTCTTCTCGCGAAAACCCAATCTACCCTACCCACTGCCTGAAACCCAACAAACGATCAATTTCCCTTCCGTACCTCCCTCTCCCTCCCTCCCTACGACCTCTCATCTCCCATCCCGCGGCGGTTTCCTTCCCGTCTCCCGAACCCCGATGCCGGTTGCCGAGCGAGCGAGAGGGCCATGGCGCCGTTGCCGTGGCGACAGCGGCACCACACCCTGCTGCAGGCTCAGCTCAGCAAGGGCCCGCTCTCTGAGCGCGACTTCCGTGTTGTCTTCGCCGCCATATCTGGCAAGAACCCCGGTACGCCGTCGGACTATCCATCTATTGCCATCTGTCTTATTATATCTCTAGTTCTCCACTCCCGGTGGCCCAGCTGCACGATGAAATGTTCCTCTAGCAAATTAACCAGACTGTTGCGCCGCTACTGCTTTTCCTTTGAAATATTATGTAGCATCGCCAGGGCTTGTTTGTGTGACACCCATGGCTGAGTGGTGCGTCGCCGCCGACGTGAGTAGTCACAGAGATCGCCGGTGAGAACTGGGAAGACGCAAGGTAAGTAGTTTGGGTAGGTGTTTCTGTATTATTTCTTTCATGATTCTCAAGTCTGCTGACTACAACCCTTTAAAGACTTCGCTCACACAGGCCCACATGGCCACCCTTTACAACCATACGGCCCATACGGCCCAGCATATCCGAACTGAAAATCTATTCTTCACTTCCCGCGCCACGCACAACGCCTTCCTGCCTTCACGCACGCGCCACCATGCTGACATCTTCCCCTGCCAGAAGTTGATTGCCCCCAATCAAGCACCTCAGGAAAATGATTCTTGAGCACATCAAAGTCCTCCCAGGTAGTAGCATGAGTTGGAAAAACCAGACCACACCACCTAGACCTGGATCACTGATTTGTTGTCTTTCTTCACCAACCGACGATCCACAATCTGCAGAGGCTTCACTGTCACACCAGAC
The DNA here is from genome assembly GCF_902167145.1 of Zea mays. Classification (NCBI taxonomy): domain Eukaryota; kingdom Viridiplantae; phylum Streptophyta; class Magnoliopsida; order Poales; family Poaceae; genus Zea; species Zea mays. The sequence goes on along the minus strand of NC_050097.1, from coordinate 153,484,108 downwards.
AAATCTACCAGTTGAGAAATATCTGAAAAACTGGAGTGTACTTTGGAATGAACGGCTTGAGTTGAGAAACATGGAAAACTAGGTGAATCAAAGCTGTCGATGGCAGCTCCAATCTGTAGGCGACGGAACCCACTCGCTGCAGAACTGTGAAGGGACCAAAAAGTTTGAAAGCAAGCTTTGGGTGAGACCGGCTGACCACAGAATTCTGAACATAGGGCTGCAGTTTTAGAAGCACTTTATCTCCCACTTGAAACTCCCGATCAAGACAGTGCTTATCAGCCTACATCTTCATTCAGTTTTGAGCAGTAGCCAGTCTGTTCTTCAACAGCTCAGAGTAAGTTGTACGCTCCTGAAACAACTCCTCCACAGACTGGTCACCTCCCACAACCAGAATTGGTGTAGCTGCAAACATCGAATCATACCCATACAAGGCTTTGAAGGGGGAGCATCCCAGAGCAGTGTGGTAAGAAGAATTATACCAAAATTCGGTCAATGGTAACCATTGCTTCCACTTAGTCGGATTGTCATAGATAACACAGCGCAAATACATTTCAACACATTGATTAACCCGCTCTGACTGTCCGTCTGACTGTGGATGATATGCAGTGGTCAAAGCTAGCTTGATGTTGAGAGATTGAAAGAGAGACTTCTAGAAAGTACTAGTGAAGATTTTCTCTCGGACAGACACCAAAGACCTTGGAGTCCCATGGAGTTTTACTATATTATCCAAAAAAACCCGAGCCACTGTAGGAGCTGAGAAGGGATGTTTTAGTGGAAAAATGAGCATACTTCGTATATTGATCCACCACCACCAGAATTGTGTCATAGCCCTCTAATTTAGGAAGCCCTTCAATAAAGTCCATCATTAGATCTTGCCAAGCACCTTAGGGAATGAGCAACGGTTGCAGCAACCCATGAGGATGTGTTCTTCCCCTTTAGCATGCTGGCATATATCACATTGTTTCACATAGTCCAACACATCCTCTTTTAACCCCTTCCACCAAAAGAGTCTTTTAAGCCTGTGATAAGTAGCTTGCCCCCCAGAATGTCCCTCCACTGCACTGTCATGGAGAGCTGAAATGAGTTTAGTTTTTAAGGCTGAGTTGTGAGCAATCCAAATCAGTCCTTCCTTCCTGATCACACCTTGGTGCAAGGAAAAGTCGTATTCATTCGGACTGTGAACAACAAGTTGAGCCAACAGATCCTGAGCAAAGACATTGGTAGCATAGGAATTGATCACATCTTGAATCCATAGTGGTTGGACTTGGGTAACTAGCTGAACACTCATAAGATGACCCACCTTGGACAAGCCATCAGCAGCCACATTTTCTTTTCCTTTTCGGTACACCACTTTGAATTGCAGCCCCATAAGTTTAGCCATGGCCTTCTTTTGCCACTCTGAGTGTAAGGTTTGCTCCTCCAAGAAACTCAAGGCTTTATGGTCAGTTTTGATAGTGAACTCGGTGTGCTGCAAATATTGTCTCCATTTAGATACGGCCAGCAATAGAGCCAAGAATTCCTTCTCATAAATCGACAATAGTTGATTCTTAGTATTGAGGGCCTTGCTCAAATAGGCCACTAGTCTGTGGTTTTGCATTAACATAGCACCAATCCCCACTGCACAAGCATCTGTCTCTACCTCAAATGGCTAAGAGAAGTGTGGAAGGGCCAAGACAAGAGTGGTGACCATTGCCTGTTTGAGAGTAGAAAATGTTGTTGCTGCTTCTGCAGTCCACAGAAAAGATTTCTGCTGTTATAACTTTGTGAGAGGTTTAGCTATAATACCATAATTTTTCACAAGTCTTCGACAATAGCCAGTAAGACCCAAAAACCCTCTCAACTCAGAAACTGATGAAGGAGTAGGCCACTGAAAGTCACCTAGAGGGGGGGGGTGAATAGGGCGAAACTGAAATTTACAAATATAAACACAACTTCAAGCCGGGTTAGCGTTAGAAATAAAAACGAGTCCGCGAGAGAGGGCGCAAAACAAATCGCAAGCGAATAAACAAGAGAGACACGCGGATTTGTTTTACCGAGGTTCGGTTCTCGCAAACCTACTCCCCGTTGAGGAGGCCACAAAGGCCGGGTCTCTTTCAACCCTTCCCTCTCTCAAACGGTCCCTCGGACCGAGTGAGCTTCTCTTCTCAAATCAAAGCCGGGAACAAAACTTCCCCGCAAGGGCCACCACACAATTGGTGCCTCTTGCCTTGATTACAATTGAGTGTTGATCACAAGAGCAAGAGAGAAAGAAAAGAAGCAATCCAAGCGCAAGAGCTCAAAAGAACACGGCAAATCTCTCTCGCTAATCACTAAAGCCTTTTGTGGAATTGGAGAGGATTTGATCTCTTTGGTGTGTCTAGAATTGAATGCCTAGCTCTTGTAAGTGGTTGAGAAGTGGAAAACTTGGATTCAATGAATGGTGGGGTGGTTGGGGTATTTATAGCCTCAACCACCAAAAGTGGTCGTTGGGAGGCTGTATGTTCGATGGCGCACCGGACAGTCCGGTGCACACCGGACAGTCCGGTGCACACCGGACAGTCCGGTGCCCCCTGCCACGTCATCACTACCGTTGGATTCTGACCGTTGGAGCTTCTGACTTGTGGGCCCGCCTGGGTGTCCGGTGCACACCGGACAGGTACTGTTTGCTGTCCGGTGTGCCAGTATGGGCGCGCCTGACTTCTGCGCGCACTGCGCGCGCATTTATTGCACAGCAGGTAGCCGTTGGCGCGGAGGTAGCCGTTGCTCCGGAGTCGCACCGGACAGTCCGGTGTACACCGGACAGTCCGGTGTACACCGGACAGTCCGGTGAATTTTAGCGGACTAGCCGTTGGAGTTTCCCGAAGCTGGCGAGTTCTTGAGGCCGCTTCTCCATGGTGCACCGGACACTGTCCGGTGTACACCGGACAGTCCGGTGAATTATAGCGCGAGTGCCTCTGGAAATTCCCAAAGGTGGCGAGTTTGCGTTGGAGTCCTCTGGTGCACCGGACATGTCCGGTGGTGCACCGGACACTGTCCGGTGGCACACCGGACAGTCCGGTGCGCCAAACCAGAGGTGCCTTCGGTTGGCCCTTTGCTCCTTTGTTGAATCCAAAATTTGATCTTTTTATTGGCTGAGTGTGAACCTTTAACACCTGTATAATCTATACACTTGGGCAAACTGGTTAGTCCAATAGGTTTGTGTTGGGCAATTCAACCACCAAAATTAATTAGGGACTAGGTGTAAGCCTAATTCCCTTTCAATCTCCCCCTTTTTGGTGATTGATGCCAACACAAACCAAAGCAAATATAGAAGTGCATAATTGAACTAGTTTGCATAATGTAAGGTAAAGGTTGCTTGGAATTGAGCCAATATTAATACTTACAAGATATGCATGGATTGTTTCTTTCTTAAATAACATTTTGGACCACGCTTGCACCACATGTTTTGTTTTTGCAAACTCTTTTGTAAATCCTTTTTCAAAGTTCTTTTGCAAATGGTCAAAGGTAAATGAATAGGATTTTGCAAAGCATTTTCAAGATTTGAAATTTTCTCCCCCTGTTTCAAGTGCTTTTTCCTTTGACTAAACAAAACTCCCCCTAAAGGAGATCCTCCTCTTAGTGTTCAAGAGGGTTTTGATATATCATTTTTAACTGCTACTTTCTCCCCCTTTTGAACACAATGGGATACCAATTGATAAATACTCTTGGAAAACACTAAGTTTTTGAAATTGGTGGTGGTGCGGTCCTTTTGCTTTGGGATCATACTCTCTCCCCCTTTGGCATGAATCGCCAAAAACGGAATTATTAGAGCCCTCGAAGTGCTATCTTCCCCTTTGGTCATAAATAAATGAGTGAAGATTATACCAAAGTAGGAGTCCTTTTGTTGTGCTCTCTCCCCAAGGATAGAGAGTGGCTCGGAGTGACGGCGAAGGATGAGTTACGGAGTGGAAGCCTTTTGTCTTCGCCTAAGACTCCAATTCCCTTTCAATACACCTATGACTTGGTTTGAAATAGACTTGAAAACACATTAGTCATAGCATATGATAGAGACATGATCAAGGTATATTTATGAGCTATGTGTGCAAGTTAGCAAAAGAAATTTCTAGAATCAAGAACATTGAGCTCATGCCTAAGTTTGGTAAAAGATTGTTCATCAAGTGGCTTGGTAAAGATATCGGCTAATTGATCTTTAGTGTTAATGTATGAAATCTCGATATCCCCCTTTTGTTGGTGATCCCTAAGAAAATGATACCGAATGGCTATGTGCTTAGTGCGGCTATGCTCGACGGGATTGTCGGCCATCTTGATTGCACTCTCATTATCACATAGCAAAGGGACTTTGGTTAATTTGTAACCGTAGTCCCGCAGGGTTTGCCTCATCCAAAGCAATTGAGCGCAACAATGACCTGCGGCAATATACTCGGCTTCGGCGGTTGAAAGAGCGACCGAATTTTGCTTCTTTGAAGCCCAAGACACCAAGGATCTTCCCAAGAACTGGCAAGTCCCCGATGTGCTCTTCCTATTGATTTTGCACCCCGCCCAATCGGCATCCGAATAACCAATCAAATCAAATGTGGATCCCCTAGGATACCAAAGCCCAAACTTAGGAGTATAAGCCAAATATCTCAAGATTCGTTTCACGGCCGTAAGGTGAGCTTCCTTAGGGTCGGCTTGGAATCTTGCACACATGCATACGGAAAGCATAATATCCGGTCGAGATGCACAAAGATAAAGTAATGAACCTATCATCGACCGGTATACCTTTTGATTCACGGACTTACCTCCCGTGTTGAGGTCGAGATGCCCATTGGTTCCCATGGGTGTCTTGATGGGCTTGGCATCCTTCATCCCAAACTTGGTTAGAATATCTTGAGTGTACTTCGTTTGGCTGATGAAGGTGCCCTCTTGGAGTTGCTTTACTTGAAATCCCAAGAAATACTTCAACTCCCCCATCATAGACATCTCGAATTTCTGTGTCATGATCCTACTAAACTCTTCACATGTAGACTCGTTAGTAGTGTAACGCCCTGAATTTGGGGGTAGAATTTTTTCTTCTTTTCTCTCACCAAATTCGGGCGTTACTCTCTTTTCTCTTTCCCCGTTTGCTCCTTCTTCCCAATTTCAAACCAGTATAGCGGCAGGTGTCCGTGTTATGTATAAACCAAAACCTAAGTGTCATGGGTGTTGCATCATGCCGAAGCACATTTCTTTGTCTGATGTTGAATGTTCGTCTCGTTCCGTCCCGGATTTCGGTTCGCGATTTAATTCCGTTTAGTGGTCGCGCTCGTCGTGGGTTTTCGATCCGCGAGGTGGCCCGGCCCAACCTAGTCCAGCCCAGCCGGCCCGGCCCGCCTCGGCCTGCGCGCCCCTGGCGCCCAACCCCCCCCCCTGCGCCCCCCATCCTCTCCCTCTCCCTCATTTGGATCTCCCGCGCAACAGCTTCCCTCTCCCTCTTCCACCTCTCTCTCCCCGTGGTGCCCTAGGGTTTGGAGACGGCGATCACCGGATTTTGGACCCCGAGGTGAGCTCCCCTCCCCTTCTCTTCTCTCTCTCCCTCCCCCTCCTCTTCTTCCCCACGCGCGCCCTCCCTCTCCCCTGCTCGCGTGCGCCCCTGCCCGCCCCTGCCCTCCCCCTCGCCCGCGGCGGCGGCGCCCGACCCCGTCCCCGTCCCCACCCCGGCCCGCGCGGCGGCGCCCGACCCCGTCCCCGCCCCTCGTCGGCGGCGCCTCCCGCCCGCCCCCGCCCGGCCCCGCGCGGCCCCCTGCCCGCCCCTCGGCGCGGTGGTGCCCCGGCCCCCCCGCTCGGCCCCCGACCCTGCCCCTCCCCGGCGGCGCCCGCCCGCTCGGCCTCCCCGGCGGCGCTCGGCCGCTCGGCCCTCGGCCCTCGGCGCGGCTCCCCTCCCCCTCCCCCCCCGGCGGCGATCCCGCCCGCCCCCTGCCCGACCCCGGCCCCGGCGGCGCTCGGCCTCGCCCCCTGCCCCTCCCCGGCCCCGCCCCGGCTCGCCCTCGGCTCGCCCGCTCGGCCCCGGCCGGTTCAACCGCCCCCTGGCCGGTTCAACCGCCCTGGCCCCAGCTCGCCCGCTCGTTTCCCCGTCCCGGCCTCGCCCGACCGTATTTTCGCTCGCTCGCGTTCGCGATGATTATTCGTTAATTAGCGTGTTGCGTCGCGCGCTTCGCCGCGCGACGGATTTGTCTAAATTCAGATTCTATCTTGTGTTGCGTCGTGCGCTTCGTCGCGCGACGATCCATTTTGTTTCAGGTTGTTTAAGGTGTAGCGCCGTGTGTGTATTCACGCGATGTTCCACTTTGGACTCAGTTTAGTCGACGTATGCCGTCGTGCGCTTCGTCGCGCGACGCTTAACGTCTCCTCGTAACTAAGGCGAAGTGTCTCGTTGCGTGCTCGGTCGCGCGACGATTCGTTAACTTCTTAATTTGTTTTAGAGAGCTTTGTCGCGCGTCTCGCCGCGCGACCATCCTTTTATTTATCTCCACCTGCTTATAATAATTAGACATGAAACATGACTTTACTTTATGCTAAACATAGTGTCTACCTTAAATTCCTTCCATTAAGCGAGTGGCTAAATTTATAATCATGTAACGTTATCGTTTCTCGACTGTCTTTTCCTCTTTCTCTCTTAACCGTACTCGCGAGCCTGCGTAGAACGTCTGTTTACTTATTGCATTCTATTGTATGGTGTACTGTTCTTTTGTATTAAATATGTGGATGTATGTATGTTTGCGCTCGCATAGAGAACGATCCAGTTGAAGAGCCCGAGGAACCCGCAGGAGAAGCCCCTGAGCAGCAGTCGTTTGGTGGAGGCAAGTGTCCTTTGACCTATCTCTGTCCTATTCATTCTTTAATTCACCTCCCGCTTTACATATTTATGCCTAAGGATTGACTAGCTTTTGTTATCCCTGTCCTTGATTACCTATTTGGGTTGGATTATTACTGTTTAGCTTTATGCTATTGCTCAACTCTAATCAATGAACATGATGAGATTATTTATGATACGCTGTTTTCCCTTCTCTTATGATGATGTTGTACTTGTGACCTTCAAGGGGGCTCGAGCGGTTTCTCGAGTGCCTCTCCGTAAGGACCTGTTCTATGGATGACCGCCCGGGAAAACAGTGCAACCATGAGGGTGGAATGGGATGCCCTTAGCTGAATAATTAGAGGATCCGGGGTGTAGTTCACTTAGCCGTCGTGCCGTCAATGGGGCTCGGTGTATGCGGCTCGCTCTGCCAAGTTTGGGTTCGCCCCTTGGGGAGGAGTGCGGTGCATTTAGGAAACCTAACGGGTGGCTACAGCCCCGGGGAATCTTTGTAAAGGCTACGTAGTGATGCCCTGCTAGGCCACCTAGGTAGTGGTCAAGGGGGAGTAGCTCTCTCCGGGCAGAATGGGAATCACGGCTTGTGGGTAAAGTGCACAATCTCTGCAGAGTGTTTGAAAACTGATATATCAGCCATGCTCGCGGTTATGAGCGGCCAAGGGAGCTCCAATGATTAGTGATACTTGATCAGAGATATTTTGGTACAGGTGGTTATGAGATTGATGGTTTTGGTTATGACTATGGTGCTGGTAAGTGGTATTCTTTCCGTTTGGAAAGGGTACATTGGGCTAATAACTTGGGTTAATGCTAAAACTTGGCTTTCTACTAGTAAATAATAATCTGACCAACTAAAAGCAACTGCTTGACTTATCCCCACATAAAGCTAGTCCACTACAGCCAAACAGGATACTTGCTGAGTATGTTGATGTGTACTCACCCTTGCTCTACACACCAAACCCCCCCCCCCAGGTTGTCAGCATTGCAACCACTGCTCAGGCGAAGATGAAGTGGAAGGCGACTTCCAGGAGTTCCAAGATTACGACGAGTTCTAGGTGTGGGTGTCACACCCGGTTTTAGAAGGCAAACCGAATGCGAACCATGTACGTGCCAGGATCAGTTATTCACGTACACAGCAGTTACATAATATGGACATCATCACACAGTGCTCAAAATAGTATTAATAAGGGAAATAGTCGATTACATCATACGTCTGAGACGTCCATATAGTTCTTACAATAAATCAAAGTGCGGAAAAGAAACGTAGATAACACGGCCTTCACAGGCAGCCGACTGGGGGTTGCCGCTAACCCACACCTAGAACTCGTCGTAATCTTGGAACTCCTGGAAGTCGCCTTCCACTTCATCTTCGCCTGAGCAGTGGTTGCAATGCTGACAACCTGGGGGGGGGGTTTGGTGTGTAGAGCAAGGGTGAGTACACATCAACATACTCAGCAAGTATCCTGTTTGGCTGTAGTGGACTAGCTTTATGTGGGGATAAGTCAAGCAGTTGCTTTTAGTTGGTCAGATTATTATTTACTAGTAGAAAGCCAAGTTTTAGCATTAACCCAAGTTATTAGCCCAATGTACCCTTTCCAAACGGAAAGAATACCACTTACCAGCACCATAGTCATAACCAAAACCATCAATCTCATAACCACCTGTACCAAAATATCTCTGATCAAGTATCACTAATCATTGGAGCTCCCTTGGCCGCTCATAACCGCGAGCACGACTGATATATCAGTTTTTCAAACACTCTGCAGAGGTTGTGCACTTTACCCACAAGCCGTGATTCCCATTCTGCCCGGAGAGAGCTACTCCCCATTGACCACTACCTAGGTGGCCTAGCAGGGCATCACTACGTAGCCTTTACAAAGATTCCCCGGGGCTGTAGCCACCCGTTAGGTTTCCTAAATGCACCGCACTCCTCCCCAAGGGGCGAACCCAAACTTGGCAGAGCGAGCCGCATACACCGAGCCCCATTGACGGCACGACGGCTAAGTGAACTACAACCCGGATCCTCTAATTATTCAGCTAAGGGCATCCCATTCCACCCTCATGGTTGCACTGTTTTCCCGGGCGGTCATCCATAGAACAGGTCCTTACGGAGAGGCACTCGAGAAACCGCTCGAGCCCCCTTGAAGGTCACAAGTACAACATCATCATAAGAGAAGGGAAAACAACGTATCATAAATAATCTCATCATGTTCATTGATTAGAGTTGAGCAATAGCATAAAGCTAAACAGTAATAATCCAACCCAAATAGGTAATCAAGGACAGGGATAACAAAAGCTAGTCAATCCTTAGGCATAAATATGTAAAGCGGGAGGTGAATTAAAGAATGAATAGGACAGAGATAGGTCAAAGGACACTTGCCTCCACCAAACGACTGCTGCTCAGGGGCTTCTCCTGCGGGTTCCTCGGGCTCTTCAACTGGATCGTTCTCTATGCGAGCGCAAACATACATACATCCACATATTTAATACAAAAGAACAGTACACCATACAATAGAATGCAATAAGTAAACAGACGTTCTACGCAGGCTCGCGAGTACGGTTAAGAGAGAAAGAGGAAAAGACAGTCGAGAAACGATAACGTTACATGATTATAAATTTAGCCACTCGCTTAATGGAAGGAATTTAAGGTAGACACTATGTTTAGCATAAAGTAAAGTCATGTTTCATGTCTAATTATTATAAGCAGGTGGAGATAAATAAAAGGATGGTCGCGCGGCGAGACGCGCGACAAAGCTCTCTAAAACAAATTAAGAAGTTAACGAATCGTCGCGCGACCGAGCACGCAACGAGACACTTCGCCTTAGTTACGAGGAGACGTTAAGCGTCGCGCGACGAAGCGCACGACGGCATACGTCGACTAAACTGAGTCCAAAGTGGAACATCGCGTGAATACACACACGGCGCTACACCTTAAACAACCTGAAACAAAATGGATCGTCGCGCGACGAAGCGCACGACGCAACACAAGATAGAATCTGAATTTAGACAAATCCGTCGCGCGGCGAAGCGCGCGACGCAACACGCTAATTAACGAATAATCATCGCGAACGCGGGCGAGCGAAAATACGGTCGGGCGAGGCCGGGACGGGGAAACGAGCGGGCGAGCTGGGGCCAGGGCGGTTGAACCGGCCAGGGGGGCGGTTGAACCGGCCGGGGCCGAGCGGGCGAGCCGAGGGCGAGCCGGGGCGGGGCCGGGGAGGGGCAGGGGGCGGGGCCGAGCGCCGCCGGGGCCGGGGTCGGGCAGGGGGCGGGCGGGATCGCCGCCGGGGGGGAAGGGGAGGGGAGCCGCGCCGAGGGCCGAGGGCCGAGCGGCCGAGCGCCGCCGGGGAGGCCGAGCGGGCGGGCGCCGCCGGGGAGGGGCAGGGTCGGGGGCCGAGCGGGGGGGGGGGCGGGGCACCACCGCGCCGAGGGGCGGGCAGGGGGTCGCGCGGGGCCGGGCGGGGGCGGGGGGCGCCGCCGACGAGGGGCGGGGACGGGGTCGGGCGCCGCCGCCGCGGGCGAGGGGGAGGGGCGGGCGAGCGCCGCCGCAGCCGGGGGAGGGCGGGCGCCGCCGCACGGGGCCGGGCAGGGGCGGGGGGCGCCGCGCCGCCGGCGAGCAGGGGCGGGCAGGGGCGCGCGCGAGCAGGGGAGAGGGAGGGCGCGCGTGGGGAAGAAGAGGAGGGGGAGGGAGAGAGAGAAGAGAAGGGGAGGGGAGCTCACCTCGGGGTCCAAAATCCGGTGATCGCCGTCTCCAAACCCTAGGGCACCACGGGGAGAGAGAGGTGGAAGAGGGAGAGGGAAGCTGTTGCGCGGGAGATCCAAATGAGGGAGAGGGAGAGGATGGGGGGCACAGGGGGGGGGGGGGGGGTTGGGCGCCAGGGGCGCGCAGGCCGAGGCGAGCCGGGCCGGCAGGGCTGGACTAGGTTGGGCCGGGCCACCTCGCGGATCGAAAACCCACGACGAGCGCGACCACTAAACGGAATTAAATTGCGAACCGAAATCCGGGACGGAACGAGACGAACATTCAACATCAGACAAAGAAATGTGCTTCGGCATGATGCAACACCCATGACACTTAGGTTTTGGTTTATACATAACACGGACACCTGCCGCTATACTGGTTTGAAATTGGGAAGAAGGAGCAAACGGGGAAAGAGAAAAGAGAGTAACGCCCGAATTTGGTGAGAGAAAAGAAGAAAAAATTCTACCCCCAAATTCAGGGCGTTACAGTGGGTTAGCGGCAACCCCCAGTCGGCTGCCTGTGAAGGCCGTGTTATCTACGTTTCTTTTCCGCACTTTGATTTATTGTAAGAACTATATGGACGTCTCAGACGTATGATGTAATCGACTATTTCCCTTATTAATACTATTTTGAGCACTGTGTGATGATGTCCATATTATGTAACTGCTGTGTACGTGAATAACTGATCCTGGCACGTACATGGTTCGCATTCGGTTTGCCTTCTAAAACCGGGTGTGACATAAGTGGTATCAAAGCCGGGCTGACTGTAGGACCGCTAACCTAGAGTAGAATGGTCGTTCTAAGGACTATAGACCTCTGTCTCTTCCTTGACTTTGATATCCCTTCAAAAGTTGGTCATACCGACCAAACCTATGTTCTACTATATATTATACCTTGCTAAAAAATTGTGTTTCATTCTGATCCTTCATTTACTTATTACTTGCTGGTCATATTAATTCTGTTCTCACCCTTTTGCTTACGATGTCTTTTGTAGATGGCTCGACTTAGACACACTGCACGAAAGTCAGTCATCCCCTTCTTACCCTCCCGCCTTGCCGAGCGTCCGCTTCGCCGTCCCGTGGCCGGACAGTCCAGCCACTTGGAGAGACTACACCACCGCCTGCGTGAGGAGCAGGAGCGTCGACGACAGGAGCAGCAGAGCTCTTCCTTCTCGCTCCATCAGGAGATAGAGTCTGTGAGGAGCTGCTCCCCTGTGCTTCCTCTGGAGCCGCCCCCTGCACCACCACTGGGCGCCCCAGCTTCTGGAGTAGCTGCTGGAGGAGACCCAGACGACGGAGATGGCGACGACAGCTCGAGCCACGACACCGACTTCTCTGCTAACCATGAGCCGGAAGGATGGGTTGCTCGACCCATCACTCGCGACGCCGCTCGCGGGTGTCACGTCCACGATGCGCTCGACACCCTGCTACGTCGGGCATTTGACCGACATACTTGGTCCGTCGAGTATCGCTGTGTGGTCTACCAGCATAGTCGCGGGGTCTACCCGGACCGCTGGGAGGCAACTTGCTTGGTGCGCTGCCCGGAGAACAGTCTCCAGGGTGCGGAGGCCTGTTCAGAGCACTATTCTATCTCTGAGCGGGACTCAGCTGAGGCAGCCATGCAAGATGCTGCACGGCGTGCGCTTTCGCACTACTGCTCGGTTTTCGGTGGGGCAGCTGACGGTCTTGACCTGAGGTATTACCCCCGCCGTCCATCTGGCAGCACAGGAGGCGTGATTGTCTCACCTGTCGGTGAGGGCAATCCTAGGTTGAGCAGCACAGTCAACCTAGCAGCCGTGCTAAACACGGAGCTGGACCATGCATTAGACGAGCTGAGTAGGGCTCGTGCTGAGATCGCCCTGCTGCGGGCTGAGCGCGCGGAACGTCGTCACTTGGATGGTGGTTCTCCCGCCCCCGTTGGGACTCAGCACCCGTACCGCTCACCTCAGCGTGGACACCAGTCTTATGGCAATCCCGACTGCAAGACCAAGATAAATCTAGAGCCATAGATCGTTAGAGTTGGATCTTGTAATTAATACGAAATATATATACGTAGAAGCTTCAGTCTTAGCGTTAGTCTCAGTCTTAGTTAGTCTTAGTTAGACAGGGTAGTTTGCTATATCCTGTGCATTTATGTTTGTCATGATGAACTATGTTTGGTTTGGATCTTTGTAATGATTGTCACCAGAGTGTGGGTATCCCCTGCATTTTGGTTTACATATTATGGTAATAAAGTTAGTTATATAGTTGGGAAACCCATTATTCCACTTTCCTCTTTATCTGAGAAGCTGTGTGGTCTGTGTTGGAGATCAGTGAAGATGCTCATCTGTTCAGTGCTGTTGAAGAATTCTATTCTCTTTCCTTATGCTGCAAGATTTGCCAGATCAGTTCTGATGTGTGGTTGCATTCTGCAGATGTCAGAGAACAGGCGCAGAGGAGGAAGGCGTGCTCAACAGGAGCGAGCCGCTCCGCAGGATGAGGTGCCCCAGCAGCAGCACCTGCCGCCCCCGCCCCCGATGTCGATCGAGCAGATGTTTCTGATGCAGACTCAGGCAATTCAAGCCATCGGTCAGACTTTGGCCGCCATTCAGCAGCAGCAGCAGCAACAGCAGCAAGCACCACCCCAGCCTCAGATGCCTCAGATGCCCAGAGACAAGCGTGCTGAATTCATGAGAGGTCATCCACCAACGTTTGCTCATTCCTCTGACCCTATGGATGCTGAAGATTGGCTGCGCACTGTGGAGCGGGAGTTGCATACCGCTCAGTGCGATGACAGGGAGAAAGTTCTGTATGGCCCCCGTCTGTTGAGAGGAGCAGCCCAGTCATGGTGGGAGTCTTACCTCGCCACCCATGCCCACCCTGACGCCATCACTTGGGAGGAATTCAGGAGTAGCTTTCGTCAGTACCATGTTCCTGCAGGTCTGATGATAGTGAAGAAGGAGGAGTTCCTGGCTCTCAAGCAAGGGCCATTGTCTGTCAGTGAGTACCGGGACAAGTTTCTGCAATTGTCTCGCTATGCTCCTGAAGATGTTAACACTGACGCCAAGCGGCAATACCGTTTCCTGAGAGGCTTGGTTGACCCCCTGCAGTATCAACTGATGAATCACACCTTCCCGACATTCCAGCACCTGATTGATAGAGCAATCATGACGGAGAGAAAGCGTAAGGAGATGGAAGATCGTAAGCGCAAGATCAGTGGACCCCAGCCTGGAAGCAGCAGCCGTCCTCGTTTCTCAGGCAATCAACCTCAGCAGTTCAGGCAGAACCAGCGTCCACCTCAGCAGCATCAGCAGTTCCAAAGGCAGTATCCTCAGAATCAGTACCAGAACCGTCAGAGCAATCAGTCAGGAGGTCAGTTTCAGAAGCAGAATCAGCAAGCACCTCGTCTTCCTGCCCCAGCAAACCAGCAGAACAGTCAGGCAGCACCAGCTCAGGTTGGAAACAGAGCATGTTTCCACTGTGGAGAGCAAGGCCATTGGGTGATGCAATGTCCGAAGAAGGCAGCCCAGCAGCAGTCAGGCCCCAATGCCCCAGCAAAGCAGAATGTGTCTCAGCCTGGAGCAGGCAACCGCCCTCAACAGCGCTATAATCATGGAAGATTGAATCACTTGGAGGCTGAAGCAGTTCAGGAGACCCCCGGCATGATAGTAGGTATGTTCCCAGTCGACTCCCATATTGCAGAAGTGTTATTTGATACTGGAGCAACACATTCTTTCATTACTGCATCATGGGTAGAAGCACATAATCTTCCAATTACTACCATGTCAACCCCCATCCAAATTGACTCAGCCGGTGGTAGAATTCGAGCCGATAGCATTTGTTTGAATATAAGTGTGGAAATAAGGGGGATAGCGTTTCCCGCCAACCTTATAGTAATGGGTACTCAGGGAATAGATGTCATCCTAGGGATGAATTGGCTAGATAAGTATCAGGCAGTTATCAGTTGTGATAAAAGGACCATCAAGTTGGTGTCCCCACTAGGAGAGGAAGTGGTGACCGAGTTAGTCCCGCCTGAGCCAAAGAAAGGAAGTTGTTATCAGATAGCTGTTGATAGCAGTAAAGCAGACCCAATTGAGAGTATCAAGGTTGTGTCTGAGTTCCCAGATGTGTTTCCAAAGGACTTACCGGGTATGCCACCAGAGCGGAAAGTTGAGTTTGCCATAGAGCTTCTTCCTGGAACCGCCCCTATCTTCAAGAGAGCTTACAGAATATCCGGACCAGAGTTGGTTGAACTTAAGAAGCAGATTGATGAGCTGTCAGAGAAAGGTTACATTCGGCCAAGCACCTCGCCTTGGGCCGCCCCTGTCTTGTTCGTAGAAAAGAAAGATGGCACCAAGAGGATGTGTATCGATTACCGAGCTTTGAATGAGGTCACAATCAAGAACAAGTATCCCTTGCCCAGAATAGAAGATCTGTTCGACCAGTTGAGAGGAGCCAGTGTGTTCTCTAAGATTGATCTGAGGTCAGGTTATCATCAGCTCAGGATCCGCCCTTCGGACATTCCGAAGACGGCATTCATTTCCAAGTATGGTTTGTATGAGTTCACAGTGATGTCTTTTGGTTTGACCAATGCGCCAGCGTTCTTCATGAATCTGATGAACAGTGTATTCATGGATTACCTTGATAAGTTTGTGGTGGTATTCATTGATGATATTCTAGTTTACTCTCATAGCGAAGAAGAGCATGCAGATCATTTGAGGATGGTATTGCAGAGATTGCGAGAGCACCAGTTGTATGCAAAGTTGAGCAAGTGTGAGTTCTGGATCAGTGAAGTCCTGTTCTTGGGTCATATAATCAATAAAGAAGGATTGGCTGTGGATCCGAAGAAAGTGGCAGACATTCTGAACTGGAAAGCGCCAACAGATGCTAGAGGAATCAAGAGTTTCATTGGAATGGCCGGATATTATCGGCGATTCATTGAAGGGTTTTCGAAGATTGCGAAACCAATGACCGCGTTGCTAGGCAACAAGGTTGAGTTCAAGTGGACCCAGAAATGCCAAGAGGCCTTTGAAGCGCTGAAAGAGAAGTTGACTACAGCGCCTGTCCTAGTCTTGCCTGATGTGCACAAGCCCTTTTCGGTGTATTGTGATGCTTGCTACACAGGTTTGGGATGTGTGTTGATGCAAGAGGGAAGAGTTGTGGCTTACTCGTCCCGACAGCTGAAGGTTCATGAGAAGAATTACCCAATCCATGATCTAGAGTTGGCAGCAGTGGTTCACGCACTGAAGACATGGAGGCACTATCTGTATGGACAGAAATGCGATGTTTACACAGACCACAAGAGTCTGAAGTACATATTCACTCAGTCAGAGTTGAACATGAGGCAACGAAGATGGTTAGAGCTGATCAAAGATTATGAGTTGGAGATTCATTACCATCCAGGCAAAGCAAACGTAGTGGCAGATGCTTTGAGCAGAAAGAGCCAAGTCAATCTGATGGTCGCTCGTCCGATGCCTTATGAGTTGGCCAAAGAGTTTGACAGGTTGAGTCTCGGATTTCTGAACAATTCGCGAGGAGTTACAGTTGAGTTGGAACCTACCTTGGAGCGCGAAATCAAAGAAGCGCAGAAGAATGATGAGAAAATCAGTGAGATCCGGCGACTGATTCTAGATGGCAAAGGCAAAGATTTTCGAGAAGATGCAGAAGGCGTGATATGGTTCAAAGACCGCTTGTGTGTTCCCAATGTCCAGTCTATTCGGGAGTTGATCCTTAAGGAAGCTCATGAGACAGCCTATTCGATTCACCCTGGCAGCGAGAAGATGTATCAGGATCTAAAGAAGAAATTCTGGTGGTACGGAATGAAGAGGGAAATCGCAGAGCATGTGGCTATGTGCGATAGTTGTCGAAGAATTAAGGCAGAGCACCAGAGACCTGCTGGATTGTTGCAACCGTTGCAGATCCCTCAGTGGAAATGGGATGAAATCGGTATGGATTTCATAGTCGGATTGCCTCGCACTCGAGCCGGCTACGATTCCATTTGGGTAGTAGTGGACCGCTTGACCAAGTCAGCCCACTTCATACCTGTCAAGACCAACTATAGCAGTGCCGTATTGGCCGAATTGTATATGTCTCGGATCGTTTGTCTTCATGGTGTGCCAAAGAAGATAGTGTCAGACAGAGGAACGCAGTTCACCTCTCATTTCTGGCAGCAGTTGCATGAAGCCTTGGGCACGCATCTGAATTTCAGTTCAGCTTATCACCCGCAGACAGATGGCCAGACCGAAAGGACCAACCAAGTTCTTGAAGACATGTTGAGAGCCTGTGCGTTGCAAGATCAGTCCGGATGGGATAAGCGATTGCCTTATGCAGAGTTTTCCTATAACAACAGTTACCAGGCCAGTTTGAAGATGTCACCATTTCAGACGCTCTATGGAAGGAGTTGCAGAACTCCGTTGCAATGGGATCAGCCTGGAGAAAAGCAAGTGTTTGGACCAGACATTTTGCTGGAAGCCGAAGAGAACATCAAGATGGTCCGAGAGAATCTGAAGATAGCGCAATCGAGGCAGCGAAGCTATGCAGACACAAGAAGAAGAGAGCTGAGTTTCGAAGTCGGAGACTTTGTCTATCTGAAAGTGTCACCGATCAGAGGAGTCAGAAGATTTGGAGTGAAAGGCAAGCTAGCACCCCGCTACATTGGTCCGTATCAGATTCTTGCAAGACGAGGAGAAGTGGCCTATCAGCTCAGTTTGCCAGAGAGTTTGTCTGCTGTGCATAATGTCTTTCATGTGTCTCAGTTGAAGAAGTGCTTGCGTGTGCCAGAAGAGCAGTTGCCAGTGGAAGGTCTTGAGGTCCAGGAGGACTTGACCTACGTTGAGAAGCCAGTGCAAATCCTTGAGGTTGCAGACCGAGTCACCCGAAGGAAGACCATCAGAATGTGCAAAGTCAGATGGGATCATCACTCTGAGGAAGAAGCAACCTGGGAGCGTGAAGATGATCTGTTGGCTAAATACCCTGAGCTCTTTGCTAGCCAACCCTGAATCTCGAGGGCGAGATTCTTTTAAGGGGGATAGGTTTGTAACGCCCTGAATTTGGGGGTAGAATTTTTTCTTCTTTTCTCTCACCAAATTCGGGCGTTACTCTCTTTTCTCTTTCCCCGTTTGCTCCTTCTTCCCAATTTCAAACCAGTATAGCGGCAGGTGTCCGTGTTATGTATAAACCAAAACCTAAGTGTCATGGGTGTTGCATCATGCCGAAGCACATTTCTTTGTCTGATGTTGAATGTTCGTCTCGTTCCGTCCCGGATTTCGGTTCGCGATTTAATTCCGTTTAGTGGTCGCGCTCGTCGTGGGTTTTCGATCCGCGAGGTGGCCCGGCCCAACCTAGTCCAGCCCAGCCGGCCCGGCCCGCCTCGGCCTGCGCGCCCCTGGCGCCCAACCCCCCCCCTGCGCCCCCATCCTCTCCCTCTCCCTCATTTGGATCTCCCGCGCAACAGCTTCCCTCTCCCTCTTCCACCTCTCTCTCCCCGTGGTGCCCTAGGGTTTGGAGACGGCGATCACCGGATTTTGGACCCCGAGGTGAGCTCCCCTCCCCTTCTCTTCTCTCTCTCCCTCCCCCTCCTCTTCTTCCCCACGCGCGCCCTCCCTCTCCCCTGCTCGCGCGCGCCCCTGCCCGCCCCTGCCCTCCCCCTCGCCCGCGGCGGCGGCGCCCGACCCCGTCCCCGTCCCCACCCCGGCCCGCGCGGCGGCGCCCGACCCCGTCCCCGCCCCTCGTCGGCGGCGCCTCCCGCCCGCCCCCGCCCGGCCCCGCGCGGCCCCCTGCTCGCCCCTCGGCGCGGTGGTGCCCCGGCCCCCCCGCTCGGCCCCCGACCCTGCCCCTCCCCGGTGGCGCCCGCCCGCTCGGCCTCCCCGGCGGCGCTCGGCCGCTCGGCCCTCGGCCCTCGGCGCGGCTCCCCTCCCCCTCCCCCCCGGCGGCGATCCCGCCCGCCCCCTGCCCGACCCCGGCCCCGGCGGCGCTCGGCCTCGCCCCCTGCCCCTCCCCGGCCCCGCCCCGGCTCGCCCTCGGCTCGCCCGCTCGGCCCCGGCCGGTTCAACCGCCCCCTTGGCCGGTTCAACCGCCCTGGCCCCAGCTCGCCCGCTCGTTTCCCCGTCCCGGCCTCGCCCGACCGTATTTTCGCTCGCTCGCGTTCGCGATGATTATTCGTTAATTAGCGTGTTGCGTCGCGCGCTTCGCCGCGCGACGGATTTGTCTAAATTCAGATTCTATCTTGTGTTGCGTCGTGCGCTTCGTCGCGCGACGATCCATTTTGTTTCAGGTTGTTTAAGGTGTAGCGCCGTGTGTGTATTCACGCGATGTTCCACTTTGGACCCAGTTTAGTCGACGTATGCCGTCGTGCGCTTCGTCGCGCGACGCTTAACGTCTCCTCGTAACTAAGGCGAAGTGTCTCGTTGCGTGCTCGGTCGCGCGACGATTCGTTAACTTCTTAATTTGTTTTAGAGAGCTTTGTCGCGCGTCTCGCCGCGCGACCATCCTTTTATTTATCTCCACCTGCTTATAATAATTAGACATGAAACATGACTTTACTTTATGCTAAACATAGTGTCTACCTTAAATTCCTTCCATTAAGCGAGTGGCTAAATTTATAATCATGTAACGTTATCGTTTCTCGACTGTCTTTTCCTCTTTCTCTCTTAACCGTACTCGCGAGCCTGCGTAGAACGCCTGTTTACTTATTGCATTCTATTGTATGGTGTACTGTTCTTTTGTATTAAATATGTGGATGTATGTATGTTTGCGCTCGCATAGAGAACGATCCAGTTGAAGAGCCCGAGGAACCCGCAGGAGAAGCCCCTGAGCAGCAGTCGTTTGGTGGAGGCAAGTGTCCTTTGACCTATCTCTGTCCTATTCATTCTTTAATTCACCTCCCGCTTTACATATTTATGCCTAAGGATTGACTAGCTTTTGTTATCCCTGTCCTTGATTACCTATTTGGGTTGGATTATTACTGTTTAGCTTTATGCTATTGCTCAACTCTAATCAATGAACATGATGAGATTATTTATGATACGCTGTTTTCCCTTCTCTTATGATGATGTTGTACTTGTGACCTTCAAGGGGGCTCGAGCGGTTTCTCGAGTGCCTCTCCGTAAGGACCTGTTCTATGGATGACCGCCCGGGAAAACAGTGCAACCATGAGGGTGGAATGGGATGCCCTTAGCTGAATAATTAGAGGATCCGGGGTGTAGTTCACTTAGCCGTCGTGCCGTCAATGGGGCTCGGTGTATGCGGCTCGCTCTGCCAAGTTTGGGTTCGCCCCTTGGGGAGGAGTGCGGTGCATTTAGGAAACCTAACGGGTGGCTACAGCCCCGGGGAATCTTTGTAAAGGCTACGTAGTGATGCCCTGCTAGGCCACCTAGGTAGTGGTCAAGGGGGAGTAGCTCTCTCCGGGCAGAATGGGAATCACGGCTTGTGGGTAAAGTGCACAATCTCTGCAGAGTGTTTGAAAACTGATATATCAGCCGTGCTCGCGGTTATGAGCGGCCAAGGGAGCTCCAATGATTAGTGATACTTGATCAGAGATATTTTGGTACAGGTGGTTATGAGATTGATGGTTTTGGTTATGACTATGGTGCTGGTAAGTGGTATTCTTTCCGTTTGGAAAGGGTACATTGGGCTAATAACTTGGGTTAATGCTAAAACTTGGCTTTCTACTAGTAAATAATAATCTGACCAACTAAAAGCAACTGCTTGACTTATCCCCACATAAAGCTAGTCCACTACAGCCAAACAGGATACTTGCTGAGTATGTTGATGTGTACTCACCCTTGCTCTACACACCAAACCCCCCCCAGGTTGTCAGCATTGCAACCACTGCTCAGGCGAAGATGAAGTGGAAGGCGACTTCCAGGAGTTCCAAGATTACGACGAGTTCTAGGTGTGGGTTAGCGGCAACCCCCAGTCGGCTGCCTGTGAAGGCCGTGTTATCTACGTTTCTTTTCCGCACTTTGATTTATTGTAAGAACTATATGGACGTCTCAGACGTATGATGTAATCGACTATTTCCCTTATTAATACTATTTTGAGCACTGTGTGATGATGTCCATATTATGTAACTGCTGTGTACGTGAATAACTGATCCTGGCACGTACATGGTTCGCATTCGGTTTGCCTTCTAAAACCGGGTGTGACAAGTAGACCCAAATATAATATCATCAACATAAATTTGGCATACAAACAAGTCATTTTCAAGAGTTTTAGTAAAGAGTGTAGGATCGGCCTTGCCGACTTTGAATCCATTTGTAATAAGAAAATCTCTAAGGCATTCATACCATGCTCTTGGGGCTTGCTTGAGCCCATAAAGCGCCTTAGAGAGCTTATAGACATGGTTAGGATACTCACTGTCTTCAAAGCCGGGAGGTTGCTCAACATAGACCTCTTCCTTGATTGGTCCATTGAGGAAGGCACTTTTCACGTCCATTTGATAAAGCTTAAAGCCATGGTAAGTAGCATAGGCTAATAATATGCGAATTGACTCAAGCCTAGCTACGGGTGCATAGGTTTCACCGAAATCCAAACCTTCGACTTGGGAGTATCCCTTGGCCACAAGTCGAGCTTTGTTCCTTGTCACCACACCATGCTCGTCTTGCTTGTTGCGGAAGACCCATTTGGTCCCTACAACATTTTGGTTAGGACGTGGAACTAAATGCCATACCTCATTTCCAGTGAAGTTGTTGAGCTCCTCTTGCATCGCCACCACCCAATCCGAATCTTGGAGTGCTTCCTCTACCCTGTGTGGCTCAATAGAGGAAACAAACGAGTAATGTTCACAAAAATGTGCAACACGAGATCGAGTCGTTACCCCCTTATGAATGTCGCCGAGGATGGTGTCGACGGGGTGATCTCGTTGGATTGCTTGGTGGACTCTTGGGTGTGGCGGCCTTGGTTCCTCATCCTCCTTATCTTCCTCATTTGCATCTCCCCCTTGATTATTGCTATCATCTTGAGGTGGCTCATTTGATTGATCTTCTTCTTCATCAACTTGAGCCTCTTCCTCATTTTGAGTTGGTGGAGATGCTTGCATGGAGGAGGATGGTTGATCTTGTGCACTTGGAGGCTCTTCGGATTCCTTAGGACACACATCCCCAATGGACATGTTCCTTAGCGCGATGCATGGAGCCTGTTCTTCACCTATCTCATCAAGATCAACTTGCTCTACTTGAGAGCCGTTAGTCTCATCAAACACAACGTCACAAGAGACTTCAACTAGTCCAGTGGACTTGTTAAAGACTCTATATGCCCTTGTGTTTGAGTCATAACCAAGTAAAAAGCCTTCTACAGTTTTAGGAGCAAATTTAGATTTTCTACCCCTTTTAACAAGAATAAAACATTTGCTACCAAAGACTCTAAAATAAGAAATATTGGGCTTTTTACCGGTTAGGAGTTCATATGATGTCTTCTTGAGGATTCGGTGAAGATATAACCGGTTGATGGCGTAGCAAGCGGTGTTGACCGCCTCGGCCCAAAACCGATCTGAAGTCTTGTACTCATCAAGCATGGTTCTTGCCATATCCAATAGAGTTCGATTCTTCCTCTCCACTACACCATTTTGTTGTGGAGTGTAGGGAGAAGAGAACTCATGCTTGATGCCCTCTTCCTCAAGAAAGCTTTCAATTTGGGAGTTCTTGAACTCCGTCCCGTTGTCGCTTCTAATTTTCTTGATCCTTAAGCCGAACTCATTTTGAGCCCGTCTCAAGAATCCCTTTAAGGTCTCTTGGGTATGAGATTTTTCCTGCAAAAAGAACACCCAAGTGAAGCGAGAATAATCATCCACTATTACAAGACAATACTTACTCCCGCCGATGCTTATGTAAGCAATCGGGCCGAAAAGATCCATGTGGAGTAGCTCAAGCGGCCTGTCGGTCGTCATGATGTTCTTGTGTGGATGTTGGGTTCCAACTTGCTTCCCGGCTTGGCATGTGCTACAAATCCTGTCTTTCTCAAAATGAACATTTGTTAATCCTAAAATGTGTTCTCCCTTTAGAAGCTTATGAAGATTCTTCATCCCAACATGTGCTAGTCGACGGTGCCAGAGCCAACCCATGTTAGTCTTAGCAATTAAGCAAGTGTCGAGTTCAGCTTTATCAAAATCTACCAAGTATAGCTGACCCTCTAACACTCCCTTAAATGCTATTGAATCATCACTTCTTCTAAAGACAGTGACACCTACATCAGTGAATAGACAGTTGTAGCCCATTTGACATAATTGGGATACCGAAAGCAAATTGTAATCTAATGAATCAACAAGAAAAACATTTGAAATGGAATGGTCAGGAGATATAGCAATTTTACCAAGACCTTTGACCAAACCTTGATTTCCGTCCCCGAATGTGATTGCTCTTTGGGGATCTTGGTTTTTCTCATATGAGGAGAACATCTTCTTCTCCCCGGTCATGTGGTTTGTGCACCCGCTGTCGAGTATCCAACTTGAGCCCCCGGATGCATAAACCTACAAAACAAGTTTAGTTCTTGACTTTAGGTACCCAAACGGTTTTGGGTCCTTTGGCATTAGACACTAGAACTTTGGGTACCCAAACACAAGTCTTGGAGCCCTTGTGTTTGCCCCCAACAAACTTGGCAACTACCTTGCCGGATTTGTTAGTAAGCACATATGATGCATCAAAAGTTTTGAATGAAATAGCATGATCATTTGATGCAATAGGAGTTTTCTTTCTAGGCAACTTGGCACGGGTTGGTTGCCTAGAACTAGATGTCTCACCCTTATACATAAAAGCATGATTAGGGCCAGAGTGAGACTTCCTAGAGTGAATTCTCTTAATTTTGCTCTCGGGATAACCGGCAGGGTACAAGATGTAACCCTCGTTATCCTGAGGCATGGGAGCCTTGCCCTTAACAAAGTTAGACAAATTTTTAGGAGGGGCATTAAGTTTGACATTGTCTCCCCTTTGGAAGCCAATGCCATCCTTGATGCCCGGGCGTCTCCCCTTATAGAGCATACTTCTAGCAAATTTAAACTTTTCATTTTCCAAGTTATGCTCGGCAATTTTAGCATCTAATATCGCTATATGATCATGAATAGCATTGATATCAAGATCTCTACATCTAGTGCAAATAGAAGTGTGCTCATCGGTAGATGTAGAGGGTTTGCAAGATTTTAATTCTACAACCTTAGCATGCAACATATCATTCTTAGTTCTAAGGTTGGAAATAGTAGTATTGCAAACATCAAAATCTTTAGCCTTAGCAATCAAATTTTCATTTTCTACTCTAAGGCTAGCAAGAGAATCATTCAATTCCTTAATCTTAGCAAGCAAATCATCATTATCATTTCTAATATTGGGAATTGAAGCAACACAAACATAAGAATCAATCTTAGCAATTAATCTAGCATTTTCATTTCTAAGGTTGTCTATAGTCTCATGGCAAGTGCTTAGCTCACTAGACAATTTTTCATATTTTTCAACTTGTTGAGCATAAGCATTTTTAACCTTAACATGCTTTTTGTTTTCCTTGATTAGGAAGTCCTCTTGGGAGTCCAAGAGATCATCCTTCTCATGGATGGCACTAATTAATTCATTTAATTTTTCCTTTTGTTGCATGTTAAGATCGGCAAAAAGGGTACGCAAATTATTCTCCTCATCACTAGCATTATCATCACTAGAGGATTCATATTTAGTGGAGGATTTAGATTTAACCTTCTTCTTTTTGCCGTCCTTTGCCATGAGGCACTTGTGGCCGACGTTGGGGAAGAGGAGTCCTTTGGTGACGGCGATGTTGGCGGCGTCCTCGTCGGAGGAGTCGGTGGAGCTCTCGTCCGAGTCCCATTCCCGGCAAACATGGGCATCGCCGCCCTTCTTCTTGTAGTACCTCTTCTTTTCTCTCCTCTTTCCCTTCTTGTCGTCGCCCCTGTCACTGTCACTAGATATAGGACATTTTGCAATGAAATGATCGGGCTTACCACACTTGTAGCAAACCTTCTTGGAACGGGATTTGTAATCCTTCCCCTTCCGTTGCTTGAGGATTTGGCGAAAGCTTTTGATGATTAAAGCCATCTCTTCATTGTCGAGCTTGGAGGCGTCAATTGGTTGTCTACTCAATGTAGACTCCTCCTTCTTCTCCTCTGTCGCCTTGAATGCCACCGGTTGTGCTTCGGTCGTGGAGGATTCATCAAGCTCGTTGATCTTCTTTGAGCCCTTGATCATACATTCAAAGCTCACAAAATTCCCGATAACTTCCTCGGGGGTCATTTGAGTATATCTAGGATTACCACGAATTAATTGAACTTGAGTGGGGTTAAGGAAAATGAGTGATCTAAGAATAACCTTAACCACCTCGTGGTCATCCCACTTCTTGCTCCCGAGGTTTCGCACTTGGTTCACCAAAGTCTTGAGCCGGTTGTACATGTCTTGTGGCTCTTCCCCTTGGCGAAGTCGAAAGCGACCGAGCTCCCCCTCGATCGTTTCCCGCTTGGTGATCTTTGTTAGGTCATCACCCTCGTGCGCGGTCTTGAGGAGGTCCCAAATTTCCTTTGCATTCTTCAACCCTTGCACCTTGTTGTATTCCTCTCTATTTAGAGAGGCCAAGAGTATGGTTGTGGCTTGGGAGTTGAAGTGCTCGATTTGGGCCACCTCGTCCTCATCATAATCCTTATCCCCTATTGATGGTACCTGTGCTCCAAACTCAACAACATTCCATATACTTTTGTGGAGTGAGGTTAGATGAAATTTCATTAAATCACTCCACCTAGCATAATCTTCACCGTCAAAGGTTGGCGGTTTGCCTAATGGAACGGAAAGTAATGGAGTATGTCTAGATGTACGAGGATAGTGTAAGGGGATCTTACTAAACTTCTTACGCTCTTGGCGTTTAGAAGTTACGGAGGGCGCATCGGAGTCAGAGGTCGATGTAGATGAAGTGTCGGTCTCGTAGTAGACCACTTTTCTCATCCTCTTGTGCTTGTCGCCTTTCCGATGCGACTTATGAGAAGAAGATTTTTCCTTCTTCTCTTTGTGGTGAGAAGAGGAAGATCTTTTCTCCTTCCGTTTGGAGGAGTCCTTCTTCTTCTCCTTCCTCTTGGTGCGGGACTCTTCCGATGAAGTGCTCCCGTGGCTTGTAGTGGGCTTTTCGCCGGTCTCCATCTCCTTCTTGGCGTGATCTCCCGACATCACTTCGAGCGGTTAGGCTCTAATGAAGCACCGGGCTCTGATACCAATTGAAAGTCGCCTAGAGGGGGGGGGGGTGAATAGGGCGAAACTGAAATTTACAAATATAAACACAACTTCAAGCCGGGTTAGCGTTAGAAATAAAAACGAGTCCGCGAGAGAGGGCGCAAAACAAATCGCAAGCGAATAAACAAGAGAGACACGCGGATTTGTTTTACCGAGGTTCGGTTCTCGCAAACCTACTCCCCGTTGAGGAGGCCACAAAGGCCGGGTCTCTTTCAACCCTTCCCTCTCTCAAACGGTCCCTCGGACCGAGTGAGCTTCTCTTCTCAAATCAAAGCCGGGAACAAAACTTCCCCGCAAGGGCCACCACACAATTGGTGCCTCTTGCCTTGATTACAATTGAGTGTTGATCACAAGAGCAAGAGAGAAAGAAAAGAAGCAATCCAAGCGCAAGAGCTCAAAAGAACACGGCAAATCTCTCTCGCTAATCACTAAAGCCTTTTGTGGAATTGGAGAGGATTTGATCTCTTTGGTGTGTCTAGAATTGAATGCCTAGCTCTTGTAAGTGGTTGAGAAGTGGAAAACTTGGATTCAATGAATGGTGGGGTGGTTGGGGTATTTATAGCCTCAACCACCAAAAGTGGCCGTTGGGAGGCTGTATGTTCGATGGCGCACCAGACAGTCCAGTGCACACCGGACAGTCCGGTGCCCCCTGCCACGTCATCACTACCGTTGGATTCTGACCGTTGGAGCTTCTGACTTGTGGGCCCGCCTGGGTGTCCGGTGCACACCGGACAGGTACTGTTTGCTGTCCGGTGTGCCAGTATGGGCGCGCCTGACTTCTGCGCGCACTGCGCGCGCATTTATTGCACAGCAGGTAGCCGTTGGCACGGAGGTAGCCGTTGCTCCGGAGTCGCACCGGACAGTCCGGTGTACACCGGACAGTCCGGTGAATTTTAGCGGACTAGCCGTTGGAGTTTCCCGAAGCTGGCGAGTTCCTGAGGCCGCTTCTCCATGGTGCACCGGACACTGTCCGGTGTACACCGGACAGTCCGGTGAATTATAGCGCGAGTGCCTCTGGAAATTCCCGAAGGTGGCGAGTTTGCGTTGGAGTCCTCTGGTGCACCGGACATGTCCGGTGGTGCACCGGACACTGTCCGGTGGCACACCGGACAGTCCGGTGCGCCAAACCAGAGGTGCCTTCGGTTGGCCCTTTGCTCCTTTGTTGAATCCAAAATTTGATCTTTTTATTGGCTGAGTGTGAACCTTTAACACCTGTATAATCTATACACTTGGGCAAACTGGTTAGTCCAATAGGTTTGTGTTGGGCAATTCAACCACCAAAATTAATTAGGGACTAGGTGTAAGCCTAATTCCCTTTCAGCCACTTTTGCATTGCTTCAGTCTTGGAAGGGTCTATAGCTACATCTTTATGTGAAATGATGTGTCCCAAATATGATAACTCGATTTTGCCAAAAGCACACTTTGATCTCTTAAGAAAAAATTTGTGCTCCCTGAGTGTATCAAACACCAGCCTCAAGTGGTGTAAGTGCTCAGCCCAAGTAGCACTATACACTAAAATGTCATCCAAGAATACCATGGCGAATTTTCCGAGGAAAGGAGCCAGGATAGAATTCATAGCGCACTGGAAAGTAATTGGGGCGTTGGTAAGACCAAAGGGCATGACTCGAAACTGGTAATGACCCTGGTGAGTCTTGAAAGCTATTTTGTATTCCTTGGATTCCTACATCCGAATCTGATGGTAGCCTGCAGTAAAATCTAGACTGGTAAAATATTGTGTACCCGCTAGTTCTTCCAAAATTTCTTCCACTAGGGGCATCGGAAACCTGTTCTTGATAGTGAGATCATTTAACTTCATATAGTCCACACAAAAACGCCAAGATCCATCTTTTTTATCTAGAAGGACTGGTGAGGCAAAAGGGCTGGTGCTAGGGGTGATCAAACTAGCATGCAGCAGTGTAGTGACCTGCCTTTCTATCTCATCTTTGTGAAAGGGGGAGTACCTATAAGGCTTAGAGTTTACAGGCACTGATCCAGGCATTAGTGGTATGCATTGATCAAACTGTCTCCTAGGTGGCAACTGAGTGGGGACAGTAAACAGTTCATCAAACTCCTATAACTGTCTCCTAGGATTACTCATTTTGGAGCCATAAAATGCGTAGTAATTTATTTTCTCTCCATCCTAGTATTTGGGAAATTATGGAAAATGGGATGCATTTCGATAGTACGGATAATCCTGTGATTATTAATGAACAAATTCATAAAAATGCCCAAGCTACTACTGTCTTGCTAGCTTCACTTTGCAGGGATGAGTATAACAAAGTAAGTGGCTTGGACAATGCTAAACAAATCTGGGATACCCTCAAGATATCACATGAGAGAAATGATGCCACCATGATCACCAAGATGGAACTGGTGGAGGGTGAGCTGGGGAGGTTTGTGATGATCAGGGGAGAGGAGCCAACTCAGACCTACAACAGGCTCAAGACCTTGGTCAACAAGATCCGAAGCTACGGGAGCACAAGATGGACGGATCATGACATCGTCCGACTCATGCTAAGGTCATTTACTGTAATTGAACCCCATCTTGTCAACCTTATTCGTGAAAACCCTAGGTACACCAAGATGACGCCCGAGGAGATCCTTGGGAAGTTCGTGAGCCGGCGCATGATGGTGAAGGAGGCACGATACGTGGACGATGCACTAAATGGTCCACTACCCATCTACAAGCTGCAACCCGTTGCTCTCAAAGCAACAAGCAGCAAGGAGGTGCTACCAAGCAAGGTAGCACAAGTGGAGGTTACCGAGCTCAATGAGGACGAAATGGCGCTTATCATCAAGCGCTTCAAGACCGCGCTCAAAGGACGCAAAGAGTACCCCAACAAGAATGAAACAAGGGGAAAGCGTTCCTGCTTCAAATGCGGTAAGACTGGTCATTTCATAGCACAATGCCCCAATAATGATAATGACCAGGGACAAGAAAAGAGCGGGAAGAGGGAGAAGAAGAAGAACTACAGGAAGGCAAAGGGCGAGACACACCTTGGAAAGGAATGGGATTCAGACTGCTCCTCGTCCGACTCCGACGATGAAGGTTTGGCTGCCTCGGCCTTCAACAAGTCTTCGCTCTTCCCCAACGAACGCCATACTTGCCTCATGGCTAAGGAGAAGAAGGTACGTATTCAAGATTCCCCTAAGTACTCTTCCTCTAGCGATGAGGAATCCTCCGATGATG
Organism: Zea mays; assembly: GCF_902167145.1. Lineage (NCBI taxonomy): Eukaryota > Viridiplantae > Streptophyta > Magnoliopsida > Poales > Poaceae > Zea > Zea mays. Next base: position 153,455,190 of record NC_050097.1, on the reverse strand, counting down.
AAGTAGATTACTCTGATTTGTTTAAAGGGTTAGACAGAGCCAAATTAGAGAAAATTAATGAATTAATTGATGCTCTAAATGAAAAGGATAGACTACTAAAAAAGCAAGAGGACATTTTGTATGAGGAACATGACAAGTTTGTTAGTGTTAAAAAATCTCTTGCCTTAGAAATTAAGAGAAATGAGATGCTATCTTTTGATTTGTCTGCTTGTCATGAAACTGTCTCTAGTTTAAAGAATTTAAATGATGAATTAAATGCTAAGCTAGAAAAAGAAACTGAGTCATGTGTAGAATATATAGTTATTTGCAATAGATGTAAGTACTTTGATGTTGATGCCTGTAATGAACATCTTACTTTTATTGATAAATTAAACAATGAGGTGGCAAGTCTTAATGCTCAACTTAAGACTTGCAAAGTTGATTTTGATAAATTAAAATTTGCTAAGGATGCCTACACTGTTGGTAGACACCCCTCGATTAAGGATGGACTTGGTTTTCGAAAGGGAACCAAGAACTTAATAAGCCAAAGGGCTCCCGTTCTCAACAAGGAGAAAGGGAAGGCCCCTATGGCTAGTAGTTCCCAAAAGAATCATGCCTATATTTATGATAGGAAATATTCTAGGAATGCTTATAATGATAAATGTTATGATCATGCTTTTAATGATTCACATGCTATGTTTGCATCTAGTTCCACTTTTGTTCATGGTAGAAGTGGCCCTAGGAGAAATCATGTTGTGCATCATGCGCCTAGGAAAATGTGCAATGGACTTTCTACCATTTACCATGCTTGCAATACTTCATTTGTACTTTCACATAAGAACACAAAAGTAGTTGCTAGGAAGTTGGGATCCAAATACAAGGGAGACAAGACTTGTATTTGGGTTCCAAAAGTTATTGTGACTAACCTTGTAGGACCCAACAAGAGTTGGGTACCTAAAACCCAAGTTTAATTTGTCTTGCAGGTTTATGCATCCGGGGGCTCAAGCTGGATTATCGACAGCGGATGCACAAACCATATGACAGGGGAGAAGAAGATGTTCACCTCCTATGTCAAGAACAAGGATTCCCAGGATGCGATTATCTTTGGAGATGGGAACCAAGGCAAGGTTAAAGGATTGGGAAAGATAGCCATCACATCTGAGCATTCTATCTCCAATGTGTTTTTAGTTGAATCGCTCGGGTACAACTTATTGTCTATGAGTCAATTATGTAACATGGGTTATAATTGTTTATTCACAAATATAGATGTATCTGTCTTTAGAAGGAGTGATGGTTCATTAGCTTTTAAAGGTGTATTAGACGGTAAGCTCTATTTAGTTGATTTTTCGAAGGAGAATGCTGATCTAGATGCATGCTTAATAGCTAAGACTAATATGGGCTGGCCGTGGCATCGCCGTCTAGCACATGTTGGGATGAAGAACCTTCATAAACTTCTAAAGGGAGATCATGTGTTAGGACTAACCGATGTCTGTTTTGAGAAAGATAGACCTTGTGCAGCATGTCAGGCAGGGAAACATGTGGGAAGCACTCATCACATCAAGAATGTGTTGACAACATCAAGACCACTGGAGCTTCTTCATATGGACCTCTTCAGACCTGTTGCCTACCTCAGCATCGGGGGAAGTAAGTATGGTCTTGTAATTGTTGATGATTTTTCTCGCTTCACTTGTGTGTTCTTTTTGCAGGATAAGACAGAAACCCAAGGGACCCTAAAGCACTTCTTAAGGAGAGCTCAAAATGAATTTGAGCTAAAGGTGAAAAGATAAGGAGCGACAATGGGTCCGAGTTCAAGAATCTTCAAGTCGAATAGTTTCTTGAGGAGGAAGGCATCAAGCACGAGTTCTCCGCTCCCTACACACCACAACAAAATGGTGTGGTAGAGAGGAAGAACAGGACACTAATCGACATGGCGAGAATGATGCTTGGAAAGTTCAAAACACCTGAGCGGTTTTGGTCGGAAGCTGTAAACACAGCCTGCCACGCCATAAACCGGCTCTATCTGCATCGCCTTCTCAAGAAGAGCTCCTACGAACTCCTTATCGGTAACAAACCCAATGTCTCGTACTTTCGTGTATTTGGGAACAAATGCTACATTCTGGTGAAGAAAGGTAGACATTCTAAATTTGCTCCCAAGGCAGTAGAAGGGTTTTTACTAGGGTATGACTCAAATACAAAGGCGTATAGGGTCTTCAACAAATCATCAGGATTAGTTGAAGTCTCTAGCGACGTTGTATTTAATGAGACTAACGGCTCTCCAAGAGAGCAAGTTGATCTTGATGACATAGATGAGGATGAAGTTCCAACGGCTGCAATGCGCACGACGGCGATAGGCGATGTGCGTCCACTAGAACTACATGAACAAGATCAACCATCTTCCTCAACAATGGCGCATCCCCCGACTCAAGATGATGAACAGGTAACTCAAGAAGGGGGACAAGATCAAGGGGGAGCACAAGAAGATCAAGTGATGGAGGAAGAAGCACCACAGGCTCCTCCAACTCAAGTCCGAGCATCGATCCAAAGACATCACCCCGTCGATCAGATTCTGGGTGACATCAGCAAGGGAGTAACAACTCGCTCACGATTAACTAATTTTTGTGAGCATTACTCGTTTGTCTCTTCTATTGAGCCTTTCTGGGTAGAAGAGGCCTTGCAGGATCTGGATTAGGTGTTGGCCATGCAGGAAGAGCTCAACAACTTCAAAAGAAATGAAGTCTGGAGCCTGGTGCCACGTCTAAAGCAAAACGTTGTGACAACTAAGTGGGTGTTCCGCAACAAGCAAGACGAGCACGGGGTGGTGACAAGAAACAAGGCTCAACTTGTGGCAAAAGGTTATGCCCAAGTCGCAGGTTTGGATTTCGAGGAGACTTTTGTTCCTGTGGCTAGGTTAGAGTCAATTCGAATTTTGTTAGCCTATGCTGCTCACCATTCCTTTAGGATATTCCAAATGGACGTAAAGAGCGCTTTCCTCAATGGGCCAATCAAGGAGGAGGTATACGTGGAACAACCCCCTGGCTTTGAGGATGACAGGTATCCTGACCACGTGTATAAGCTCTCTAAGGCGCTCTATGGACTTAAGCAAGCCCCAAGAGCATGGTATGAATGCCTTAGAGATTTCCTTATTTCTAACGCTTTCAAGGTTGGGAAAGTCGATCCCACTCTTTTCACAAAGGCATGCAATGGTGATCTTTTTGTGTGCCAAATTTATATCGATGACATAATATTTGGTTCTACTAACCAAGAGTCTTGTGAGGAATTTAGCAGGATGATGATGTAAAAGTTTGAGATGTCAATGATGGGCGAGTTGACCTACTTCCTTAGATTCCAAGTGAAGCAACTCAAGGACAACACCTTCATCTCGCAAACGAAGTACACTCAGGATCTTCTCAAGAGGTTTGGGATTAAGGATGCCAAGCGCGCGAAGACACCGATGGGAACTGACGGGCACATTGACCTCAACAAAGGAGGTAAGTCCGTTGATCAAAAGGCATACCAGTCAATGATAGGTTCATTACTTTATCTTTGTGCTAGTAGACCAGACATTATGCTTAGTGTATGCATGTGTGCTAGATATCAATCCGGCCCCAAGGAATGTCACCTTGTGGCCGTTAAGCGAAATCTTAGGTATTTAGTTTCTACGCCTTGCTTCGGGATCTGGTATCCAAAGAGGTCTAACTTTGACTTGATTAGATACTCAAACTCCGACTATGTCGGGTGCAAGGTTGATAGGAAGAGCACATTAGGGATGTGCCAATTTCTAAGAAGGTCCCTGGTGTCCTGGAGGTCCTAGAAACAAACATCCGTTGCCCTATCCACCGCTGAGGCCGAGTACGTTGCCGCAGGACAGTATTGCGCGCAACTACTCTGGATGAGGCAAACCCTCTAGGACTTTGGCTACAATTTGAGCAAAGTCCCACTCCTATGTGACAATGAGAGTGCAATCTTCTTGGCGGATAATCCTATTGAACACAGCCGCACTAAGCACATAGACATTCGATATCACTTCCTAAGAGACCACCAGCAAAAGTGTCACACCCAGGTTTCGGGGCACCAAGACCCGGGCACGAAATAATCACCAGGTGTGCTAGGACCAAGTCTCACACATATGATGAATCATGGCACATGATCGAATGTCACATCTTTACTATATAATAGGAGTTCTGAACGAAATAAATAAATAATTATATTATAAGGAGACAACGGTCTAGCAACCCAAAGTTGACTAGGAGACGATGACCTAGACCACTCATGAACTCATCACAGCATCCTCCATGCACCTCATCCTGCGGTACCTGTTCTTGACCTGTGGGGGGATGTGAGATAGCAAGAGTGAGCTCACATACGTTCATAGCTCAACAAGTTGTGGGGAATTGAAAGGGAATTAGGCTTACACCTATTTCCTAAACTAATTTTTGGTGGTTGAATTGCCCAACACAAATAATTGGACTAACTAGTTTGCTCTAGTCTATAAGTCATACAGGTGCCAAAGGTTCACAAAAAGCCAATAAAAAGACCAAGAAAAGGGTTCAACAAAAAGAGCAAAGGGACAACCGAAGGCACCCTGGTCTGGCGCACCGGACTGTCCGGTGCACCACCGGACATGTTCGGTGCACCAGGGTTCTCCACGCGCTGAACTCCTCACCTTCGGGAAAACACAGAGTCGCTCCGCTATAATTCACCGGACTGTCCGGTGTACACCGGACAGTGTCCGGTGCTCCAGGAATGAAATGACTCTGAACTCGCCAGCTTCGGGAATTCGCAACGGCTACTCCGCTATAATTCACCGGACATGTCCGGTGTACACTGGACTGTCCGGTGTACACCGGAATGTCCGGTGTAACGGCGGGGCAACGGCTACTTCGGCGCCAACGGTCACCTGCAGGCGCATTCAATGCGCGCCAGAACGCGCATAAGTCAGGCACGCGCGAAGAGGCGCACCGGACACTCTACAGTGCATGTCCGGTGCGCCACCGGACATCAAGGCGGGCCCAGCGTCAGAGCTCCAACGGTCAGAACCCTAACGTTCGGGTGACGTGGCTGGCGCACCGGACATGTCCGGTGTGCACCGGACTGTCCGGTGTGCACCGGACTGTCCGGTGCACCATGCGACAGACAGCCTCCACCCAAACAGCTAGTTTGGTGGTTGGGGCTATAAATACCCCAACCACCCCACATTCAAGTCATCCAAGTTTTCCACTTCTCAACCACTTACAAGAGCTAGGCATTCAATTCTAGACACACCCAAGTGATCAAATCCTCTCCAATTCCACACAAGGCTTTAGTGATTAGCGAGAGAGATTTGCCGTGTTCTTTTGAGCTCTTGCGCTTGGATTGCTTCTTTTCTTTCTCACTTGTTCTTGTGATCAAAACTCCATTGTAACTGAGGCAAGAGACACCAATTGTGTGGTGGTCCTTGCGGGGAAGTTTTGTTCCCGGTTTGATTTGAGAAGAGAAGCTCACTCGGTCCGAGGGACCGTTTGAGAGAGGGAAAGGGTTGAAAGAGACCCGGTCTTTGTGACCACCTCAACGGGGAGTAGGCTTGAGAAAGCCGAACCTCGGTAAAACAAATCATCGTGTCTCACTCCTTATTTGCTCACGATTTGTTTTGCACCCTCTCTCTCGGACTAGTTTCTATTTCTAACGCTAACCCGGTTTGTAGTTGTGTTTATATTTGTAAATTTCAGTTTCGCCCTATTCACTCCCCTCTAGGCGACTTTCAATTGGTATCAGAGCCCGGTGCTTCATTAGAGCCTAACCGCTCGAAGTGATGTCGGGAGATCACGCCAAGAAGGAGATGGAGACCGGTGACAAGCCCGCTACAAGCCACAGGTCGACTTCATCGGAAGAGTCCCGCAACAAGAGGAAGGAGAAGAAGAACTCCTCCAACAAAGGGAAGGGGAAGGAGAAGAAATCCTCTTCCCACAAGACGCATCAGAAAGACGACAAACACAAGAGGATGAGGAAAGTGGTCTACTACGAGACCGACACTTCATCAACGTCGACCTCCGGCTCTGATGCGCCGTCCGTCACTTCTAAGCGCCAAGAGCGCAAGAAGTATAGTAAGATCCCCCTACGCTACCCTCGCACTTCTAATCATACACCTTTACTTTCCGTCCCATTAGGCAAACCACCAACATTTGATGGTGAGGATTATGCTAGGTGGAGTGATATGATGCGATATCACCTAACCTCACTCCACAAAAGTATATGGGATGTTGTTGAGTTTGGTGTACAGGTACCATCCGTAGGGGATGAAGATTATGATGAGGACAAAGTAGCCCAAATCGAGCACTTCAACTCCCAAGCCACCACTATACTCCTCACCTCTCTAAGTCGAGAGGAGTATAACAAGGTGCAAGGGTTGAAGAGCGCCAAGGAGATTTGGGACGTGCTAAAGACCACGCACGAAGGAGATGAGGTGACCAAGATCACCAAACGGGAAACGATCGAGGGGGAGCTCGGTCGCTTCCGTCTTCGCCAAGGGGAGGAGCCACAAGACATGTACAACCGGCTCAAAACCTTGGTGAACCAAGTGCGCAACCTCGGGAACAAAAAATGGGATGACCACGAAGTGGTTAAGGTTATTCTAAGATCACTTGTTTTCCTTAACCCTACTCAAGTTCAATTAATTCGTGGCAATCCTAGATATACTCAAATGACCCCCGAGGAAGTTATAGGTAACTTTGTGAGCTTTGAGTTGATGATCAAAGGCTCAAAGAAGATCAACGAGCTTGACGGCCCCTCCACGTCCGAAGCACAACCCGTCGCATTCAAGGCGACGGAAGAAAAGAAGGAGGAATCTACTCCAAGTCGAACACCCATCGACGCCTCCAAGCTCGATAACGAGGAGATGGTGCTCATCATCAAGAGTTTCCGTCAAATCCTCAAGCAAAGGAGGGGGAAAGACTACAAGCCCCGCTCCAAGAGAGTTTGCTACAAGTGTGGTAAGCCCGATCATTTTATAGCAAAATGTCCACTATCTAGTGAAAGTGACAGGGGCGACGACAAGAAGGGCAAGAGAAGAGAAAAGAAGAGGTACCACAAGAAGAAGGGTGGCGATGCCCATGTTTGCCGGGAGTGGGACTCGGACGAGAGCTCCACCGACTCCTCCTCCGAAGAGGATGCCGCCAACATCGCCGTCACCAAGGGCCTCCTCTTCCCCAACGTCGGCCACAAGTGCCTCATGGCAAAGGACGGCAAAAGGAAGAAGGTAAAATCAAGATCCTCCACCAAATACGAAACATCTAGCGATGAGGATAATGCTAGCAATGAGGAGGATAACTTGCGAACCCTTTTTGCCGACCTTAACATGCAACAAAAGGAAAAACTAAATGAGCTAATTAATGCCATCCATGAAAAGGATGATCTCTTGGACTCCCAAGAGGACTTCCTAATCAAGGAAAATAAAAAGCATGTTAAGGTTAAAAATGCTTATGCTCTAGAAGTAGAGAAATGTGAAAAATTGTCTAGTGAGCTAAGCACTTGCCAGGAGACCATTAACAACCTTAGAAATGAGAATGCTAATTTGGTAGCTAAGGTTGATTCACATGTTTGTAATGTTTCAACTCCAAATCCTAGAGATGATAATGTTGATTTACTTGCTAAGATTGATGAGTTGAATGTTTCTCTTGCTAGCCTTAGGATTGAAAATGAAAAATTAATTGCTAAGGCTAAAGAACTAGATGTTTGCAATGTTACAGTTTCCAATCTTAGAGATAACAATGATATTTTGCGTGCTAAGATTGTTGAACTTAATTCTTGCAAACCCTCTACATCTACCATTGAGCATGTTTCCATTTGCACTAGATGTAGAGATATTGATGTTGATGCTATTCATGATCACATGGCTTTAATTAAACAACAAAATGATCATATAGCAATATTAGATGCTAAAATTGCCGAGCATAACTTAGACAAAAAAGTTTAAATTTGCTAGAAGTATGCTCTATAATGGGAGACGCCCTGACATCAAGGATGGCATTGGCTTCCAAAGGGGAGACAATGTCAAACTTAGTGCCCCTCCTAAAAGATTGTCTAATTTTGTTAAGGGCAAGGCTCCCATGCCTCAGGATAACGAGGGTTACATTTTGTACCCTGCCGGCTATCCTGAGAGCAAAATTAGGAGAATTCATTCTAGGAAGTCTCACTCTGGCCCCAACCATGCTTTTATGTATAAGGGTGAGACATCTAGCTCTAGGCAACCAACCCGTGCTAAGTTGCCTAAGAAGAAAACTCCTAGTGCATCAAATGATCATGACATTTCATTTAAAACTTTTGATGCATCATATGTTTTAACTAGCAAATCCGGCAAGGTAGTTGCCAAGTTTGTTGGGGGCAAACACAAGGGCTCCAAGACTTGTGTTTGGGTACCCAAAGTTCTTGTTTCTAATGCCAAAGGACCCAAAACTGTTTGGGTACCTAAAGTCAAGAACTAAACTTGTTTTGTAGGTTTATGCGTCCGGGGGCTCAAGTTGGATCATCGATAGCGGGTGCACAAACCACATGACAGGGGAGAAGAAGATGTTCTCCTCCTACGAGAAAAACCAAGATCCCCAACGAGCTATCACATTCGGGGATGGAAACCAAGGTTTGGTCAAAGGTTTGGGTAAAATTGCTATATCTCCTGACCATTCCATTTCCAATGTTTTTCTTGTTAATTCACTAGATTACAATTTGCTTTCCGTGTCTCAATTATGTCAAATGGGCTACAACTGTCTATTTACTGATGTAGGTGTCACTGTCTTTAGACGAAGTGATGATTCAATAGCATTTAAGGGAGTGTTAGAGGGTCAGCTATACTTGGTAGATTTTGATAGAGCTGAACTCGACACTTGCTTAATTGCTAAGACTAACATGGGTTGGCTCTGGCACCGCCGACTAGCCCATGTTGGAATGAAGAATCTTCATAAGCTTCTAAAGGGAGAGCACATTTTAGGATTAACAAATGTTCATTTTGAGAAAGACAGGATATGTAGCGCATGCCAAGCCGGGAAGCAAGTTGGTGTTCATCACCACACAAGAACATCATGACGACTGACAGGCCACTGGAGCTCCTACACATGGATTTATTCGGCCCGATTGCTTACATAAGCATCGGCGGGAGTAAGTACTGTCTAGTTATTGTGGATGATTATTCTCGCTTCACTTGGGTGTTCTTTTTGCAGGAAAAATCACAAACCCAAGAGACTTTAAAGGGATTCTTGAGACGGGCTCAAAATGAGTTCGACTTGAGGATCAAGAAGATAAGAAGCGACAACGGGACGGAGTTCAAGAACTCACAAATTGAAAGCTTCCTTGAGGAGGAGGGCATCAAGCATGAGTTCTCTTCTCCCTACACCCCACAACAAAATGGTCTAGTAGAGAGGAAGAATCGAACTCTATTGGACATGGCAAGAACCATGCTTGATGAGTACAAAACACCGGATCAGTTTTGGGCCGAGGCGGTTAACACCGCTTGCTACGCCATCAACCGGTTATATCTTCACCGAATCCTCAAGAAGACATCTTATGAACTCCTAACCGGTAAAAAGCCCAATATTTCATATTTTAGAGTTTTTGGTAGCAAATGCTTTATTCTTGTTAAAAGAGGAAGAAAATCTAAATTTGCTCCTAAAACTGTAGAAGGCTTTTTACTAGGATATGATTCAAACACAAGGGCATATAGAGTCTTTAACAAGTCCTCAGGACTAGTTGAAGTTTCTTGTGACGTTGTGTTTGATGAGACTAACGGCTCTCAAGTAGAGCAAGTTGATCTTGATGAGATAGGTGACGAAGAGGCTCCGTGCATTGCGCTAAGGAACATGTCCATTGGGGATGTGTGCCCTAAGGAATTCGAAGAGCCTTCACATGCACAAGATCAACCATCCTCCTCCATGCAAGCATCTCCACCAACTCAAAATGAGGACGAGGCTCAAGTTGATGAAGGAGAAGATCAAAGAGATGAACCACCTCAAGATGATGGCAATGATCAAGGGGGAGATGCAAATGATCAAGACAAGGAGGATGAGGAACCAAGGCCGCCACACCCAAGAGTCCACCAAGCAATCCAACGAGATCACCCCGTCGACACCATCCTCGGCGACATTCATAAGGGGGTAACCACTAGATCTCGTGTTGCACATTTTTGTGAGCATTACTCTTTTGTTTCCTCTATTGAGCCACATAGGGTAGAGGAAGCACTCCAAGATTCGGATTGGGTGATGGCGATGCAAGAGGAGCTCAACAACTTCACTAGGAACGAGGTATGGCATTTAGTTCCACGTCCTAACCAAAATGTTGTAGGAACCAAGTGGGTCTTCTGCAACAAGCAAGATGAGCATGGTGTGGTGACTAGGAACAAAGCCCGACTCGTGGCCAAGGGATATTCACAAGTCGAAGGTTTGGATTTTGGTGAAACCTATGCACCCGTAGCTAGGCTTGAGTCAATTCGCATATTATTAGCCTATGCTACTTACCATGGCTTCAAGCTTTACCAAATGGACGTGAAGAGTGCCTTCCTCAATGGACCAATCAAGGAAGAGGTCTATGTTGAGCAACCTCCCGGCTTTGAAGACAGTGAGTACCCTAACCATGTCTATAGGCTCTCTAAGGCGCTTTATGGGCTCAAGCAAGCCCCAAGAGCATGGTATGAATGCCTAAGAGATTTCCTTATTGCTAATGGCTTCAAAGTCGGCAAGGCCGATCCTACTTTATTCACTAAAACTCTTGACAATGATTTGTTTGTATGCCAAATTTATGTTGATGATATCATATTTGGGTCTACTAACGAATCTACATGTGAAGAATTTAGTAGGATCATGACACAAAAATTCGAGATGTCGATGATGGGGGAGTTGAAGTATTTCTTAGGATTTCAAGTAAAGCAACTCCAAGAGGGCACCTTCATTTGCCAAACAAAGTACACTCAAGATATTCTAAACAAGTTTGGGATGAAGGATGCCAAGCCCATCAGGACTCCCATGGGAACAAATGGGCATCTCGACCTCGACACGGGAGGTAAGTCCGTGGATCAAAAGGTATACCGGTCGATGATAGGTTCATTATTCTATTTATGTGCATCTCGACCGGATATTATGCTTTCCGTATGCATGTGTGCAAGGTTCCAAGCCGACCCTAAGGAATCTCACCTTACGGCCGTAAAACGAATCTTGAGATATTTGGCTTATACTCCTAAGTTTGGGCTTTGGTACCCTCGGGGATCCACATTTGATTTGATTGGTTATTCGGATGCCGATTGGGCGGGGTGTAATATTAATAGAAAGAGCACATCGGGGACTTGCTAGTTCTTTGGAAGATCCTTGGTGTCCTAGGCTTCAAAGAAGCAAAATTCGGCCGCTCTTTCTACCGCCGAAGCCGAGTACATTGCCGCAGGCCATTGTTGCGCGCAATTACTTTGGATGAGGCAAACCCTGCGGGACTATGGTTACAAATTAACCAAAGTTCCTCTTCTATGTGATAATGAGAGTGCAATCCGCATGGCGGATAATCCCGTTGAGCATAGCCGCACTAAACACATAGCCATTCGGTATCATTTTCTTAGGGATCACCAACAAAAGGGGGATATCGAGATTGCATACATTAATACTAAAGATCAATTAGCCGATATCTTTACCAAGCCACTAGATGAACAAACTTTTACCAAACTTAGGCATGAGCTCAATATTCTTGATTCTAGGAATTTCTTTTGCTAATTTGCACACATAGCTCATAAGTATACCTTTGATCTTGTCTCTTTTATATATGCTATGACTAATGTGTTTTCAAGTATATTTCAAACCAAGTCATAGGTATGTCATTGAAAGGGAATTGGAGTCTTCAGCGAAGTCAAGGCTTCCACTCCACTCTATCACTCACCCTTCGCCGTCGCCCCAAGCAATTCTTCGTCTTTGGTATAATCTTCACTCATATGTTTTATTTGCCAAAGGGGAGAAAATAGTTAGGTGAAAGGGCTTATATCTCACTCAAAGTATCCGTTTTTGGCGATTCATGCCAAAGGGGGAGAAAGTATGAGCCCAAAGCAAAAGGACCGCACCACCACCCTAATTTTAAAATGATTTTCAATTGGTAAATTTCAAATTGGTATCTCTTTGTGTTCTAAAGGGGGAGAAAGTAGTATTTTCAAAATTGATATCTTAAAACCCTCTTGAACACTAAGAGGAGAATTTATTGAGGGGGAGTTTTGTTTAGTCAAAGGAAAAGCATTTGAAACAAGGGGTCAAAATTTCAAATCTTCAAAATGCTTCGCAAAATCTTATTCATTTACCTTTGACTATTTGCAAAAAGACTTTGAAAAGGATTTACAAAAAGAATTTGCAAAAACAAAACTTGTGGTGCAAGCGTGGTCCAAAATGTTAAAAATAAAGAAACAATCCATGCATATCTAGTAAGTAATATTTATTGGCTCAATTCTAAGTAACCTTTGCACTTGCATATGCAAACTAGTTCAAATTCTGCACTTCTATATTTGCTTTGGTTTGTGTTGGCATCAATCACCAAAAAGGGGGAGATTGAAAGGGAATTAGGCTTACACCTATTTCCTAAACTAATTTTTGGTGGTTGAATTGCCCAACACAAATAATTGGACTAACTAGTTTGCTCTAGTCTATAAGTCATACAGGTGCCAAAGGTTCACAAAAAGCCAATAAAAAGACCAAGAAAAGGGTTTAACAAAAAGAGCAAAGGGACAACCGAAGGCACCCTGGTCTGGCGCACCGGTCTGTCCGGTGCACCACCGGACATGTCCGGTGCACCAGGGTTCTCCACGCGCTGAACTCCTCACCTTCGGGAAAACGCAGAGTCGCTCCGCTATAATTCACCGGACTGTCCGGTGTACACCGGACAGTGTTTGATGCTCCAGGAATGAAACGACTCTGAACTCGCCAGCTTCGGGAATTCACAACGGCTACTCCGCTATAATTCACCGGACATGTCCGGTGTACACCGGACTATCCGGTGTAACGGCGGGGCAACGGCTACTTCGGAGCCAACGGTCACCTGCAGGCGCATTCAATGCGCGCCAGAACGTGCAGAAGTCAGGCACGCGCGAAGAGGCGCACCAGACACTCTACAGTGCATGTCCGGTGCGCCACCGGACATCAAGGCGGGCCCAGCGTCAGAGCTCCAACGGTCGGAACCCTAACGTTCGGGTGACGTGGCTGGCGCACCGGACATGTCCGGTGTGCACCGGACTGTTCGGTGCACCATGCGACAGACAGCTTCCACCCAAACGGCTAGTTTGGTGGTTGGGGCTATAAATACCCCAACCACCCCACATTCAAGTCATCCAAGTTTTCCACTTCTCAACCACTTACAAGAGCTAGGCATTCAATTCTAGACACACCCAAGTGATCAAATCCTCTCCAATTCCACACAAGGCTTTAGTGATTAGCGAGAGAGATTTGCTGTGTTCTTTTGAGCTCTTGCGCTTGGATTGCTTCTTTTCTTTCTCACTTGTTCTTGTGATCAAAACTCCATTGTAACCGAGGCAAGAGACACCAATTGTGTGGTGGTCCTTGCGGGGAAGTTTTGTTCCCGGTTTGATTTGAGAAGAGAAGCTCACTCGGTCCGAGGGACCGTTTGAGAGAGGGAAAGGGTTGAAAGAGACCCGGTCTTTGTGACCACCTCAACGGGGAGTAGGCTTGAGAAAGCCGAACCTCGGTAAAACAAATCATCGTGTCTCACTCCTTATTTGCTCACAATTTGTTTTGCGCCCTCTCTCTCGGACTCGTTTCTATTTCTAACGCTAACCCGGTTTGTAGTTGTGTTTATATTTGTAAATTTCAGTTTTGCCCTATTCACCCCCCTCTAGGCGACTTTCAGGAATAATGTGCATGAACTCACCAAAGATGGGAGTTCACATGAAGTGTAAGGCTTACCAAAGAGGATGGTTAGAGCTAAGCATTGCTTTTAAAGTTGGTCAAAATTTTATTAGCAATTACTAAGTATAAGTAAATACCAACCCAATTAAGTAGAACAAAAGTAATAACATCACCTACGATGCAATGCATATGACAAATTGAATTTAGTTCCATAAATTAATCATGTGAGGGTCCGAGCTGCTCATGACCGTGAGCACGACTAGTATACCAGTTTTACAATCTGCAGAGGTTGCGCATCTTTACCCACAAGTCATGTTACCCATCTGCCAAGGGATCGCGACTTCCCATATACCTCTACCGAGGAGGCGAGGCAGGTAACACTACGAGGCCTTTACAAAGTTCCACTAGCTTCAGAGAACCAGCTACAGTTTATAGAAAGCTCTAATGCAGGGATCCCTCGCCTGACCGCCATCGCAGCAAAATCAACCCAGGGACCTCCCTACACTGACCACTCCCCTACTGCCCTTGCCCCTTTTGGGTAAGGTAGTCATCCACTAGCTTTCCTAATTAATCAGCCAAGGGGTCCCTTTCCTCCCTTGTGGTAGCACTGTTTTCCCGGGTGGTCGCTCCATGTTCCAATTAACATAATGATCTTATCATGAACAATAAATAACAACTGATAATAAAAGTATGATCATGAATAATGTATATCTCTATACCCAAAACCACATAAAGCAATAGCATGTACTACCCAGAAATTCAGTGGTGAACAAGGTATAAAGATAATCAAACTAGGGTAACTTATTGGGTCCTATCAAAATTAACCTATGCAGATCATTATGATTAATCAGAACGTGACTGGGTAAAAATAAGTGATCAAGGGCACAACTTGCCTAGGACTTGAGATTCTAGGTACCAACTTGCTCTTCAGGTGATACGTGTCCTCACTGCTAAACGTAGCAATACAGACAAACATGTATAGGCAAAATTAACATTACACCAAACATAAGATCAAACTGCATAATAATAATCTACGCGATGTTACGAGATCATGGGTTCGAGAATGGCTAAATTCGGAGCTACGGTTAAGAAGTTATGGTTTTCCGAAGATCCACGTGGTTAAGTATATAATAGACTAAGTGCAACATTTTAACCTATATCTCATGACAAAACAAAGTTAACAAATGATAATAAATATTATTGTGAGACTAATGCAACTAGAATGGATCAAAACGGAGTTACGGTTATTAAGTTATGAATCTCTGAAATTATTTAGCACCTAGAATAGATTAATTCAATTTGAACAATTTTAATTCAAGTTTCATGGTTAAACAAAGGTACTAGGTGATAATCAATATTAATACAAAATTATTGCAACTGGAATGACTTAATTTGGAGCTAAAATGAATTTAATATGAATTTTATAAGTTTCTGGATTTATTTTTGTATTAAAATCCATTTCTATAATTATTTCACTATTTCCTGGATTGCGCGCATGAATAAACAGAAGGCCAGGGGCTAACTTGAAAGATTCCCCAGACACAGATTGTCCTGTTGGTGGACGGCGGGTTAGTTCGTATAAACCATAGGGGTTTATTTGCAAAGTTGTGGGCGAAGGGGTATTAGATGATTTCGGCCGCAGGATTAGATCTGGACGCCCCGGATCAGATCGATCATCCCCGAACCGGTATGCAAACTCGACCGCCCGCTCTAAGATTTATGGCCCGGATCAGAAGGCCACATCATCCTACTGGTATGCGCCCTGATCCACACGATCCTAATCTAACGGCCAGAGACCCGCCCACTACTAGATCCAATCTCATCCTCACGATTTGGATCGGACGGCGCACGACTCATCTTCCCACTTCATCGGCCACGCGCGGCGGCGCCCAAGCACAGCCGGCTGCGCCATGACCAAAACCCACGAGATCACTGCTCCCTCGCTCAAACCCCGATATGGAACGTGCTACGTACTGCAGAGAATGGAGCTAAGCTGAAGAGAGGGCTCTCACCGAGATAGGCGTAGCCTAGGCCCCCCGCCTACGACGCAGTGCAGTCCAGCGGCGGAGATCGGGCTCCAGCGAGGAATTGCTGTCGAACCGTACCCTTCGGCACAAAATGTCTCACCGGAGAACACTCCCCGAGTTGGTGCGCACTTCCCCAACCCGATTTTGGATGCCAGACATCGTCAAGGTGGCTATCCCATGATGGCGGGTATCTCCCCTCTGCCACGAGCTCAATTGTGGATGCAATGCGTGCTAGATCCCGGATTGGATAGCCAAAAGGGGTTCGTGGGGTTGGGTTATATACCCCAGGAAGGTAGAATCTGCGAGGAAGGCGGCAACCCAATCACGCGCGGATTTCGGGCTGGTTGTAACGAACTCGCGGCGATGGATTCGGCTGCCGTCTGCTGGTGGAGATGGAGCTGAAAGCGTGGGGCCCGGTGTCAGCGACACATGTTTGCCCATGAACGCGCGACTCCGGCTGGAGAGTGGGGGCGGCCTAGCAGAGACATCGGAGCGGGCGCGTGCGCGTGGTGTGTTACTGGCCGTGGGACCCACATGTAAGTGACTCGGGAGCGAGGGAGTAGATGGGCTATGCGACATGGATGAAGTGGGCCGGTCAGTAGAAATCGGCCAAGTTAAATCTTTTCTTTTTTTCTCATTTCTGTTTTTCCTTTCTTATTTCCATTTCCAAATTTCAAATCAAGCTCAAATAGATTTTGAATTCAGAATGCATAGCAAAAAGGATATGCTAATGCAAAGTTTTAGT
Source organism: Zea mays (assembly GCF_902167145.1). Taxonomy (NCBI): domain Eukaryota; kingdom Viridiplantae; phylum Streptophyta; class Magnoliopsida; order Poales; family Poaceae; genus Zea; species Zea mays. The sequence continues at coordinate 153,438,601 of NC_050097.1, read as the reverse complement.
TTTCATTGCTATTTATTTATTGTTTTATTTATGCAAATACTCCAAATATGGCCACACACATACTTAAAGAAAAGGTTGTATTTAAAAGGGTAGTCATTTATATAATTATCCATAATTCCAATACCTTTTATTTGCTTAGTTTAGGAAAGTTAATTTTACAATCTTTGTCATGAATTATTTTGATTTATATATATATATATCAAAGAGTGCGTTAATTTTATAGTAAAAAAAGGAAAGACAAATGTATTAAAAGTCCTTCTATTTGTTGTGCCAAGTTTTAATTTTTAAGTTTTGGGTCTAGGTTCTGAATACCAATCTCTTATTGTAATCGAACATTCCCATTAGAGAGGTATACTTTACAAAGGGATGAAATCATTATTAGAAGTCATTTTATCTCAAATCCTTTGGAGAATTCTTTAAATCACCAAGATAAGATTTTTGGGTGTTACAAATTCTACCCCCCTTAAAATAAATCTCGTCCTCGAGATTTGTAAGGATAGGGATGTAGAAGGATTGATTTGTAATTCCGCTTTTAGTCTATAATTGGTTCAAAAATCTAGAGTCTCATTTTTTATAGTCAATAGTGGATGATTAGGAGAGCATAGGTATCCAGCTACTTATTATGTAGGATATAAGCTGGACAGGTTGAGGTAAGAAAGATTATGGCAAGGAAAAGACTTCATCCGAAATGTTTAAGTCTTGATTCATCTTGAGATTCGCTTTGACTGTTATATCCTTCCTTGTCTATGTTGATCTTTTCTTCTCCGGTCTTGATTTCATTGATTCAAGGTTAGTGTAATTCATCGGGGTTTCGGGGAATATGGTTAAAACAGATATGGATGAGATAGACTACATGATGTAGGTCAAAATCTTGTTTGAGGTCAAGTGAGGGTAGACAGATTATGCAATCCATCAAGATTCTATGGGTTGGGTCAGATCTCATGCATGTGACTGAGTTGGTCTCATGTACTGAGTTAAGTTAATACCTGGCTAGTAGGGTCTAATCTCTTCTTACCAGTATCACTAGTCTTGATTAAGTAGACCACATTAGATTAGTTTAGTAGATAGCTATGAGTTAAATGAGATTAGTCAGAATTTGGTTTGATTGTTTTGCTTCTGAATGGTTTGGATAGGTTATGTTACCTATTATGTAGGTCAAGTTGTTGGGTTTGGCCGAGTTGATCTAAGTCACCAATTTAGGCGTAAGTGAATTAGGAGTATGGCCTTATCTTTTGTACCAGCATTAAGTAACTCACTCTAGATTATACCATAAGAGATTAGATAGAATCTAGATTAGGTTGGTATGACTAGATTAAACTAGTTAAGATCTGATTAATTTATTTAGGAATAGATCATGTTTGTTACACTATTATGAGATAAGCAAAGTGGTTGAGATAAGTATGCTTATTAGGACAAGATGAGTCTCTAAGAATAAGATAGAATCTTTTGAGATTAGTTAGATCTATTAGGATAAGATAAAATCTTTTTAAGATAAGATGAATCTATTAAGGTAAGAGAGTATCTTTGAAGATAAGATGGATCTATTAAGCTTAATTGTATTTTAGTGGGGGATAATCTAAGTTGGCTAGTTATTTTATAAACATTTTTTTACTATATGTATATATAGATGCAATTGTGGATGTTACTCCACAACTCATCACACTCAATCAAAGAACCGAATCAAGCAGTTATCATAAGGACAAACAGTCAAGCATATAAATATTTACAAAAATAGTTTTGATTTTGTTCCTAAGTGTAGGTCTCCTATTCCTAAAGGTCACTTTAGGTGCAGGATTTCAAAGTGTGAAATCCACATTTGTCTTTAGAATGAAAAGGTAAGAATAATCAGAGTAAGCGGAAATAGATGAGAAAAGATTAAGAAAAGTTTAGAAAGGATCAGAGTAGCAAAGGTAAGTAGATAATGGTTGTCCAGTTCTATCTAGGTTTCGTCCTATAGTCAACATTCCTCTGATACCACTTCTGTCACACCTGAGTTTCGGGGCACCAAGACCTGGGTGCGAACATAATCACCAGGTGTGCTGGGACCAAGTCTCACACATATGATGAATCATGGCACAGGATCGAATGTCACATCTTTACTATATAATAGGAGTTCTGAACAAAATAAATAAATAATTACATTATTGAGAGCACCTAGAGGGGGGGTGAATAGGTGATCCTGTAAAAATCAAACACTAATAGCCACAAAACTTAGTTATAAGTGTTAGTACGACTAAGTGGCTTGAAGCGAGCTCTTGTGAACACAAATAATCACAGAGAGGAGCAACACACGAGACACACGATTTTATCCCGTGGTTCGGCCAGGTAACACTTGCCTACTTCCACGTTGTGGCGTCCCAATGGACGAGGGTTGCACTCAACCCCTTTCAAGTGATCCAATGATCAACTTGAATACCACGGCTTTTCTTCCTTATATCCTTTTCCCGTTTGCGAGGAATCTCCACAAGTTGGAGCCTCTCGCCCTTACAATGATGATCACAAAGAAAGCACGGAGTAAGGTTGGGATGAGCAACACACACAAGATGCAAATCGTAGCACACCCACGCACACAAGAGAATACTTGAGCTCAAATGACAACACAGGGAGTCCTTGACTCGAATAGAGCTCAAATCTCTAACACAACGAAACGAATGTGCGGTAACGAAGTCTGGATGCCTTAGGATGCTTAGTGAATGCTTGTGTAGCTCCTCCATGCGCCTAGGGGTCCCTTTTATAGCCCCAAGGAAGCTAGGAGCCGTTGAAGATCAACAAGGAAGGCTATCCTTGCCTTCTGTCGAGTGGCGCACCGGACTGTTCGGTGCGCCACCGGACAATCACTGTAGACGGTCCGGTGCCGATCTCCTTCCTTTTCTAGCGCAGATGACCGTTGTAGCTCCGGGCCGGTTGGCGCACCGGACACTGTCCGGTGCACACCAGACAGTTTGGTGCCCCCTATCGACCTTTGGCGCGGGCCACGCGTCGCCCGCGGATTGCGCGGCCGACCGTTGTGCTGGCAACCGTTGGCTCACCAGACAGTCCGGTGCACCACCGGACAGTCCGATGAATTATAGTCGTACGCCGCCAAACTTATCCTGAGAGCGGCCTTTTCACCAGAGTTCAGCCTGGCGCACCGGACACTATCCGGTGCACCACCGGACAGTCCGGTGTGCCAGACCGAGCTAGACTTTGGCTACACACAGCCAAGTCTTTTGCAATTCCTTCTTTTCCTGTTTCTAGCACTTAGACAAAATATGTTAGTACTCAAAACAATGTACTAAGTCTAGAAACATACCTCATGTCTTGATTTGCACTTTTCTCTTTATTTAGCACATAAGAACTTAAATGAATGTGTTGGGCACTTAATCACCAAAACATAATAGAAATTGCCCAAGGGCACATTTCCCTTTCAATCTCCCCCTTTTTGGTGATTTATGCCAACGCATCCAAAAGCAACCACAAGAAGTGCAACATCAATGCAATTGAGAACAAAATTGTCTTTGCACAAGTTTCGACATATTTGGATCATTCTTTGCCACCACTTGGTTTGTTTTTGCAAATCAAATTCATTTTCCTATGTCTAAGTCAAACTCACTTGTTTGGGCACAAAGAGAGATAATCCAAGAGTGAAATTGATCAAGTGCCAAAACTCCCCCTTTTTCCCATGATCTAAAATTCTCCCCCACAAGAGACTAAATTTTGCAATAAGAGTATTTTGGACAAATCAATAGTTCTAACTCTATTATTTTCAAAATTCACAAGTGGTAGCTGATCCATTTGCTTTGGCCTTAATTTCTCCCCCTTTGGCATTAAGCACCAAAATGGGATCATTTTTGGCCCTTTAACCCCATTGCCTCACCAAAAATGTCAATTAAGAGCAAAAAGACAATGCGAACATAAGTATGAACTTGGAATCAATTACCGGAGTGCAGTGGAAGTCTTTGCATGGTCCAAGTTCACCTTTCCCTTTCAATGCACCTTTGAGACTACATCAAGTATACTCAAACACAAAGGTTAGTCTCAAAGGGTCAAGTTGTAGCACATCTCCACCTAAATATGTGCATCATTCACACATGGACTTGTGAGGTCCGGGTATCCCTTGCACAACTTGAGCACCATCAATAAGCATCAAATTACATAAATGCATGAAGTAACATGATCAAAGGCATAGAACACATGTATGCTATAGATCAATCCAAGTTACGTGAATCTAAGACATTTAGCTCACTATGCAACCTGCAAAAGGTTTTCTCATCTAGTGGCTTGATAAAGATATCGGCTAGCTGGTTCTCAGTGCTAACATGGTACACTTCGATATCTCCCTTTTGCTGGTGGTCCCTCAGAAAGTGATGCCGGATGTCTATGTGCTTAGTGCGGCTGTGTTCAACAGGATTATCCGCCATGCAGATTACACTCTCATTGTCACATAGGAGTGGGACTTTGCTCAGATTGTAGCCAAAGTCCCGGAGGGTTTGCCTCATCCAAAGTAGTTGCGCGCAACACTGTCCTGCGGCAACATACTCGGCCTCAGCGGTGGATAGGGCAACAGAGGTTTGTTTCTTTGAACTCCAAGACACCAGGGACCTTCCTAGGAACTGGCATGTCCCTGATGTACTCTTCCTATCAACCTTGCATCCAGCATAATCGGAGTCTGAGTATCCAATCAAGTCAAAGGTAGACCCCTTTGGATGCCAGATCCCGAAGCAAGCCGTAGCAACTAAATATCTAAGAATTCGCTTAACGGCCACAAGGTGACATTCCTTGGGGTCGGATTGAAATGTAGCACACATGCATACACTAAGCATAATGTCTGGTCTACTAGCACATAAATAAAGCAAGGAACCTATCATAGACCAGTATGCCTTTTGATCAACGGACTTACCTCCTTTGTTGAGGTCGACATGCCCGTCGGTTCCCATCGGTGTCTTCGCGGGCTTTGCGTCCTTCATCCCAAACCTCTTGAGAAGATCTTGTGTGTACTTCGTTTGGGAGATGAAGGTGCCATCCTTGAGTTGCTTCACTTGGAACCCAAGAAAATAGGTCAACTCACCCATCATAGACATCTAAAATTTTTAAGTCATCACCCTGCTAAACTCCTCACAAGACTTTTGGTTAGTAGAACCAAATATTATGTCATCGACATAAATTTGGCACAAAAAAGGTCACCATCACAAGTCTTAGTGAAAAGAGTGGGATCGGCTTTCCCAACCTTGAAAGCATTAGAAATTAAGAAATCTCGAAGGCACTCATACCATGCTCTTGGGGCTTGCTTAAGTCCATAGAGCGCCTTAGAGAGCTTACACACATGGTCGGGGTACCTGTCATCCTCAAAGCCAGGGGGTTGTTCCACATACACCTCCTCCTTGATTGGCCCGTTGAGGCAAGCGCTCTTCACGTCCATTTGAAACAACCTGAAGGAATGGTGAGCGGCATAGGCTAATAGAATGCGAATAGACTCTAGCCTAGCCACAGGAGCAAAAGTCTCCTCGAAATTCAAACTTGTGACTTGGGCATAACCTTTTGCCACAAGTCGAGCCTTGTTTCTTGTCACCACCCCGTGCTCGTCTTGCTTATTGCGGAACACCCACTTGGTTCCCACAATGTTTTGCTTTGGACGTGGCACTAGGCTCCAAACTTCATTCCTCTTGAAGTTGTTGAGCTCTTCCTGCATGGCCAACACCTAGTTCGGATCCTGCAGGGCCTCTTCTACCCTGAAAGGCTCAATAGAAGAGACAAACGAGTAATGCTCACAAAAATTAGCTAGACATGAGCAAGTTGTTAATCCCTTGCTTATGTCACCCAGTATCTGATCGACGGGGTGATGTCGTTGGATCGTCGCTCGGACATGAGTTGGAGGGGCCCATGGTGCTTCTTCCTCCATCACTTGTTCTTCCTGTGCTCCCCCTTGATCCTATCCCTCTTCTTGAGGGACCTGTTCACCGTCTTGAGTTGGGGAATGCACCATTGTGGAGGAAGAAGGCTGATCTTGCTCCTGTTGTTCCTGTTGTCGCACATCTCCAATCGCCATCGTGCGCATTGCGGCCGTTGGAACATCATCTTCATCTATGTCATCAAGATCAACTTGCTCTCTTGGAGAGCCATTAGTCTCATCAAATACAACGTCGCTAGAGACTTCAACCAAACCCGATGATTTGTTGAAGACTCTATACGCCTTTGTATTTGAGTCATACCCTAGTAAAAACCCTTCTATAGCTTTGGGAGCAAATTTAGAATGTCTACCTTTCTTCACCAAAATGTAGCATTTGCTCCCAAATACACGAAAGTAAGAAACATTGGGTTTGTTACCGGTAAGAAGTTTGTAGGAGGTCTTCTTGAGGAGGCGATGCAGATATAGCTGGTTTATGGCGTGGCAGGCTATGTTCATAGCTTCCGACCAAAACCGCTCGGGTGTCTTGAACTCTCCAAGCATCGTCCTTGCCTTGTCGATAAGCATCCTATTCTTCATCTCTACCACACCGTTTTGTTGTGGTGTGTAGGGAGCGAAGAACTCGTGCTTGACGCCTTCTTCCTCAAGGTACTCCTCCACTTGCAGATTTTTGAACTCGGACCCGTTGTCGCTTCTTATCTTTTTCACCTTGAGCTCAAATTCGTTTTGAGCCCGCCTTAGAAAGCGCTTGAGGGTCCCTTGGGTTTCTGATTTATCCTGCAAAAAGAACAACCAAGTGAAGCGGGAAAAAATCATCAACAGTTACTAGACCATACTTACTTCCTCCGATGCTAAGGTAGGCGACAGGTCCAGAGAGGTCCATGTGAAGAAGCTCCAATGGTCTTGATGTTGTCATCACATTCTTGTTGTGATGAGTGCTTCCCACCTGTTTCCCTGCCTGACAAGCTGCACAAGGTCTATCTTTTTCGAAATATACATTGGTTAGTCCTAACACATGTTCTCCCTTTAGAAGTTTATGAAGGTTCTTCATCCCAACATGTGCTAGACGGCGATGCCACAGCCAGCCCATACTAGTCTTAGCTATTAAGCATGCATCTAGATCGACCTCCTCTTTCGAAAAATCAACTAAGTAGAGTTTGCCGTCTAATACACCCTTAAATGCTAATGAACCATCACTCCTTCTAAAGACAGAAACATCAACATTTGTAAACAAACAATTGTAGCCCATGTGGCACAATTGACTTACAGACATGAGATTATACCCTAATGACTCTACTAAGAATACATTTGAAATAGAGTGCTCGCTTGTGATGGCTATCTTTCCCAAACCTTTAACCTTGCCTTGGTTCCCATCTCCAAAAATAATCGTATCCTGGGAATCCTTGTTCTTGACGTAGGAGGTGAACATCTTCTTCTCCCCCATCATGTGGTTTGTGCATTCGCTGTCGATAATCCAGCTTGAGCCCCCGGATGCATAAACCTGCAAGGCAATTTACACTTGGGTTTTAGGTACCCAACTCTTGTTGGGTCCTACAAGGTTAGTCACAATAGCCTTTGGAACCCAAATACAAGTTTTGTCTCCCTTGCATTTGGATCCTAATTTCCTAGCCACTACTTTTGCGTTCTTACATAAAAGCGCAAATGAAGTATTGCAACCATGGTAAATAGTAGTAGATTCATTACACACTATCCTAGGCACATGATGCACAACATGGCTTCTCCTAGGCCTACTTCTGCCGTGGACAAAAGTAGAACTTGAGGCAAACATTGCATGTGAATCAAAAGCATCATGATCATAACTCCTATTATAATTGGAATGACTAGCAATTTTCCTATTATACATAAAAGCATGATTCTTTTGAATGCTACTAGCCATAGGGGCCTTCCCTTTGTCCTTGGCGAGAATGGGAGCCTTTTGGCTTGTTAAGTTCTTGGCTTCCTTTCGAAAACCAAGCCCATCCTTAATTGAGGTGTGTTTACCAATTGTGTAGGCATCCCTAGCGAACTTTAATTTATCAAAATCAATCTTGCAAGTCTTAAGTTGAGCATTAAGACTTGCCACCTCATCATTTAATTTAGAAATGGACGCAAGATGATCATCTCAAGCATCAATATCAAAATCCTTGCATCTATTGCAAATAACTACATGTTCTACACAAGATCTAGTAGTATTAGCTTCCTCTAGCTTAGCATTTAAATCATCATTCAAAATCTTTAAACTAGAGATTGATTCATGGCACACAGCCAATTCAGAGGATAACATTTCATTTCTCTTAATTTCTAGAGCAAGAGATTTTTGAACGCTAACAAATTTATCATGCTCTTCATACAAAATATCCTCTTGCTTTTCTAAAAGTCTATCCTTTTCATTTAAAGCATCAATTAGTTCATTAATCTTTTCTACTTTAGCTCTATCTAATCCTTTAAATAGACTAGAGTAATCTACTTCATCATTGGAGGAATCCTCATCACTAGAAGTAGAGTACTTAGGGGAATCTCGAACACTCACCTTCTTCTTCTTGGCCATGAGGCAAGTGTGGCATTCGTTGGGGAAGAGCGAAGATTTGTTGAAGACCGAGGCTGCCAGTCCTTCATCGTCGGAGTCGGATGAAGAGCAGTCCGAATCTCATTCTTTGCCAAGGTGCGCCTCGCCCTTCGCCTTCTTGTAAGCCTTCTTCTTCTCCCTCTTCCCATGCTTTTCTTGTTCCTGGTCATTATCATTATCGGGGCATTGTGCTATAAAATGACTAGTCTTACCGCATTTAAAAAGGAGCGCTTTCCCCTTGCTTTGTTCTTGTTGGGGTACTCCTTGCGTCCTTTTAGTGCGGTCTTGAAGCGCTTGATGATTAGGGCCATTTCATCTTCGTTTAGCCCGACAGCCTCAACTTGTGCCACCTTGCTTGGTAGCGCCTCCCTGCTGCTTGTTGCTTTGAGAGCAACAGGTTGAGGCTCGTAGACGGGTAGAGGGCCATTAAGAGCATCATCCACGTATCGTGCTTCCTTTACCATCATACACCCGCTCACGAATTTTCCGAGTATCTCCTCGGGCGTCATTTTGGTGTACTTGGGATTTTCACGAATGTGGTTTACAAGATGGGGGTCAATTACCGTGAATGACCTTAGCATAAGTCGGACGACGTCGTGGTCCGTCCATCTTGTGCTTCCATAGCTTCTAATCTTGTTGACCAGTGTCTTGAGCCTGTTGTAGGTTTGCATTGGCTCATCTCCCCTGATCATCGCAAATCTCCCTAGCTCGCCTTCCACCAACTCTATTTTGGTGATCATGGTGATGTCGTTTCCCTCATGAGATATCTTGAGGATGTCCCAGATTTGCTTGGCGTTGTCCAAGCTGCTCACCTTGTTGTATTCATCCCTGCACAAAGAAGCTAGCAAAACAGTGGTAGCTTGTGCATTCTTATGAATTTGCTCATTAATATACACAGGGTTATTCGTACTATCGAAATGCATTCCATTTTCAACTATCTCCCAAATACTAGGATGGAGAGAAAATAAGTGACTACGCATTTTGTGACTCCAAAAAGAGTAGTCCTCTCCATCAAAGTGTGGAGGTTTCCCAAGTGGAATTGATAGCAAATGAGCATTAGAATTGAATGGAATACGAGAATAATCAAATGAATAGTTTTGATTAACCGGTTTCTTTTTAGACGAATCATCGTCGTCGTCGTCTCTTGGTGAAGAAGAAGATTCATCGCTGTCATAGTAGACGATCTTCTTGATGCGCCTCTTCTTCTTCCCGTCCTTCTTGTGACTCAAGCTAGAGTTAGTGGGCTTGTCATCTCTTGGCTCATTGAAAATGGACTCCTTCTCCTTGTCGTTGACCACCATCTCCTTTCCCTTAGGATCCATCTCTTTGGGTGATTAGTCCCTTATGTGAAGAGAACGGCTCTAATACCAATTGAGAGCACCTAGAGGGGGGGAGTGAATAGGTGATCCTATAAAAATCAAACACTAATAGCCACAAAACTTAGTTATAAGTGTTAGTACGGCTAAGTGGCTTGAAGCGAGCTCTTGTGAACACAAATAATCACAGAGAGGAGCAACACACGAGACACGCGATTTTATCCCGTGGTTCGGCCAAGTAACACTTGCCTACTTCCACGTTGTGGCGTCCCAATGGACGAGGGTTGCACTCAAGCCATTTCAAGTGATCCAATGATCAACTTGAATACCACGACTTTTCTTCCTTATATCCTTTTCCCGTTTGCGAGGAATCTCCACAAGTTGGAGCCTCTCGCCCTTACAATGATGATCACAAAGAAAGCACGGAGTAAGGTTGGGATGAGCAACACACACAAGATGCAAATCGTAGCACACCCACACACACAAGAGAATACTTGAGCTCAAATGACAACACAGGGAGTCCTTGACTCGAATAGAGCTCAAATCTCTAACACAACGAAACGAATGCACAGTAACGAAGTCTGGATGCCTTAGGATGCTTAGTGAATGCTTGTGTAGCTCCTCCATGCGCCTAGGGGTCCCTTTTATAGCCCCAAGGCAGCTAGGAGCCGTTGAAGATCAACAAGGAAGGCTATCCTTGCCTTCTGTCGAGTGGCGCACCGGACAGTCCGGTGCGCCACCGGACAGTCACTGTAGACGGTCCGATGCCGATCTCCTTCCTTTTCTAGCGCAGATGACCGTTGTAGCTCTGGGCTGGTTGGCGCACCGGACATTGTCCGGTGCACACCGGACAGTCCGGTGCCCCCTGCCGACCTTTGGCGCGGGCCATGCGTCGCACGTGGATTGCGCGGCCGACCGTTGCGCTGGCGACCGTTGGCTCACCGGACAGTCCGGTGAATTATAGCCGTACGCCGCCAAACTTTTCCCGAGAGCGGCCTTTTCACCGGAGTCCAGCCTGGCGCACCGGACACTGTCCGATGCACCACCGGATAGTCCGATGTGCCAGGCCGAGCTAGACTTTGGCTGCACACAGCCAAGTCTTTTGCAATTCCTTCTTTTCCTGTTTCTAGCACTTAGACAAAATATGTTAGTACTCAAAACAATGTACTAAGTCTAGAAACATACCTCATGTCTTGATTTGCACTTTTCTCTTTATTTAGCACATAAGAACTTAAATGAATGTGTTGGGCACTTAATCACCAAAACATAATAGAAATTGCCCAAGGGCACATTTCCCTTTCAATTATAAGGAGACAACGGTCCAGCAACCCAAAGTTGACTGGAAGACGACGGCCTAGACCACTCACGAACTCATCCCAGCATCCTCCATGCATCTCATCCTGCGGTACCTGTTCTTGACCTATGGGGGTGTGAGACAGGAAGAGTGAGCTCACATACGTTCATAGCTCAACAAGTTGTGGGGAATAATGTGCATGAACTCGCCAAAGATGGGAGTTCACGTGAAGTGTAAGGCTTACCAAAGAGGATGGTTAGAGCTGAGCATTGTTTTTAAAATTGGTCAAAATTTTATTAGCAATTACTAAGTATAAGTAAATATCAACCCAATTAAGTAGAACAAAAGTAATAACATCACCTACGATGCAATGCATATGACAAACTGAATTTAGTTCCATAAATTAATCATGTGAGGGTCCAAGCTGCTCATGACCGTGAGCACGACTAGTATACCAGTTTTACACTCTACAGAGGTTGCACATCTTTACCCACAAGTCATGTTACCTATCTGCCAAGGGATCATGACTTCCCATACACCTCTATCGAGGAGGCGAGGCAGGATAACACTACGAGGCCTTTACAAAGTTCCACTAGCTTCAGAGAACCAGCTACAGTTTAAAGAAAGCTCTAATGCAGGGATCCCTCTTCTGACCGCCATCACAGCAAAATCAACCCAAGGACCTCCCTACACTGACCACTCCTCTACTGCCCTTGCCCCTTTCGGGTAAGGTAGTCATCCACTAGCTTTCCTAATTAATCAGCCAAGGGGTCCCTTTCCTCCCTTGTGGTAGCACTGTTTTCTCGGGTGGTCGCTCCATGTTCCAATTAACATAATGATCTTATCATGAACAATAAATAACAACTGATAATAAAAGTATGATCATGAATAATGTATATCTCTATACCCAAAACCACATAAAGCAATAACATGTACTACCCAGAAATTCAGTGGTGAACAAGGTATAAAGATAATCAAACTAAGGTAACTTATTGGGTCCCATCAAAATCAACCTATGCAGATCATTATGATTAATCAGAACATGACTGGGTAAAAAGAAGTGATCAAGGGCACAACTTGCCTAGGACTTGAGATTCCAGGTACCAACTTGCTCTTCAGGTGATACGTGTCCTCACTGCTAAACGTAGCAATATAGACAAACATGTATAGGCAAAATTAACATTACACCAAACATAATATCAAATTGCATAATAATAATCTACGCGATGTTACGAGATCATGGGTTCGAGAATGGCTAAATTCGGAGCTACGGTTAAGAAGTTATGGTTTTCCGAGGATCCACGTGGTTAAGTATATAATAGACTAAGTGCAACATTTTAACCTATATCTCATGACAAAACAAAGTTAACAAATGATAATAAATATTATTGTGAGACTAATGCAACTAGAATGGATCAAAATGGAGTTACAGTTATTAAGTTATGAATCTCTAAAATTATTTAGCACCTAGAATAGATTAATTCAATTGAACAATTTTTAATTCAAGTTTCATGGTTAAACAAAGGTACTAGGTGATAATCAATATTAATACAAAATTATTGCAACTGGAATGACTTAATTTGGAGCTAAAATGAATTTAATATAAATTTTATATGTTTCTGGATTTATTTTTGTATTAAAATCCATTTCTATAATTATTTCACTATTTCCTGGATTGCGCGCATGAATAAACAGAAGGCCAGGGGCTAACTTGAAAGATTCCCCAGACACATTGTCCTGTTGGTGGACGGCGGGTTAGTTTGTATAAACCATAGGGGTTTATTTGCAAAGTTGTGGGCGAAGGGGTATTAGATGATTTCGGCCGCAGGATTAGATCTGGACGCCCCGGATCAGATCGATCATCCCCGAACCGGTATGCAAACTCGACCGCCCGCTCTAAGATTTATGGCCCGGATCAGAAGGCCACATCACCCTACTGGTATGCGCCCTAATCCACACGATCCTAATCTAACGGCCAGAGACCCGCCCACTACTAGATCCAATCTCATCCTCACGATTCGGATCGGACGGCGCACGACTCATCTTCCCACTTCATCGGCCACGCGCGGCGGCGCCCAAGCACAGCCGGCTGCGCCATGACCAAAACCCACGAGATCACTGCTCCCCCGCTCAAACCCCGATATGGAACGTGCTACGTACTGCAGAGAATGGAGCTAAGCTGAAGAGAGGGCTCTCACCGAGATAGGCGCAGCCCAGGTCCCCTGCCCGCGGCGCAGTGCGGTCCAGCAGCGGAGATCGGGCTCCGGCGAGGAATTGATGTCGAACCGTACCCTCCGGCACAAAATGTCTCACCGGACAACACTCCTCGAGTTGGTGCGCACTTCCCCAGCCCGATTTTGGATGCCAAACATCGTCAAGGTGGCTGTCCCACGATGGCGGGTATCTCCCCTCCGTCGCGAGCTCAATTGTGGATGCAATGCGCGCTAGATCCTGGATTGGATAGCCAAAAGGGGTTCGCGGGGTTGGGTTATATACCCTAGGAAGTTAGAATCCGCGAGGAAGGCAGCAACCCAATCACACGCGGATTCCAGGCTGGTTGCAACGAACTCACGGCGATGGATTCGGCTGTCGTCTGCTGGTGGAGATGGAGCTGACACCGTGAGGCCCGGTGTTAGCAACACAGGTTTGCCCATGAACACGCGGCTCCGGCTGGAGAGTGGGGGCGGCCTGGCTGAGACATCGGAGCGGGCGCACGCAGTGTGTTACTGGCCACGTGTAATACCCAACTTGTAATTTGTGGAGGATAACCTAAAAGGAGAAATGATATTCCTATGTATGTATGTGTGTTATCCATATTTATCATTCCATGAGAACATCAGATGAAAACAAATAAATAAATAACAAAAGATACCCAAAAAATTATGCATCATGCTGGCATTTTATTTTGTGTGCATTAGGTGACAACGTAAAATAATATAAAAGAAAAGAAATATGTTAAAAAAATCCAAAGTGGAATTTAAATTCCAAAGGAAAATTCAAGAATTGGAAAAAGAGAGAAGAAGAGAAATTACTAGGTGAATAAAAATAAGTATAATATATATATGTATTATTCTTATACATATTAGAGATTAAATTTGTATACTTGACTCAATGGTGAAATTCAAATTCAGAATTCAAATTTAAATTTAAAATAGTTAGGAATAAAATAAAACAGAAAATAAAACATAAAAGAAAAAGAAAAAGAGACTTACCTGGGCTTTGGTCCTTGACTTTGGCCCATCCGAGGAATCACGCAGCGCGGCCCATCTTCTTAACGCAGACGCATGCCGACAAGCGGGCCCTACGGGTCGGTCACAAGCGCGCTCGCCTAACCATTTGCACACGCGCGCTTTGTCCCACTGCTCCGTGGGTCCCGCTCGTCAGGGCACGTTCTCCTTCTTCTCAACGGCGTCCGCAGCTGTCGCCGCCATAACCAGGCCATGGGCGACCATCTCTCTCTCTCTCCGAGCTAGATCCCCGGAAGATATATGGGCACTCCTATGACCCTTTTTCCTTACCCTTGCTACTTCCTCGCGCAAGCTCAGAGCCCCGCCGCAAAGTCGTCGTCACGCAGTGCGTTGTAGGGGGAGGTAGAGCACAGTTGACGACGAAGTCTCACCTGCGTCCACCATAGTGTCACGATGTGTGGCTCCAGTGCATTCGTGACCCTCCATGATGATTCGCGTGGTGGTGGAAAGCGCGTGGGAGCATCACGGTGCCGTGGATTTCTCGCCGTGATTGAGTTTCGTCGTGGATCGGCCGTGCACCATGGCCAGCGTCGCCGAGCCATCTATTCCCGGTAATAAGTCTACCCCCATACTCATTAGACCTTCCGCAATAAGTAGCTGAGCCGAATTAGAAATTGAGCGCGTGAATACGGGGATTGGCTCCGCCGGTCATGGGCGCCGCCGTGCGAGGGTATCGCCGCCGGCCGGAGCTGGTGTAGTGGAGTCGGGATCGCGCAGCCATTGGATTCTTAGCCTACGGCTAAGATCATATCAAGGGATACCCCTTCGTTGTTTTAAATCCAAGACGTCGATACATGATCAAGCGGTCTAGGGAGAGTTGGGTTGTCGCGCGCGGTGGACCGTGGATCTTTGATCCAACGGTCAGCAGTGCGTACCGATTCGTAAACCTCAGCGATCTAATCATGGCCGTTCACTGAGATCTGACGGCCCATATCAACAGATACCCTTTCGCCAAGTGGGTTTTACACATGAGCCCCTCGGTTTTAGCAAAAACAACCCGCCGTCCTATGGCACTGTGCGCTGGGTCTAGGATATTTTTCCCCGGGGTCCCTGCCTTTCCCTGTATTAGTGGGCCCAGTCCAGAGAATAAGAAAAATCAGAGAAATGAATTTAGAAATAGATTTTTAGTATTAAATTATATGTAGAAACTTGTTTAATTCATAGAAAATCCATTTTAGTCCAAATCACTCCATTCCACTTTCTAAAATTTTGTAATATTAATGTCTATCACCTAGAATCTCTGTTTTGACATGAAAACAGAAAGAAAATTTATTTCTCATTTGATCCTATTACAAGCACATTAAACCTTTAGAAATTCATAACTTAAAATATATAACTCCAAATTTAATGATTCCAGTTCCAATGATCTTATTTTAATGTCTAGATTATTATTATGTATTTTAATTACATGTTTGGTGTGATGTTAATTTTTGCTATACTATGTATGTATTGTGTTGATGCAAGTAGACGAGTAAGCCACTGTGGATTCTGAGGTTCAGCAAGTAGAAGTAGTTGAGCAGGAGCTCATTGAAGGCAAGTTGTGCCCTTGATCACTTACTTTTTCTCAACCATGTTCTTATTAATTATAATGATCTGCATAGGTTAATTTTGATGGGATCCTTTAGGTCATCCCAGTTTTGGTTATCTTTATACCTTGTTCACCACTGAAATATCTTTGGGTAGTACCTGCTATTGCTTTATATGGATTTGGGTATGGAGATACACTATTCATGATTTCTCTTTTATTATATTTTTATTATTACTGTTCATGTTAAGATCATTATGTTAATGGGAACATGGAGCGACCACCCGGGAAAACAGTGCTACCACAAGGGTTTAATGGGACGCCCTTGGCTGATTAACTAGGAAAGCTAGTGGATGTCTTCCTTACCCGAAAGGGGCAAGGGCAGTGGTCAGTGTAGGTGGGTCCTTGGGTTGATTTTGCTGCGATGGCGGTCAGGCGAGGGATTCCTGCACTGGAGCTTCCTATAAACTGTAGCGGGATTTCTGAAGCTAGTGGAACTTTGTAAAGGCCTTGTAGTGTTACCCTACCTCGCCTCCTCGGTAGAGGTGTATGGGATTGGCCGTCTCTTGGCAGATGGGTAACATGACTTGTGGGTAAAGATGCACAACCTCTACAGAGTGTAAAACTGGTATACTAGCCGTGCTCACGGTTATGAGCAGCTCGGACCCTCACATGATTAATTTATGGAACTTAAATTTAATTTGACATTTGCACCGCATTTGGGATTATTTTATTATTACCTTTCTTTATTATTATTATTAAGGTTTGGTATTTACTTACACTTAGTAATTGCTAATAAAATTTTGACCAACTTATAAAAGCAATGCTCAGGTTCAGCCTCTATTTTGTTGATCGGCCTTACACTTCACATGAACTCCCACCTTTGGTGAGTTCATGCACATTATTCCCCACGACTTGTTGAGCTATGAACGTATGTGAGCTCACTCTTGCTGTCTCACACCCCCCACAGGAGAAGAACAGGTGGTTGAAGAGGAGCCACCTAACACTGAGGCATTCGACTTGATCTAGGTGGCGTCTCCCAGTCAGCTTTGTGGCGCCAGGGAATAATATTTAGTTTGTTTTGTTTTATCATTTATTTCTGTAAGACTTCCGCTATGTAATAACTACATTTATGATATTTATGACATTTATCTCTATGCACTCTGTTATTATGTGTGTTCTTCTTCCTTGGCGCACATATGAGATGCACCCGGATTTGTCCCTTAAATCCGGGTGTGACAGAAGTGGTATTAGAGGAAATGTTGACTGTAGGACGAAACCTAGATAGAAATGGACAAAACCCTTACCTACTTACCTTACTCTAATTCATTCTCTACTTATCTTATCTTGATCCTGTCTCACCTTCTACTGTTCTACTCTGATCATTCTTACTTTTTCTACTATGAGACAAGATGGATTTCACACATTGGAATCCTATACTTACGATCTTTTTAAGAGATAGGGAACCTAAGACAAAATCATAACTATTTTCTCTATTTAAAAATGTTGTTTGATTGTTTTGATGATAAATGTCTGATTTGGTTCTTTGATTGATTGAAATATTATATATGGACATCTTAGCATGTGCCACCATAAGGTAATGAATTAGCTATGGTAGGAAAAACATTAATCTGCTCAGCTAATAAATCCCCCAAAGTAGCATAATTCGTAATTACTGCCTTGTCTACTATTCTCTCTTACCATATGTATCTAACTTAGATGGTCAATACCAGGAGGGGTGGTGGAATAGATTTACCTCCCAGACGACACACTCGGAGAATATTTAGACAACCCCAGCCACAACCAGTAGAGATGAATCCTCCTAATCCTCCACCAGGCGGAGTTGACCCACTGGTTGCAGCTTAGATGAGGATGATGCAACAAATGGCGGACATTATGGCAGATATGCGCGCACAGATGCAACAGGAACGCCAGGAGATGCGCCAGGAAAGAGAACAGATATGCCAGAAGTTGCGCCAGGAGCGAGAAGAGATACGCTAGGAGAGAAGGGCACAACAGCAGCTGCAATAGCAATTTCAACAACAACAGCAACAGCAGCAACAATAACAAGTACCATTGCCTCCACCACCACCACCAGTTCCACCTCGTGATAAGCACCGAGAATTTATGAGTCACAAGCCACCGACCTTCGCCAGTTTGCCAGATCCACTTGATGCAGATGATTGGTTGAAGTCAATTTAGAAGATGCTAAACATCGCCCAATGCTCAGACCGGGAGAAATTTTTTGTGCCTCTAGTCGTCTGACAGGTCCTGATGCTGATTGGTGAGATTCTTATACTGCTGCCCATGATGCTGCTGATACTATTACTTGGGCAGAGTTCAGTACACAGTTCAGAAACGACCACATTCCAGCTGGATTGATGAAGATCAAGAAGGAGTTTCTGTAATTGAAGCAAGGCAACATGTCTGTCAGCGAGTACAGAGATAAATTCATTCAGCTATCGAGATATGCTCCGGAGGAAGTTGCTGAGGATGAGAGAAAGCAGCAGCACTTTATTGAAGGACTTAATGGACCCCTACAGTATGCACTGGTTGCACACACATTTCCATCTTTTCAGAGGCTGTTGGATAAGGCTCTTGCTATTAAACACAAGTGTGTTCAACTGGGAGACTTGAAGAGGAAGGCTATCTCACAGGGACAGGGTAGCAGTAGTGTTCGTCCCCGCTACGTTTCGCCACAGGGTACACCTACTCGTCCAGGAGGAGGACCACGCCTAGCTCAGTATGCTCCACAGGGGTCTCCACGGACACCTCCTACTCATCAGGCTACTCCCACTAGCACCTCGATGAAGCCTACAGGACAGAAGACCGGCCCTACATGCTTCAAGTGCAGCCAGATTGGGCACTATGCTAATGCTTGTCCGATGGGGAATTCTGGTACACCAGCTAAGAACAAGCAACAGACTCCTGGCAAGGGATATTCTATAGCCAGGGTTAATCAAGTCAGCGTCGATGATACTCCTAATGGTGCTGACATCGTACTTGGTATGTTTTACATTAATGCCATTCCTGCAACAATATTATTTGATTCTGGTGCTACACATTCATTCATGTCTGCTCGATATGCCAACACAAATGAGATACCACTGCTAAATATAAGAAAACCAATGATAGTAATCACATCTAAAGGGCCTATTGAGGCAAATCAAATGACACGTAGATTGACATTAACAATCATGGGAAGAGAATTTGGAGCTACTGCTATAATATTATAGGCAAACAGTATAGATCTGATCCTTGGTATGTCATGGTTAAGGAAGGCAAAGGCCATTATAGCTTGTGGTTGGGGTACGATAGAACTCACTAGCCCTAAAGGAGAAACGTTTCAAGTTCAAATTGCAGTAACCACCTCTTCCAAACGGGCTATATACTTTATACCTAAGGAGTTTGTTGGTGACAACATCTGCGTGGTTAGAGATTTTCAGGATGTCTTTCTAGAGGAGTTACAAGGGATGCCACCAGATAGGAAAGTTGAGTTTGTCATTGATCTTTTACCTGGAACTGCCCCTATTTCTAAGCAACCATACAGGATGTCTGTAGAAGAATTAAAGGAGCTTAAGAAGTAGTTAACTGAGTTATAGGAGGTAGGGTACATTCGTTTGAGTTCCTCACCTTGGGGAGCGCCGGTACTATTTGTACAGAAGAAGGATGGATCGCAACGGATGTGTGTGGACTATAGATTACTTAATGATGTTACTGTGAAGAACAAGTATCCATTACCCCGTATTGAGGATTTATTTGATCAGATGAGAGGTGCTAGGGTATTCTCGAAGATTGATCTCCGATCGGGATACCATCAAATGAAGATTAGACCATCGGATATTCCTAAGACGGCTTTCTCAACCCGATATGGATTATATGAGTTCACTGTTATGTCGTTTGGATTAACCAATGCACCAGCTTATTTTATGAATTTGATGAATAAGGTGTTTATGGAGTATTTGGACAGATTCGTCGCGGTGTTCATTGACGACATTCTTATCTATTCTAAGAGTGAAAGTGATCATGAAGAACATCTAAGGTTGGTGCTACAGAAGCTACGAGATAATCAACTCTACGCCAAGTTTAGCAAGTGCGAGTTTTGGATTGACAAGGTGCCATTCCTTGGACATATTATTTCTAATGAAGGAATAGCAGTGGATCCTGCTAAAGTGAAGGAGATAATGGAATGGAGCGTGCCCACTACCGTCGCTGAGATTCGAAGTTTCTTGGGGCTTGCAGGGTATTATCGGAGGTTTATTGAAGGATTTTCTAAGATTGCTAAGCCTATGACCTCGCTGCTGGAGAAAGGAAGAGAATTTAAGTGGGATGAGAAATGCCAAGACAACTTTGATCAATTGAAGAAGAGATTGATGTCACCACCAGTGTTGATTATGCCAGATCTACAGAAGGGATTTGGCATTTATTGTGATGCATGTGGCCAAGGATTGGGATGTGTGCTCATGCAAGAAGGACATGTGATCGCCTATGCGTCTCGTCAGTTGCGGAAACATGAATTGAACTACCCCACTCATGACTTGGAACTGGCAGCACTTGTGCATGCTCTTAAGATTTGGAGACACTACATTATGGGAACTAAGTGCCAAGTATACACGGATCATAAGAGTTTGAAGTACATATTCACTTAGAAGGATCTCAACCTTAGGCAACATCGTTGGTTAGAGCTTATTAAGGATTATGATTTGGAGATTCACTATCACCTAGGCAAGGCAAATTTGGTTGCAGATGCCTTGAGTCGGAAGGAGCACGTTCATTCTGCTATTGTTGTTCAGCTACCCGATGAATTAGCAAAAGATTTTGAGAGGCTCAACCTGGGAATCGCTACACATACGGAAGGAGTTACCATTGAATTGGAACCTACCTTGGAGCAAGAAATTCGTAAAGGTCAGGTTGGTGATGCTAAAATTCAAGAGATTAAGGATCTGATTACGGAAGGTAGAGGTCCAGAATTCACGGAGGATGAGCAAGGCACTGTATGGTTCAAGAATCGGATCTATGTTCCTGATATCGATAGTCTTCAGGAAACCATATTGAAGGAGGCACATGATTCAGTTTATTCTATCCACCCTAGGAGTACTAAGATGTATCAGGATTTGAAGAAAAAATATTGGTGGTATGGATTGAAGAGAGATGTGGCTGCACATGTGGCTATGTGCGACGTGTGTCAAAGAGTTAAGGCTGAACACCAGAGGCCAGCCGGACTACTGCATCCACTGAAGATACCTGAGTGGAAATAGGAAGAGATTGACATGGACTTCATTGTTGGATTACCCCGCACATCTGCTGGGTATGATTCTATTTGGGTGATTGTGGACAGGCTAACTAAAGTAGCCCACTTTATTCCAGTGAAGACCACATATTTAGGAGCCAAGTTAGCAGAATTGTACATGGCACGGATTATATGCCTACATGGTGTGCCAAAGAAGATTGTGTCAGACCAGGGATCACAGTTTACCTCTCGGTATTTGAAGAAGTTGCACGAGTCCTTGGATACAAGATTGAATTTTAGTTCGGCCTACCATCCACAGACTGATGGGCCGACTGAGAGGACCAACCAGGTGCTAGAAGATATGTTAAGAGCTTGTGCTCTTAAACATGGTGGAAGTTGGGATAAGAGTTTGCCTTATGCGGAGTTCTCTTACAACAATAGCTACCAGGCCAGTTTGAAGATGTCACCGTTTGAGGCTTTGTATGGCAGAAAGTGCAGAACTCCACTGTATTGGGATCAAACTGGTGAAAGGCAGTTATTTGGGCCTGAAATTATACAAGAGGCTGAAGAACAAGTCCATCAAATTAGGGAGAACTTGAGAACTGCGCAGTTAAGACAGAAAAGCTATGCTGATACCCGGAGAAAACTGCTAGAGTTTAAGGAGGGTGATTATGTCTATTTGAAGGTGTCACCACTCAGGGGTATGAGAAGATTTAAAGTCAAAGGAAAGTTGTCCCCTCGCTTTATTGGACCCTTCTTAATCTTAAAGCGAGTGGGAGAGGTGGCATATCAATTGGAGTTACCGGATCATCTTGCGGATGTTCATGATGTCTTTCATGTATCTCAGCTGAAGAAATGTCTTAGGGTACCTGAAGAGCAGCTACTAATGGAGGACCTTAGTGTTCAAGATGATTTGACTTATGCAGAGTATCCGATCAAGTTTCTTGACACATTGACTCGATTTACAAGGAATAAGGTGATAAAGATGTGCAAAGTGCAATGGAGTCACCACGGAGAAGATGAAGCAACCTGGGAAAGAGAAGAAGAGCTTCGTATAGATTTTCCCCATCTTTTCCCTCGTTCTTCTTAAATCTCGAGGGCGAGATTATTTTTAAGGGGGGTAGGATTTGTAATACCCAACTTGTAATTTGTGGAGGATAACCTAAAAGGAGAAATGATATTCCTGTGTATGTATGTGTGTTATCCATATTTATCATTCCATGAGAACATCACATGAAAACAAATAAATAAATAACAAAAGATACCAAAAACAAATTATGCATCATGCTGGCATTTTATTTTGTGTGCATTAGGTGACAACATAAAATAATATAAAAGAAAAGAAATATGTTAAAAAAATCCAAAGTGGAATTTAAATTCAAGGAAAATTCAAGAATTGGAAAAAGAGAGAAGAAGAAAAATTACTAGGTGAATAAAAATAAGTATAAAATATATATATGTATTATTCTTATACATATTAGAGATTGAATTTGTATACTTGACACAATGGTGAAATTCAAATTCAGAATTCAATATTAAATTTAAAATAGTTAGGGAAAAAAGAAAACAGAAAATAAAACATAAAAGAAAAAGGGACTTACCTGGGCTTTGGTCCTTGACTTTGGCCCATACGAGGAATCACGCAGCGCGGCCCATCTTCTTAATGCAGACGCGTGCCGACAAGCAGGCCCTACGGGTTGGTCACAAGCGCGCTCGCCTGACCATTTGCACACGAGCGCTTTGTCCCACTGCTCCGCGGGTTCCGCTCGTCAGGGCACGTTCTCCTTCTTCGCAACGATGTCCGCAGCTGTCGCCGCCATAATCGGGCCATGGGCGACCATCTCTCTCTCTCTGAGCCAGGTCCCCGGAAGATATATGGGCACTCCTATGACCCTTTTTCCTTACCCCTGCTACTTCCTCGCGCAAGCTCAGAGCCCCGCCGCAAAGTCGTCGTCGCGCAGTGCGTTGTAGGGGGAGGTAGAGCACGGTTAACGGCGAAATCTCACCTGCGTCCACCATAGCGTCACGGTGTGTGGCTCTAGTGCATCCGTGACCCTCCACGAAGATTCTCGTGGTGGCGGAAGGCGCGTGGGAGCATCACGGTGTCGTGGATTTCTCGTCGTGATTGAGTTTCGTCGCGGATCCGTCATGCACTGTGGCCAGCGTCGTCGAGTCATCTATTCCCGGTAATAAGTCTACCCCCGTACTCATTAGACCTTCCACAATAAGTAGCTGAGCCGAATTAGAAATTGAGCACGTGAATACGGGGATTGGCTCCGCCGATCATGGGCGCCGCTGTGCGGGGGTATCGCCGCCGGCTGGAGCTGGTGTAGTGGAGTCGGGATCACGCGGCTGTTGGATTCTGAGCCTATGGCTAAGATCATATCAAGGGATACCCCTTCGTTGTTTTAAATCCAAGACGTCGGTACATGATCAAGCGGTCCAGGGATAGTTGGGTTGTCGCGCGCGGTGGACCGTGGATCTTTGATCCAACGGTCAGCAGTGCATACCGATTCGTAAACCTCAGCGATCTAATCATGGCCGTTCACTCAGATCTGACGACCCATATCAACAGATACCCTTTCGCCGAGTGGGTTTTACACATGAGCCCCTCGGCTTTAGCAAAAACAACCCGCCGTCCTATGGCACTGTGCGCTGGGTCTGGGATATTTTTCCCCGCGGTCCCTGCCCTTCCCTGTATTAGTGGGCCCAGTCCAGAGAACAAGAAAAATTAGAGAAATGAATTTAGGAATAAATTTTTAGTATTAAATTATTTGCAGAAACTTGTTTAAGTCATAGAAAATCCATTTTAGTCCAAATCACTCCATTCCAGTTTCTAAAATTTTGTAATATTAATGTCTATCACCTAGAATCTCTGTTTTGACATGAAAACAGGAAGAAAATTTATTTCTCATTTAATCCTATTTCAAGCACATTAAACCTGTAGAAATTCAAAACTTAAAATATATAACTCCAAATTTAATGATTCCAGTTCCAATGATCTTATTTTAATGTCTAGATTATTATTGTGTATTTTAATTACATGTTTGGTGTGATGTTAATTTTTGCTATACTATATATGTATTGTGTTGATGCGAGTAGACGAGCAAGCCACTGTGGATTCTGAGGTTCAGCAAGTAGAAGTAGCTGAGCAGGAGTTCATTGAAGGCAAGTTGTGCCCTTGATCACTTACTTTTTCCCAGCCATGTTCTTATTAATTATAATGATCTGCATAGGTTAATTTTGATGGGATCCTTTAGGTCACCCCAGTTTTGGTTATCTTTATACCGTGTTCACCACTGAAATATCTTTGGGTAGTACCTGCTATTGCTTTATGTGGATTTGAGTATGGAGATACACTATTCATGATTTCTCTTTTATTATCTTTTTATTATTACTGTTCATGTTAAGATCATTATGTTAATGGGAACATGGAGCGACCACCCGGGAAAATAGTGCTACCACAAGGGTTTAATGGGACACCCTTGGCTGATTAACTAGGAAAGCTAGTGGATGTCTTCCTTACCCAAAATGGGCAAGGGCAGTAGGGGAGTGGTCAGTGTAGGGAGGTCCTTGGGTTGATTTTGCTGCGATGACGGTCAGGCGAGGGATTCCTGCACTAGAGCTTCCTATAAACTATAGCGAGATTTCTGAAGCTAGTGGAACTTTGTAAAGGCCTTGTAGTGTTACCCTGCCTTGCCTCCTCGGTAGAGGTGTATGGGATTGGCCGTCTCTTGGCAGATGGGTAACATGACTTGTGGGTAAAGATGCGCAACCTCTGCAGAGTGTAAAACTGGTATACTAGCCGTGCTTACGGTCATGAGCAGCTCGAACCCTCACATGATTAATTTATGGAACTTAAATTTAATTTGACATTTGCACCGCATTTGGGATTATTTTATTATTACCTTTCTTTATTATTATTAAGATTTGGTATTTACTTACACTTAGTAATTGCTAATAAAATTTTAACCAACTTGTAAAAGCAATGCTCAGCTTCAGCCTCTATTTTGTTGATCAGCCTTACACTTCACATGAACTCCCACCTTTGGTGAGTTTATGCACATTATTCCCCACGACTTGTTGAGCTATGAACGTATGTGAGCTCACTCTTGCTGTCTCACACCCCCCACAAGAGAAGAACAAGTGGTTGAAGAGGAGCCGCGTAACACTGAGGCATTCAACTTGATCTAGGTGGCGTCTCCCAGTTAGCTTTGTGGCACCAGGGAATAATATTTAGTTCGTTTTATTTTATCATTTATTCCTATAAGACTTCCGCTATGTAATAAGTACATTTATGATATTTATGACATTTATCTCTATGCACTCTATTATTATGTGTGTTGTTCTTCCTTGGCGCACATATGAGATGCACCCGGATTTGTCCCTTAAATCCAGGTGTGACACCGTGGGACCAACATGTAAGTGACTCGGGAGCGAGGGAGTAGATGGGCTATGCGACATGGATGAAGTGGGCCTGCCGGTAGAAATCGGCCAAGTTAAATCTTTTCTTTTTTCTCATTTCTGTTTTTCCTTTCTTATTTCCATTTCCAAATTTCAAATCAAGCTCAAATAGATTTTGAATTCAGAATGCACAACAAAAAGGATATGCTAATGCAAAGTTTTAGTTTTCATTGCTATTTATTTATTGTTTTATTTATGCAAATACTCCAAATATGGTCACACACATACTCACTACCGGAATCAGCTCCTTTGCCGTGTGTCCGAGACACACGGCAAAGGCTATTTTACACTCGGCAAAGGCTTTGCCGAGTGTAACACTCGGCAAAGAACGCTCGGCGAACTGTACATCGGCAACAGTCTCTTTGCCGAGTACTTTTTGTCGGGCACTCGGCAAAGACTTTGCCGAGTGCCATTTGGCACTCGGCAAAGAAAAGTCACCGTCACGGCGCCAAGTGACTGTGACGGATCCTTTGCCGAGTGCCTTCCGTGGAACTCGGCAAAGAGGCCAATTTTGCCGAGTGTGGGGCCCTCGGCAAAGACAGGTCCAGTGGGCCCCACCGCCAGTCCCTGTGCCGAGAGCTCTCGTAGGCACTCGGCAAAGGAGGACTCTTTGTCGAGTGTCTAGTGGACTGGCACTCGGCAAAGAGTCCTCCAGTGGGCCCCTTTGCCAGTCCCTTTGCCGAGTGCCTTGGCAACAGCACTCGGCAAAGATGTCTTTGCCGGTTCCCAGGTTTCCTTCTTTGCCGAGTGCCATGGTCAGCACTCGGCAAAGATGGCTTTACTGGTTCCCAGGTTTTCTTCTTTGCCGAGTACCATGGTCATAGCACTCGGCAAAGAAGCTCTTTGCCGAGTGTTACACTCGGCAAAGTGACCAGGATGTCCCTTTTTTATTTGCTTTTGTTGTTCCATCCGAACAAACAAAAGATATATATCATTCATATCACATTATATATCAATTACATCACAGAATGAACACATTTATCATCAACACCATATATATCACAAAGTCTCATTAAGTCTCACAAATATAAGTCAGGATCATCACAAAACAGATATAAGTCTGCATCATCACTGACATCACCAAGTATCTCACAAGACAAAGTCTAACTAACATCACCAACACTCATAAAGGTAAGTCTGGATCATCACAAAACAGATCATCAACGAGGTGGGCATCTGGACTGGTTCGGCGAAGGGCTGGACGAAGCATGAGGGTTGTTCGACGTCGCCGATTGACCCTGCACAGAGAACAGATTGTATGTGTGAGAACATATGAATATATATCATGCAGTAATAAAATTTTGATACTCACAGGAGTAGTGAACTCTATAGGGTCAGCTGCAGGGAACAACGGAGGTGGTGGAGCATGACACTGTGCGGCGCCAAGGCTCTGCATGTACGCGAACATCTCCGCCATCCTCTTCTCCAGCTCCTCACGTTGCCTCCTCTCATCATCTAGCTGAGTCTGTAATATTTCGCCCTAATGTTATGATAATGCAAAGAGAAGATATATAAAAATCAATGAACGATGAATAGATAAGGAATAACCTGTAGTTGCTGGATACGATGCTGTGAGGTGTCCTGCCGAGGTCGTATGGCTGGGCTCGCGCTCGTGCTCCTTGCTCGCACCTGAGAGAGAGTGGGAGTGGAGGACGAGTCGATTGCCCCGTCGGCAATCCAGTACCGCCCATGCCTCTTGCCTCCTCCGACCCTCATGAGGACATCTCCGTCGATGTCCTCGGTCCTCGGATCGTAATCTGGCCCATGGACCTCCTTGGCCATGGCGGTGTACTCACTGAGTCGGCTGTGGATGGCGGGGTTGGTGTATGCCTCGGGCCCGTCATCCGGGTTGTAGGTGACGTCGGACGTCGCCTTCCCCTTGTGGGCCATGGCATATGCCGAGAACGTGGAGCAAGGCACGCCACCATGTGCCGCCGACTGCGAGAAAACCAACGAGATGGTTAGAAATCATTCTAATCGAAAGTTATATACCTAAATAAAAAAGAGCGCGTACCCATGCTTACGCGTATTTGCCCAGGCTGCGGCTGCCTTGATGGTGGGAGGGACCTTGCATCAGCAAACGCCGTTCCCGGCTAGCGTTGTGCGCCTCATCCCACTCAGCCGAGCACCACCTCTGCACCATCTGCTCCCAGCACTCAGGATGCGCGGCGCACCAATGAAGAATCATCTAAAAAAATATAAGTACACCACATATCAGAAGATAAAAATAAGCATATTTAGCACCAATAATAAAGTTTTGTATTTACCTGCAAGTACTGGTCCGGAGTCAACGACATGGTTCGGGCGTCCTTCTTGTTCACCTTCTCCCCAAGGACGGAGCCGTGGTAAGTGACGATGGCCTGGATGCGTGCCTCGTAGTGCATGTCCACGACGAGCTTCTTACAACACGTCATAGACACCACATCCGCCCTGGCCTCGTATCCAGCATCGCACCTGAAGAAATCCTACATACAAAGACGATGTATCCATACATTATTTCAAGAATATGCAACAAATGCGACTTATTAAACAATATAGTGTGAGGAAGACTTACCCATAGCTCTTGCTTCACCCGCTCCGCCTTGTTGTTGAATTGTCTGCCGTCCCGATCTACTGCATCGGGGGCGACGACGTAGTGGTCGAAGGTGTATGCTGGGCTCGTCACTCCGGCGTACTCGACAAGTCCAGGGAAGTGTTCCCGGCATAGAAGGCCGAGGATGCCATTGGGGTTGCGGCCGTGACCCCCTGCAGTCTCCAAAACCATCCAAGACCTGTCCAAGTGATTAAGATGAAGTATTAGTTTCTATTATTAATTTGAACATATAATATGAAAAAGCAGCAACAACATCTAAAGTTACCTACCTCTCTCCATCGGGTCGTATCAGCGGACGTCTGTCACGAAGTATGGGTCGCTTAGGGAGGCTCGTGGGACCTCGCAGGTAGATAGTCCTCGAACCTGAGGAGCCAGAACCTGAGACGTCCTGCTGAGCGGCGTCGTCATCGTCGTCGTCCTGCTGCGCCGCATCGTCATCGTCCTGCTGTGCCGCATCGACAGCGGCTTGCTGCTCCACCTGCTGCTGTACGACGTCGTCCTGCTGCGCCTCCTCCTCCGTCCTACGGGTGCTCCTCATCCCCCTCCCCCTCCCCCTCCTCGTCCTCGTCCCACCGCCCACCATCTTTGTCCAACAACCTGCAATTAAGAGTAAAAATGAAGCACAGATAAAAAATATGTATTTAGAAACATATGCAAAATAAATGAAATATAACATTACATCGATTAAAAATAATCTTCATATGTGTCCGGGTTAGCCGGATCATAAGTGTCATCATCACTATCAACCATTTCATAGTCAACATTATCTCTTCCAGTATCTGAAGGCGCAATTTCGTCATTGGCATTGCCTTCAAGTATTTCTAAGTCATTCTCATTTTGCACCTCATCATCCTCGTCATCAACAACCATTTCAATATCTACTTCCATTCCGATCGCTTCGGTTAAGTCTATCTCAAATCGCCCTTCGAGCCCATCTTCTTGGAAGAACTCTCCGTCATATGTGTCCGGGTCTAAGTTATAATCTTCATCGTTTGGAACAGGCAATTTAGCGTGCGGTGATACCTTATACACAACATCCCAACCCTTAAGATGTTGTTTCGTTTGGCACGCATATGGAAGATAATACACTTGTGTGGCCTGTTGGGCCACAATATAGACATCGTCTCCTGCTAAGGTGGAATCCTGTCGAATTTCGACTAGCCCAAGATTAGAATGTGTCCGTCTCGTAACTTCAGGGTCAAACCAATGACATTTGAATATCACTTGAGTAAGAGGTTTGGAACCATAAAAATTGAGTTCATATATTTCTTCAATTCTTCCATAATACTCGACCTCGTCAAGCCCGGGCGTAAAGACTCCAGAACACGTGGTTTTTCGATTGGGCCGACTTTGGTCGTAGCTTGTTGTGCGAAAACGGTATCCATTGACGTCATACCCAGAAAATTTCCTGACCCTATAGGCAAAGCCATTGGCTACTTGTCTCAACTCGGCACTCATAGACGGCTCTCTTTGGCCCTGCAAGTTCAAACACGCTAGATTGTTATATTATTCGCACGTAAGAGCAACTTCAAATGACAAACTAAGCATATACCTTACGTTTAAACCAGGAAATGAAATCGGGCAATCCATTTCCCGCACCCTTTCGAAGAAGGGTATCATATTCCTGTGGAGTTGGGTCCCTTGATCGATGCCAGAATTCATGAAGAAATTGCTCCATGTATGGCGTCACCTCTTCAAGGTTGGTCAATACATATAGCATGATATGGCACCACTCTTCATGTCTCAGGGTCTTGGTGGTCGAACCACTTGCGCTTCCGAGTTGCCCTCGAAAAATGCTGAGGTTCGATTCATTGTCGCCATCATTGTAACGAGGGGGTGGATTATGCACGCTCGGCAGTTTGTCACCATAGTAAGTTGTTGTGAAGTTTGACACCTCCTCCAGTATGTATGCCTCTGCAATAGAAGCCTCAATTTTGCATTTATTTCTACATTTCTTTCGGATAGTCTTTAGACATCTCTCGATTGGATAGCACCAACGTCCCTGCACGGGCCCCCCCATTCGTGCCTCATACGGGAGATGAATAATCAAATGCTGCATCAGATTGAAGAAGCCGGGTGGAAAGATCTTCTCCAGCTTACACAGTAACACGGGTGCCATCCTTTCCAAGTCTGCAATCATGGTCCGAGCTAACTCTTTTGCACAAAGCTGGCGGAAGAAATAGCTCAACTCTGCAAGCGCTAGCCAGACATGCTCAGGGACATAGCCTCGAACCATCGCCAGAAGAATTCGTTCAATCCATATGTGGAAGTCATGACTCTTCATCCCTAAGACTCGCAGAGTAGATAAGTTCACCCCCTACTAAGGTTAGCTGCATACCCATCAGGGAACATTAACATCTTGATCCACTCTAGTACTTCCTTCCTCTGGGCCCTGCTCAGGACGAAATCGGCCTTAGGCCTTCTCCATGTCTTACCACCACTAGGCGGCTTCATCTCTTGGTTTGGTCTATCACATAACTCTGCCAGATCCACTCTTGCCTTTACGTTATCCTTTGACTTATCAGGAATCTCCATAATTGTTGCCCAAAGTGCCTCCGCGACATTCTTTTCAGTGTGCATCACGTCAATGTTGTGTGGAAGGAGCAGGTCATCATAATAGGGGAGCCGAGTCAAGCCCGACTTATGTGTCCACATATGTTGCTCACCATATCCCACAAAACCACCTTCTGGGTTGGCCACGAGACCATCTATCTGTTCGCGAACTTCGGCACCAGTCATCATTGCAGGTGGGCGGTCTGTCACTGATAGTCGCCTAGAGGGGGGGGGGTGAATAGGGCGAAACTGAAATTTACAAATATAAACACAACTACAAGCCAGGTTAGCGTTAGAAATGTAAACGAGTCCTCGAGAGAGGGCGCAAAACAAATCGCAAGCAAATGAAGAGTGTGACACGTGGATTTGTTTTACCGAGGTTCGGTTCTCGCAAACCTACTCCCCGTTGAGGAGGCCACAAAGGCCGGGTCTCTTTCAACCCTTCCCTCTCTCAAACGGTCCCTCGGACCGAGTGAGCTTCTCTTCTCAAATCAAAGCCGGGAATAAAACTTCCCCGCAAGGGCCACCACACAATTGGTGCCTCTTGCCTTGATTACAATTGAGTGTTGATCACAAGAGCAAGTGAGAAAGAAAAGAAGCAATCCAAGCGCAAGAGCTCAAAAGAACACGGCAAATCTCTCTCGCTAATCACTAAAGCCTTTTGTGGAATTGGAGAGGATTTGATCTCTTTGGTGTGTCTAGAATTGAATGCCTAGCTCTTGTAAGTGGTTGAGAAGTGGAAAACTTGGATGCAATGAATGTGGGGGTGGTTGGGGTATTTATAGCCCCAACCACCAAACTTGACCGTTGGTGGAGGCTGTCTGTTCGATGGCGCACCGGACAGTCCGGTGCACACCGGACATGTCCGGTGCCCCAGCCACGTCACCAATGCCGTTGGATTCTGACCGTTGGAGCTTCTGACTTCTGGGCCCGCCTGGATGTCCGGTGCACACCGGACATGTACTGTTCCATGTCCGGTGCGCCAGTATGGGCGCGCCTGCCTTCTGTGCGCGCTGCGCGCGCATTAAATGCATCGCAGGTAGCCGTTGGCGCCGAAATAGTCGTTGCTCCGAGGATGCACCGGACAGTCCGGTGCACACCGGACATGTCCGGTGAATTATAGCGGAGCGGCTGATGCGCGTTCCCGAGGCTGGCGAGTTCCGGAGGCCGCGCTTCCTTGGAGCACCGGACACTGTCCGGTGTACACCGGACAGTCCGGTGAATTATAGCGCGCCGGTCTGAGAAATTCCCGAAGGTAGCGAGTTCGAGTTGGAGTCCTCTGGTGCACCGGACACTGTCCGGTGGTGCACCGGACACTGTCCGGTGTACACCGGACAGTCCGGTGCCCCCAGACCAGAGGTGCCTTCGGTTGCCTCTTTGCTCCTTTGTTGAATCCAAAACTTGATCTTTTTATTGGCTGAGTGTGAACCTTTTACACCTGTATAATCTATACACTTGAGCAAACTAGTTAGTCCAATTATTTGTGTTGGGCAATTCAACCACCAAAATTAATTAGGGACTAGGTGTAAGCCTAATTCCCTTTCAATCTCCCCCTTTTTGGTGATTGATGCCAACACAAACCAAAGCAAATATAGAAGTGCATAACTGAACTAGTTTGCATAATGTAAGTGTAAATGTTGCTTGGAATTGAGCCAATCTAAATACTTACAAGATATGCATGGATCGTTTCTTTCTTATTTAACATTTTGGACCACGCTTGCACCACATGTTTTGTTTTTGCAAACTCTTTTGTAAATCATTTTCAAAGTTCTTTTGCAAATAGTCAAAGGCAAATGAATAAGATTTTGAGAAGCATTTTCAAGATTTGAAATTTTCTCCCCCTGTTTCAAATGCTTTTCCTTTGACTAAACAAAACTCCCCCTGAATGAGATCCTCCTCTTAGTGTTCAAGAGGGTTTTGATATATCATTTTTGAAATACTACTTTCTCCTCCTTTTGAACACAATAGGAAACCAATTGATAATATTTTTGGAAAACACGAAGTTTTTGAAATTGGTGGTGGTGCGGTCCTTTTGCTTTGGGCCCTTACTTTCTCCCCCTTTGGCATGAATCGCCAAAAGCGGAATCATTAGAGCCCACGAAGTGCTATCTTCCCCTTTGGTCATAAATAAATGAGTTAAGATTATACCAAAGACGAAGTCCTTTTGCTCTCTCCCCCAAAGATGGAGAGTCTCTTGGAGCGACGGCGAAGGATGAGTTACGGAGTGGAAGCCTTTGTCTTCGCCGAAGACTCCAATTCCCTTTCAATACACCTATGACTTGGTTTGAAATAGACTTGAAAAACACATTAGTCATAGCATATGAAAGAGACATGATCAAAGGTATATAGAAGAGCAATGTGTGCAATTTAACAAAAGAAGTTCCTAGAATCAAGAATATTGAGCTCATGCCTAAGTTTGTTAAAAGATTGTTCATAAAGAGGCTTGGTAAAGATATCGGCTAATTGATCTTTAGTATTAATGTATGAAATCTCGATATCTCCCTTTTGTTGGTGATCCCTAAGAAAATGATACCGAATGGCTATGTGTTTAGTGCGACTATGCTCGACGGGATTATCCGCCATCTTGATTGCACTCTCATATCACATAGCAAAGGGACTTTGGTTAATTTGTAACCGTAGTCCCGCAGGGTTTGCCTCATCCAAAGCAATTGCGCGCAACAATGGCCTACGACAATATACTCGGCTTCGGCGGTGGAAAGAGCGACCGAATTTTGCTTCTTTGAAGCCCAAGACACCAAGGATCTTCCCAAGAACTGGCAAGTCCCCAATGTGCTCTTCCTATTGATTTTGCACCCCGCCCAATCGGCATCTGAAAAACCAATCAAATCAAATGTGGATCCCCTAGGATACCAAAGCCCAAACTTAGGAGTATAAGCCAAATATCTCAAGATTCGTTTTACAGTCGTAAGGTGTGATTCCCTAGGGTCGGCTTGGAATCTTGCACACATGCAAACGGAAAGCATAATGTCCGGTCGAGATGCACATAAATAAAGCAATGAACCAATCATCGACCGGTATACCTTTTGATC
The DNA here is from genome assembly GCF_902167145.1 of Zea mays. Taxonomy (NCBI): domain Eukaryota; kingdom Viridiplantae; phylum Streptophyta; class Magnoliopsida; order Poales; family Poaceae; genus Zea; species Zea mays. The sequence goes on along the minus strand of NC_050097.1, from coordinate 153,404,878 downwards.
CACGGACTTAGCTCCCGTGTCGAGGTCAAGATGCCCATTGGTTCCCATGGGTGTCTTGATGGGCTTGGCATCCTTCATTCCAAACTTGGTTAGAATGTCTTGAGTGTACTTCGTTTGGCTAATGAAGGTGCCCTCTTGGAGTTGCTTGACTTGGAATCCTAGAAAATACTTCAACTCCCCCATCATAGACATCTCGAATTTCTGTGTCATGATCCTACTAAATTCTTCACATGTAGATTCGTTAGTAGACCCAAATATAATATCATCAACATAAATTTGGCATACAAACAAATCATTGTCAAGAGTTTTAGTGAATAAAGTAGGATCAGCCTTGCCGACTTTGAAGCCATTAGCAATGAGGAAATCTCTAAGGCATTCATACCATGCTCTTGGGGCTTGCTTGAGCCCATAAAGCGCCTTAGAGAGCCTATAGACATGGTTAGGGTACTCACTATCTTCAAAGCCGGGAGGTTGCTCAACATAGACCTCTTCCTTGATTGGTCCATTGAGGAAGGCACTTTTCACGTCCATTTGATAAAGCTTAAAGCCATGGTAAGTAGCATAGGCCAATAATATACGAATTGACTCAAGCCTAGCTACGGGTGCATAGGTTTCACCGAAATCCAAACCTTCGACTTGGGAGTATCCCTTGGCCACAAGTCGGGCTTTGTTTCTTGTCACCACACCATGCGCATCTTGCTTGTTGCGGAAGACCCATTTGGTTCCTACAACATTTTGGTTAGGACGTGGAACTAAATGCCATACCTCATTTCTACTGAAGTTGTTGAGCTCCTCTTGCATCGCCACCACCCAATCCGAATCTTGTAGTGCTTCCTCTACCCTGTGTGGCTCAATAGAGGAAACAAAAGAGTAATGCTCACAAAAATGTGCAACACGAGATCTAGTTGTTACCCCCTTATGAATGTCGCCGAGGATGGTGTCGACGGGGTGATCTCGTTGGATTGCTTGGTGGACTCTTGGGTGTGGCGGCCTTTGTTCTTCATCCTCCTTGTCTTGATCTTTTGCATCTCCCCCTTGATCATTGTCGTCATCTTGAGGTGGCTCATTTGCTTGATCTTCTACTTCATCAACTTGAGCCTCATCCTCATTTTGAGTTGGTGGAGATGCTTGCGTGGAGGAGGATGGTTGATCTTGTGCATTTGGAGGCTCTTCGGATTCCTTAGGAAACACATCCCCAATGGACATATTCCTTAGCTCGATGCATGGAGCCTCTTCAATACATATCTCATCAAGATCAACTTGCTCTACTTGAGAGCCGTTAGTCTCATCAAACACAACGTCACATGAGACTTCAACTAGTCCAGTGGACTTGTTAAAGACCCTATATGCCCTTGTGTTTGAGTCATAACCAAGTAAAAAGCCTTCTACAGTTTTAGGAGCAAATTTGGATTTTCTACCTCTTTTAACAAGAATAAAGCATTTGCTACCAAAGACTCTAAAATATGAAATGTTGGGCTTTTTACCGGTTAGGAGTTCATATGATGTCTTCTTGAGGATTCGGTGTAGATATAACCGGTTGATGGCGTAGCAGGAGGTGTTGACCGCCTCGGCCCAAAACCGATCCGAAGTCTTGTACTCATCAAGCATGGTTCTTGCCATGTCCAATAGAGTTCGATTCTTCCTCTCCACTACACCATTTTGTTGAGGTGTGTAGGGAGAAGAGAACTCATGCTTGATGCCCTCCTCCTCAAGGAAGCCTTCGATTTGAGAGTTCTTGAACTCCGTCCCGTTGTCGCTTCTAATTTTCTTGATCCTTAAGCCGAACTTGTTTTGAGTCCGTCTCAAGAATCCCTTTAAGGTTTCTTGGGTTTGAGATTTTTCCTGTAAAAAGAACACCCAAGTGAAGCGAGAATAATCATCCATAATAACTAGACAGTACTTACTCCCGCCGATGCTTATGTAAGCGATCGGGCCGAATAGGTCCATGTGTAGGAGCTCCAGTGGCCTATCGCTTGTCATAATGTTCTTGTGTGGATGATGAGACCCAACTTGCTTTCCTGCTTGGCATGCGCTACAAATCCTGTCTTTCTCAAAATGAACATTTGTTAGTCCCAAAATGTGCTCTCCCTTTAGAAGCTTATGAAGATTCTTCATCCCAACGTGGGCTAGTCGGCGATGCCAGAGCCAACCCATGTTAGTCTTAGCAATTAAGCATGTGTCGAGTTCAGCTCTATCAAAATCTACCAAGTATAGTTGACCCTCTAACACACCCTTAAATGCTATTGAATCATCACTTCTTCTAAAGACAGTGACACCTACATCAGTGAATAGACAGTTGTAGCCCATTTGACATAATTGGGATACAGAAAGCAAATTGTAATCTAAAGAGTCTACAAGAAAAACATTGGAAATAGTATGGTCAGGTGATATAGCAATTTTACCCAAACCTTTGACCAAACCTTGATTTCCATCCCCGAATGTGATAGCTCGTTGGGGATCTTGGTTTTTCTCATATGAGGAGAACATCTTCTTCTCCCCTGTCATGTGGTTTGTGCACCCGCTATCGAGAATCCAACTTGAGCCCCCGGATGCATAAACCTACAAAACAATTTTAGTTCTTGATTTTAGGTACCCAAACGGTCTTGGGTCCTTTGGCATTAGAAACAAGAACTTTGGGTACCCAAACACAAGTTTTGGAGCCCTTGTGTTTGCCCCCAACAAACTTGGCAACTACCTTGCCGGATTTGTTAGTAAGCACATATGATGCATCAAGAGTTTTGAATGAAATAGCATGATCATTTGATGCACTAGGAGTTTTCTTTCTAGGCAACTTAGCATGGGTTGGTTGCCTAGAGCTAGATGTCTCACCCTTATACATAAAAGCATGGTTAGGGCCAGAGTGAGACTTCCTAGAATGAGTTCTCCTAATTTTGCTCTCAGGGTAACCGGCAGGGTATAAAATGCAACCCTCGTTATCCTGAGGCATGGGAGCCTTGCCCTTAACAAAATTTGACAATCTTTTAGGAGGGGCACTAAGTTTGACATTGTCTCCCCTTTGGTAGCCAATGCCATCCTTAATGCCAGGGTGTCTCCCATTATAGAGCATACTTCTAGCAAATTTAAACTTTTCATTTTCTAAGTTATGCTCGGCAATTTTAGCATCTAATATTGCTATATGATCATTTTGTTGTTTAATTAAAGCCATGTGATCATGAATAGCATTGATATCAACATCTCTACATCTAGTACAAATAGAAGTGTGCTCGATGGTAGATGTAGAGGGTTTGCAAGATTTTAATTCTACAACCTTAGCATGTAGTATATCATTCTCATTTCTAAGGTTAGAAATAGTAACATTGCAAACATCAAAATCTTTAGCCTTAGCAATTAATTTTTCATTTTCAATCCTAAGGCTACCAAGAGAGATGTTTAATTCTTCAATCTTAGCAAGCAAATCATCATCATTATTTCTAAGATTGGGAATTGAAACATCACAAACATGAGAATCAACCTTCGCAATTAAACTAGCATTTTCATTTCTAAGGTTATCAATGGTCTCATGGCAAGTGCTTAGCTCACTAGACAATTTTTCAACTTGTAGAGCATAAGCATTTTTAACCTTAACATGCTTTTTATTTTCCTTGATTAGGAAGTCCTCTTGGGAGTCCAAGAGATCATCCTTCTCATGGATGGCACTAATTAGCTCATTTAATTTTTCCTTTTGTTCCATGTTAAGGTTGGCAAAAAGGGTACGCAAATTATTCTCCTCATCACTAGCATTATCATCACTAGAGGATTCATATTTAGTGGAGGATTTAGATTTAACCTTCTTTCTTTTGCCGTCGTTTGCCATGAGGCACTTGTGGCCGACGTTGGGGAAGAGGAGTCCCTTGGTGACGGCGATGTTGGCGGCGTCCTCGTCGGAGGAGGAGTCGGTGGAGCTCTCGTCCGAGTCCCACTCCCGGCAAACATGGGCATCGCCGCCCTTCTTCTTGTAGTACCTATTCTTTTCTTTCCTCTTTCCCTTCTTGTCGTTATCACTGTCACTGTCACTTGATAATGGACATTTAGCGATAAAGTGACCGGGCTTACCACACTTGTAACAAACTTTCTTGGAACGGGATTTGTAATCCTTCCCCTTCCGTTGCTTGAGGATTTGGCGAAAGCTTTTGATGATTAAAGCCATCTCCTCATTGTCGAGCTTGGAGGCGTCAATTGGTTGTCTACTCGGTGTAGACTCCTCCTTCTTTTCCTCCGTCGCCTTAAATGCCACCGGTTGCGTTTCGGACGTGGAGGGTTCGTCAAGCTCGTTGATCTTCTTTGAGCCTTTAATCATACATTCAAAGCTCACAAAATTCCCGATTACTTCCTCGGGGGTCATTTGAGTATATCTAGGATTACCACGAATTAATTGAACTTGAGTGGGGTTAAGGAAAATGAGTGATCTAAGAATAACCTTAACCACCTCGTGGTCATCCCACTTCTTGCTCCCGAGGTTGCGCACTTGGTTCACCAAAGTCTTGAGCCGGTTGTACATGTCTTGTGGCTCCTCCCCTTGGCGAAGACGGAAGCGACCGAGCTCCCCCTCGATCGTTTCCCGCCTGGTGATTTTGGTGAGTTCATCACCCTCGTGCGCGGTCTTGAGGAGGTCCCAAATTTTCTTTGCATTCTTCAACCTTTGCACCTTGTTGTATTCCTCTCTATTTAGAGAGGCCAAGAGTATGGTTGTGGCTTGGGAGTTGAAGTGCTCGATTTGGGCCACCTCGTCCTCATCATAATCCTCATCCCCTACGGATGGTACCTGTGCTCCAAACTCAACAACATTCCATATACTTTTGTGGAGTGAGGTTAGATGAAATTTCATTAAATCACTCCACCTAGCATAATCTTCACCGTCAAAGGTTGGCGGTTTGCCTAATGGAACGGAAAGTAATGGAGCATGTCTAGATGTACGAGGATAGTGTAAGGGGATCTTACTAAACTTCTTACGCTCTTGGCGTTTAGAAGTTACGGAGGGCGCATCGGAGCCGGAGGTCGATGTTGATGAAGTGTCGGTCTCGTAGTAGACCACTTTCCTCATTCTCTTGTGCTTGTCCCCACTCCGATGTGGCTTGTGAGAGGAAGATCTCTCCTTCTCTTTGTGGTGAGAAGAAGATTTCTTCTCCTTCCCTTTGTTGGAGGAGCTCTTCTTCTTCTCCTTCCTCTTGGTGCGGGACTCTTCCGATGAAGTGCTCCCGTGGCTTGTAGTGGGCTTTTCGCCGGTCTCCATCTCCTTCTTGGCGTGATCTCCCGACATCACTTCGAGCGATTAGGCTCTAATGAAGCACCGGGCTCTGATACCAATTGATAGTCGCCTAGAGGGGGGGGGTGAATAGGGCGAAACTGAAATTTACAAATATAAACACAACTACAAGCCGGGTTAGCGTTAGAAATGTAAACGAGTCCTCGAGAGAGGGCGCAAAACAAATCGCAAGCAAATGAAGAGTGTGACACGCGGATTTGTTTTACCGAGGTTCGGTTCTCGCAAACCTACTCCCCGTTGAGGAGGCCACAAAGGCCGGGTCTCTTTCAACCCTTCCCTCTCTCAAACGGTCCCTCGGACCGAGTGAGCTTCTCTTCTCAAATCAAAGCCGGGAATAAAACTTCCCCGCAAGGGCCACCACACAATTGGTGCCTCTTGCCTTGATTACAATTGAGTGTTGATCACAAGAGCAAGTGAGAAAGAAAAGAAGCAATCCAAGCGCAAGAGCTCAAAAGAACACGGCAAATCTCTCTCGCTAATCACTAAAGCCTTTTGTGGAATTGGAGAGGATTTGATCTCTTTGGTGTGTCTAGAATTGAATGCCTAGCTCTTGTAAGTGGTTGAGAAGTGGAAAACTTGGATGCAATGAATGTGGGGGTGGTTGGGGTATTTATAGCCCCAACCACCAAACTTGACCGTTGGTGGAGGCTGTCTGTTCGATGGCGCACCGGACATGTCCGGTGCCCCAGCCACGTCACCAATGCCGTTGGATTCTGACCGTTGGAGCTTCTGACTTCTGGGCCCGCCTGGATGTCCGGTGCACACCGGACATGTACTGTTCCATGTCCGGTGCGCCAGTATGGGCGCGCCTGCCTTCTGCGCGCGCTGCTCGCGCATTAAATGCATCGCAGGTAGCCGTTGGCGCCGAAATAGTCGTTGCTCCGAGGATGCACCGGACAGTCCGGTGCACACCGGACATGTCCGGTGAATTATAGCGGAGCGGCTGATGCGCGTTCCCGAGGCTGGCGAGTTCCAGAGGCCGCGCTTCCTTGGAGCACCGGACACCGTCCGGTGTACACCGGCAGTCCGGTGAATTATAGCGCGCCGGTCTGAGAAATTCCCGAAGGTAGCGAGTTCGAGTTGGAGTCCTCTGGTGCACCGGACACTGTCCGGTGGTGCACCGGACACTGTCCGGTGTACACCGGACAGTCTGGTGCCCCCAGACCAGAGGTGCCTTCGGTTGCCTCTTTGCTCCTTTGTTGAATCCAAAACTTGATCTTTTTATTGGCTGAGTGTGAACCTTTTACACTTGTATAATCTATACACTTGAGCAAACTAGTTAGTCCAATTATTTGTGTTGGGCAATTCAACCACCAAAATTAATTAGGGACTAGGTGTAAGCCTAATTCCCTTTCAGTCACCACGACACCTTTCGTAAAGTTCTTGATGTCTAGTCGGAATGCATGGTCAGGAGGGAGAAATTGTCGATGTTTATCGAATGACGAATATTTGCCACCCTTCTTCAACCAAATGAACCTAAGAGCTTCCTTGCAAACTGGGCATGGGAACTTACCGTGAACACACCAGGCGCAAAATAGCCCATACGCCGGAAAGTCATGCATGGAGTACTGGTACCAAACATGCATTTTGAAGTTTGTCTTCGTAGCTCGGTCGTACGTCCATACCCCTTCCTCCCAAGCACGGACCAATTCATCAATCAAAGGCTCCATGTACACGCCCATTTTATTCCCCGGGTGTCCAGGAATTATCAACGACACGAATATGTTCTGTCTTTGAAAGCATACGCCGGGGGGGGAGATTGATGGGGATAACGAACACGGGCCAACATGTGTATGGGGCAGCGGTCATTCCATAGGGATTGAACCCATCTGTGGCCAGCGCAACACGAACATGTCGAGCCTCTTTGGCTTTCTCATGGTGAATGGCATCAAAGTGGGTCCATGCTTCACCATCGGATGCGTGAACCATCTTGTCAGGATTGTATCGTTTGCCTTTTTTGTGCCATGTCATCTGTTTCGCGGATTCCTCTGTCATGTATAGACGCTGGATCCTCGGTATGAACGGAAGGTGGCATAGGATTGTCACGGGGATGTCGAGCTGCCTCTTCTGTCCATCACCAGAGTCTACCTCCATGAACCTAGACGATTTACACTTCGGACAGTACTTTGCCTCAGTGTGTTCTTTCCTAAATAGGACACAGCCCTTCGGACAAGCATGTATCTGCTCATACGTCATCTTGAGTGCACGAATGAGTTTCTGTGCCTCGTACATGCTCTTTGGCAGAACGTGATCCTCCGGAAGCAGGCTGCCAATAACTGTCAACAAACCATCGAAGGCGTCTCGACTCATGCTATACTGCGACTTGAACGCCATTATACGCTCAATGGCATCCAGTTGAGAAACCTTTGTCTTGTCGTGAAGGGGTTTCTGTGCCGCGTCAAACATGTCGTAGAATGCCTTTGCGGTCGCCTCTGGCTCGTCCTCCGTACGTCCTTCGGCGAACTGTGCCTCGTGATAGTCGTTCAACATGTCCGCTACCTCGGCATCAGCATCGTAATCCTCGACGTGTTGTCTCACCACCTCCTCTCTCGTGCGATGCGCTTCACCATGGAAGATCCACCGAGTATAGTCCGGCGTAAATCCATTCTTCCAAATATGTTCTACCATGGCATTCTTTGGTTTTCTTTTCCGGTTGTCACATTTGCTGCACGGACAAGGGACTAGGTTAGCTCCTTTAGCAGCTTTGCCATATGCCCGTTCCACGAAAGCATCGGTCTTCCTAATCCATTCTGGGGTGACATCATTACGTCGAACGCGGCCCGTGTACATCCACTCACGGTCCTCCATCCTCTAACATATATAACCGAGTATAGTTTAATATAGACATGTAATGCATGTACACTATGTTCCTACCTTCTAATAGGTGATGATAGGTCCTAATCCCACCCGCGGTTGCGTAGATGGAGTTAGTTTCCATGCTCTACTCCGATCCGAGATAGAATTTCGGCAGCACCTCCCCGCTGTTCTCCGGATACACGTCCTGGCAGGGAGAGTGTACTGTCCGGAGAACAACAGGGAGGTGACGCCGAAACTCTATCTCGGACCGGAGTAGAGCATGAAACTAACACCATCTACGCAACCGCAAGCTGTCCAAAAAACGTGGACAATTCGAAACTGATACATTTGTAGATATGCAAAGGTCTGCATATCTACACCGTATCTCTTTCGAACGGGAGACGCCTAACAGGGTTACGTGATCTACGACCATGATGCGGATGTAGAGGTTATACCTAGGGTGGCGGTGGAGTCAGCCTAGTGGGGCTGTGGCGCGTCGGTGCAGTGGCGATGCGAGGTAGACCCGCAGCGGCTAGGAAGACCTCTGCAAAAAAAATAAACAAGTCTGTCAACAAAAAAATTCGGCAGCACCTCCCCTGCACGGGGAGGTTTCCAAAACCTGCAAATAAAAGTAACAGCACGATGGCTGACATTCACACGTATACCAGGAGCACATAAAAGCTTTGATAATACCGTTGAAGGCGACAAAGCATTTATAGGCATATGTTTTGAGCACATAAAAGCTTTGATAATACAAGAACATATATACTAACGAAGATAATTCAGTATCAATCGTTGGGTGAAGCTTCACCTAGGGTTTCTAGAATCCATCACATAAATCATTTTTATCATTTTTACCGTGGAGGCGCGGCGTCGTCGAGGCTGAGGGCGGCCGTGGGACGCGGCGGCGTCGGGGCCGAGGTCGAGCGCGACCGTGGGGGCGCGGCGGCGTGGGGAGGCGTGCGCGGCGGCGTGGGGCGGCGTGCGCGGGCGCGGCGGCGTGCGCGAGCGCGGCGGCCGACGATGCCGGCGGCGTGGGGGCAGGGCTGCAGCGGCAGGGGCGCGGCGGCCGGCGGCGTGGAGAGGCGCGCGGGCGCGGCGTGGAGACGACAACGGAGTGAGAGAGAGAGTGAGAAAGGAAGAAGTTACCAGGTGCTATTTACACGTTCTTTGCCGAGTGTCCGCGATCTGGCACTCGGCAAAGATTTTTTAAAAATATTAAAATATTCTTTGCCGAGTGCCAGATCGCAGGCACTCGGAAAAGTGTTCATTGCCGAGTGCCAGCTGGATGACACTCGGCAAAGAATCTTTTACAATCCTTTGCCGAGTGCTGTACAGCTGGCACTCGGCAAACCATCCTTTGCCGAGTGTCATTTGTGGACACTCGGCAAATTACTTTTTTATTTTTTATATTATCCCTACCAAACTTTTTGTGGTATGTTCCTACACTATGTAGACCTACATGTACCATTTTGGGACAATTATAACAGTGTTTTGTATAGCTAGTACATTTAGTTTGTTTATTTGAATTTCTTCGGAAAATTCAGATTTGAACTGCAGGTTACTCGAAACTTGGAAAACCGTGCATGCAAAAATGATATCCATGCTACTTAGCACAAGTTACGACCGATTTCAGGAGCGGACCAGAAACTTCGAGCACCATGCTCACTCAACATGACCGTAAACTTGCCATCCAGGTGTTTAAAAATTGTATAAAACATAAACAAAGTCAGAAAATCATGAAACCTGTCCACGTGTCATGATATCATATGTAGAGGCTGTGACAAAAAAATTTAGAATGTTTGGAGAAAGTTGTGAGACATTATGTGTAGAAACCTAAGAGAACCACACATGAAATCATAGAGTTTCAATGTGGATCTCTTAGGTTTGTACACATAGTGCGTTACAGCTTTCTCGAAACTTTTTCAAATTTTTATCACAGCCTCTACATATGATATCATGACACGTGGACAGGTTTCATGATTTTCTGACTTTGTTTATGTTTTATACAATTTTTAAACACCTGGATGGCAAGTTTACGGTCATGTTGAGTGAGCATGGTGCTCGAAGTTTCCGGTCCGCTCCTGAAATCGGTCGTAACTTGTGCTAAGTAGCATGGATATCATTTTTGCATGCACGGTTTTCCAAGTTTCGAGTAGCCTGCAGTTCAAATCTGAATTTTCCGAAGAAATTCAAATAAACAAACTAAATGTACTAGGTATAGAAAACACTGTTATAATTGTCCCAAAATGGTACATGTTGGTCTACATAGTGTAGGAACATACCACAAAAAGTTTGGTGACCAAAATAAAAAAAATAAAAATATGATTTGTCGAGTGTCTACATCGGACACTCGGCAAAGACCCTGTTTGCCGAGTGCCAGATATTTGACACTCGGCAAAGACTGACGGCCGTCAGTTGTAGACGGCCGCTAACGGCCCTTTGCCGAGAGCCGTATTTGCCGAGTGCTTGACGCTCGGCAAAGCAGTCTTTGCCGAGTGCTTGGATGTGCCGAGTGTTCTACACTCGGTAAACCAGCTCTTTACCGAGCGCAGAACTTTGCCGAGGGCGGTACTCGGCAAAGTCTGCTTTGCCGAGTGCCCGATAAAAAGCACTCGGCAAAGCCTTCGGCACTCGACAAAGGCGCGGATTCCGGTAGTGACTTAAAGGAAAGGTTGTATTTAAAAGGGTAGTCATTTAAATAATTATCCATAATTCCAATACCTTTTATTTGCTTAGTTTAGGAAAGTTAATTTTACAATCTTTGTCATGAATGATTTTGATTTATATATGTGTCGGGGTTTCGGACCCGGGGGTCCCTGGACCGACGAGTAAATTTGTCGCTGCGTGTCCCTGCCCAGATGGGTTGGTGCGAGATGGAACACAAGTGGGGGAATGAGCCTTGTATTATCCTGCACCAGGGTGCTCGTAGTAGGGGTTACAAGCGTTGCGAGAGAGCGAGGGCGAGAGAGAGCGAGTAGGAGAGAGAGCGCGCGAGAGAGAGGGGGGTCCAGCCCCCGCTCGTCTTCTCCCGTCCCTTTGTCGTGCGTCTACTTGTCTCTCCTACCGTGCGTTCGTGTGTTCGTATGCTCGTACGTTTGTTCGTTTTCCCCCCTTCCTCCTCTTCGTGGGGCCCTGAACACCCCCTTTTATAGACATAAGGAGATGCCCAGCTGTACAATGGGGTGTAGCTGGGAGCTAACGTGGCTGGCAGGGAAGTGCCCTGAGCCCTGTACAGAAAATAACGTGGCCGTCGGGGGGGGCGTCTCGAGCCCTATAGAGGTAGTATCGTGGCCGTCGGAGAAGTGCCTTGAGCCCTGTAGCAGTGCAGCTGTTGGCGCTGCATGGATCCTGCTAACGTCTCCTTGCTTCCGTAGGGGGCTTGAGAACCACCGATGTCATGGTTGCATGCGAGGAACCATCATTGCCTGTTACCGGGGTAAGCTTGATGGGACGCCGGTCCTGTTCCTTCGTAGCCTGAGCTAGCTAGGAGTAGGGTAATGATGCATCCCTTGTGGCGCGGTTGATCCGAGCCTGAGGTCGGGCGAGGCGGTGGCTCCTCCGAGGCCGAGGCTGGAGTCGAGGCCTAGGGTCGGGCGAGGATGTGACTCTTCCCGAGGCCAAGGTCGAGGCCGATCCCTGGGGTCGGGCGAGACGGAGATCTCCTCCCGATGCCGAGGTCGAGGCCGAGCCCTAGGGTCGGGCGAGGCGGAGATCTCCTCCCGAGGCCGAGCCCCGGGGTCGGGCGAGGCAGAGCTTCCTGTTGCGCCCGAGGCTTAACTTGACCGTTGTCGGTTTCGCCCGGGTGGTTGGCACAGCAGCCGGAGCGGGGCAGGCGGCACTGTTTTCCTGTCAGATCGGTCAGTGAAAGGGCAAAGTGACTGCGGTCACTTCGACCTTGCCGACAGAGGCGCGCGTGTCAGGATAAGGTGTCAAGCGATCCCAGCATTAAATGCGCATGCAATATGGTCGGCTGGTAAGGCGATTTGGCCAAGGTCGCTTGCACGACAAGGCTTGCCTTTGGCTGAGCCGAGGGTGCGCTCACTGTCTGAGGAGACCCTCGGGCGAGACGTGGATTCGTCTGGGACCACTGTTCCGCCTGAGGCCGGGCTCGAGCGAGGCGAGACCGCGTCCCTTGGTAGACGAAGCTTTGACTTTGACCCGAGCGGTAAGCCTTTATGGTTTGCTCTGAAGGTGTTTACCGGCCGTGATTAGGACTGTTGGGGGTACCCCTAATTGCGGTACCCGACAGTAGTCCTCGAGCCTCGAAGGGAGTGCAGGCACTCGCTTGGAGGTTCTGCCGGATTTTTGCGAGGGGACCAGCCTTTCTCGGTTATGTTTCGTTCCGGTGGGTGCGCGCAAGCGCACCCGCCGGGTGTAGCCCCCGAGGCCTCGGAGGAGTGTTTTGACTCCTCTGAGGTCTTAATTCGTGCTGTGATGCCTTGGTCGACCTGGTTGTTCCCTCATGCGGCCTGGCCGCAGCCCGGGTGTATGGTCAGGCTCCGAGTTTTTGAGCTGGTTTGTTGACGCTGTCAACAGTTTTGGTCGCAGCCGGGTGCGAGGGCAGCCCCCGAGCCTCTGCACGGAGCGAGAGGACGATCAAGGACTGTCTCGACTTCTATTATACGCCCCTTCATTGCCTTTTTGCAAGGAGGAAGGGGGGAAAGCGCCACGTTACCCTCGGAGGGCACCGATCATGGTGTTTCCAGTGAGTTGCTAACGGGTGATCCGAGTGGACGACCGTGCCCCGTTCGTTAGGGGTCGGCTAGTGGCTCAGAGGCGCGCTCTAAAAGTACCTGCAGGGGATTTGCTGGACTCGGACCCATTTCGATACGGCCCGAGGGCTCGGTGCCTCCCTCCGATGGGATTCCACAACAAATCGTTCCCGCTGGTCTCGGAAATGTCCTAGGGTACCTCAGGAGTGTAGCCCAAGCCTCGGCCATGTATCGGACGTACCCAGGGTCATCCCTCACTCTGCGTGTTCTAGGGTGGCTGTTGAACCCTTTCGAGGGGCCAGCCTTCGAACCCCTGATCAGTAATGGGCGCGGAGCCCGAGTGCTCTGGGGCGGCTATCGAACCCTTTCGAGGGGCCAGCCTTCGAACCCCTTATCAGTAATGGGCGTGGAGCCCGGGAGCTCTGGGGCGGCTGTCGAACCCTTCCGAGGGGCCAGCCTTCGAACCCCTGATCAGTAGGAGGGCTCGGGGGCCCGAGTGCTCTGGGGTGGCTGCTGGACCCCGCAGGGCGCAACCTTCGAACCCCTGATCAGTAGGAGGGCTCGGGGGCCCGTTTCCTTCGCGGGGAAGGATCCCTTTCAAAATATCCCCTTTCTCGGTCCGTGTGGCAAGAGAGAGAGGAAACAGAAAAGGATATGAATTTAAAAATTGTGGCGCACCTTTTTTGACGTGACCATTATGGCGGAGGTGAAACGTCACTCGCTTCGTCTGCCAACGGTGTCGCTAGCTCTGCCAAGGAGTTAATGCGACGGGACAGGCGATTCGCGGGGTGTCTGTTGCGCGCACGGGCCGTTCGAGGAACGGGGCACGGGCACGTCGTTCTTACGCCGTGGGAGAGGGCTCCCTTGCTGCTTCAGGAATGGACGCGGGCCTGGGGGTGATTTGACTGCTGCTTCCGCCCGTCTGTTGCAGCAGTTATTGCCGGTCCGCTTTTGGCCACATCAACTGCCGTGCCTACCCCCGCGGCTGGCTGACCCGTGACCGCTGTACTCAGTTGGCACTATTGGGTCACGCGTGGGGCTACCTCGAGTCGCGGCACTGGTTCCGCAGTCGAGAAGACGCAGCATTGGCGCAGGTGGCGGTGCGGTTTCCTTGCACGTAGTGACCGTCACGCCGGTTGCATGGTATATGGGACCGGGCCTTCATGCTGGTCCACCGGAAGTGACGAAGCCGAAAGGGTGCATAACCGTGGTGCGGTTGCATGCTCCCTACGTGGCGGCTCACCCTTTCGTCCACTGTTTCCGGCGAGGATGAGGGAACGCTTATAACCGCAGGGCGGTTTCATGCCTTGCGTGCGGCGGTTTGCCTCCTTCGCGTCTCGAGTCAGTTCTGATGACGTGTGGGACCCGACCCCCGTGTCGTGGGGTGGGAACCCTGGAGCACGTCGGTGGAGACTTTGCCCGCGACGCTTGGGGGCGCAAGTGAGGAGATCTGCCTATAAAAGGGGATCGATCCCCCGGGCAGTGGCCATGCCTTCACACTCCTCTCTTGTATTGCTCCCTTCAACCTTCCGTGTCCCCAGATGGGGTGCACCTGTGTGGCTTTCTTCTTGCTGTTGTTTGAGAAGCATGACCTTATGGGGGTTGGTGCTCTCCAGTCGTCGCTCGGCTTCAAGGATTTTCATCATGCAGCCCGACTGCATTCCCTCACCAATGGTCATCCGTAGGGATGATCACCAGCCTGGTGGTGGGGAGAAGCAAGCCGGGCTACGACCTCCGCCTCGCCCTCAGCTTCAAGGATCTTCATCATCCGGGCTGAGGCGGAGGAGCGCACCGAGTGGGGGGGCGCCTCCACATGGGTCGGTGACCCTTTTCTTCCCCCAGCGTTCGGGGGAGAAGGGCATCCTCCAGCCTTTAGGAGGCGTTCTCCAGCCATGCGGGGGAAGGCGAACTGCTGCTCCCTGGCCAGGGTGCAGCTTTCCGTCCTCCACCCGGCGGCGGTCGTGCCGCGCGCGGGCCAGCCACATCCAGGTCCTCCTCGCACCGTCAGCTGCACCGGGGGGTCGCTCAACACGTCGTACGCCGCGAGGGCGGTACTCGTGTGTAACACCCGGTTTTAAAGAACAAAGCCGGGTGCATCTCATACATGCGCCAAAGAAGACAACATATATAATAACAGAGTGTATAGAGATAAATGTTATAAAACATCAGAGTATTTATTACATAGCGGAAGACTTAATACAAAATAAAAGAATAAACATAAAACGAACTAAGGATCGTCAGCGCCAATGTCAACTGAGCAACGCCACCTAGATCAGATCATACTCCTCGCCTTGTGGCTCCTCCTGAACCACCTGTTCTTCTCCTGTGGGGGGGTGTGAGACAGCAAGAGTGAGCTTACATACGTTCATAGCTCAACAAGTCGTGGGGAATAATGTGGCATGAACTCACCAAAGGTGGGAGTTCATGAAGTGTAAGGTTGACCAATGAAATAAAGGCTGAAGCTGAGCATTGCTTTTATAAGTTGGTCAAAATTTTATTAGCAATTACTAAGTGTAAGTAAATACCAAACCGTAGTAATAATAAGTAAAAGTAATAATAAAATAATCCCAAATGCAATTAGATGATAGATTAAGTTTAAGTTCCATAAATTAATCATGTGAGTGTCCGAGCCGCTCATGACCGTGAGCACGGCTAGTATACCAGTTTTACACTCTGCAGAGGTTGCACATCTTTACCGACAAGTCGTGTTACCCATTTGCCACGGGGTTGATCAGACCCCATACACCTCTACCAAGGAAGCGAGGCAGGGTACCACTATGAGGCCTTTACAAAGTTCCACTAGCTTCAGACTACCCGCTACAGTTTATAGGAAGCTCTAGTGCAGGAATCCCTCGCCTGACCGCCATCGCAGCAAAATCAACCCAAGGACCTCCCTACACTGACCACTCCCCTACTGCCCTTGCCCCTTTCGGGTAAGGTAGCCCTCCACTAGCTTTCCTAGTTAATCAGCCAAGGGCGTCCCATTAAACCCTTGTGGTAGCACTGTTTTCCTGGGTGGTTCTCCATGTTCCCATTAACATAATGATCTTATCATGAACAGAAAATAATGAACAGATAATAACAAGTATAAAAATGAGTGATGAATATCTCTATACCCCAAAGCCACATAAAGCAATAGCATGTACTACCCAAAAGTTTAGTAGTAAAACCAGTGGTGAAACAAGGTGTAAAGATAGTCAAAATCTAGGGTAACCTATTGGGTCCCATCAAAATTAACCTATGCAGATCATTATGATTAATAAGAACATGAATAGGTAAAAGAAGTGATCAAGGGCACAACTTGCCTTCAATGAGCTCCTGCTCAGCTACTTCTACTTGTTGAGCTTCAGATTCCACAGTGGCTTGCTCGTCTACTCGCATCAACACAATACATACATAACATAGCATAAATTAACGTCACATCAAACATGCAAATAGAATATACAGTAATAAACTAGACATTAAAATAAGATCACAGGAACTGAAATCATTAAATTTGGAGGTATAGATTTTAAGTTGTGGATTTTCTAATGTTTTATGTGTTTAATACAAGATTAAGTGCTAGATAAATTTTAAATCATCTTTCATGTTAAAACAGAGACACTAATGGTTAGACAATAATATTATAAAAATTTAGGAACTGGAATGGACCAAATTGGAGTTCATATGAATTTTCTACCAATTAAACAAGTTCTAGTAATTATTTTTGTATTAAAAATGCATTTCTGATTTATTTTCTCTGTTTTTCGAGTTTTCTGGACTGGGCCTCATTTTCCAGAAAGGTCACGGGGTCTAGCGCAAGATTTCCACAGACACAGACTACTATACATTAGACTGCGGGTTGATTCCCGTTTTCCCCGAGGGCTCTTTAGTGAGATGGTCATCGCGAAGGGCTAAGCTCAGATCCTAGCCGTCCGATCTATGCCTAGCGGCCCAGATTAAAACCCCCCAACAGGGATGCGATACGCAACCAGGGCGGTTGGATTAGCGATCCACGGCCCGCGTCAACCGAGCCCGCAGATCAATCCTACGTCGTCCGATCGAAGATCAACGACCTCGATTTAATGTCGTGAAGGGGTATCTCCTGCTTCTAATCAGAGTCGTTAACCCCTGGATCAACGGTTCACGAGACCCCGACGCTACTCCTCGCCAGCAGTCGCCGGACTTGGGTGGCGGGTTCCATTCCAACGGCGGCGAGTCCACCGGAGTTCGGCCATTTGGCGCTACGGGGTCCCATTCTCTATTCCGAATAGTGCTTCGTGAAGAAAATAACATGGCAGACTATATGAGAAGCAACTCACCAGAGTTAGGCGCTGCGAGCATCGATTTTCCCAGCAATGGCGGATACAAGGCGGAGCTCAACTTCGACGAGGAATTAAGGTCGCCCCGAGGGTCCACACGGCGTGCTAGAGACGCGGCTGCCTTGCCCGAAACAAACTGAATCCCCACCGACAATCCGACGTGGTTAGAGAAAGGCGTGGAGGAATCCTGGCTTGGCGGCTCTCCTCACCTGGCGATAATGGCGCTGCCCCCATGATGACGACGCTACGAGGCGGTTCTAGGCAAGGAGAAGGGGGAATGAGTCCACGGCTCCACGGATTTATATCCAGCTTGGCCGGTTGCGCCAAGCTGGCGAGATTCGCGCGATGGCGGCGGCGTTCGTTGCGGCAGTACGGTTATGGCAGGGGAAGATCAACAGTGTTCCTATTCCTATGACAGACTGACCCCGGTTGACAGCGATGAGTGAGTGAATGGCGCAGGCTGGCCCACTTGTCGGCGCCAACGCCCGACGGTGCGCGCACGAAAGGCACAGGCTGAGGAGGGGGCCCACGAGGTCAGGAACTAGCGAGGTGGCTGCGGTCCCACCAGCCAGCACCTGATGCGCGTGCATGAGTCAAACCGGTCAAGTGGCCCACGCGGCAGCGACCGAAGGCGAGAAGGAATGCTGTGCAGGAGGCGGTTGGGCCGAAGGGAGGAAGGGAAAGCGGGCCATTGGAGCTCTTTGGGCCCAAACCGAGTTTTTTTCCTTTTCTCTTTATTCTTTTCTTTTCCTGTTTATTTTTCTTTTCATTTTAGATTCTAAATTTTGAATTCAACTTTGTGATGAATTTGTCCTCAGTTTTAAATGTGCCATTAAAGTACTGACTTTGAAGATACATCTTTATATATGTTTTATGTAATATTTATACTCTTTCTCTTTCTTTTCCATTTCTTTTCTTTCCTTCTCTATTTCAAGCCAAATTGCTATTTGGGTGTCAATCCACATCTCCAATTATTATAATATTTTTATTCATCTTACTATTTTATTAAATGCACAAGCAATTGAACTCCAACATGATGCATCATTCTTTTATTTAGTATATTTATTGGTAGCCAAGGTTAATCCTATTATTTGAATTATGCAAAAATGAGATTAACAACACAAGTGGTCAAATGAACCCTTTTATATTTCTCATTTCTTGTACATTCTATTACTCTTCACTATTTGGGTATTACATCGTGTTCTGGGACGGCCTCGGCGAGAACGGGAGTGAGGACCTGCCGGTGCGCTTTGGGGCGGCCGTTGTTCACCGGCGCGGTGTTGGTGGGCAGGTGGCCGCTATCGTCGGTGCTGAGGTGGTGGTCGCCGCTGGTGAGGCTCCCCACCGTAGCGGTTGCCTCCGTCGACGAGACCGTCGGTGCCAGCTGCGCTCCGGACCTCCGGCTCTTTGGCTTTAATGTCTGGTTCTCGTCCCCCGTGAGGGGACGTGAACGAAGGCCCTTTAGCAGTAGCGTTTGCCCTAAGGTCATCGCTGCTGCTGTTTTGGCGCCCGAGGCGGAGGTCGTTGTCGCGTTGCTGGCGCAGTGGTCGCTGGCGAGCTGCTCGGAGCTCGTTATCCCACAGGCCCTCTGGTGTGGAGGTAGTTCATTATCGCGGGAATGGAGCTAGAGTCCCGTTCGTTAGGGAATGTAAGAGCAAAATGTGATTGCTCCATGTACTGAGATATCTGTTGTAGGTCGGGAAAGCCGCCGAGGGCGCTGCCGACGCCTACATAGTGTAGTTATCCCGAGTACGTGTGTTTGTTGTTCGTAGCCGCTGAGGCCTGAACATTTGGTTATTTGAGTAGAAAGACGTGCTTCTTCCTTGTTTCGAGCCTTGAGACTTGCCCGTCGGTAGCCAAACCACTTAACTGAGCGCGAGTTACTTTTTACGGAAGGTGACGAGTGAGGTATCCGTATCCCGGAGGCGTAGGATTCCCTCGGCTCGGTCGGCCTTGCCGTTCACGGTCTCTTTCGCCCGGTTTTAGAACCTTCGGCTACTCTGCGATGAGCCGAAGCTGAAGGCAGCGGTGGCGTGGACAGAGGCGATGTCGGCTCGAACAGAGGCTTTCTCGATGCGGGAGTAGGTGGCTTCCCAGGCCGAGGAGGTGCAGCAGCCGCAGCTGGTGTTTGGCCAGATCACCCGCGAGCAGGACCAATCCCGGAGCCAAGCCGCCGAAGCCGTGAGCCGGGCTGAGATCCTCGGGGGACAGCTGGCTAGGGCTTTGGAGCGGCTGGCCGAGGCGCCTGCTCGCATCGCCGTCTGAGGCTGGGCCAGATTCCGCCGAGGGTGGAAACGACGCCGAGGGTGCTGCTCCTCCCCCTGCTGATGTTTGAGCCTGCATGAACAGTTCGTCTGAAGTATGCGTATGTTTTTTGCGGCCACCGAGGCCTAAACATATTCAGTGTTCAGATTATAAAGCTGTGTTTTTTTCCTCTTGTTTCGAGTATTTAGGACTTGTTCGTCGGCAGCAGAATCGCATTATCCGAGCGAGAGTTACTTTTCGCGAAAGGTGATGAGTGAGGTATCCGTATCCCGGAGGCGTAGGAGTCCCTCAGCTCGGTCGGCCTTGCCGCTTACGTGCTCTCTCACCCGTTCATAGAATTCTGCTATCGATATAGTCGAAAAATGCACGAAAGTCATTTTCTACCCGAGCTTTAGGACTTGTTCGGTAGCAGGATCGCTTATCCGAGTGTGAGTTACTTTTCGCGGAAGGTGATGAGTGAGGTATCCGTATCCCGGAGGCGTAGGAGTCCCTCGGCTTGGTCGGCCTTGCCGCTTACGTGCTCTCTCACCCGTTCGTAGGACCCTGCTATCGATATAGTCGAAAGCACGAAAGTCATTTTCTACCCGAGCGTTAGGACTTGTTCGATAGCAAAACCGCTTATCCGAGCGTGATTTACTTTTTGCGGAAGGTGACGAGTGAGGTATCCGTATCCCGGAGGCATAGGAGTCCCTCGGTTCGGTCGGCCTCACCGCTTAAGGTCTCTCCTGCTCGTTTTCAGGGTTCCGTTATCGATATAGTCGGAAGGCATGGGAGTTGTTTCGGTAGAAAACTTTTCTTGGTAGAAAACTTTTTCGAAGAAAATTTTGACGCAGAGGGGGTTCCCCCTTCTAGCCCCCGAGGGAGGGTCGGGCTTTGCCGAGGCAAGGCTAATCCTTCCTTGACGGTTCGACTTTATTTATGTATGTAAAGAAAACGAGGAACATGAACGACTTGAAACATTTTAAGGGAAGAAGCGACGTAGCTGTTCGATGTTCCAAGCGTTGTTGTAGACCTCGCCTTGATCATTGGCCAGCTTGTATGTCTCGGGCTTCAGAATTTTGGCGATGATGAACGACCCCTCCCAGGGAGGAGTAAGCTTGTGGCGCCCTCGGGCGTCTTGTCGCAGCCGAAGCACCAAGTCTCCCACTTGGAAGCCTCGGGGCCGAACCCTTCGGGCGTGGTAGCGTCGCTGATACTGCTGATACCGCACCGAGTGTAGTAAGGCCACGTCTCGAGCCTCTTCCAGCTAGTCCAAGGAATCTTCTCGGCTGGTCTGGTTGCCTCGGTCGTCGTACGCCATTGTCCTCGGGGAACCATATTCCAAGTCCGTGGGTAAGATAGCCTCGGCCCCATAGACTAGGAAAAACGGCGCGAAGCCCGTGGCCCGGCTCGGCGTCGTCCTCAGACTCCAGACCACCGAGGGTAGCTCCTTCATCCACCGCTTGCCAAACTTGTTGAGGTCGTTGTAGATCCTCGGTTTTAGTCCCTGCAAAATCATACCGTTGGCGCACTCCACCTGCCCATTTGTCATCGGGTGAGCTACGGCGGCCCAGTCCACACGGATGTGGTGGTCCTCACAGAAGTCCAGGAACTTTTTCCCGGTGAATTGCGTGCCATTGTCGGTGATGATGGAATTTGGGACCCTAAAGCGATGGATGATATTGGTGAAGAATGCCACCGCCTGCTCGGACCTGATGCTGGTTAAGGGTCGGACCTCGATCCACTTGGAGAATTTGTCGATGGCGACCAGTAGGTGTGTGAAGCCCCCGGGTGCGTTCTACAAGGGACCGACGAGGTCTAGACCCCACACAGCAAACGACCAAGTGATAGGTATCGTCTGTAGTGCCTGAGCGGGCAGGTGCGCCTGTCACGCGTAGAATTGACACCCCCGGCAGGAGCGTACAATCCTAGTGGCATCGGCTACTGCGGTTGGCTAGTAGAAACCTTGTCAGAAAGCGTTTCCCACGAGGGCTCGAGGTGCTGCATGGTGACCACAAGCCCCCGAGTGTATTTCTTGTAACAGCTCTTGTCCTCGGGCAATGGATATGCATCGCTGGAGAATGCCCGAGGGGCTGCGGTGATACAGCTCCTTTTCATCACCCAGCAAAACGAACGACTTGGCGCGCCGAGCCAGTCGCCGAGCTTCGGCCTTGTCGAGGGGTAGCTCTCCTTAGAGGAGATATTCTAGGTACGGGGTCTGCCAGTTCGGGACCGGTGTGACCCCATTCCTCTCCTCGACACGCAGGGCCTCGCCCTCGGTGGCCGAGGGTACCTCGGGCTAGGTCGAGGCCTCCTCGGGCTCGGGCGCATCGTCAACTTGGACGGATGGCTGATATATATCCTTGGAAAAGACGTTTGAAGGAACCGTCGTTCGCCCCGAGGTTATTTTCACCAGCTCATCTGCAGTTTCGTTGTACCGTCGAGCAACATGATTGAGTTCCAGTCCGTAGAACTTGTCTTTCAAGCGCCGAACTTCGTCGCAGTAGGCCTCCATTTTTCGATCGCGGTAGTGGGAGTTCTTCATGACCTGGTCAATGACGAGCTACGAGTCACCACGAGCGTCGAGGCGCCGAACCCTTAGCTCGACGACGATGCGCAGGCCATTAACCAAGGCTTCGTACTCGACCACATTGTTTGATGCCAGGAAATGGAGGCACATCACGTAGCGAACATGTTCTCCGAGGGGTGAGATGAAGAGCAAGCCCGCACCTGCCCCGGTTTTCATCAGCGATCCGTCGAAGTACATGGTCCAAAGCTCGGGTTGGATTGGGGCCGTCGGTAACTGGGTGTCAGTCCACTCAGCGAGGAAGTCGGCCAAGACTTGGGATTTTATGGCCTTCCAAGGGGCAAATGAAAGTGTTTTGCCCATGAGTTCCACCGCCCATTTCGCTATCCTACCCGAGGCCTCTCGGCTCTGGATGATTTCTCCCAAGGGGAAAGATGACACCACAGTAACCGGATGAGACTCGAAGTAGTGTCGCAGCTTCCGCCGCGTCAGAATCACTGCGTAGAGCAGCTTCTGGATCTGCGGGTAGCGGACTTTGGTCTCGGATAGCACTTCGCTGATGAAGTAGACTGGCCTCTGGACGAGCAGTGCATGCCCTTCTTCTCGTCTCTCGACTACGACCGCGGCGCTGACCACCCGAGTGGTTGCGGCTACGTAGATTAAGAGGGCTTCTCCCGCAGCGGGGGGCACCAAGATGGGTGCATTTGTAAGGAGTGCCTTTAAGTTTCCAAGGGCTTCCTCAGCCTCGGGGGTCTAAGTGAAGCGCTCGGTCTTCCTTAAGAGGTGGTACAGGGGCAATCCTTTTTCGCCAAGGCGTGAGATGAAACGGCTCAGAGCCGCAAGGCATCCCATGACCCTCTATACTCCTTTCAAATCTTTTATTGGTCCCATGTTGGTGATGGCCGCGATTTTCTCCGGGTTGGCCTCTATGCCCCGCTCGGAGACGATGAACCCTAGGAGCATGCCTCAGGGGACTCTGAAGACACACTTCTCGGGGTTGAGTTTCATGCCTTTCACTCTCAGACACTTGAATGTCGTTTCAAGGTCAGAGAGGAGGTCAGAGGCTTTCTTTGTCTTGACAACGATGTCATCGACGTAAACCTCGACTGTTCTGCCGATGTGTTCTCCGAACACATGGTTCATGCACCTCTGGTAGGTGGCACCTGCATTCCTCAAACCAAATGGCATTGTAGTGTAACAGTACATGCCAAAAGGTGTGATAAAAGAAGTCGCGAGCTAGTCAGACTCTTTCATCTTGATTTGGTGATAGCCTGAGTAGGCATCGAGGAATGACAGGGTTTCGCACCCAGCAGTGGAGTCCACAATTTGATCGATGTGAGGCAGAGGGTAGGGAACTTTCGGACATGCTTTGTTTAGACCAGTGTAGTCTACGCACATCCTCCATTTCCCATCCTTTTTCCTTACAAGAACAGGGTTAGCTAACCATTTGGGATGGAATACCTCTTTGATGAACCCTGCCGCGAGTAGCTTGTGGATCTCCTCGCCTATGGCCCTGCGCTTTTCTTCGTCAAAACGGCGTAGGGTCTGCTTCATGGGTCGGGCTCCAGCTCTGATGTCCAGTGAGTGCTCGGCGACATCCCTTGGTATGCCTGGCATGTCCAAGGGACTCCACGCAAAAACTTCGGCGTTTGCGCGGAGAAAGTCGACGATCACTGCTTCCTATTTGGGGTCGAGCTCAGAGCCGATCCGGACTTTCTTGCTGGCGTCGTTGCTGGGGTCGAGAGAGACGGACTTAACCGCCTCGACTGGTTCGAAGTTGCCGGCGTGCTGCTTCGCGTCAGGCGCCTCCTTGGAGAGGCGTTCCAGGTCGGCGATGAGGGCCTCGGACTCGGCGAGGGCCTCAGCATACTCCACGCATTCCACGCCGCATTCGTATGCGTGGCGGTACGTGGATCCAACGGTGATGATCCCGTTGGGGCCTGACAACTTGAGCTTAAGGTAGGCGTAGTTGGGGACAGCCATCAACTTGGCGTAGCACGGCCTTCCCAACACCGTGTGGTAGGTCCCTCGGAACCCGACCACCTCGAAGGTGAGGGTTTCCTTTCGAAAGTTGGGGGGAGTTCCGAAGCAGACAGATAAGTCAATCCGCCCGAGGGGTAGGATACGCTTTCCAGGTGCGATCCCGTGGAAGGGTGCCGCACCGGCCCGGACCTCGGACCGATCAACCCCCAAGAGTTCTAGGGTCTCGGCGTAGATAATGTTGAGGCTGCTGCCTCCGTCCATGAGGACCTTGGAGAGCCTAACGTTGCCGATGATCGGATCGACGATGAGTGGGTACCTTACTGGGCTTGGCACGAAGTCAGGGTGGTCGCCTCGGTCGAAGGTGATAGGCTTGTCGGACCAGTCTAGGTAGGCTGGCGCTACCACCTTTACCGAGCAGACCTTCTGGCGCTCCTGCTTGCGGTGCCGAGCCGAGGCGTTCGCCACCTGCCCGCCGTAAATCATGAAGCAGTTGTGGATCTCCAGGAACTCCTCTTCCTTATCACCCTCCTTCTTGTTGTTGCTTTGGCCCTTGCTATCTTCCACCGGGGGCCCGGCCTTATGGAAGTAGCGCTGGAGCATGACACATTCTTCAAGGGTGTGCTTGACGGGACCCTGGTGATAGGGGCACGGCTCCTTGAGCATCTTATCGAACGCGTCGGCCCCTCCAGGGGGCTTCCGAGGGTTCCAGTGCTCGACAGCAGTGACGAGATTCGCGTCGGCGGCGTTGCGCTATGCTTGCGCCTTCTTCTTGGCCTTCTTCTTCGTGCCTTGCTGGGCGGACGTCTCGGGGGCATCTACCTTCGGCTCCCCCTGAGGCTGCTTGTCTTTCCGGAAGATGGCCTCGACTGCCTCCTGACCCGAGGCGAACTTGGTGGCGACGTCCATCAATTCGCTCGCCTTAGTGGGAGTCTTGCGCCCCAGTTTGCTCACCAGGTCTCGGCAAGTGGTGCCGGTGAGGAAAGCTCCGATGACGTCCGAGTCGGTGATGTTAGGCAGCTCGGTGCGCTGCTTCGAAAACCGCTAGATGTACTCTCGGAGGGATTCCCCTGGCTGCTGGCGACAGCTTCGGAGATCCCATGAGTTCCCAGGGCGCACGTACGTGCCCTGGAAATTTCCCGCAAAAGCCTTGATTAGGTCGTCCTAGTCGGAGATCTGCGCAGGAGGCAGATGCTCTAGCCAGGCCCGGGCGGCGTCGGAGAGGAAAAGGGGTAGATTACGGATGATGAGGTTGTCATCGTCCGCCCCTTCCAACTGGAATGCCAGTCGGTAGTCCGCGAGCCACAACTCCGGCCTCGTCTCCCCGAGTAATTGGTGATGGTAGTCGGGGCTCGGAAACGGGCGGGGAACGACGCTCGTCGTATGGCCCGGCTAAAGACTCATGGACTGGGTGGCTCGGGCGAGGGACTCTGATCCTCCTCGCTGTCGCAGTGTCCCCCGCACCTGGGGTGGTAGCCTCGACGCACCTTCTCCTCGAGGCGGGCTCGATGGTCGCGGTGGTGATGCTCGTTGCCGAGGCGATCCTGGGCGGCGGGTACGTTGTCCCGCGTGCGCTCGGGATGGACCGAGGCCTCCCGCATGCGTCGGGAGGACGTCGCGTGATGCTCTGAGGGGTCAGCTCGCCTTCGGGAGGCAGAGCTCTCGGCTCGTCAAACTGCGGCACCTTCCAGGAGATCCTTGAGTTCGCCCTGGATACGCCGTCCCTCGGTGGTGGATGGCTCTAGCATGGTTCGAAGTAGCATCTCCGCTGCAGCTAGGTCCTGGCCAGATCCGCTGATGGCCGGGGGCAGCGCTGCCCTGGCATTGTCGACGATGCGGTGCTAGACGTCTCGGGCCCGATGACGGGCTCCTCCGACGAGTGTTCGGCCTGCCCACTCCTGCTCGATGTTCTATCGGAGCTGCACAAGCCGCTCTGCTTCCTCATCGACCTTGGCCTGCATCTCGCGGATTTGCTCGAGCTGTGTGTCCCGACCCCCCGCAGGGACTGGGACCACAGCTAGCTCCCGCGGGATGTCAACGCGAGATGCGGGCCCAGGGGGATCGTCAACCTCCAGCATACCGAGGTGGTTGCCTTCGTCGTGATCTCCCTGATCGACGTGGAAACATTCGCGATTGGGCCATAACCATCGTCGTCAAGACCATGGCCATCGTTAGAGCAACCGAAGAGGCAGTGGTCACATGCGGACATGAAGTCCCACATGGCACCGGGATCATCGAGGCTAGAGAAATCCCAACCAAAGTCGGGGTCGTCCTCTTCCTCGGAACCCGCCGGTTCGGAGGTTGAGACGGCTGTCAGTCGGTCCTAGGTTGACCAAATATGGTACCCTGGAAGGTTTGGATACGCCCTTGCGAAAGCGCTCACCGTAGCGGGGTCGCTAGGTGGATCGAAACTGAATCGAAAGGGAACAGGGTGGAATACGGACGGTACCTCTTGGTCGATGGACGGTGGTGAAG
Organism: Zea mays; assembly: GCF_902167145.1. NCBI lineage: Eukaryota > Viridiplantae > Streptophyta > Magnoliopsida > Poales > Poaceae > Zea > Zea mays. The sequence goes on along the minus strand of NC_050097.1, from coordinate 153,378,577 downwards.
TCGCGTCGGGGATGGAACACACCGTCATCTCAGGTACGAGGGTGACGCCCAGCAGGTCCTTTGCGAGGGTGCTGGCGTCGTCAGTCCGCTTGGGGCTAGCACATTGCGGGGAAGCGGCGCTCGTCGTTGACTCAGGCGCGAGGACAACACCCGACATGTCCCCTGGAGGAGTGCCGGCATCGTCGACTCGATCTAGTTTGACAGCCGATAAGGTGTCGCCTCCTGCGTGGCCACGGTTGCCCCGTCTCCGTCTCCTCCGGCGAGGAGGGTGGCGGGGACGACCCGAGTGCTCCTCTTCCGTCGCGGGGAGATGCCGTCGTGGAGGTCGCCTCCGCCGGGCGAGCTGTTGACTGTCGTTGTCGTCATGCTGCGGAGGGAGGAGTACCATGTCGTAGCTGCTGTCGAGGGACATGAACTCGAGACTCCCAAAGTGGAGCACCGTCCCGGGCTGAAGAAGTTGCTAAAGTCTACCCATCTGGAACTCAACAGGAAAGTGTTCGTTAACACACAGCAGGCCCCTGCCTGGCACGCCAACTGTCGGGGTTTCAGACCCGGGGGTCCCTGGACCGACGAGTAAATTTGTCGTTGCGTGTCCCTGCCCAGATGGGTTGGTGCGAGATGGAACACAAGTGGGGGAATGAGCCTTGTATTATCCTGCACCAGGGTGCTCGTAGTAGGGGTTACAAGCGTTGCGAGAGAGCGAGTGCGAGAGAGAGCGAGTAGGAGAGAGCGAGAGAGAGAGAGGGGGTCCGACCCCCGCTCGTCTTCTCCCATCCCTTTGTCGTGCGTCTACTTGTCTCTCTTGTCGTGCGTTCGTGTGTTCGTATGCTCGTACGTTTGTTCGTTTCCCCCTTCCTCCTCTTCGTGGGGCCCTGGACACCCCCTTTTATAGACATAAGGAGATGCCCAGCTGTACAATGGGGTGTAGCTGGGAGCTAACGTGGCTGGCAGGGAAGTGCCCTGAGTCCTGTACAGATAATAACGTGGCCGTCAGGGGGGCGTCTCGAGCCCTGTAGAGGTAGTATCATGGCCGTCGGAGAAGTGCCTTGAGCCCTGTAGCAGTATAGCTGTTGGCGCTGCATGGATCCTGCTGACGTCTCCTTGCTTCCGTAGGGGGCTTGAGAACCACTGACGTCATGGTTGCATGCGGGGAACCATCATTGCCTGTTACCGGGGTAAGCTTGATGGGACGCCGGTCTTGTTCCTTCGTAGCCTGAGCTAGCTAGGAGTAGGGTAATGATGCATCCCTTGTGGCGCGGTTGATCCGAGCCTGAGGTCGAGCGAGGCAGCGACTCCTCCGAGGCCGAGGCTAGGGCCGAGGCCCAGGGTCGGGCGAGGATGTGACTCTTCCTGAGGCCGAGGTCGAGGCCGAGCCCTGGGGTCAGGTGAGGCGGATATCTCCTCCCGAGGCCGAGGTCGAGGCCGAGCCCTGGGGTCGGGCGAGGCGGAGATCTCCTCCCAAGGCCGAGGTCGAGCCCCAGGGTCGGGCGAGGCGGAGCTTCCTGTTGCGCCTGAGGCTTAACTTGACCGTTGTCGGTTTCGCCCGGGTGGTTGTGAGAGCACCTAGAGGGGGGGGTGAATAGGTGATCCTGTAAAAACTTAAACTTATAGCCACAAAACTTGATTAGGTGTTAGCACAGTTTATGCCAAGTGGCTAGAGAGGAGTCAAAACACAATAACCACAAGAATCCAATCACAGAGATGACACAGTGGTTATCCCGTGGTTCGGCCAAGTACAAAACTTGCCTACTCCACGTTGTGGCGTCCCAACGGACGAGAGTTGCACTCAACTCCTCTCAAGTGATCCAATGATCAACTTGAATACCACGGTGTTCTTGCTTTTCTTTTCTCAATCCCGTTTGCGAGGAATCTCCACAACTTGGAGCCTCTCGCCCTTACAAAAGATGTTCACAGAGAATCACAGAGCAAAGGAGGGATTAGCAACTCACACACGACACAAAGATCACAGCGAATACGCACACACAAGACCCAGACTTGAGCTCAAAAGATTAGCACACTAGAACGGAGCTCAAATCACTAGAATGTCGAACAAGTGCGCGAGATTGATGTGTGAGTGATCAAGAGTGCTCAAGGAATGCTTGGTATACTCCTCCATGCGCCTAGGGGTCTCTTTTATAGCCCCAAGGCAGCTAGGAGCCGTTGGGAACAAATCTGGAAGGCCATCTTTGCCTTCTGTCTCGTGGCGCACCGGACAGTCCGGTGCACACCGGACACTGTCCGGTGCCCGATTTGTTTCCATAAAAAGCGAAGCCGACCGTTGCCGACCGTTGCAGATCTGGCGCACCGGACAGTCCGGTGCACACCGGACAGTCCGGTGCTTTCTTCCGACCGTTGGCTCAGCCACGTGTCGCGCGGCGATCGCGCGGCCGACCGTTGGCCCGGCCGACCGTTGGCTCACCGGACAGTCCGGTGCACACCGGACAGTCCGGTGAATTTTAGCCGAAGTTGCCAGAGAAAAACCCGAGAGCGGCCTCTTCGGTCGAGGCAGCCTGGCGCACCGGACACTGTCCGGTGCACCACCGGACACTGTCCGGTGCACCACCGGACAGTCCGGTGCCCCAGACCGAAACAGCCCCTTGGCTGCACACAGCCAAGTCTTCTCTTCTCTTCTTCTTTCTGTTTCTAACACTTAGACAAATATATTAGTACACAAAACCAATGTACTAAGACTTAGAAACATACCTTTGTTGAAGATTTGCACTTTGTTCATCCATGGGCATTGATTTACATTTAGGCCCTTGTGTTTGCACTCAATCACCAAAATACTTAGAAATGGCCCAAGGGCACATTTCCCTTTCAGGTTGGCACAGCAGGCGGAGCGGGGCGGGCGCCGCTGTTTTCCTGTCAGATCGGTCAGTGGAAGGGCAAAGTGACTGCGGTCGACCTTGCCGACTAAGGCGCGCGTGTCAAGATAAGGTGTCAGGCGATCCCAGCATTAAATGCGCATGCAATATGGTCGGCTTGTAAGGCGATTTGGCCAAGGTCGCTTGCACGACAAGGCTTGCCTTTGGCTGAGCCGAGGGTGCGCTCACTGTCTGAGGAGACCCTCGGGCGAGACGTGGATTTGTCCGGGACCACTGTTCCACCCGAGGCCGGGCTCGGGCGAGGCGAGACCGTGTCCCTTGGTAGACGAAGCTTTGACTTTGACCCGAGCTGTAAGCCTTTATGGTTTGCTCTGAAGGTGTTTACCGGCCGTGATTAGGACTGTTGGGGGTACCCCTAATTGCGGTACCCGACAATATGTGTGTATATATATATATATCAAAGAGTGTGTTAATTTTATAGTAAAAAAAGGAAAGACAAATGTATTAAAAGTCCTTCTTCTATTTGTTGTGCCAAGTTTTAATTTTTTAAGTTTTGGGTCTAGGTTCTGAATACCAATCTCTTATTGTAATCGAACATTCCCATTAGAGAGGTATACTTTACAAAGGGATGAAATCATTATTAGAAGTCATTTTATCTCAAATCCTTTGGAGAATTATTTAAATCACCAAGATAAGATTTTTGGGTGTTACAAAAAGGGAGATATCGATGTGTACCACATTAGCACCGAGAACAAGCTAGCTGATATCTTCACTAAGCCTTTAGATGAGAAAAGGTTTTGCAGGTTGCGTAGTGAGCTAAATGTCTTAGATTCGCGTAACTTGGACTGATCTATAGCATACATGTGTTCTATGCCTTTGGTCATGTTACTTTGTGCATTTAAATCTGTTATTTGTGGTGCTCAAGTTGTACAAGTCATCCCCAGACCTCACAAGTCCGTATGCAAATGATGCATATATTTAGGGGGAGATGTGCTACAACTTGATCCCTTTGAGACTAGCGTGTTTGTTTGAGTACACTTGATGTAGTCTCAAAGGTACATTGAAAGAGAAAGTGAACTTGGACGACGAAAAGACTTCCACTGCACTCCAGTATTAGTGTATTTAATTCCAAGTTCATACTTGTGCTTTCATTGCCTTTTTGCTCGTATGACGACATTTTGGTGAGGCAATGGGGTTAAAGGGCCAAAAATGATCCCGTTTTGGTGCTTAATGCCAAAGGGGGAGAAATTAAGGCCAAAGCAAATGGATCAGCCAACCACTTGTGACTTTTGAAAATAGAAGAGCTAGAAATTTGTTTTTGTCAAAATACTCTTATTGCAAAATTTGGTCTCTTATGGGGGAGAATTATGATTATGGGAAAAGGGGGAGTTTTTGACACTTGATAAAATTTACTCTTGGAATATCTCTCGATTTGCCCAAACAAGTGTGCTTGACTTAGTGACAGGAAAAAGAATTTGGTTTGCAAAAATAAACCAAGTGGTGGCAAAGAATGATCCAAATATGTCAAATCTTGAGTAAAGAAGAATTTGGTCTTCAATTTGAATTGATATTGCACTCCTCTGGTTGCTTTTTGATGTGTTGGCATAAATCACCAAAAAGGGGGAGATTGAAAGGGAAATGTGCCCTTGGGCCATTTCTATAATTGTTTTGGTGATTAAATGTCCAACACAAATGTGTTGAACTCTTATGTGCTAAACGAGCCAGAGGTGCAAATCAAAGACAAGATATGTTTCTAGACTTAGTGAATTGTTTTTGAGTACTAACATGTTTATCTAAGTGATAGAAACAGTGCTAAGAAAAGAAAAAATTCACTTGTGGCCTGAGCTTCCTGTTGCGCCTGAGGCTTAACTTGACCGTTGTCGGTTTCGCCCGGGTGGTTGTGAGAGCACCTAGAGGGGGGGGTGAATAGGTGATCCTGTAAAAACTTAAACTTATAGCCACAAAACTTGATTAGGTGTTAGCACAGTTTATGCCAAGTGGCTAGAGAGGAGTCAAAACACAATAACCACAAGAATCCAATCACAGAGATGACACAGTGGTTATCCCGTGGTTCGGCCAAGTACAAAACTTGCCTACTCCACGTTGTGGCGTCCCAACGGACGAGAGTTGCACTCAACTCCTCTCAAGTGATCCAATGATCAACTTGAATACCACGGTGTTCTTGCTTTTCTTTTCTCAATCCCGTTTGCGAGGAATCTCCACAACTTGGAGCCTCTCGCCCTTACAAAAGATGTTCACAGAGAATCACAGAGCAAAGGAGGGATTAGCAACTCACACACGACACAAAGATCACAGCGAATACGCACACACAAGACCCAGACTTGAGCTCAAAAGACTAGCACACTAGAACGGAGCTCAAATCACTAGAATGTCGAACAAGTGCGCGAGATTGATGTGTGAGTGATCAAGAGTGCTCAAGGAATGCTTGGTATACTCCTCCATGCGCCTAGGGGTCTCTTTTATAGCCCCAAGGCAGCTAGGAGCCGTTGGGAACAAATCTGGAAGGCCATCTTTGCCTTCTGTCTCGTGGCGCACCGGACAGTCCGGTGCACACCGGACACTGTCCGGTGCCCGATTTGTTTCCATAAAAAGCGAAGCCGACCGTTGCCGACCGTTGCAGATCTGGCGCACCGGACAGTCCGGTGCACACCGGACAGTCCGGTGCTTTCTTCCGACCGTTGGCTCAGCCACGTGTCGCGCGGCGATCGCGCGGCCGACCGTTGGCCCGGCCGACCGTTGGCTCACCGGACAGTCCGGTGCACACCGGACAGTCCGGTGAATTTTAGCCGAAGTTGCCAGAGAAAAACCCGAGAGCGGCCTCTTCGGTCGAGGCAGCCTGGCGCACCGGACACTGTCCGGTGCACCACCGGACACTGTCCGGTGCACCACCGGACAGTCCGGTGCCCCAGACCGAAACAGCCCCTTGGCTGCACACAGCCAAGTCTTCTCTTCTCTTCTTCTTTCTGTTTCTAACACTTAGACAAATATATTAGTACACAAAACCAATGTACTAAGACTTAGAAACATACCTTTGTTGAAGATTTGCACTTTGTTCATCCATGGGCATTGATTTACATTTAGGCCCTTGTGTTTGCACTCAATCACCAAAATACTTAGAAATGGCCCAAGGGCACATTTCCCTTTCAATCTCCCCCTTTTTGGTGATTTATGCCAACACAACATAAAGCAAGTGGAACAAGTGCAAAATCACTTCAAATAAAAACTCAAATTGGTTTTGATTCAATTTTGGCATATATGGATCATCCTTTGCCACCACTTGGTTTGTTTTTGCAAATCAAACTCAAATCTCTATCTATAAGTCAAACACACATATTGAAGCATAAAGAGAGTCATTTCAAAAGAATTTGACCACGGATTTCAAAAACTCCCCCTTTTTCCCATAATCAACACTTCTCCCCACAAGAAGCCAACTTTTGAAAATAGAGACAATAAGAGACAATAAAAGCTTTTGACAAAACAAAAACTCTATTCTACTATTTTCAAAATCTCTCAAGTGGTAGCTGATCCATTTATCACTTTGGCCTTTATTTTCTCCCCCTTTGGCATCAAGCACCAAAACGGGATCAATCTTGGCCTATTAACCCCATTGCCTCACCAAAGTCATCAATTAAGAGCAAATGGCAATAAGATTTCATGAGATGAACTTGGAATTCGTTACCCTCTCATCGGAGTGCAGTGGAAGTCTTTCATGATCCAAGTCCACCTTTTCCCTTTCAATCCTCCTTCGAGACTCAATCAAGCAAACTCAAGCAAATGGTTAGTCTCAAAGGGTCAAGTTGTAACACATCTCCCCCTAAACATGTGCATCACTTTGCAACGGACTTGTGAGGTCCAGGGAGTGTTTGTACAACTTGAGCACCATAATAAGCAACAAAATGCAGAATGAACATGATCAAAGGCATAAACACATGTATGCTACAATTCAATCCAAGTTCCGCGAATCTAAGATATTTAGCTCACTATGCAGCCTGCAAAAGGTCTTCTCATCTAGAGGCTTGGTAAAGATATCGGCTAGCTGGTTCTCGGTGCTAACATGAAACACTTCGATATCCCCCTTTTGCTGGTGGTCTCTCAAAAAGTGATGCCGGATGTCTATGTGCTTTGTGCGGCTGTGCTCAACAGGATTCTCCGCCATGCGGATAGCACTCTCATTGTCACATAGGAGTGGGACTTTGCTCAGATTGTAGCCAAAGTCCCGGAGGGTTTGCCTCATCCAAAGTAGTTGCGCGCAACACTGACCTGCGGCAACGTACTCGGCCTCAGCGGTGGATAGGGCAACGGATGTTTGTTTCTTAGAATTCCATGACACCAGGGACCTTCCTAAGAATTGGCACGTCCCCGATGTACTCTTCCTATCGACCTTACATCCAGCATAGTCGGAGTCAGAGTATCCAACTAAGTCAAAGGTAGACCCCTTTGGATACCAGAGCCCGAAGCAAGGCGTAGCAACCAAATATCTAAGAATTCGCTTCACCGCCACTAAGTGACACTCCTTAGGATCGGATTGAAATCTAGCACACATGCATACGCTAAGCATAATATCCGGTCTACTAGCACATAAATAAAGCAAAGAACCTATCATTGACCGGTATGCTTTTTGATCAACGGACTTACCTCCTTTGTTGAGGTCGGTGTGTCCGTCGGTCCCCATCGGAGTCTTTGCGAGCTTGGCGTCCTTCATCCCAAACCGCTTTAGCAGATCTTGCGTGTACTTCGTTTGGGAGATGAAGGTGCCGTCCTTGAGTTGCTTCACTTGGAACCCAAGGAAGTAGTTCAACTCGCCCATCATCGACATCTCGAATTTCTGCGTCATCACCCTGCTAAACTCTTCACAAGACTTTTGGTTAGTAGAACCAAATATTATGTCATCAACATAAATTTGGCACACAAACAAATCACCATCACATGTCTTAGTGAAAAGAGTTGGATCGGCCTTCCCAACCTTGAAAGCATTAGCAAGTAAAAAGTCTCTAAGGCATTCATACCATGCTCTTGGGGCTTGCTTAAGTCCATAGAGCGCCTTAGAGAGCTTACACACATGGTCGGGGTACCGTTCATCCTCGAAGCCAGGGGGTTGCTCCACGTACACCTCCTCCTTGATTGGCCCGTTGAGGAAAGCGCTCTTCACATCCATTTGGAACAACCTGAAAGAATGGTGAGCGGCATATGCTAGCAAGATTCGAATTGACTCTAGCCTAGCCACAGGAGCAAAAGTCTCCTCAAAATCCAAACCTGCGACTTGGGCATAACCTTTTGCCACAAGTCGAGCCTTGTTTCTCGTCACCACCCCGTGCTCGTCCTGTTTGTTGCGGAACACCCACTTGGTTCCCACAACATTTTGCTTCGGACGAGGCACCAGTGTCCAAACTTCATTGCGCTTGAAATTGTTTAACTCCTCTTGCATGGCCAACACCCAGTCCGGATCTAGCAAGGCCTCTTCTACCCTGAAAGGCTCAATAGAAGAGACAAAGGAGTAATGCTCACAAAAATTAACTAATCGAGATCGAGTAGTTACTCCCTTGCTAATGTCACCCAGAATTTGGTCGACGGGATGATTCCTTTGAATCATCGCTCGAACTTGGGTTGGAGGTGCCGGTTGCACTTCTTCCTCCATCACTTGATTATCTTGTGCTCCCCCTTGATCAAGCGCCTCCACTTGAGGTACCTGTTCGTCATCTTTGGTTGGGGGATGCACCATAGTTGAGGAAGAAGGTTGATCTCGTTCATCTTGTTCCTGTGGCCGTACTTCTCCAATCGCCATGGTCCGTATAGCGGCCGTCGGAACATCTTCTTCATCTACATCATCACAATCAACAACTTGCTCTCTTGGAGAGCCATTAGTCTCATCAAATACAACGTCGCTAGAGACTTCAACCAAACCCGATGATTTGTTGAAGACTCTATACGCCTTTGTATTTGAGTCATAACCTAACAAAAACCCTTCTACAGCTTTGGGAGCAAACTTAGAATTTCTACCTTTCTTCACTAGAATGTAGCACTTGCTCCCAAATACACGAAAGTAAGATACATTGGGTTTGTTACCGGTTAGAAGCTCATACGACGTCTTCTTGAGGAGGCGATGAAGGTAGACCCTGTTGATGGCATGGCAAGCAGTGTTCACGGCTTCCGTCCAAAAGCACTCGGGGGTCTTGAACTCTCCTAGCATCGTCCTCGCCATGTCAATGAGCGTCCTGTTCTTCCTCTCTACCACACCATTTTGCTGTGGTGTGTAGGGAGCGGAGAACTCGTGCTTGATCCCTTCTTCTTCAAGGAACTCCTCCACTTGAAGGTTCTTGAATTCGGACCCGTTGTCGCTCCTTATCTTCTTCACTTTGAGCTCAAACTCATTTTGACCCCTCCTGAGGAAGCGCTTGAGGGTCCCTTGGGTTTCAGACTTATCCTGCAAAAAGAACACCCAAGTGAAGCGGGAAAAGTCATCAACAATAACTAGACCATACTTACTTCCCCCTATGCTTAGATAGGCGACGGGTCCGAAGAGGTCCATATGCAGCAGCTCCAGGGGTCTTGAAGTGGTCATCACATTCTTGCTGTGATGCGCTCCTCCCACCTGTTTCCCTGCTTGACAAGCTGCACAAGGTCTATCTTTTTCGAATTGAACATTGGTTAGACCTATCACGTGTTCTCCCTTTAGAAGCTTGTGAAGGTTCTTCATCCCCACATGTGCTAAGCGGCGATGCCACAGCCAGCCCATGCAAGTCTTAGCCATTAAGCATGCATCTAGACCGGCCTCTTCTTTTGCAAAATCAACTAAATAAAGTTTGCCGTCTAATACACCCTTAAAAGCTAGTGAACCATCACTTCTTCTAAAGACAGACACATCTATATTTGTAAACAGACAGTTATATCCCATATTGCACAATTGACTAACAGATAGTAAATTATATCCTAGTGACTCTACTAAAAACACATTAGAGATAGAGTGCTCATTAGAAATTGCAATTTTACCTAACCCTTTTACCTTGCCTTGATTCCCATCACCGAATATGATTGAATCTTGGGAATCCTTTTTCTTGACGTAGGAGGTGAACATCTTCTTTTCCCCCGTCATATGGTTTGTGCATCCGCTGTCGATAATCCAGCTTGAACCCCCGGATGCATAAACCTGCAAGGCAAATTTAGGCTTGGGACTTAGGTACCCAACTCTTGTTGGGTCCTACAAGGTTAGTCACAATTTCCTTAGGGACCCAAATGCAAGTTTTATCACCTTTGCATTTTGCCCCTAACTTCCTAGCAATTACTTTTCTATCCTTTCTACAAATTGCAAATGAAGCATTCAAAGCACAATAAATTGTAGAAGGTTCATTTGCTATTTTCCTAGGAGCATGAATAACATTCCTTCTAGGCACATGATGAATAGCATTTCTTTTAGGAACAACATTTCTCCTAGTAACATTTCTATCATACACATAAGAGGAACTAGGAGCAAACATGGTATGAGAATCATAAACATATGAATCATAAGCATCATGACTTACATTTCTAGTTTGTCTTCTATCATGATACAAAAATGCATGGTTCCTTTTAGCACTAGTAGCCATAGGGGCCTTCCCTTTCTCCTTGGCGGGAATGGGAGCCTTATGGCTTGTTAAGTTCTTAGCTTCTCTCTTGAAGCCAAGTCCATCCTTAATTGAGGGGTGTCTACCAATTGTGTAGGCATCCCTTGCAAATTTTAGCTTATCGAAATCATTCTTGCTAGTCTTAAGTTGAGCATTAAGACTAGCCAGTTCATCATTAAGCTTGGAAATTGAAACTAGGTGTTCACTACAAGCATTAATGTCAAAGTCTTTACACCTAGTACAAATTTCAACATGTTCTACACAAGAATTGGATTTGTTTGCTACTTCTAATTTAGCATTTAAATCATTGTTGACACCTTTCAAAGTAGAAATGGTTTCATGACAAGTAGATAGTTCAAAAGAAAGCATTTCATTTCTCTTAACTTCTGAAGCATAGGATTTTTGTGCCTCAACAAATTTATCATGCTCTTCATACAACAAATCCTCTTGCTTTTCTAAAAGTATATTCTTTTCATTCAAGGCATCAATTAATTCATTAATTTTGTCTATCTTAGATCTATCTAAGCCCTTGAACAAACATGAATAATCTACTTCATCCTCATCACTAGATTCGTCCTCACTTGAAGAAGCATAGGTAGAGTTGCGAGTACATACCTTCTTTTCTCTTGCCATAAGGCATGTGTGACGCTCGTTGGGGAAGAGGGTTGATTTGTTGAAGGCGGTGGCGGCGAGTCCTTCATTGTCGGAGTCGGACGAGGAGCAATCCGAGTCCCACTCCTTGCCTAGATGCGCCTCGCCCTTTGCCTTCTTGTAATGCTTCTTCTTTTCCCTCTTGTTCCCCTTTTCCTGGTCACTATCATTATCAGGACAGTTAGCAATAAAATGACCAAGCTTACCGCATTTGAAGCATGATCGCTTCCCCTTGGTCTTAGTCTTGCTCGGCTGTCCATTGCGACCCTTTAGCACCGTCTTGAATCTCTTGATAATGAGGGCCATTTCTTCTTCATTAAGACCGGCCGCCTCAATTTGCGCCACCTTGCTGGGTAGCGCCTCCTTGTTCCCTGTGGCTTTGAGAGCAAAAGGTTGCGGCTCGTTGATCGGTCCATTCAAGGCGTCGTCCACATACCTTGCCTCCTTGATCATCATTCGCCCGCTGACGAATTTTCCTAGTACTTCTTCGGGCGACATTTTGGTGTACCTGGGATTCTCACGAATATTATTCACCAAATGAGGATCAAGAACGGTAAAGGACCTGAGCATTAGTCGGACGACGTCGTGGTCCGTCCATCGCGTGCTTCCGTAGCTCCTTATTTTGTTGACAAGGGTCTTGAGCCGGTTGTATGTTTGAGTTGGCTCCTCGCCCCTTATCATCGCGAACCGTCCAAGCTCGCCCTCCACCAACTCCATTTTGGTGAGCAAGGTAGCGTCATTTCCCTCATGAGAGATCTTGAGGGTATCCCAGATTTGCTTGGCGTTATCCAAGCCACTCACTTTATTATATTCATCCCTGCACAATGAGGCTAGAAGAACAGTAGTAGCTTGTGCATTCTTATGGATTTGCTCATTAATGAATATAGGACTATCCGAACTATTAAAGTGCATTCCACTATCTACAATCTCCCATATGCTAGGATGGAGAGAGAATAGGTGACTACGCATTTTGTGGCTCCAAAATCCGTAGTCCTCCCCATCAAAGTGTGGGGGCTTGCCGAGTGGAATGGAAAGCAAATGTGAATTTGAACTATGCGGAATACGAGAGTAGTCAAAAGAAAAGTTAGAATTAACCGGTTTCCTTTGTTTGTCGTAGTCGTCGTCCTTTTGGGAAGAAGAGGACTCATCGCTGTCGTAGTAGACGATCTCCTTGATGCGTCTTGTCTTCTTCTTCTTCCCATCTCTTCGCTTGTGGCCCGAGCCCGAGTCATTGGACTTGTCATCCCTTGGCTCGTTGACGAAGGACTCCTTCTCCTTGTCGTTGATCACAATTCCCTTCCCCTTAGGATCCATCTCTTCGGGCGGTTAGTCCCTTTCTTGAAGAGAACGGCTCTGATACCAATTGAGAGCACCTAGAGGGGGGGGTGAATAGGTGATCCTGTAAAAACTTAAACTTATAGCCACAAAACTTGATTAGGTGTTAGCACAGTTTATGCCAAGTGGCTAGAGAGGAGTCAAAACACAATAACCACAAGAATCCAATCACAGAGATGACACAGTGGTTATCCCGTGGTTCGGCCAAGTACAAAACTTGCCTACTCCACGTTGTGGCGTCCCAACGGACGAGAGTTGCACTCAACTCCTCTCAAGTGATCCAATGATCAACTTGAATACCACGGTGTTCTTGCTTTTCTTTTCTCAATCCCGTTTGCGAGGAATCTCCACAACTTGGAGCCTCTCGCCCTTACAAAAGATGTTCACAGAGAATCACAGAGCAAAGGAGGGATTAGCAACTCACACACGACACAAAGATCACAGCGAATACGCACACACAAGACCCAGACTTGAGCTCAAAAGACTAGCACACTAGAACGGAGCTCAAATCACTAGAATGTCGAACAAGTGCGCGAGATTGATGTGTGAGTGATCAAGAGTGCTCAAGGAATGCTTGGTATACTCCTCCATGCGCCTAGGGGTCTCTTTTATAGCCCCAAGGCAGCTAGGAGCCGTTGGGAACAAATCTGGAAGGCCATCTTTGCCTTCTGTCTCGTGGCGCACCGGACAGTCCGGTGCACACCGGACACTGTCCGGTGCCCGATTTGTTTCCATAAAAAGCGAAGCCGACCGTTGCCGACCGTTGCAGATCTGGCGCACCGGACAGTCCGGTGCACACCGGACAGTCCGGTGCTTTCTTCCGACCGTTGGCTCAGCCACGTGTCGCGCGGCGATCGCGCGGCCGACCGTTGGCCCGGCCGACCGTTGGCTCACCGGACAGTCCGGTGCACACCGGACAGTCCGGTGAATTTTAGCCGAAGTTGCCAGAGAAAAACCCGAGAGCGGCCTCTTCGGTCGAGGCAGCCTGGCGCACCGGACACTGTCCGGTGCACCACCGGACACTGTCCGGTGCACCACCGGACAGTCCGGTGCCCCAGACCGAAACAGCCCCTTGGCTGCACACAGCCAAGTCTTCTCTTCTCTTCTTCTTTCTGTTTCTAACACTTAGACAAATATATTAGTACACAAAACCAATGTACTAAGACTTAGAAACATACCTTTGTTGAAGATTTGCACTTTGTTCATCCATGGGCATTGATTTACATTTAGGCCCTTGTGTTTGCACTCAATCACCAAAATACTTAGAAATGGCCCAAGGGCACATTTCCCTTTCAGGTTGGCACAGCAGGCGGAGCGGGGCGGGCGCCGCTGTTTTCCTGTCAGATCGGTCAGTGGAAGGGCAAAGTGACTGCGGTCGACCTTGCCGACTAAGGCGCGCGTGTCAAGATAAGGTGTCAGGCGATCCCAGCATTAAATGCGCATGCAATATGGTCGGCTTGTAAGGCGATTTGGCCAAGGTCGCTTGCACGACAAGGCTTGCCTTTGGCTGAGCCGAGGGTGCGCTCACTGTCTGAGGAGACCCTCGGGCGAGACGTGGATTTGTCCGGGACCACTGTTCCACCCGAGGCCGGGCTCGGGCGAGGCGAGACCGTGTCCCTTGGTAGACGAAGCTTTGACTTTGACCCGAGCTGTAAGCCTTTATGGTTTGCTCTGAAGGTGTTTACCGGCCGTGATTAGGACTGTTGGGGGTACCCCTAATTGCGGTACCCGACAATATGTGTGTATATATATATATCAAAGAGTGTGTTAATTTTATAGTAAAAAAAGGAAAGACAAATGTATTAAAAGTCCTTCTTCTATTTGTTGTGCCAAGTTTTAATTTTTTAAGTTTTGGGTCTAGGTTCTGAATACCAATCTCTTATTGTAATCGAACATTCCCATTAGAGAGGTATACTTTACAAAGGGATGAAATCATTATTAGAAGTCATTTTATCTCAAATCCTTTGGAGAATTATTTAAATCACCAAGATAAGATTTTTGGGTGTTACAAAAAGGGAGATATCGATGTGTACCACATTAGCACCGAGAACAAGCTAGCTGATATCTTCACTAAGCCTTTAGATGAGAAAAGGTTTTGCAGGTTGCGTAGTGAGCTAAATGTCTTAGATTCGCGTAACTTGGACTGATCTATAGCATACATGTGTTCTATGCCTTTGGTCATGTTACTTTGTGCATTTAAATCTGTTATTTGTGGTGCTCAAGTTGTACAAGTCATCCCCAGACCTCACAAGTCCGTATGCAAATGATGCATATATTTAGGGGGAGATGTGCTACAACTTGATCCCTTTGAGACTAGCGTGTTTGTTTGAGTACACTTGATGTAGTCTCAAAGGTACATTGAAAGAGAAAGTGAACTTGGACGACGAAAAGACTTCCACTGCACTCCAGTATTAGTGTATTTAATTCCAAGTTCATACTTGTGCTTTCATTGCCTTTTTGCTCGTATGACGACATTTTGGTGAGGCAATGGGGTTAAAGGGCCAAAAATGATCCCGTTTTGGTGCTTAATGCCAAAGGGGGAGAAATTAAGGCCAAAGCAAATGGATCAGCCAACCACTTGTGACTTTTGAAAATAGAAGAGCTAGAAATTTGTTTTTGTCAAAATACTCTTATTGCAAAATTTGGTCTCTTATGGGGGAGAATTATGATTATGGGAAAAGGGGGAGTTTTTGACACTTGATAAAATTTACTCTTGGAATATCTCTCGATTTGCCCAAACAAGTGTGCTTGACTTAGTGACAGGAAAAAGAATTTGGTTTGCAAAAATAAACCAAGTGGTGGCAAAGAATGATCCAAATATGTCAAATCTTGAGTAAAGAAGAATTTGGTCTTCAATTTGAATTGATATTGCACTCCTCTGGTTGCTTTTTGATGTGTTGGCATAAATCACCAAAAAGGGGGAGATTGAAAGGGAAATGTGCCCTTGGGCCATTTCTATAATTGTTTTGGTGATTAAATGTCCAACACAAATGTGTTGAACTCTTATGTGCTAAACGAGCCAGAGGTGCAAATCAAAGACAAGATATGTTTCTAGACTTAGTGAATTGTTTTTGAGTACTAACATGTTTATCTAAGTGATAGAAACAGTGCTAAGAAAAGAAAAAATGAATTGGAAAAGAGTTGGCAGTGTACAACCAACATCAGCTCGGACCTGGCGCACCGGACTGTCCGGTGGCGCACCGGATAGTGTCCGGTGCCCCAGGCAAGTCGACGGTGAACCGACTGTTCTCGGGAAACAATGGAGTTGTACGGCTATAATTCACCGGACTGTCCGGTGGAGCACCGGACTGTCCAGTGGAGCACCGGACTGTCCAGTGAGTCGTCAGCGACGAACTCGTCGCTCTCGGGAAAAGAAAAAGGAGACGTGGCTATAATTCACCGGACTATCCGGTGGTGCACCGGACTGTCCGATGAGCCAACGACGCTAGCGACCAACGGTCGTCCGCGCGATCAGCGCGCGACACGTGGCTCGCTCCAACGGTCGGCTGGGTGCACCGGACTGTCCGGTGCGCCAACCGGCCCCGTGGTGCAATGATCGGCTGCACCCGATATAGAAGGAGATCGCGCACCGGACATGAACAGTGGTTGTCCGGTGGTGCACCGGACTGTCCGGTGCACCACTCGATAGAAGGCAAGAATGGCCTTCCAAATTGATACCCACGGCTCCTAGCTAGCTTGGGGCTATAAAAGGGACCCCTAGGCGCATGGAGCAAGACACCAAGCTTTCAAGAAACATTCTAAGACTTCCAGACTCCGTCTCCACGCTTTTGATTCGCTGTGTTAGTGATTTGAGCTCCGTTTGAGTTGCGAACTCCCTGTGATGTGTTTTGAGCTCAAGTCTTGGCTTGTGTGCGTGGTTGTGCTACGGATTTAAGTCTTGTGTGTGTTGCTCTCCCAACCTTACTCTTGTGCTTTCTTTGTGATCTATATTGTAAGGGCGAGAGGCTCCAACTTGTGGAGATTCCTCGCAAACGGGAAGAGTACTCAAAGATAAAAACATCATGGTATTCAAGTTGATCATTGGATCGCTTGAAAGGGGTTGAGTGCAACCCTCGTCCATTGGGACGCCACAACGTGGAAGTAGGCAAGTGTTAGTTGGCCGAACCACGGGATAAAAATCGCGTGTCTCATGTGTTGCTTCTTGTGATTGTTTTGTTCGCACGAGCGTGTTCCATAGCCACTTGATTTCACTAACATCTTAATAATCGAATTTGTGGCTATTTAGCGTTTGATTTTACAAGATCATCTATTCACCCCCTCTAGGTGCTCTCACTTTCCAATGTATCCACTTGTTTCAGACTCCTTATCTTCCTTAGGGACTTGGCATAAGCATCTGCACCAAATTTGTTTTCAACAGCTCGCACAAACTCCTGCCAATTCCTCATACCTTGGCGCAGTTTCTGAACTTGCCACCAACGAGCAGCATTCTGTTCCATGTGTATAGAAGCAGCAGATACCCAAAGTGATTGTGGCACTTGATACATGTAGAAATACTCTAAACACTTATCTATCCACACCACCGGATCCTCTCCAGCAAATTTGGGAAACGACATTTTCGGTAATACCTGATTTGTTGCTTGCATGCTCATCCTCTCCTCATGTTATCTTCCCATCATCGGAACCTGGTAATTCCTCCTCTGATTTCCCGCTCCATCTGCTCACCCTGGACGAAGGTGTTCCGTCGAGGAGGCCTTCCTCCAGCTCGATTCTCCAGATCCTCCGAAGTGTTTCCCAAATCTCTTCCCATCTGCTCCAAGTGCATGTGAGCAATCTCCCTTCCAGTCTCTTCCATCCTCAGGAACAACTTGTTCCTCTCCTCGGCAGCGCGCTCTGCCACACCTGCCACTAGATCGGCCTAAGTCATGAGTTGGAGTTGTACCTTCTGCACGTCCTTCACTTGTCCCGTCAACACCTCCAACGTCTCCAAAACTTGGCTCAATCGCTCCAGCGTAGTGCGATCCTTCTCTGCCATTGCTTCGAGCACCAGTCGTGTTTGAGCCGAGGACTTCACTTGAGGAGCCGTGTTGCCCACCACCGGAGATCGACGACTTTGATACCAATTGTGACACCCGTGGTCGAGCGGTGCGCCGCCGCCGACGTGAGTAGTCACAGAGATTGCCGGTGAGAACCGGGAAGACGCAAGGTAAGTAGTTTGGGTAGGTGTTTCTGTATTATTTCTTTCGTGATACTCAATTATGCTGATTACAACCCTTTAAAGACTTCGCTCATACAGGCCTACACGGCCACCCTTTACAACCATACGGCCCAGCATATCCGAACTGAAGATCTATTCTTCACTTCCCGCGCCACGCACAACGCCTTCCTGCCTTCACGCACGTGCCACCGTGCTGACAGTTTGGCTATACTCTAATCTATCTTAATCCACATGGGTCGGAAGGGTTCGAGGTAGCTAGTTCATTTTCTACCGCAATTCATCTCCACCCACGTGGATTGAGGTGGCTTTGAGCGCAGCCAAACAAGCCTCAGATGTCAAATTGGTGGGTTTTGATGAAATCAGAATACCAACGTGGTTGGATGTATGTTGTATCCTAGTTTTGTTTAGTTGCGCCATGCCGCAAGATGTTTACAAGTCTGATCTCGCTGTTACTGTTCTCTGATTGCTGAAAAATTCGCCTTTCTGAGTATCGATGTGCATGCGCACTATAACAATCTAGCATGGACAATGAACAACGTTTCTTGTATGATCGAACAATAAGACTATCATAAATTCGTAATCACTGCGTAATTGCATTGTCTGGCTGTCTTGAACAATAACCTCACCAGACTGTGAAACCAACATTATTTTGCCCTAGATATAGAGGAAGAGTTCCGAGTTATTTTCATCTCTTCTGAGGTCTAGTTGATTGACCAAACCATGTATGTGTCCAAGGCAAGCTACGGAAGACTGGTTTAGTGAGGATCTTGACCCAGGGGCATCAGTCTTCTCTCTACTTGCCACACAATTACTCGAGAAATGTTCCTCTAGCAACCCAACCCTCCAGAACGTGGTATATGCATATGTAGCTGTCTAATTAGCGGGTTCTGATGAAATTTAAATTAAAGCATGGTTTCGCAGATTCTGTGTGCTGTTTATAAGTATGATCCTGCCGTTATTATTTCTGTTTGCCATAAAAGTCAGTCTCAGACGTTGCCTATCTCATCAAAGAAGACATATCCTCACAGCGGGCTGCTGCTGCTTCTTGAATGTCAGTGTGCGTGGAGGGTCTTTTTCTTTTGGCGTGAGTTTGTTTGGGTGGACGGCTTTTGTTGCCTTGAGCTTTGTTTTCATTTCTTTCGGCAGTGTATTTCTCTTCCGTATCTAATAAAATTTTGGCCATGTCAATTTTTTTGCCATGCTTTCGAAAAAAAAACTCATCATTTTGAGTACTGCCGTGCATGTATCCTCTAGCATTAAAAGTGGACACAGCTCTCGGCTTGCAGACTTTTACTGTTTCATGGATGGTCAAACGATAAGACTTGTTACGATTGCTTCATACTCACATAATCTGTCATCTACTCATCTCATTATCTCAGTCTCAGACAATGACTTCAAATAAGATGGATCCAAAGTTAGTTTGTCCTGAAAAGGGAAAAGGATAATTCTGATTCTTCAGAGGTATTTGGCATTTGGGATGAGGTTTGGTTGATTGGCTGAACCGTATATATCTAGACAGGTTATGCAAGAGTGCTTTAATTTACTGTGTTTTTACTTTTTAGTGCAGGGGGTTAAATTTATCAGAATTCATTTTTTACCCAAGCTTCTTTTCTCCATGCACTTATATCTCGCCCCATGGCTTACAGCTACTCATCAGCAGCTGTTGAACAATACACTTCTCAAGATCAAAAAGGACTTAGCATACCTGCAGCTTGAGTTGCGAGCATGCGTGAACCAACACGATGGAATGGTGTACTACGGAGTAGTCAATAACATCTCGTACGCGATCGTTGGCTATCGCACACCTCCACAGGCAGGATTGGTCTGGGCATCAGATGGTTTATTCTTGACCTCCGAAGCTGGTTCCGTGGGAATGATATCCCATCATGTGCTGTCTGCAATGAAGCCTGTATCAAGGTACATGTTTCTAATTCACTGTACAACCTTTTTCATGCTGATTGGTTATTGCCTATGTTCGTAACAGGCTTCAAGCTGTCTGAATGAGGGATGCAACCTCAGAATTCATGAGTACTGTTTGAAGAAGAAATTCCCACAACGGAAGGTAAACTATTTCTCCCTAGTCAGGGCTTTTCGTTTTGCTCTCAATCCATATAGATTGGATGAGTTTAAATTCTAAACAAGTCAAAATCTTTCATAACTTTTTCGAATCTCATTGATTCTACATGAGATAGAAATAACCGAACAATCACTTATTAGTCCAGACGGCTACTCGTGTTCATTTTAAAGCCACTGTATGCTGCCTTGTTCGCATATGTAGGCTTCAAGAGCATGTCCTGGCTGTGGGCTGTGGCACTGAATGGCCCCGTGAGGAGGGCGAAGCCGACGACGGAAACGAGCCTCGTGAAGATGGAGGAGCCGCACCAGCCAACCGTTCTTCGACGAAGAGACGCAAGCGCGTCAAATGTGAGCTGGTGGAGGAAGCTAATCACAGTGCAGGACTGTTAACGGCGGCGGTTCCTAGAAGGGCGAGGACCTTGAGAAGAGCGAACAATCCCATAGAGAGATAGGATTGGTTATTGTTTGATTATTCCTATTTCACGTGGATTAGATAGGATTGAAAAATTTATTAAAGATTTTGATTTGTTTAAGATTGAAACATATTCAATCTCACCCTATCCACATGAATTAAGAAAAAAAAACGAACAATCCCATGGAGAGATGGGTTGAATTTTTTTTAAAAAAATTCACTCGTTTCCATACTTCTGTCTTGGTTGCACGACTTTTATGTTTCACGCTACTCTTGAGTCCTGAAAATGCGAAGAACACACATGTTTGCCCGGGTCTAGCAAATGGCTAGTTTGGGGGAGCTTTCCGATGGTCACTAGACATCATTGCTGACCATAAACAAGTGAAGGTAAATAGACGTCATAAGTAATAAATAATGTTATTAACTGACCTAGTTCCATTTATATTTGAAAAATATTTGAATGCATGAAACTTTGACCACACTTTTCACCGTATCATCAAGGCGCTTTGATATTATTTTGTCGGAGCTCGGATAAAAAATAATAGTGAAGTTTATAAATTAAGTGTGGTGCTTAGGCTATAACTTGCCTGTTTCTATGTCTAGGTCTTGTGGAGCGAATTAATCCGGATATGAAACTAATAATAATTCATTTGAATTAAGATTCCATATTTGTGAACAATATGTATCAGCGGGTATTTATATGGGTCCCCGCCTTCACAATACTTCCACAAAGTCCTAATTACCCTTAGGGTGTGTTTGGTTTGACTTTTGGCTTTGGCTTTTGCCCCCCTGAAAGCCAAAAGCCAACCAAAGGGCTGGATCCAGAAAGCAGCTTTTCCTAAAAGCCGACTTTCTCGTAGTGCAAATCTGAAAGCACCTCTGGACCTGCTTTTAGTGGCTTTTCAGATGGAACTATGAAAACATATATCGAAGAATTTTAATGACTTTTAGTGGTTTCTACTAAACGGTTTTTAGCTTTTTAACAACTTACAGCCTACAACAGCTTTTTCCATAGCTTACGGCCTACAGCAACTTTTTTCACAGCCACAGCCCAACCAAACAGACCCTTAAGCTATTGGGTTACACTTGTTCGCCTCTTCAAGGGTAGTTTGGTCAATTTTTCTTTATTAAGCCTTGAATCTTTATCGATGATCAGTCTTCATGGGCGTGTCTTCGTTTATGGCAAAGACTCTTGAAAGCATTTAGGCCTCTGGTTGGTTTTAGTGATTAATGACAACGTAATGTTATATGTGACTAACGTGTGTTTTGCAGAGACAAATGGTAAGTTAGGTCGCATTACAGGTAGAAGTACTACAACGGTGAAAACAATCCCGGAGATAAGAACTCGAAGCGACGGCTAAAGCGACGAAACACAAAGTGAAGGTCTATGTAGTCCGAGTGTCAAGGAGTTGCGGACACTCGTGATTTAGGTAGGTCTTTTATTTTGTTTTAGTCGTACTATAAAGAGGGGTTGTCGATGAGTAGTTTGACCAAGAGAGTTCTAGTGTAGTGTTGGTGCATATTCACACTCACATATAGTGCTAGGTGACACTCTAGAACATACTCACAAGTTAGAACGAAAACCGATTTGAAAAATAGCTGAAAACAGAAAATAGGGTTTCTGGCCTTGGGGCACCGGACTGTCCGGTGCGCCCTCTGCCAGGTGGGGCCAGGCTGGCCTAGGGGAAGGGTTTCCCCACGCAGAAACCCGAGAGCGCAAGGTTCCTGAGTGGAATTTTAGTGGCGCACCGGACAACGCACCGGACAGTGCACTGGATTGTCTGGTCTGCACCGGACTGTTACTGTTCACTGTCCGGTGTGCCATCTGCCCAACAGCTAGCTGTCAGACCATTGGCGCATCGGTGGCGCACCGTTGGCGCACCGGACTGTTCGGTGCGCCCATGCGCAGAACATTGCCTGTAACGGCTAGTTGGTGGGTGAGGGCTATTTATACCCCCTCCACCCACCATATTCAATGTCTTGCTGCCCACATTAATTCCTGCACATTGGAAGAGCATTGCAAGCACCAAAAGCCTAGTGAGGAGATTAGAGAATCTTAATCCCGCATTTGGACCTCATTAGCGCTAGCGAGAGCCACCTAGAGCACACACCACTTGCATTAGGCTTCTCTTGGTCAAGCGAAAGTCTACGACTTGTTACTCTTGGTGATCGACATCACCTAGACGGCTTGGTGGCGTTGGGAGCTCGGTGATCACCGTGGAGATCTTGTTGGTGACCCGACTCAAGTTTGTAAGCGGTCGTGAGGGATCCACCGCGCCGGAGTGGCAAAGGATCATCTCGTAGTGAGCACTTGGTTCTTGCGAGGACCAAGGGGGAGCGATACCCTTGCGCGGGTGCTCCAACGAGGACTAGTGGAGAGTGCCGACTCTTCAATACCTCGGGACAAATTGGAGGAGTCTTCTAAACCTTGCTTTACATTCCGCACTTAATTCAAGCATTTTACATTGTGTATTTGTTTAGCAAGTATTTGAAGTATTGTCTTAACATTGTTGTATTTCTAGTATTATTCTCTTAGTGCTAGTTGTTGGGGGGAAGTTGGTCTCTTGCTTAGGTTTTAATTAGTGTTGATTTTTAGAAAAGCCCAATTCACCCCCCTCTTGGGCATCGTGATCCTTTCAATTGGTATCAGAGCCTTGTTGCTCTTAGCTTAGCTTAACCGCTAGAGTAACGATGCCCGGTGGGGATGGACCTCCTCCCGTTTTTTATGGTGACGATTTTCCATATTGGAAAATTCGTATGAAAGCATATTTAGAGGCTATAGACATTGGTGTCTACAAAGCCGCCACACAAGGATTCCCCTAACCTAGAGATCCCACAAATCTTGTAGGTGAAGAGTTTAATTATGAGAAATGAAATGCGAAGGCCAAAAACACCCTTTTTAGAGGCCTTTGCAAAGATGTGTTCAATAGAGTTAGAAATCATAAAAATGCTCATGATTTGTGGATGGACATTTGTGCTCTACATGAAGGAACTAGGAGTGAGCGTGAGGAGAGATATCACATTGCTATGAGGAAGTTAAATTCTTTTGAAATGCTTGCTAATGAAAATGCCAATGCTATGTACTCACGTCTCAATATTATTGTAGAGGAAGTAAATGGCTTGGGGCTTACTCAAATCTCACAACCGGATGTTGTGAGGAAGATTCTCAGTGTCCTCTGAAAGCTCTCTTGTGGGTTTTGGTGTTTGGATGACAACCCAATTAAAGGACTAACAAGTGTGCTAAGTGCTGAACAGGTGCTTAATGCAAAGCTAATAGGGTTCAACACAAGTGAACAAGTGTGATGGTCCAAAGATTGAATTCTCTATAGATAATGAATACTGCTTAAGTGAGACTCGGTGTGCGTAACTCAGAGTCAACCGATCAAGCCAAGGATGGAGGCAAGAAGAACTTCGAGGTACCGAGTGCACGGGAGAAGGTCAAGGAGACCAGGAACCCAAAGCCAGGGGTGAAGAAGAAGACTTGCAAAGTCAAGGTTGATCGAGTTAAGAGTTATGGTGCATTAATGATCACTACATAAGGACATGACTTACAACCAATGAGGTAACATCTACAGTTATGTAGTGTAAGTCATAAGGCTCAAGATCAAGCTCGAGAAATGAACAAGGGAGTTGGAGCTCAGATATGTCAATCTAGATCAAGTCAAGTTGACTTAATGGTTTAGAGTCCAACATCGACCTCAAACATGCCAAATTGGGTAAAACGATGAAAAAGGGTAAGTATGTAAGGTTTGAGTGTTCAACCATGTTGCATACACCTCTTACTACAAGTTTGGTGCTTTGGTTTGCTCTCTAACTCTTTCTGTAGAGAAAGTACCATTCTAAGCTCTGCTGGAGGAGAAACAGAAAAGCTAGGAGAAGAACAAGAAAGATGTAAGTTTCTAGGACTAAATCAATTGGATTATACTCTAAATGTGTTTGTTTAAGTCTCAGGAAATCCTCCCAAAAGTTGAATTCAAACAGAGAAAGAACGGAGGAAAAATCACTTAGTGTGCTGGTGGCTAGTGCACAGGACAGTGAATAGTAGTTGTCCGGTGCATAAGACAGTGAATAGTAACTCTGTCCGGTGCATAGGACAGTGAATAGTGACCTATCCGGTGCACAGGACAGTGAATAGTGGCTATGTCCGGTGCACAGGACAGTGAATAGTGGCTGTGTCCGGTGCACAGGACAGTGAATAATAGCTGTGTCCGGTGCACATGACAGTGAATAGTGACCTGTCCGGTGCACAGGATAGTGAATAGTAACCTGTCCGATGCACCAATGGCTAGCTGTTCCAGAGAAGGAAACTATCAATCAGATCCGTTACTGTTCACTGTCCGGTGCGCCACCGGACAGTCCGGTGCACCCGCAACGAGGGAAGGCTGGGAGCTTCCAAATGAAGCTCCAACGGCTCCTTGGCCCTTTGGGGATATAAAAGGGACCCTAGGCGCCTCAAACAAGTACACAAGTGCAGCCAACAAGTCCATACACCATTTGGATCAATTCTTTCTCTCCCTCTCTTGTGTATCTCTCTAGTTTGTGTAGAGGCGAAGTTATAAGCCTTTAGAGAGAGGGGAAGTGCTGCTGAGAGCTAGAGCAAAATCTTGAGCGCATTGTTACTCTGTCGGAGTGCTGTTGAGAAGATTGTAAGCAGCCACGACATCATTGTAACTGATATCAACATAGTGGAAGGCTCTATCTGTCGCACCGACAGATCTGAGCAAACGGAGGAAGGAGTTGAAATAGGCTCCAAGCCAAGGTGTGGCTAACTCCAACGAGGACTAGGCAAGCATTTCAGGCTTGGCCGAACCTCGGGATAAATCCCTGTGTCTGTGTGCTCTGCTCTGTGCTGTGTGCTGTTTCTCTGTCTTATTTGCTGTTTATACTTGCACTTCTATATTTATATGTGGTACAAGCTGTCTTCGAAGTGCAGGGTTTTTTAAGACAGGAACTTCAATTCCGCTGCAACCTACTCGAAGGGTCTTTCATTCCACTGTGATCCAGCCTTCGAGTAGAGTAATAATTTCCAGTTTTAAAGTGATAATTATTATTCGCCTATTCCCCCCCTCTAGGCGACATCTAGATCCTGTTCCCGGGCATAAGGAACTTTCATCCTCCCAATTGACAAATATGGACACATTGTCACTGTGCTGCATCAAATGGATCTTTCAGTTACCACACCTACACATATATTGGGAAAGATCAATGCTCATGAGATGTACATGCACATCAATGACAAGGATGAGTCATCTTCCAAAAGAAAGGATTTGGCTCTCAAAGCAAATCAAGAAAGAAAAGGAAAAGCTAAAGTACAAATTGAGGAAGAATCCTCAAGTGATGATGACCTTGATGCTAACATGGCCTTGATGGTGAGGAAGACCACCAAGATGTTAAAGAAGCTCAACAGAGAAGGCATCAAATTTGATTTAAGAAAGAAGAAATTCTTTTCCAGCAAAAGAAAGCCCATTTCTGAGATGGATTGCTACAACTGTGGAGAGCTTGGTCATCTTGCTCATCAATGTAACAAGCCCAAGAAGAACAAGTTCAAGGGCAAGAAAGAAGATGACAGCGATGATGTGAAAAAGGAGAAGAGATTCTTCAAGAGGAAGGATGGGAAGCACAAGAGATTCCACAAAAAGAAAAATGGAAAGGCATATATTGTTGGTGATTGGCTCACTGACATTGAGTCATCAAGTGGATCTTCTTCAAGTGAAGAAGAGAATGATGAAAAAGTTGCCGCCATCGCCGGGGACTTCTCTTCACCACCACCATTGCCATCATCGACTTCTCACCTATGCCTCATGGCTAGAGGTGAACAGAAGGTACAAAATGATATTGATATTACTGATGATAGTGATAGTGATAGTGATGAGGAATTTGCTTCACCTTCCTATGATGAACTAGCTGACTTGCTTAAAGAATACACTCAAATCATTAGGAAGTCAAAAGCTAAATGTGATAAGTTGAAAAATGAAAATGAATCTTTGAATGCCAAATATGACATAGTTATGAAAGCTAGTGATGAAATGAAAGAAGAAAACAAAACTATGTCATCCACTATAAATGAGCTCACATCCTTCCTAAAAGATGCTAAGGATAAATGTGACAAGTTAAATGAAGCTAATAGGGAGTTGAAAGATAGACTAGTGAAAATCAAGGAAGACTATACTAAGATTAAATTTGATCATGACAATCTTCTTGTTGAAAATGAACTTTTATCTTGCAATACATATGAGGCTGTTAACCCTGTTGTTAAGATTGATGTAGCAACCTCATGTGATGATTTGAGTCAAGGAGAGCAAACTAGTCTACATGATGAATTGACCGAAAAAGTTGAAGTCTTGACTTTAGACAACCAAAAATTGAAGAGATACTTGACTGATGCAACTACTATAGGAAAGGTTGCCATTGAGAACAATGATTTCAACAATGAGTTGGCAGTGGATAATAAAAGGCTTAAAAATGAGGTAAAAAAACTTAAGAGTGAAAATGAACATCTTGCAACAAGTGTGCAAAAGTTCAACAAGGGCCAATACCTCCAAAATGAATTGCTCATGAACACTGTCATGAAAAACAACAAGAGTGGTATTGGATACAATGCTTTTGTGCAAAAGAAAGCTACTACTCAATACAAGCCAAAGCAGACTCATAAGCCTATCAAATGCTTTGAGTGTGGAAAAGATGGTCACTTTGCCCACAACTGCAAAGCCAAGCCACCAACTCTCTTGCCTAAGCACTCAAGACCATTTGCTTTCGATGCTCATTATGTTCTAAGAAAAGTTGCAAATTGAAAGGTCAAAGTTACATTCCTAGGTCCACCAAGCAAGAGTAGACCTAGACAAATTTGGGTTGCAAAGTCCTTGATTGAGAGAGTCACTGGTCCTATGCAATATAGGGCCCTCAAAACTCAAGCTTGATTTGTCTGTGGATGTAGGTGAACTACAAGACCGATGGGAGCCATTGGGTTATTGACAGTGGATGCACACAACATATGACAGGCAACCCACAGATGTTCACCTCACTTGATGAGAATGTTGATGGACAAGACAAAATCACATTTGGGGACAATTCAAAAGGGAAAGTTCAAGGACTTGGCAAGGTGGCAATTTCAAATGATCTATCAATTTCAAATGTTCTCTTGGTTGCACCTTTGAGCTTCAACTTATTATCAGTGGGTCAACTCTGTGATCTTGGACTTCAATGCTTATTCACTCCAACAGAGGTTATTGTATAAAAAATGGATGATGAATCAATGGTGTTCAAAGGATTTAGATACAACAATCTCTACTTAGTGGATTTCACCTCAGAAGATACAGACTTAAGAACTTGCCTCTTCACCAAAGCATCACTTGGATGGCTCTGGCATAGGAGGCTTGCACATGTTGGGATGAGCACACTCAAGAAGGTATTAAAGAAGGACATGGTTAGAGGATTAAATGATGTTGTATTTGAAAAGGACAAGCCTTGTAGTGCATGTCAAGCTGGGAAGCAAGTTGCTAACACACATCCTACAAAAGCTTTCATGTCAACATCAAGGCCACTAGAACTACTTCATATGGATTTATTTGGACCTACAAACTATGTAAGTGCTGGTGGCAACCTCTATTGTCTGGTGATTGTTGATGATTTCTCAAGATACACTTGGGTGTTCTTTCTCCATGATAAATCTGAAGTTGCATCTATATTCAAGAAGTTTGCCAAGAAAGCTCAAAATGTATTTGATTGCAAGATCAAGAAGATTAGAAGTGATAATGGTAAAGAATTTGACAACACCAACATTCATGAGTACTGTGATGAGATTGGGATCAAGCATGAAGTATCTGCAACATATACACCTCAACAAAATGGAGTTGTTGAAAGGAAAAATAGGACCTTGATCACACTTGCAAAAACAATGATTGATGAGTATAACACACCGGATAGGTTTTGGGCCGAAGCTGTCAACACTACATGTTATGCATCAAACAGGCTATTTCCTCACCAGCTACTTGCGAAGACTCCCTATGAACTGCTGAAAGTCGCCTAGAGGGGGGGGGGGGTGAATAGGGCGAATCTGAAATTTACAAACTTAATCACAACTACAAGCCGGGTTAGCGTTAGAAATATAAACGAGTCCGAGAGAGAGGGCGCAAAACAAATCGTGAGCGAATAAAGAGCGAGACACGATGATTTGTTTTACCGAGGTTCGGTTCTTGCAAACCTACTCCCCGTTGAGGTGGTCACAAAGACCGGGTCTCTTTCAACCCTTTCCCTCTCTCAAACGGTCCCTCGGACCGAGTGAGCTTCTCTTCTCAATCAAACGGAACACAAAGTTCCCGCAAGGACCACCACACAATTGGTGTCTCTTGCCTTGGTTACAATTGAGTATGATCACAAGAAGAATGAGAAAGAAGGAAGCAATCCAAGCGCAAGAGCTCAAATGAACACGACAAATCACTCTCTCTAATCACTAAAGCTTTGTGTGGAGTTGGGAGAGGATTTGATCTCTTGGGTGTGTCTTGTATTGAATGCTAGCTCTTGTAAGGTGTAGAAGAGTGGAAAACTTGGATGCCAATGAATGTGGGGTGGTTGGGGTATTTATAGCCCCAACCACCACAAAGTGGTCGTTGGAAGGCTACAGTCGCATGGCGCACCGGACACTGTCCGGTGCGCCAGCCACGTCAGCACACCGTTGGGGTTCGACCGTTGGAGCTATGTCTTGTGGGCCCGCCTGGCTGTCCGGTGGTGCACCGGACAGGCCCTGTAGACTGTCCGGTGTGCCACCCGCGCGTGCTCTGCTCCTCTGCGCGCGCAGGCGCGCATTTAATGCGTTGCAGTCGACCGTTGCGCGCGAAGTAGCCGTTGCTCCGCTGTCACACCAGACAATCCGGTGTGCACCGGACAGTCCGGTGAATTTTAGCGGAGCGGATTTCCGAAGCTGGCGAGTTCAGAGTCGCTCTCCCTTGGGGCACCGGACACTGTCCGGTGGTGCACAGGACAGTCCGGTGAATTATAGCGGAGCGCCTCTGAGAATTCACGAAGGTGAGGAGTTTAGCTTGGAGTCCTCTGGTGCACCGGACACTGTCCGGTGGCACACCGGACAGTCCGGTGCGCCAGACCAGGGCACACTTCGGTTATCCCTTGCTCTCTTGTTTGAACCCTTTTCTTGGTTTTTTATTGGCTTATTGTGAACCTTTGGCACCTGTAGAACTTATGGACTAGAGCAAAGTAGTTAGTCCAATTATTTGTGTTGGGCAATTCAACCACCAAAATCAATTAGGAAATAGGTGTAAGCCTAATTCCCTTTCAATCTCCCCCTTTTTGGTGATTGATGCCAACACAAACCAAAGCAAATATAGAAGTGCATAATTGAACTAGTTTGCATAATTGTAAGTGCAAAGGTTACTTAGAATTGAGCCAATATAAATTCTCATAAGATATGCATGGATTGTTTCTTTATTTTTAGCATTTTGGACCACGCTTGCACCACATGTTTTGTTTTTGCAAAGGTTTTGGAAATTCTTTTCGAAGTCTTTTGCAAAGAGTCAAAGGTAAATGAATAAGATTCTTGAGAAGCATTTACAAGATTTGAAATTTTCTCCCCCTGTTTCAAATGCTTTTCCTTTGACTAGACAAAACTCCCCCTTAATGAAATCCTCCTCTTAGTGTTCAAGAGAGTTTTGATGTTAATTTTGAAGAGGGTATACCAATTAAAAATTATATCACAAATAAGATACCAATTTGAAAATACTTCTTTAAAACCAAATTGAAAGACTAAAATTTTTGAAATTGGTGGTGGTGCGGTCCTTTTGCTTTGGGCTCATGCTCTCTCCCCCTTTGGCATAAATCGCCAAAAATGAAATCATTAGTGTTGGGACCATGCTTCATCGCCGAAGGTCCTGCAAAAAGAAACAGCTTCAGCTGAAGCTGCTTGAACATGATGCCGAAGACACCGTTCACGAAGCTTCGGAACTACAGCATATCCGAAGACGAAGGATCGAACCGACTTAAATATAAAATGACCTTTTAGCCTTCAATGGTCTGAGTCATTGTTGTAAACTTTTATGAGGGGCATAATTGTAATTCTTCATGAGCTGTGTCCTGCGCCTATAAATAGTGAACAGTATTCCTTTACTGTTCACGTATTCCTATAATTGCTAACGCATCACTCGGGAATTATTGCTTGTCAAGGCAAAGGTATAAATGTATTTAAACGTTGTATTCAAACATCTTAAATTCATGTAATAATATATGTGAATAAGATCATTTGTTTTTCCAATACATTTATCTTTAATGTTTCATGTTTTAACTTTACTTTATGTTATCTTTATAAGTTTAATTACAAAGGTGAAACCTTCGTAATACTATGTTCGTGACCTTCGTCCGAAGTTCATTAAATCCTTATGGAGATAATGTTTCGGCGGACGAAGGGAATTGATATTCAACATTTTATGTTGCCTTGTTCTTAATTCATAGCATTTGAGAGCAAGTCCCCAACAATTAGAGCCCTTTTAAACTATTTTCTCCCCTTTGGTAAACAAAATAGGAGTGAAGATTATACCAAATACAGAGAGTTGCTTGGAGCGACGTCGAAGGAATAGTTGATGGAGTGGAGTGGAAGCCTTTGTTTTGAAATTCACTTGAAAACACATTAGTCATAGCACATGAAAGAGATATGATCAAAGGTATATGAATGAGCTATGTGTGCAAAACATCAAAAGAAGTTCCTAGAATCAAGAATATTTAGCTCATGCCTAAGTTTGTTAAAAGTTTGTTCATCTAGTGGATTGGTAAAGATATCGGCTAATTGATCTTTAGTGTTAATATATGCAATCTCGATATCTCCCTTTTGTTGGTGATCCCTTAGAAAATGATACCGAATGGCTATGTGTTTAGTGCGGCTATGCTCAACGGGATTATCCGCCATGCGGATTGCACTCTCATTATCACATAGAAGAGGAACTTTGGTTAATTTGTAACCATAGTCCCTAAGGGTTTGCCTCATCCAAAGTAGTTGCGCGCAACAATGTCCTGCGGCAATATACTCGGCTTCGGCGGTAGAAAGAGCTACAGAATTTTGTTTCTTTGAAGCCCAAGACACCAAGGATCTTCCCAAGAACTGGTAAGTCCCCGATGTGCTCTTTCTATTGATTTTGCACCCTGCCCAATCGGCATCCGAATAACCAATTAAATCAAATGTGGATCCCTGAGGGTACCAAAGCCCAAACTTAGGAGTATGAACTAAATATCTCAAGATTCGTTTTACGGCCGTAAGGTGAGCTTCCTTAGGGTCGGCTTGGAATCTTGCACACATACATACGGAAAGCATAATATCCGGTCGAGATGCACATAAATAGAGTAAAGAGCCTATCATCGACCGATATACCTTTTGATCGACAGATTTACCTCCCGTGTCGAGGTCGAGATGCCCATTGGTTCCCATGGGTGTCTTGATGGGCTTGGCATCCTTCATTCCAAACTTGTTTAGAATGTCTTGAATATACTTTGTTTGGCTAATGAAGGTGCCCTCTTTGAGTTGCTTCACTTGAAATCCCAAGAAGTATTTCAACTCCCCCATCATTGACATCTCGAATTTCTTTATCATGATCCTACTAAATTCCTCACATGTAGATTCGTTAGTGGACCCAAATATAATATCATCAACATAAATTTGGCATACAAACAAATCATTGTCAAGAGTTTTAGTAAATAGAGTAGGATCGGCCTTTCCGACTTTGAAGCCATTAGTGATAAGGAAATCTCTTAGGCATTCATACCATGCTCTTGGGGCTTGCTTGAGCCCATAAAGCGCCTTAGAGAGTTTGTACACATGGTTAGGGTACTCACTATCTTCAAAGCCGGGAGGTTGCTCAACATAGACCTCTTCCTTAATTGGTCCATTGAGGAAGGCACTTTTCACGTCCATTTGATAAAGCTTGAAGCCATGGTAAGTAGCATAGGCAAGTAATATACGAATTGACTCAAGCCTAGCTACAGGTGCATAGGTTTCACCGAAATCCAAACCTTCGACTTGTGAATATCCTTTGGCTACAAGTCGGGCTTTGTTCCTTGTCACCACACCATGCTCGTCCTGCTTGTTGCGGAACACCCACTTGGTTCCTACAACATTTTGATTAGGACGTGGGACCAAATGCCATACCTGATTCCTAGTGAAGTTGTTGAGCTCCTCTTGCATCGCCACCACCCAATCCGAATCTTGAAGTGCTTCCTCTACCCTGTGTGGCTCAATAGAGGAAACAAAAGAGTAATGCTCACAAAAAATGTGCAACATGAGATCTAGTGGTTACCCCCTTATGAATGTCGCCTAGGATGGTGTCGACGGGGTGATCTTGTTGGATTGCTTGGTGGACTCTTGGGTGTGGTGGCCTTGGTTCTTCATCCTCCTTGTCTTGATCCTTTGCATCTCCCCCTTGATCATTGCCGTCATCTTGAGGTGGCTCATCTTGTTGATCTTCTCCTTCATCAACTTGAGCCTCATCCTCATTTTGAGTTGGTGGAGATGCTTGCGTTGAGGAGGATGGTTGATCTTGTGCATTTGGAGGCTCTTCGGATTCTTTAGGACACACATCCCCAATGGGCATGTTCCTTAACGCGATGCACGGAGCCTCTTCATCACCTATCTCATCAAGATCAACTTGCTCTACTTGAGAGCCATTAGTTTCATCAAACACAACGTCACAAGAAACTTCAACTTGTCCAGTGGACTTGTTAAAGACTCTATATGCCCTTGTGTTTGAATCATATCCTAGTAAAAAGCCTTCTACAGTCTTAGGAGCAAATTTAGATTTTCTACCTCTTTTAACAAGAATAAAGCATTTGCTACCAAAGACTCTAAAATATGAAATATTGGGCTTTTTACCGGTTAGGAGTTCGTATGATGTCTTCTTGAGGATTCGGTGTAGATACAATCGGTTGATGGCGTAGCAGGCGGTGTTGACCGCCTCGGCCCAAAACCGATTCGAAGTCTTGTACTCATCAAGCATGGTTCTTGCCATGTCCAATAGAGTTCTATTCTTCCTCTCCACTACACCATTTTGTTGTGGGGTGTAGGGAGAAGAGAACTCATGCTTGATGCCCTCCTCCTCAAGGAAGCCTTCGATTTATGAGTTCTTGAACTCCGTACCGTTGTCGCTTCTAATTTTCTTAATCCTTAAGCCGAACTCGTTTTGAGCCCGTCTCAAGAATCCTTTTAAGGTCTCTTGGGTATGAGATTTTTCCTGCAAAAAGAACACCCAAGTAAAGCGAGAATAGTCATCCACAATAACTAGATAGTACTTACTCCCGCCGATTCTTATGTAAGCAATCGGGCCGAATAGATCCATGTGTAGGAGCTCAAGTGGCCTGTCAGTCGTCATGATGTTTTTGTGTGGATGATGAACACCAACTTGCTTCCCTGCTTGACATACGCTACAAATCCTTTCTTTCTCAAAATGAACATTTTTGTTAGTCCCAAAATGTGTTCTCCCTTTAGAAGTTTGTGAAGATTCTTCATTCCAACATGTGCTAGTCAGCGATGCCAGAGCCAGCCCATGTTAGTCTTAGCAATTAAGCAAGTGTCGAGTTCAGCTCTATCAAAGTCTACTAAGTATAGCTGACCCTCTAACACTCCCTTAAATGCTATTGAATCATCACTCCTTCTAAAGACAGTAACACCTACATCTGTGAAAAGACAGTTGTAGCCCATTTTGCATAATTGAGATACGGAAAGCAAATTGTAATCTAAGGAATCTACAAGAAAAACATTGGAAATTGAATGGTCAGGAGATATAGCGATTTTACCCAATCCTTTGACCAAACCTTGATTTCCATCCCCGAATGTGATAGCTCGTTGGGGATCTTGGTTTTTCTCGTAGGAGGAGAACATCTTCTTCTCCCCTGTCATGTGGTTTGTGCACCCGCTATCGATGATCCAACTTGAGCCCCGGATGAATAAACCTACAAAACAAGTTTAGTTCTTGACTTTAGGTACCCAAATGGTTTTGGGTCCTTTGGCATTAGACACAAGAACTTTGGGTACCCAAACACAAGTCTTTGACCCCTTGTGCTTGCCCCCAACATATTTGGCAACTACTTTGCCGGCTTTGTTAGTTAAAACATAAGATGCATCAAAAGTTTTAAATGAAATGTCATGATCATTTGATGCACTAGGAGTTTTCTTCTTAGGCAATTTAGCACGGGTTGATTGCCTAGAGCTAGATGTCTCACCCTTATACATAAAAGCATGATTAGGGCCAGAGTGAGACTTCCTAGAGTGAATTCTCCTAATTTTGCTCTCGGGATAACCGGCAGGGTATAAAATGTAACCCTCGATATCCTGAGGCATGGGAGCCTTGCCCTTAACAAAATTAGATAATCTTTTAGGAGGGGCATTAAGTTTGACATTGTCCCCCTTTTGGAAGCCAATGCCATCCTTTATGCCAGGGCGTCTCCCACTATAGAGCATGCTTCTAGCAAATTTAAACTTTTCATTTTCTAAGTCATGCTCGGCAATTTTAGCATCTAATTTAGCTATATGATCATTTTGTTGTTTAATTAAAGCCATATGATCATGAATAGCATCAATGTTAATGTCTCTACATCTAGTGCAAATAGTGACATGCTCAGTGGTAGATGTAGAGGGTTTGCAAGAATTAAGTTCAACAATCTTAGCACGCAAAATGTCATTGTTTTCTCTAAGATCGGACATGGAAGCATTGCAAACATCTAATTCTTTAGCCTTAGTAAGCAACTTTTCATTTTCAATCCTAAGGCTAGCAAGAGAGATGTTTAATTCTTCAATCTTAGCAAGCAAATCAACATCATCATTTCTAAGATTGGGAATTGAAACATCACAAGCATTTGAATCAACCTTAGCAATTAATCTAGCATTCTCATTTCTAAGGTTGGCAATTAAATCATGTGATGTGCCTAGCTCACTAGTTAATTTTTCACATTTTTCAACTTCTAGAGCGTAAGCATTTTTAACCTTAACATGCTTTTTGTTTTCCTTGATTAGAATGTCCTCTTGGGTGTCCAAGAGTTCATCCTTTTCATGAATGGCACTAATTAATTCATTCAAATTTTCTTTTTGTTGCATGTTTAGGTTGGCAAAAAGGGTACGCTATCCTCTTCATCACTAGCATTATCTTCATCACTAGAGGATACATATTTAGAGGATGATTTAGATTTTACCTTCTTCCTTTTGTCGTCCTTTGCCATAAGGCACTTGTGGCCGACGTTGGGGAAGAGAAGACCCTTGGTGACGGCGATGTTTGCGGCGTCCTCATCGGAGGAGGAGTCGGTGGAGCTCTCGTCGGAGTCCCACTCCCGGCAAACATGGGCGTCGCCGCCCTTCTTGTAGTATCTCTTCTTCTCCTTTCTTCTCCCCTTCTTGTCGTCGCCCCTGTCACTATCACTAGATAATGGACATTTAGCAATGAAATGACCGGGCTTACCACACTTGTAGCAAACTTTCTTGGAGCGGGGCTTGTAATCCTTCCCCCTCCTTTGTTTAAGGATTTGGCGGAAGCTCTTGATGATGAGCGCCATCTCCTCATTGTCGAGCTTTGAGGCGTCGATTGGTTGTCTACTTGATGTAGACTCCTCCTTCTTCTCCTCCGTTGCCTTGAATGCGACCGATTGTGCTTCGGGCGTGGAGGGGCCATCTAGCTCGTTAATTTTCTTTGAGCCTTTGATCATCAATTCAAAGCTCACAAAGTTTCCTATCACTTCCTCGGGAGTCATTAGTGTATATCTAGGATTACCACGAATTAATTGAACTTGAGTAGGGTTAAGAAAAACAAGTGATCTAAGAATAACCTTAACCACTTCGTGGTCATCCCATTTCTTGCTCCCGAGGTTGCGCACTTGGTTCACCAATGTTTTGAGCCGGTTGTACATGTCTTGTGGCTCCTCCCCTTGGCGAAGACGGAAGCGACCGAGCTCCCCCTCGATCGTCTCCTGCTTGGTGATCTTGCTCACCTCGTCTCCTTCGTGCGCGGTTTTTAGCACGTCCCAAATCTCCTTTGCGCTCTTCAACCCTTGCACCTTATTATACTCCTCTCGACTTAGAGAGGCGAGGAGTATAGTGGTGGCTTGGGAGTTGAAGTGTTGGATTTGGGCCACTTCGTCCTCATCATAATCTTCATCCCCTACGGATGGTACCTGTACACCAAACTCAACAACATCCCATATACTTTTGTGGAGTGAGGTTAGGTGATATCGCATCATATCACTCCACCTAGCATAATCTTCACCATCAAACATTGGTGGTTTGCCCAATGGGACGGAAAGTAATGGCGTATGTTTAGAAATGCGAGGATAGCGTAGGGGGATCTTACTAAACTTCTTGCGCTCATGGCGCTTAGAAGTTACGGACGGAGTGTCGGAGCCGGAGGTGGATGGCGATGAGGTGTCGGTCTCATAGTAGACCACCTTCCTCATCTTCTTCTTGTCACCGCTCCGACGCGACTTGTGTGAAGGAGATTTCTTCTCCTTCCCTTTCCCTTTGTTGTGGGACTCTTCCGATGAAGCCTTCCTGTGGCTTGTAGTGGGCTTGTCGCCGGTCTCCATTTCCCTCTTGGCGTGATCTCCCGACATCACTTCGAGCGGTTAGGCTCTAATGAAGAACCGTGCTTTGATACCAATTGAAAGTCGCCTAGAGGGGGGTGAATAGGGCGAATCTGAAATTTACAAACTTAATCACAACTACAAGCCGGGTTAGCGTTAGAAATATAAACAAGTCCGAGAGAGAGGGCACAAAACAAATCGTGAGCGAATAAAGAGCGAGACACGATGATTTGTTTTACCGAGGTTCGGTTCTTGCAAACCTACTCCCCGTTGAGGTGGTCACAAAGACCGGGTCTCTTTCAACCCTTTCCCTCTCTCAAACGGTCCCTCGGACCGAGTGAGCTTCTCTTCTCAATCAAACAGAACACAAAGTTCCCGCAAGGACCACCACACAATTGGTGTCTCTTGCCTTGGTTACAATTGAGTATGATCACAAGAAGAATGAGAAAGAAGGAAGCAATCCAAGCGCAAGAGCTCAAATGAACACGACAAATCACTCTCTCTAATCACTAAAGCTTTGTGTGGAGTTGGGAGAGGATTTGATCTCTTGGGTGTGTCTTGTATTGAATGCTAGCTCTTGTAAGGTGTAGAAGAGTGGAAAACTTGGATGCCAATGAATGTGGGGTGGTTGGGGTATTTATAGCCCCAACCACCACAAAGTGGCCGTTGGAAGGCTGCAGTCGCATGGCGCACCGGACAGTCCGGTGCGCCACCGGACACTGTCCGGTGCGCCAGCCACGTCAGCAGACCGTTGGAGTTCGACCGTTGGAGCTCTGTCTTGTGGGCCCGCCTGGCTGTCCGGTGGTGCACCGGACTAGCCCTGTAGGCTGTCCGGTGTGCCACCCGCGCGTGCTCTGCTCCTCTGCGCGCGTAGGCGCGCATTTAATGCGTTGCAGTCGACCGTTGCGCGCGAAGTAGCCGTTGCTCCGCTGTCACACAGGACAATCCGGTGTGCACCGGACACTGTCCGGTGACTCACCGGACAGTCCGGTGAATTTTAGAGGAGCGGATTTCCGAAGCTGGCGAGTTCAGAGTCGCTCTCCCTTGGGGCACCGGACACTGTCCGGTGGTGCACCGGACAGTCCGGTGAATTATAGCGGAGCACCTCTGAGAATTCCCGAAGGTGAGGAGTTTAGCTTGGAGTCCCCTGGTGCACCGGACACTGTCCGGTGGCACACCGGACAGTCCGGTGCGCCAGACCAGGGCACACTTCGGTTATCCCTTGCTCTCTTGTTTGAACCCTTTTCTTGGTCTTTTTATTGGCTTATTGTGAACCTTTGGCACCTGTAGAACTTATGGACTAGAGCAAAGTAGTTAGTCCAATTATTTGTGTTGGGCAATTCAACCACCAAAATCAATTAGGAAATAGGTGTAAGCCTAATTCCCTTTCAACTGCTAAATGGGAAAAAGCTAGATGTCTCCTTCTTCTGGGTGTTTGGATGCAAATGCTACATCTACAAGAAACACCATCACCTAGGGAAGTTTCAAAGACATTGTGATATTGGTTTTCTATTGGGTTATTCATTGAAGTCCAAAGCATATCGAGTATTCAATCATGCCACTGGCGTGGTAGAAGAAACATATGATGTGGAATTTGATGAGACTAATGGCTCCCAAGGAGCACTTGAAAATCTTGATGATGTAGGTGATGAGCCACTTAGGGAAGCAATGAAGAACATGCCAATTGGAGCTATCAAACCAAAAGAAGATGAAGAAGAGGTGCAAAACATTGATAGGCCTTCTTCATCAAATGTACCACAAGATGATGAAAAAGATGAGAGGCATGCAAATGAAGATACATTTGTCTCTCATGAACAAGCAAGGGTACAAGCCGAAGATGTTGATGCTCTAGGATCTTCTTCCCAAGTGGTTGACAGGAGAAATTCATCACTACTTCAAGCTCATCCTCAAAACCAAATCATTGGGAGTCCTTCACAAGGGGTTATTACTCGATCACATAGACATGCTTCTTTTATTGAACTTCACTCCTTTGTTTCTTGTGTTGAGCCTACATGTATAGATGAGGTGCTATAGGATCCGGACTGGGTGAACGCCATGCATGAAGAACTTAATAACTTCACCTGTAACCAAGTTTGGATCCTGGAGAAGCCCCCACAAGATGCAAGAATCATTGGAACAAAGTGGGTGTTTAGAAACAAACAAGATGATCAAGGTGTGATTGTAAGGAACAAGGCAAGACTTGTTGCAAAGGGATTCTCTCAAGTTGAAGGCTTAGATTTTAGATAGACCTTTGCACCGGTTGCTCGACTGGAAGCCATCCGTATCCTACTCGCATATGCATCATGCTATGATATAAAGCTTTATCAAATGGATGTAAAAAGTGCATTTTTAAATGGCTTCATAAATGAACTTGTATATGTTGAGCAACCACCTGGATTTGAAGACCCTAGATATCCTAACCATGCCTACAAGTTGTCCAAGGCGCTATATGGGCTAAAGCAAGCTCCAAGGGCTTGGTATGAGCATCTTCACGACTTCCTCATCGAAAAGGGCTTCAAGATCGGGACCGTCGACACAACTCTATTCACAAAGAAACATAACAGTGATATTTTCATTTGTCAAGTATATGTTGATGACATAATCTTTGGCTCGACAAATGACTATCATTGCAAGGAATTTGGTGAGTTGATGTCGAAGGAGTTCGAGATGTCAATGATTGGTGAGCTAACTTACTTCCTCGGCTTTCAAGTCAAGCAAATGAAAGATGGTAAATTTCTCTCACAAGATAAGTATACTAAAGACTTGTTGAAAAGGTTCAACATGAAGAAGTGCAAACCAATCAAGACACCTATGCCAACAAATGGACATCTCGACCTAGATGAGGGAGGTAACCCGGTTAATCAAACTCTCTACCGTTCCATGATTGGTAGTTTATTGTATCTTACCGCATCTAGACCCGATATCATGTTTAGTGTCTCCATGTGTGCTAGATTTCAATCTAATCCTAAGAAATCTCATCTTCGTGCTGTTAAAAGAATTCTTACGTATCCCAGGCACACCCCAAGCGTTGGTCTGTGGTATCCCAAAGGAGCTACTTTTGACTTAATTGGCTATTCCGATTCGGATTATGCCGGTTGCAAAATTGATAGAAAAAGTACTTCTGGGGGTGCCATTTTCTTGGGAGATCACTAGTATCATGGACATCCAAAAAGCAAAATAGTGTTGCCTTGTCAACCGTTTAAGCGGAATACATTGCCGCGGGTGCTTGTTGCACACAAATTTTATATATGAAACAAACTCTTCTAGACTATGGCGTAGTTCTAGAAAAGGTACTATCGGAGAGGGAATTCTCCGGCCGGGTGGCGGAATGCACCCGCCCTAAATCCTAAGATGAGGAAGGGGCTTAAGCGTTTTGCCTATCTTGCTAAGCGATCACCGAGCACATGAACACGCGAGGATTTAGAGTGGTTTGGGCCACCGGAGCGTAATACCCTACTCCACTGTGTGTTGGATTGCTGTGGAAGCTTGAGTGTTGAGAGTCTAAGTCTAAGCTTGGTAAAAAAGAGCCTCCCCTTGTAACATTGCATGCCTCCCCTTTTATAGCTAAGGGGGGCATGTACAAGGGTACTGAGCCCCGACATGTGGGCCCAGGAACATAACAGATGTAGTACTTGGAGCTACTAATGTTTGCTGTTGGAGCAATCTTCTTGTGCCCTGACGTCTGAGATCTACGTAGCCTCGGCGTGCAGGGGAAGCTTCTCGTATAAGGGATGATGAGCACAGTGCGCCGTGCAGCACGGGCGCACTGTTTGACAATGGACTGGACAGGTGCGCCATCTGCAGGATGGCCCTGGCGCCGCCTGCCAGCGGAGTGGACAGGACACATTAAATGCTGAGGGGGCACATCGCCTGTCAGCAGGGTGGACAGACGACGCGTCCTCTCCACAATAAATACAGAGACCGTGCGGCCTAGAGGCCTTACGTCAAGCTCCGCCCGTTGGCTTATGTCACGGGCAACAAGCCACGTGGCAGCATCAGGTCTTCGCCTGAGCGGGGAGCGCAAGCGCACAGGATAAGGCCTGGACACGTGTCAGTACCGGACCCTTGCTTATGCCAGGGTCTCCCCTGTCCTTGGACCTTGTTGTGGACCGGACCTTACTCGGAGGGATCTGGACCCCATCCAAGGGACCCGACATGCTTACTTGGGAGTCCCCGGCCGTAATCGGGGGTCCGGTGCTCCCTCGCGAAGGTTCGGTCCAACTGATACATCCTGGGATGTATCATCTTTTCTCGCCACGTGGTGCCCCTTGAGCCGCCCACGTGGTGAGGTCAGGTGTTGTTCGTCGTGCGGCTAGGGAATGTCGTACAGGCACCGCGTCTTCATACTGTAGTAGGGGGTACCCCTGATTCAGGGTACCGACAGTGGCCCCCGGGCCCGCCTCAGGGGAGGATACGAGCCTGCAGGGGGGACTAAAGTCTGATTGGCGATTGGCTCGCTGCCCCTGCGTGCCCGTTGATGCAATTATTGCCGGTCCACCCATGGTCACGCCGACTGCCATGCCTGTCCCCGCGGCTGACTGACCCATGACCTCCGCACTTAATATCTTTGTTGGGCCATGCACGGGGTGCCTCGAGTCGCTGCATTGGTTTTGAAAATTTATCTTCTCTGTCTTCTGCGATGGCCCCGAGGAGACGCGGTATTGGCGCGAGCGGCGGTGTGACTTCTCTGCACCCAGAAACCGGCGCGCCGGGTGCATGACATGTGGGCCTGGGCCCCCATGCCAGAGGTTGGACCGCTGGCGCGCATCAGGGGAGACCTTGCCCGTGACGCTTCAGGGCGTGAGCGGGGAAATCTACCTTTAAAAAGGGGTTCACGACTCGAGTAGCAGCCATGCCTTGCTTCTCTCCCACTCGCGGCGTCCTTTCGCCTCCGAGCTCTCTGCACCCGTTTGCCTTCAAGGTCTCTGCTTCGCGTTGCCGTAGTTTGCCATGGCCTTGTGACTTCATCCCAAGCACGCCCAAACTGAGTGAGTGCTCGAAATGGTATACCACCTGCTTGGATGGAATGCGCCGACGCTCGGTGGAAGGATTAGCGCCGGCGTCATCCACTCCAATGAGTTTGCCGCTAGAGAGTTCGTGCCTTTTGTCCTCCCTAGCGGGCCGATGCTACCGGTCTTGTCTTCCCTCTACTTGAGGTGCGCGGCCTTGTGGGAGCGGCGCTCTTCCACCGGTGCTTGGCTTCAAGGATGTTCATCAGCCTCGCGGTGGTGGGGAGTGAGCTGAGCCGCGGCTTCGCCTCCCACATGGGCTGGTGCCCACCTCTTTCTCCAGCATTCGGAGGAAAAGGATGATCACCAGCCTTGTGAAGGAGGCGAACTTCGGTTACACGGTCTCAGCCAGACCGCAAGCACTGCCTTCTGCCGTGCTCCTAGCTCCATGGCTTGGATGGTCTTGTCCTCACCCCTGTAGGGGGACAGAGGCGAGGACATATTCGCCATGGCACACACGCTGAGGTGGTCGCCACCGCTGGGGAGGCTGCCCGGCGCAGAGGTGGTCGCCGCCGCTGGTGAGGCTGCCCGTTGCAGAGGTGGTTGCCTCTGCTGGTGAGCCGCTCGGAGCTGAGGTAGTCGTCGCCGCTGGCGAGCCGTCGGTGCAGAGGTGGTCGCTGCCGTCGGTGCAGAGGTGGTCGCCTCCGCTGGCGAGCCGCTCAGAGCTAGCTACCCACGTGGCCCTACTGGTGTGGAGGTAGTTCATACCTGTAGAGTAGAGATGGAGCTAGGACTCCACTTGAAGGAGGATGTAATACTTTTGCTTTTTGTAAGGTACTTTTGAGTACTATTTATCAAGCAGTATTAGCACTTATCTGTGTACCACTTGTCCCTATTGTGTGTGGTGTAACCGATTCCTCCTTGGTACCTAGCCCCCAGGATGTAGGCTCAATTTGTCGAGGCTGCAGACTAGCATACCTAAGAAAGAGTTGGCAATGGC
Source organism: Zea mays (assembly GCF_902167145.1). Lineage (NCBI taxonomy): Eukaryota > Viridiplantae > Streptophyta > Magnoliopsida > Poales > Poaceae > Zea > Zea mays. The sequence goes on along the minus strand of NC_050097.1, from coordinate 153,335,986 downwards.
CCCCAGGAGGTAGTCTCGACTGGGACCTGGGCCTGCACACAGCTTCGGCTAGGGAGCGTTAGTAGTACACCCACATGACCCGCCATCTGACACTAGCCATCCTTTGATACATGCTCGGGACCTACAGGGTCTAGTCTGGGAGGCCAAGTTGTGCGTCCGGGCCCCCTAGATGGTGGTTCTAGGTACTAGGGCACCCGTCACAGAGTGGTGGAGCGTGCAGGCCCACGGTACGGAACCAGGCTGAGCGGCTACACGGGCTCCGGACCACCCCAGGAGACAAGTGTCCATTCTCTAGTTCCGGACCCCAGGTTGCCGGACCCACAGGACTTATAGCTCCAAATACTAGGGTACCCGTCACGAAGTGGTGGAGTGTGCAGGCTTTCGGGTACGGGACCAGGCTAAGCGGCCACACAGGCTTCGGACCACCCCATGGAATGGGCTCCCGTTCTCTAGAACCAGCTCCCAGGCTGTCGGGCCCTCCTGCTTTCGCAGAGAGGTCCTAAACTGCAAGCCTGGCTGTTCATTTCGCATGTCATTATGTCTGATGGAAAGGGAACTGTTTGGGTGGGTTAGATAAAATAATATCTTGAAAACTGCAAGGTAAGACCATGGAGCAGTAGGATAAACTATCATAGAGGCACATCTGAGGAGGTAAATCTTTTCTTTATAACTTGTCATGCATGGGTGCAGACCAACAGGCCGGGCTTATGAGGGCAGACCTCACCGGGTTGGAGTACACGTATGCGTTACCTAGTTACAAAAGGGAGAAAAATTCGACCCCTCAGACTTGCTCCTATGGATAGATTTTACAGAGATGCTCCAGTGGCCAGGAAGAGGCACTCCTTCAGTCATAGCAAGATAGTTACCCCCGGGTCGGCGTATTCCTGTCACCTTGAAGGGTCCTTCCCAGCTAGGGGAGAGTTGCGGAGCCCTTCTTGGATTGGTACCTGCCGTAGGACTAGGTCCCGACCCTGGGTTCCCATCTGCGTTTGATGAGGGAGTCCTCGTCCTCGTGCTGTAGCCATTTCTGCATGGACTTGTCAGAAGCCTGGACCCATGGGGAGTCCAGAACGGTTTTCGGGGGAAGGCAGGCTTCGGCCCCATAGACCGAGGAGCACGGGGTCCCTCTGGGGTCCATCTAGTTGTCCCCACCAGAGTAGGAGCCTCCGGCAAAGACATCCTTCAGGCCCCCCTCGAGTGACTGATACCCGAGGTCCCGTTCAGCCGCGACCACCTCACCGTCGTTGACCTTTTCTTTGTCAGGTCGGCGACGAGGTGGGGAGCCATCCTTGGAGGACTGCTCGCGCCGCTCGCTGGCGTGTTTCGCGATGTCAATGATCTCGCGACACTCCGTGGCGCTGTGGTGACCGTTGGGGTGCATAGGGCTTGAGCCGCTGTTACCCCTCTGCGGCCGTGGGCGTTTGTTGTGGTCGCCCCGACCCCCGGTCGCGGCTGCAACGACTAGAGCGGTGGACCGCGGCTTCTGGTAGTCGCGGTCCTTCTTCTTTTTCTTCTTACTGTCCCGGGGGACAACACCCGAGCCACCCAACTGGGCAGCCCCGGTTTGTGGGGCCGAGTGCCATGCACGGCCCTCGGCGGCTCTGGCGCATTTGTCGGCCAGAGCAAAGAGTGTGGGGATAGTCTCCACGTCATACATGGCCAACTTCTCCAACATTTTCTCATCACGTACTCCCTGGCGGAAGGCCGTGATTATGGAAGCATCAGAAATGCAAGGTATAGTACCTCGCACCTTGGTGAAGCGGGAGATGAACGTCCGGAGAGTCTCCCCGGGCTCCTGCCTTACCGCGTGGAGGTGGGCCTCCACACCGTGCTGCTGGCAAGCGCTGGCAAAGTTCGCAACAAATCGTGCGCAGAGCTCTTCCCAGGAGTAGATTGACCCTGGGGTGAGGTTCATGAGACAAGTCCGGGCAGGTCCAGACAAGGCGACATGAAAATATGTCGCCATCACAGCGGTGTTTCCACCTGCTGCTGTGATAGCGGTGATGTACACCTGCAGGAATTCCGACGGGTTTGACGTACCATCGTACTTTTCTGGCAGGTGTGGCCGAAACTTGGATGGCCATGACGCCGCGCGGAGATGATCCACGAGAGCGGTGCAGCCTACGCTGGCCAAGGGGACACCCGCTTGGGACCAGGTGCCCATTGGGGCCTGCGGTGCTACCGCAGTGAAGTCTTGATCGAGGTTGCGACCCTCGACGTTTTGGCGGCGCTCGTGCGCCCTCTCTAAAGAGACCTGAGCGTCCTCTCCCGCACGCCTACGGTTGAGTTCTGCCCGGAGGTCGTTGGTCTGTGCACCCCTCACTGAGGGTGAGCGCACGACGCCGACGCCTCATGTTGGCACCGGGATGACCATGGCCTCGACCTGGTCAAGGTAGAATGTGCCATGCCGAGCAGTTGGTTGATGTCGTCCTACCACTGCTTCATGGCCCCCGGTGAGGCCGTGGAGCTTAGAGGGTGACGCAGCAACTCCCTGGCTGCTGACAATGCTCCCGAAGCCACCCTCGACGGAGTCCAGGATGTCTGCGCAGTTGTATGCTGCCGTGCAGCGTGCACAGCAGCAGTGCCCAGCACTAGGCAGTTGGGAACCTGTGGCATGGAAGAAACAACTTCTTCCTCCACCAGGAAATCCGTTGAAGTCTCGGCGCGGTGCTCCACGATTTGCACCATCATGCTGAGCGAGGAAAGCAAAAACCTAATGCCAAGCCCCTACCTAGCGCGCCAAATGTCGGAGAGGGAATTCTCTAGCCGGGTGGCGGAATGCACCCGCCCTAAATCCTAAGATGAGGAAGGGGCTTAAGCGTTTTGCCTGTCTTGCTAAGTGTCGGCGTTTCGACCCCGGGGGTCCCTGGACCGACGAGTAAATTTGTCGCTGCGTGTCCCAACCCAGATGGGTTGGCACGAGATGGAACACAAGGGAGAAACACGGCTCGTGTTATCCTGCGCCAGGGGGGTGTGCTCGTAGTAGGGGTTACAAGCGTTCGCGCGAGAGAGAGAGAGTGAGCCTGTTCGTCAACTCGTTCTCCCGTGCGACCCTTGCGCATGAAGGCCCTGGACTTTCCTTTTATAGATGCAACGAGAGGGTCTAGGTGTACAATGGGGGGGGGGTGTAGCTAGGCGCTAACGTGTCTGGCAGAGAGGTGCCTGAGCCCTGTGTACATGCCAACGTGGCTATCGGAGAGGTGCTAGAGCCCTGTGTACGCGGTATCGTGGCCGTCGGAGGAGTGCCTGAGCCCTGTAGAAGCACAGCTGTCGGTGCTGCTGGGATCTTGCTGACGTCTCCTTGCTTCCGTAGAGGGCTGAGAACCACTGTCGTCATGGACGCACGTGGGGAGCCATCATTACTTGTTACCGGGGCGAGCCAGATGGGACGTCGGTCTTGTTCCCCCGTAGCCTGAGCTAGCTAGGGGTAGGGTAATGATGTATCCCTCGTGGCGCGGTCGGTTCGAGCCCAAGGTCGGGCAAGGCGGAGACTCCTCTTGAGGCCGAGGTCGGGGTTGGGCGAGGACGCAATTCCTCCCGAGGCCGAGGTTGAGGCCGAGCCCTGGGGTCGGGCGAGGCGGAGACCACCTTCCGAGGCCGAGGTTGAGGCCAAGCCCTGGGGTCGGGCAAGGCGGAGCTTCCTGTTGCGCCTGAGGCTAAACTTGGCTGTTGTCAGCCTCACCCTGGTGGGTGGCACAGCAGTCGGGGTGGGGCGAGCGGCGCTGTTTTCCTGTCAGGTCGGTCAGTGAAAGGGCGAAGTGACTGCGGTCACTTCGACCTTGCCGACTGAGGCACGTGTGTCAGGATAAGGTGTTAGGCGATCCTCGCATTGAATGCTCCTGTGATACGGTCGGTTGGAGAGACGATTTGTCCAAGGTTGCTTCTCGATGAAGCCTGCCTAAGTTGGGCCTCGGGCGTGCCGAGGGTGTGCCCACTGCCTGAGGAGGTCCTCGGGCGAGACGTAACTTCGTCCGGGACTACAGTTCCCGCCCGAGGCTAGGCCCAGGCGAGGTGAGATCGCGTCCCTTGGGTAGACGAAGCCTTGACCTGAATCGTGCCCATCAGTCTCTGCAGCTTGTGCTGATGGTGGTTACCAGCCGTGTTTAGGAGTGTTGAGGGTACCCCTAATTACGGTACCCGACAGTAGCCCCCGAGCCTCAAAGGGAGTGTTGGTACTCGCTTGGAGGCTTTTGCCGCACTTTTTTGCGAGGGGACCGGCCTTTCTCGGTTACACTTTGTTCTGGTAGGTGCGCGCGAGCGCACCCGCCGGGTGTAGCCCCCGAGGCCTCGGAGGAGTGGTTTGACTCCTCTGAGGTCTTAATGCCTTTCGTGACGCCTCGGCCGGCCTGGTTGTTCCCTCATGCGGTCTGGCCGTAGCCCGGGTGCATGGTCAGGTTCTGAGTTTTTAGGCTGGTTTGTTGACGCTGTCAACGGTTTGGCCGTAGCCGGGTTTTGCGAGAGCAGCCCCCGAGCCTCTGCACGGAGCGAGAGGACGATCAAGGACTGTCTCGACTTTTATTATACGCCCCTTCGTCGCCTTTCCGCAAGGAAGAAGGGGGGAAAGCGCCATGTTGCCCTCGAAGGGCGCCGAACATGGTGTCTCCAGTGAGTTGCTAACGGGTGATCCGAGTGGATGCATGTGCCCCGTTCGATAAGGGTCGGCTAGTGACCCACAGGCGCGCTCCAAAAGTACCTGCCGGACCCGGACCCGTTCGATAGGGTCCGAGGGATCGATGCCTCCCTCTGGTGGGATTCCGTTACAAAATCGCTCCTGCTGGTCTCGGAAATGTCCTAGGGTACCTCAGGAGCGTAGCCTGAGCCTCGGCCATGTAACAGACGTACCTAGAGTCATCCCTCGCTCTGCGTGCTCTGGGGCGGCTGTCGAACCCTTCCAAGGGGACAACCTTCGAACCCCTGATCAGTAGTGGGCGCGAAGCCCGAGTGCTCTGGGGCGACTGTCGAACCCTTCCGAGGGGCCAACCTTCGAACCCCTGATCAGTAATGAGCTTGAAGCCCGAGTGCTCTGAGGTGGCTGTCGAACCCTTCCGAGGGGCCAGCCTTCGAACCCCTGATCAGTAGGAGGGCTCAGGGCCCGCTTCCTTCGCGGAGAAGGATCCCTTTCGAAATATCCCCTTTCCTAGTCCCTATAGCAAGAGAGAGAAAGGGGAAGAGGAAAAGGATATGAATTTAAATGGTGTGGCACACCTTTTTTGATGCGGTCATCATGGCGGAGGCGAAACGACGCCCGCTTCGCCTGCCAAAGGTGTCGCTTGCCCTGCCGAGGAGTTAATGCGACGGGACGGGCGATTCGCGGGGCGGCCGTTGCGCGTGCTCGAGCCGTTCGAGGAATGGAACACGGGCGCGTCGTCTTCACGCTGTGGGAGAGGGCTCCCCTGCCGCTTCAGGAGGGGACGCGAGCCTGCAGGCGACTTGACCGCTGCTTCCGCTCGTTTGCTGCCGCCATTACTGCCGGTCCACTTTTGGCCATATTGACCGTCGTGCCTCCTCCCGTGGCTGACTGACCCGTGATCGTTGTGCTTGATTGGCACTGTTGGGTCATGCGCAGGGCTGCCTCGAGTCGCGGCACTGGTTCCGCAGTCGAGAAGGCGCGACATTGGCGCAAGTGGCGGTGCGGTTTCTTGCACGTAGTAACCGACGTGCCGGTTACATGACGTGTGGGCCTAGGCCTTCACGCTGACCCACCGGATGCGATGAAGCCGAAAGGGTGCACAACCGTGGTGCGGTTGCACGCCTCCTGCATGGCGGTCCACCCTTTCGCCTGCTGGTTTTAGCGAGAATGGGGGAACGCTTATAACCGTGGGGTGGTTACCTGCTTCGTGCGCAGTGGTTTGGCTCCTTCCGTTTCTGGTCAGCTTGCATGACGTGTGGGACCCAGCCCCCGTGTCGTAGGGGGAGGATCCCGGAGCACGTTGGTGAAGACTTTGCCCGTGACGCTTGAGGATGCGAGTGGGGAGAGCCGCCTTTAAAAAGGGATCGATCCCCCGGGCGGTAGCCATGCCTTCGCACTCCCCTCATGCATCGCGCCCTTCCACCTTTCGAGCCGCCGGATGGGGGGCACCCGCGTTGCCTTCGTCTTGCTGCTGTTGGAGGAGCGCGACGTCGCGGGGGTTGGCACCCTTCAGCCATCGCTTGGCTTCAAGGATTTTCATCATGCAGCCCGGCTGCATTCCCTCACCAATGGTCATTCAGGATGATGACCACCAGTTCGGTGGTGGGGAGAAGCAAGCTGGGCTGTGGCCTCTGCCCCGCCATTAGCTTCAAGGATCTTCATCATCCTTGCTGTGGCGGAGGGTGAGCTGAGCCGGGGTTCTACCTCCTGCATGGGCCGGCAGGCCGCCTCTTCCTTCAACATTCGGGGGAGAGGGCGCTCATCGGCCTCGCGGAGGGGGCGAACATCGACAACACGGGACCGGTCGGCCGTAAGTGTCGTCAGCTCCAGCGTGCCTGGCTCGCTGGCTCAGCTGGCTCTATCGCGGCCTCCGACGCTGCCTCCTGCCGCTTGATCCGGGCGTGGCTGTCCGTCCACCGCACGGGCGACTGTTGCGCTGTGCGCACTGGGGGATCATCCAAGACGTCGCATGCCGCTAGGGCGGCGTTCGTGTTCTTGGATTGTCTTGTCCTCACTCCAGCACGGCGCCTCCGTGCGGAGGCCGGTGCTGGTCCGTCCGCGAGGACTTGAGTGGGAATCTACCGGTGTAGGCTAGGGCGACCGCCATTCGTTGGCATAGCGCCGGTGCGCAGGTGGCCGCTGTCGTCGGTGCTGAGGTGGTGGTCGCCAGAGAAGGTTTCTCCGCCGATGAGACCGTCGGCGCCACCCGCAGTCAGACCTTCGGCTCTTTGGCTTTGATGGCTTGTCCTCGCCCCTCGATTGGGGACGTGGGCGAGGGCCTTGTCACAGCAGCGTCTGCCCTGAGGTCATCACTGCTGCTGTTTAGCCGCCCGAAGCAGAGGTCGTTGTCGCTACTGGTGCAGTGGTCGCCGGCGAGCCACCTGGAGTTTGTTGTCCTGCAGGCCCTCTGGTGTGGAGGTTGTTCATACCCGCGGGAGTGGAACCGGAGTTCCATTTGTAATGGCACCCTGAGTATGGGTGTCTGTTCATTATGGCTGTCGAGGCCTGAATATCTGGGTATTTGGGCGTGAAGCCGTGTTTCTTCCTCATTTCAAGCACTAGGACTCGCCTGTCGGCTAGCTAAACCGCTTAACCGAGTGTGAGTTGCCTTGCACGGAAGGTGACGAGTGAGGTATCCGTATCCCGGAGGCGTAGGAGTCCCTCGGCTCGGTCGGCCTTGCCACTCAAGGCCTCTCTTGCTCAGTTTTAGAACCTTCAGCTGCTCTGCGATGAGCTGGAGCCGGAGGTAGCGGTGTTGGCATGGACAGAGGTGGAGTCGGCTCGAAAAGAGGCTTCGTCAGCCCAGGAGCAGGTGGCTTCCCAGGCCGAGGAGGTGCAGCAGCGGCGGTTGGAGCTTGGCCAGGTCATCCGTGAGCGGGACCAACCCCGGAGTCACGCTGCCGAGGCCGTGAGCCGGGCTGAGGTCCTCGGGGGACAGCTGGCTGAGGCTACGGAGCGGCCAATCGAGGTGTCTGCTCGGGCCGGGGCTCTCGCGAAGACCCGGGCTGCGATGGCCCAAGCGCGGTGCTGACGTCCCCCTTCGAGGTGGAGATCCTTCCGCCCGTGTCGCCGTCCGAGGCCGGGCCAGATTCCGCTGAAGGTGGAAACGACGCCGAGGTTGCTGCTGCTCCCTCTGCCGATGTCTGAACCTGCAGGAACAGTTTGTCTATTGTATGCGTATGTTTTTTGCGGCCGCCGAGGCCTAAACATCTTATTGTCGTGTTATAAAGCTACATTTCCTTTCCTCTTGTTTCGAGTATCAGGACTTGTTCGTCGGTAGCAGAATCGCTTATCCGAGCGAGAGTTACTTTTCGCGGAAGGTGATGAGTGAGGTATTCGTATCCCGGAGGCGTAGGAGTCCCTCGGCTCGGTCGGCCTTGCCGCTTACGTGCACTCTTACTCGTTCGCAGGATTCTGTTATCGATATAGTCGAGAAGGCACGAAAATCATTCTGGCAGAAAAGTTTTCGAGCGTTAGGACTTGTTCGGTAGCAGAATCGCTTATCCGAGCGTGAGTTACTTATCGCGGAAGGTGATGAGTGAGGTATCCGTATCCCGGAGGCGTAGGAGTCCCTCGGCTCAGTCGGCCTTGCCGCTTACGTGTACTCTCGTCGTTTTCAGGATCCCGCTATCGAAGGAGTCGAAAAGCGCGAAAGACGTTCTGGCAAAAAGACTTTTTCCGAGGAAAATTTTGACGCAGAGGGGATTCCCCCCTTCTAGCCCCCGAGGGAGGGTCGGGCTTTGCCGAGGCAAGGCTGACCCTTCCTTGACGGTTAGACTTTATTTGTGTATGTAAAGAGAACGAGGTATATGAACGACTTGAAACATCTTAAGGGTAGAAGCGACGTAGCTGTTGGATGTTCCAAGCGTTGCTATAGACCTCGCCTTGATCGTTGGCCAGCTTGTTTGTCCCGGGCTTCAAAATCATACAAGCTTGTGGTGCCCTCGGGCGTCCTGCCGCAGCCGAAGTACCAAGTCTCCCACCTAGAAGCCTTGGGGCCAAACCCCTCGGGCGTGGTAGCATCGCAGGGACTGCTGATACCGCACCGAGTGTAGCAAGGCCATGTCTCGAGCCTCTTCGAGCTGGTCCAGTGAGTCTTCTCGGCTGGCCTGGTTGCTTCGGTCGTCGTACGCCTTTGTCCTCGGGGAACCGTATTCTTAGTCTGTGGGTAAGATAGCCTCGGCCCCATAGACTAGAAAGAACGGCGAGAAACCCGTAGCTCGGCTTGGCGTCTTCCTCAGACTCCAGACCACCGAGGGTAGCACTTTCATCCACCGCTTGCCAAACTTGTTGAGGTCGTTGTAGATCTTTGGTTTAAGTCCCTGCAAAATCATACCGTTGGCACGCTCCACCTGCCCATTCGTCATGGGGTGAGCTACGGCGGCCCAGTCCACACGGATGTGGTGGTCCTCGCAGAAGTCCAGGAACTTCTTCCCAGTGAACTGTGTGCCATTGTCGATGATGATGGAGTTCAGGACCCCAAAGCGATGGATGATGTTTGTGAAGAATGCCACCGCCTGCTCGGACCTGATGCTGGTTGGGGGTCGGACCTCGATCCACTTGGAGAATTTGTCGATGGCGACCAGCAGGTGCGAGAAGCCCCTGGGTGCCTTCTGCAAGGGACCGACGAGGTCCAGACCCCACACAGCAAACAGCCAGGTGATGGGTATTGTCTGCAGGGCCTGAGCGGGCAGGTGCGTCTGTCTCGCGTAGAATTGACATCCTTGGCAGGAGCGTACAATCCTAGTGGCGTCGGCCACTGCGGTCGGCCAGTAGAAGCCTTGTCAGAAGGCGTTCCCCACGAGGGCTCGAGGTGCTGCATGGTGACCGCAAGCCCTCGAGTGTATTTATTGCAACAGCTCCCGTCCTTCGGTGACGGATATGCATCGTTGGAGAATGCCTGAGGGGCTGTGGTGGTAGAGCTCCTTTTCATCACCTAGTAAGACGAACGACTTGGCGCGCCGCGCTAGTCGTCGAGCTTCAGCCTTGTCGAGGGGTAGCTCTCCTCGGAGGAGATATTCCAGGTACGGGGTCTGCCAGTTCGGGTTAGGCATGACCCCATTCCGCTCTCCCTCAACACGCAGGGCCTCACCCTCGGCGACCGAGGATACCTCGGGCTAGGCCGAAGCCTCCTCGGGTTCGGGCGTGTCGTCGATCTTGATGGAGGGTTGATGTATGTCTCTGGAGAAGACGTCCGGGGGAACCGTTGTCCGCCCCGAGGCTATTTTCGCCAGCTCATCCATAGTCTTGTTGTACCGTCGAGCGATGTGGTTGAGCTCCAGCCCGTAGAACTTGTCTTCCAGGCATCGAACTTCGTCGCAGTAGGCCTCCATCTTCGAGTCGCGGCAGTGGGAGTTCTTCATGACTTGGTCAATGACAAGCTGCGAGTCGCCACGAGCGTTGACGCGCCAAACCCCTAGCTCGATGGCGATGCGCAACCCATTAACCAGAGCCTCGTACTCGACCACGTTGTTTGACGCCGGGAAATGGAGGCGCAACACGTAGCGGAGATGTTTCCCGAGGGGTGAGATGAAGAGCAGGCCAACACCTGCTCCTGTTTTCATTAGTGACCCATTGAAGTACATGGTCCAGAGTTCCGGTTGGATCAGAGCTGTTGGCAATTGGGTGTCGACCCATTCCGCCAGGAAATCCGCCAAGACTTGGGATTTTATGGCCTTCCGAGGGACGAATGAGAGTGTTTCGCCCATGAGCTCCACTGCCCACTTTGCTATCCTACCTGAGGCCTCTCGGCACTGGATGATCTCCCCCAGGGGGAAGGATGACACCACAGTCACCGGATGAGACTCGAAGTAGTGTCACAACTTTCGCCGTGTCAGAATTACTGCATACAGTAGCTTCTGAATTTGCGGGTAGCGGATCTTGGTCTCGGATAGCACTTCACTGATGAAGTAGACCGGCCTCTGGACGAGCAGCGCATGCCCTTCTTCTCGTCTCTCGACTATGATCGCGGCGCTGACCACCTGAGTGGTTGCGGCTACGTAGATCAAGAGGGCTTCTCCCGCAGCGGGGGGCACCAAAATGGGCGCGTTTGTTAGGAGCGCCTTTAAGTTTCTGAGGGCTTCCTCGGCCTCGAGGGTCCAAGTGAAGCGCTCGGCCTTCCTTAAGAGGCGGTACAAGGGTAGGCCTTTTTTGCCGAGGCGCGAGATGAAGCGGCTCAGAGCCGCAAGGCATCCCATGACCCTTTGTACTCCTTTCAAATCTTTGATAGGCCCCATGTTGGTGATGGCCGCGATTTTCTCCGGGTTGGCCTCGATGCCCCGCTCGGAGACGATGAACCCCAGGAGCATGCCTCGGGGGACTCCGAAGACACACTTCTCGGGATTGAGCTTCACGCCCTTCGCTCTCAGGCACTTGAATGTCGTTTCAAGGTCGGAGAGGAGGTCGGAGGCTTTCCTCGTCTTGACAACGATGTCATCGACTTAAGCCTCGACCGTTCAGCCGATGTGCTCTCCGAACACGTGGTTCATGCACCTTTGGTATGTTGCACCTGCATTCCTCAAGCCAAATGGCATAGTAGTATAGCAGTACATGCCAAAAGGTGTGATGAAAGAAGTCGCGAGCTGGTCAGACTCTTTCATCTTGATTTGGTGATAACCTGAATAGGCGTCGAGGAATGACAGGGTTTCGCACCCAGCAGTGGAATCCACAATTTGGTCGATGCGAGGCAGAGGGTAGGGAACCTTCGGACATGCTTTGTTTAGACCAGTGTAGTCTACGCACATCCTCCACTTCCCACCTTTCTTTTTCACAAGCACATGGTTAGCTAGCCATTCAGGATGGAATACCTCTTTGATGAACCCTGCAGCCATTAGCTTGTGGATCTCCTCGCCTATGGCTCTGCACTTTTCTTCGTCGAAATGGCGCAGAGGCTGCTTCACGGGTCGGGCACCGGCTCGAATATCCAGTGAGTGCTCGGCGACATCCCTCGGTATGTCGGGCATGTCCAAGGGACTCCATGCAAAAACTTCGGAGTTTGCGCGGAGAAAGTCGACGAGCACTGCTTCCTATTTGGGGTCGAGCTCGGAGTCGATCCGGACTTGCTTGCAGGCCTCGTTGCTGGGGTCGAGAGGGACGGACTTAACCGCCTCAGCCGGCTCAAAGTTGCCGGCGTGGCGCTTCGCATCAGGCACCTCCTGGGAGAGGCACTCCAGGTCGGCGATGAGGGCCTCGGACTCGGCGAGGGCCTCAGCATACTCCACGCATTCCATGTCGCATTCGTACGCATGGCGGTACGTGGATCCGACGGTGATGACCCCGTTGGGGCCTGGCATCTTGAGCTTGAGGTAGGTGTAGTTGGGGACGGCCATGAACTTGGCATAGCACGGTCTCCCCAGCACCGCGTGGTAGGTCCCTCGGAACCCGACCACCTCAAACGTGAGGGTTTCCCTGCGGAAGTTGGAGGGAGTTCCGAAGCAGATGGGCAAATCGAGTTGCCCAAGGTGGAGGATGCGCTTTCCGGGGATGATCCCGTGAAAGGGCGCCGCACCAGCCCGGATCGTGGACAGATCGATCCCCAAGAGTCCGGGGGTCTCGGCGTAGATGATGTTGAGGCTGCTGCCTCCGTCCATGAGGACCTTGGTGAGCCTGGCGTTGCTGATGACGGGATCGACAACGAGCGGGTACCTTCCTGGGCTCGGCACATAGTCGGGGTGGTCGCCTTGGTCGAAGGTGATGGGCTCGTTGGACCAGTCTAGGTAGACTGGTGCCGTCACCTTTACCGAGCAGACCTCCCGGCGCTCCTGCTTGCGGTGCCGAGCCGAGGCGTTCGCCACTTGCCCACCGTAGATCATGAAACAGCCGTGGACCTCGGGGAACTCCTCTGCCTTGTCGCCCTCCTTCTTGTCGTTGTCTTAGCCTTTGCCATCTCCCGCCGGGGACCCGACTTTATGGAAGTAGCACCGAAGCATGACGCATTCCTCAAGGGTGTGCTTGACGGGACCCTGGTGATAGGGGCACGACTCCTTGAGCATCTTGTCGAACAGGTTGGCCCCTCCAGGAGGCTTCCGAGGGTTCCTGTGCTCGGCGGCAGCGACAAGATCTGCGTCGATGGTGTCACGCTTCGCTTGCGACTTCTTTTTCGCCTTCTTCTTCGCTCCACGCTGGGCGGACGCCTCGGGGACGTCTTCCTGCTGGCGTCCCTAAGGCTAGTTGTCCTTCCAGAAGATGGCTTCGACCGCCTCCTGACCATAGGCAAACTTGGTGGCGATGTCCATCAACTCGCTCGCCTTGGTGGGAGTCTTGCGGCCCAGTTTGCTCACCAGGTTGCGACAAGTGGTGCCGGCGAGGAACGCCCCGATGACATCCGAGTCGGTGATGTTGGGCAGCTCGGTGCGCTGCTTTGAAAACCGTCAGATGTACTCTCGTAAGGATTCCCCTAGCTGCTGGCGGCAGCTTCAGAGATCCCAGGAGTTCCCAGGGCGCACGTACGTGCCCTAGAAATTTCTAGCGAAGGCTCTGACCAGGTCATCCCAGTTGGAGATCTGCGCAGGAGGCAGATGCTCCAGCAAGGCCCGGGTGGTGTCGGAGAGAAACAGGGGGAGGTTGCGGATGATGAGGTTGTCATCGTCCGTTCCACCCAGCTGGCAGGCCAACCAATAGTCCGCAAGCCACAACTCCGGCCTTGTTTCCCCCGAGTACTTGGTGATAGTAGTCGGGGCCCAGAACCGGGTCGGGAACGGCGCCCATCGTATGGCCCGGCTGAAGGCTTGCGGACCTGGTGGTTCGGGCGAGGGGCTCCGATCCTCCTTGCTGTCGTAGCGTACCCCACGCCTGGGGTGGTAGCCTCGGCGCACCTTCTCGTCGAGGCGGGCTCGACGGTCGCGGTGGTGGCGCTCGTTGCCGAGGCGATCTGGGGCTGCAGGTGTCACGTCCCGCGTGCGCCCGGTGTGGACCGAGGCCTCCCGCATGAGTCGGGAAGTCGTTGCGTGATGCTCCGGGGGGCGCCCTTGCCTTCGGGAGGCAGAGCTCTCAGCCTGTCGGACCGCGACATCCTCCAGGAGATTCCTGAGTTCTCCCTAGATACGCCGCCCCTCGGTGGTGGATGGCTCCGGCATCGCTCGGAGTAGTATTGCTGCTGTAGCCAGATTCTGGCCGACCCCGCTGGAGGCCGGAGGCAGCCTTGCCCTGGCATCATCAGCGATACGACGCTGGACGTCCCGGGGCTGATGACGCGCTTCTCCAGCGAGTGCTCGGCCTGCCCACTCCTGCTCGATGTTTTGCCGGAGCTGCACAAGTTGCCCTGCTTCCTCGTCGAGCTTGGCCTGCATCTCGCGGATTGCTCGAGCTGTGTGTCCTGACCCCCCGCAGGGACTGGGACCACAGCTAGCTCCCACAGGATGTCAACGCGAGAAGCAGCCCAGGGGGGTCGTCATCCTCCGGCATACCGAGGTGGTTGCCTTCGTCGTGACCCCCTAAATCGACGTGGAAACATTCGCGCCTTGGGCCACAACCCTCGTCGTCAAGGCTGTGGCCATCATCAGAGCAATCGGAGAGGCAGTAGTCACATGCGGTCATGAAGTCTCGCATGGCACTGGGATTATCGAGCCCGGAGAAATCCCAACCGGAGTCGGGACCGTCCTCTTCCTCGGAACCCAGGGGCCCATAGGTTGAGACGGTCGTCAGTTGGTCCCAAGATGACCACATATGGTACCCCGGAAGGTTAGGATATGCCTTTACGAAAGTGCTCACCGAAGCGGGGTCGCTTGTTGGATCGAAGCTGAATCTAAAAGGCACAGGGTGGAAAACGGACGGTACCTCTTGATCGATGGACGGTGGTGAAGTCGCATCGGGGACGGACTGCACCGTTATCTCAGGTACGAGGCTAACGCCCAGCAAGCCCTTCGCGAGTGTGCTGGCGTCATCTGTCCGCTTGGGGTTGGCATGTTGCAGGGAAACGACACTCGTTGTTGTCTCAGGCGCGAGGACAACGCCCGACATGTCCCCCGCTGGGGTGCCGGCGTCGTCGACTCGCTCGACAGTCGACGTGGTGCCACCTCCTGCCTGGCCACGGTTGTCCCGTCTCCTCCTCCTGTGGCGAGGAGGGTGGCGGGACATACCCGGATGCTGCTCTTCCGCCACGGGGGAAGACGTCGTCGAGTTCGCCACCGCCGGGCGAGCTGACGGCCGTCGTTGTCGTTGTCGCGCTGCGGGGGGAGGAGTACCATGTCGTAGCTGCCGTCGAGGGACATGAACTCGAGACTCCCGAAGCGAAGCATCGTCCCGGGCTAAAGAGGTTGCTGAAGACTACCCATCTGGAACTCAATGGGAAGTTGTTCGTTAACACGCAGCAGGCCCCTACCTGGCGCGCCAACTGTCGGTGTTTCGACCCCGGGGGGTCCCTGGACCGACGAGTAAATTTGTCGCTTCGTGTCCCAGCCCAGATGGGTTGGCGCGAGATGGAACACAAGGGAGAAACGCGGCTCATGTTATCCTGCGCCAGGGGGGTGCGCTCGTAGTAGGGGTTACAAGCATTCGCGCGCGAGAGAGAGAGATAGAGTGAGCCTGTTCGTCAGCTCATTCTCCCGCGCGACCCTTGCACATGAAGGCCCTGGACCTTCCTTTTATAGATGCAAGGAGAGGGTCCCGGTGTACAATGGGGGGTGTAGCTAGGCACTAACGTGTCTGGCAGAGAGGTGCCTGAGCCCTGTGTACATGCCAACGTGGCTGTCGGAGAGGTGCTAGAGCCCTGTGTACGCGGTATCGTGGCCGTCGGAGGAGTGCCTGAGCCCTGTAGAAGCACAGCTGTCGGTGCTGCTGGGATCTTGCTGACGTCTCCTTGCTTCCGTAGGGGGCTGAGAACCACCACCATCATGAACGCACGCGGGAAGCCATCATTACTTGTTACCGGGGCGAGCCAGATGGGAGGCCGGTCTTGTTCCCCCGTAGCCTGAGCTAGCTAAGGGTAGGGTAATGATGTATCCCCCGTGGCGCGGTCGGTCCGAGCCCAAGGTCGGGCGAGGCGGAGACTCCTCCTGAGGCCGAGGCCGGGGACGGGCGAGGCGGAGACCACCTTCCGAGGCCGAGGTTGAGGCCGAGCCCTAGGGTCGGGCGAGGCGGAGACCTCCTCCCGAGGCCGAGGCCTAAGGTTGGGCGAGGCGGAGCTTCCTGTTGCGCCTGAGGCTAAACTTGGCTGTTGTCAGCCTCGCCCTGGTGGGTGGCACAGCAGTCGAAGTGGGGCGAGCAGCGCTGTTTTCCAGTCAGGTCGGTCAGTGAAAGGGTGAAGTGACTGTGGTCACTTCGACCTTGCCGACTGAGGCACGTGTGTCAGGATAAGGTGTCAAGCGATCCTCGCATTGAATGCGCCTGCGATACGGTCGGTTGGAGAGGCGATTTGGCCAAGGTTGCTTCTCGATGAAGCCTGCCTGAGTTGGGCCTCGGGCGTGCCGAGGGTGTGCCCACTGCCTGAGGAGGTCCTCGGGCGAGACGTAACTTCGTCCGGGACTACAGTTCCCGCCCGAGGCTGGGCTCGGGCGAGGCGAGATCGCGTCCCTTGGGTAGACGAAGCCTTGACCTGAATCGTGCCCATCAGTCTCTGCAACTTGTGCTGATGGTGGTTACCAGCCGTGTTTAGGAGTGTTGGGGGAACCCCTAATTACGGTACCCGACACTAAGCGATCACCGAGCACATGATCATGCGAGGATTTAGAGTGGTTCGGGCTGCCGGAGCGTAATAACCTACTCCATTGTGTGTTGGATTGCTGTGGACGCTTGAGCGTTGAGAGTCTAAGTCTAAGCTTGGTAAAAAAGAGCCTCCCCTTGTAACATTGCATGCCTCCCCTTTTATAGCTAAAGGGGGCATGTACAAGGGTACTGAGCCCCGACATGTGGGCCCAGGAACATAATGGATGTAGTACTTGGAGCTACTAATGTTTGCTGCTGGAGCAATCTTCTTGTGCCCTGATGTCTGAGATCTGTAGCCTCGGCGTGCAGGGTAAGCTTGTCGTATAAGGGATGATGAGCACAGTGCGCCGTGCAGCACGGGCGCACTGTTTGACAATGGACTGGACAGGTGCGCCGTCTACAGGATGGCCCTTGCGCCGCCTGCCAGCGGAGTGGACAGGACACATTAAATGCTGAGGGGGCACATCGCCTGTCAGCAGGGTGGACAGACGGCGCGTCCTCTCCGCAATAAATGCATAGACCGTGCGGCCTAGAGGCCTTACGTCAGGCTCCGCCCGTTGGCTTATGTCACGGGCAACAAGCCACGTGGCAGCATCGGGTCTCCGCCTGAGCGGGAAGCGCAAGCGCATAGGATAAGGCCTGGACACGTGTCTGTACCGGACCCTTGCTTATGCCAGGGTCTCCCCTGTCCTGGGACCTCGTTGTGGCCCGGACCTTACTCGGAGGGATCTGGACCCCATCCAAGGGACCCGACATGCTTACTTGGGAGTCCCGAGCCGTAATCGGGGGTCCGGGTTGTGCGTACAGGGGTCCGGTGCTCCCTCGCGGAGGTCCGATCCAACTGATACATCCTGGGATGTATCATCTTTTCTCACCACGTGGTGCCCCTTGAGCTGCCCACGTGGTGGGGTCGGGTGCTGTTCGCCGTGCGGCTAGAGAATGTCGTACGAGCACGCGTCTTCATACTGTAGTAGGGGGTACCCCTGATTCAGGGTACCGACAGGTACCTTTGTTGTGTGACAATGAGAGTGCTGTTAAAATTGCTAATAATCATGTACAACACTCTTGAACCAAGCACATTGATATCCGTCATCACTTCCTTAGAGATCATGTTGCTAAAGGAGACATCAGTTTAGAAGGAGTGAGGTCGGAAGATCAATTAGTGGATATTTTCACTAAGCCACTTGATAAGACCCGCTTTTGCATGTTGAGAAATGAATTAAATATACTTGATCTCAGAAATTTTATTTAAGATGTCAAATGGTTTGCAAGCTTGCATTGCATATTTAAATTTCTTGTATTGCATCTAGGGCTTGTCTAACCTAGTTGAGATAACCGCCAACAAAGCGAGTGAAAAAGCTTAACTAGGGCCCAATCTTGACAAGTCTTAGTTTTAAGCTTTTAGTACTTAAATTCTTACTTACTATGCAATTGTTGGTTCTTGAGATATGCATGAGGCACTACACTTAGAGGGAGTATTCAAAACTCAAATCTTTCATGAAAACCCCAAGAGCAACGCCAAAATGCAAATCTCACCATTTGCGTATTTTCTCTAAAAATTATCTAGCCTATGGCAAAATATTTCGAAAATTATGAGAAAATATATGAGCGTGCCAATACCTGTCCCAACAAGTGTTATTTTGTGTGTTTGGTTTGGTTGAAAACTAGATAGAAAATTTCAAAATTTCCCTCTGTCAGGGCTCACCGGACAGTCCGGTGTGCACCGGACACTGCACTATGCACTGTCCAGTGCATCGGTCGCGCGCACGCAAGAACTCCTTTTCCTGTGCGTTGTCCGGTGTGCACCGGACAGGCACTGTAGACTGTCCGGTGCGCCCATAACGCGTTTTAAAAAAAAGGCCTCCAGCCCGAGCCAGAGACCTCCTCTTCTCTCTTCTCTCTGGATCCTCTCTGCTCTGTGGCAATTTTCCCTCCTCACCGACGACCTTCCCTCACCGGCGACCACGGTGCTCCGGCGACCTCCAGTGCCTGTGCTCTGCTTCCTTTCCTCTTTGGTGAGATCCATCTCCAATCCCCTCTCTCTCTCTCTGGTTAGCTACAGCAGAGAACTCTACACCCCTTGATTACTCAATTTCATTTGTCCAATTTCTATGAATTCCAGTGCATAGATGTGTGCCTATGTGTCTCTTGAATATCCCTGTAGGTTCATCTCTCCCCTTGGGAGGTTTCAATCTCTCTAATAGACATTTCATTCAAAACCTAAATCCCCGCACACCACATGCTCGGTGAAATGCCCAAACCACACAAAATTGCTCCAATTGAACCCAAACTTTTCAGGCACCTTCACAACACCTTCAGTAACATATTCGCGCAATTTCACGCCAATTCGATATACCAGGCTTCAATTTCACACAATTCCCTGTTTCGAGCGATCAATTCCGAGCCGAGTGCCTAAATTTCATTTTCCTTGCCTAAATTCAAACCAAGCACACACTTCACTCATATTTACCCATATAAACCTATTCGTGAAGTATTGACTCAATTCCACATCATTTCATACCTCAATTCGAATTTCAAACCTCCTATGGCACTATTTCTCGTTCAAACGCCGTTTTCGCGTCGTTTGACCTCTCGATCGCCATATCTCTCGTTTTCTGTGCCATAATTCTCTGTGTATGTATTTATTCACATTTCATATACTTATGACTATGTGACTAATACGTGCTCACATCTTCTGTCATTTCAGTGTCCTTTCCTGCCCGTGAGCCGTCTCTTGTCCTGCCTGGATTTTCACCTCTCGTGTGAGCTTTCCAGGTAGACATCCACTCATTTGATATTCTATCGGCTGTTATCGACTCGTGCTTAGCTTCTCTCTCTCATTTGCAGTCGTCAGGTCAGGATGCCACGCACAAAGAATGTGTTGACGCTAGGGGGAGGAGATGACGAGGATCCTCCTCGCCCCTTCAGGCAGGTCAAGGGAAAGACCGTTTATTTGGAGCAGCAGGAAGGCCACAAGAAGCGGCATCTAGACAAAGCAGCTCGAGCAGCGATAGCAGCAGCAGCAGCCGTTGAGCAGGCAGAGCGAGGAGCTCAGTTGCATATTCCTTCCGATCAGATTGCCTATCGAGTTCGTCGCCTCGCCTCTCGTCCTCGCTCCTCCACTCCCACCACTGCTACCACTCCACCACCTACTTCGCCTGCTCCCGTCACTCCTGCGCCATCCACCACCTCAGCCATACCCACCACCTCCACTACTCCAGCTTCCACTGCTCCTCCTCCCGCTTCAGCTCCTCCTATCCCACCTGCTCGCTTCTGGGAGCGCGATGAGACTGAGGTGCGACCACTTGCTGTGGATCCTAGGCTGTTTGATCTTCAGCGTGCTACAACGGCACGGGTACATCGGTTCAGATACGTACCCATGGAGTCTTGGTTACCTGCACAGAGAGACCCTGCAGCAGCAGATCCATTCTGCACCAGGATATAGGAGTCTTTCTACAGAGCACAGTTGTCAGCTCAGATTGCTCTGCGAGCACACCGGCTATTGGATCTCCTTGCCTTCCTGCTAGCAGTCGGTGCTGACTCTGAGGTTCACCTCTCCTATCTGCCTGGACTTTTCACTCTTTTGACTACCATCGGCAGATATGTTGAGGAATGGGTCCAAGTTTTCTATGCTACAGTATGGATCGACCCTGATCACCACTGGATGAGATTCTGATTTGAGCGAGGGGATGTTACCATTCATGCCAGTCAGATTCGTTAGTTGTTTGGATTCAACGAGTCACCGACTCGTCTTCACAGCATGTGCTATGGAACCTCTGACCCTCCTCGTCGCCCTCACAGCGGAGTTGCTCCTGGTACAGCTCACGTCGCGGCTTTGTTCCGACCACCCTTTTCTGATGGGTCGCTACGTTCTCCGGCAGACTTCACCACAGCGGCCAGGTTTCTATATCAGCTCATGAGACGAATGCTTCTGCCACAGATGGGTTACAGGGAGGCTATCACTCATATTCAGCTTTGGCTCCTTGGTGCCCTAGTTTCTCACTTAGAGTTTGATGTTGTGGATTTTCTCATTTGTGAGATCGAGGACACCGTACTGGATGGTCTACGTGCTCGTCGACAGCTGCCTTATGCTCACTATCTGTGTCACATCATTGCTCAGCTGATTCGGCCCCCCACTTCCAGGGTACTCTTGAGGCCTCTCGCCTCCTCTTTAGGTCCTACCGTCCAGCTCCAGAGGATCCTGTGTTGGCACCTGCTCCAGTGATTGATACTCAGGCCAAGGATACCACCTTTCACCAGTTCGAGACTCAGGGCGCAGCAGTCCCTAATGATGATGACTTTGGGGTTCCACCTCCGCCTCCGCCTCCGCCTCCTATGCCTCCACGCACTCATGATCATGAGGCTGGGAGTTCCAGTGGTGCTGCCCCTCCTGCCATTGACCCTGCTCTTGCGGCGATCCTCTAGACTCTTACTCAGCAGCAGGTTCACTTAACAGCGGTCCAACAGCAGATGTCCGAGAGAATGCTCTCGATGTTTCAGACGATTCAGGACAGGAAGGATACTCTGCAGCAGCAGCTTCTCCAGGACCGGACTGAGAACAGGGCATTCATGACTCTCATGCTTCAGCATACTGGTGTATCGATTCCCCTAGTTCAGTCAGCACCGCCTCCACCTCTTTAGGCTCCTGTTGTGCCAGCTATTCAGCTAGGACCCCCTCTTCCTACAGTCGGTCCTTCTTCCTCTCCGCTCCGGCCGGTCACCATGGTTTTCACGTCGTCGGTCATCAGCTTCGTCAGCACTCAGTCGCCAGTGCCACCAGCTCCTGCTGTTACCACTGCTGCTGTGGCGGTGTCTGTGACTTCTTCGGCTCCGGTAGCTCCTGCAGCGCAGCCTCCATCTGAGTCAGTATCAGCTCTAGCTTCTAAAGCAGATCATCGATCCGAGACTGACTCTGACCCACATCTGGCGTTCGCTCTACTACCACGACCGCGACCGGATGTGCCCCCGCCACATCCTCCCTCTTCTGATGTGTAGGTTTGGGTTCCCTTTTGGTGTTTAACGCCAAAGGGGGAGAGATATGAGTTGTGAGAGCTAGGGGGAGTTAGGGAGTTAGTAGAGAGTCATTTTGATGTAATATATGTGCTTGTTACTCTCTGTACTAGCTCCACTTTTGTATGATGCTTTTGGCTCACAAACTCTATTATATACTCTCGATGCTTATGTTGATTGTGTGTGTATTATGTTTTCACCTTATATGTTATCACCAGTCTTCTAGTTCTTGTTCATCGATTTGATTTCACTTTTATATATGAACAAGAAACTTACGATGTGTATGCGCTCATTCCTATTATGTTACACACTCTTTCTGTCAAAGATTACTAAGTATAACTAACCATCTTTTCTATTAACAGAAATTTCAAAACAAACTACTCTCACAAATCTTGTAGGGTTGTCATCAATCACCAAAAAGGGGGAGATTGAAAGCATCTAGGCCCCTGGTTGGTTTTAGTGACTAATGACAACATAATGTTATGACTAACGTGTGTTTTGCAGAGACAAATGTGAAAGTTGCCTAGAGGGGGGTGAATAGGCAAGTTAAAACCTTTTCAACAAAAACTAGAAGCAAATTGGGTAAAACTGAATTGATTTCGAAATTCACCCAGTTAACTTTGGAAATGAGATGTTCTAAATGATCCACAGGGTTCAAAGTAGTAGATCTAAGAAGGGCACTTCTCAAAACCCACACACCAAAAAATATAAACAAATCTTTCACGGAATGGTGAGAGAACGAAGAACGCGTATAAGCACAATGAACCAGAACACAAGAGACACAAGATTTATCCCGAGGTTCGGTCACACCACAAAAGGTGCCCTACTTCCTCGTTGAGGCGCCCACAAAGAGCCGGGTCTCTTTCAACCCTAATCCTCCCTTCACCGACCACAAAGGTCAAGCCCACACAATAATCTTTGCTCAAACAAGCGGGTAATACAAACTTTCTTGTGGTCTTCCACAAGATTTGGAGATTCACAAGAGACACCTAGTCGTCTAGGAGCTAGAAGCTCCAAGAGTAATGAATCCACAAAGAACTCGATGTAGTACCAAAGCTCGAATGAAGAAGAGCAAGAGAGATTTGGAGATGAAGCACAAAAACCGCAGCTCTCAAACTCACTCAAAGATTTCTCTCCAAAGATTTGAAATGGGAGAGGCAAGAGATGTGTGAGAGGGAGTGGGAGGTGTTCTTCAAGTTAGAAATGGAGTTTGGGTCGTGCTCTTGTGTGGGGAGAGAGGTAGGAGTGAGTATATATAGGTGGGGCTTCAAAACTAGCCGTTGGGCTGATTTTGGCTATGGAGGACCGGTTGAATCACCCCTAAGACCGGTTCAACCGCCTGGCTGACAGTCAGTCTGCCAGTCAGACTGGCAGACTATAGGTCAGACTGCAAAAACATGTCCTGACACCGGTTGAACCGCCCCTAGGGCCGGTTCAACCGCCTGGGGGTCAGACTGGCAGTCAGTCTACCAGTCAGGAGGTCAGATCGGTCAGGTGACCCTGACACCGGTTGAACCTCCCATAGGACCGGTTCAACCGGTTTTGACCAGTGAGGTCCGGGGGAAAAACCCTGGCTGAACTTTCCCTGGACCCCGGTTGAACCTGCCTGGACCCCAGTTGAAGTTGAAGTTCAGCTGGAGTTGAGAAAGCTCAACTCAGCTGAAGTTCAGCTCAACTGAAAAGCTCAGCTGCAGCTGAAGAAGCTCAGCTCAGTTGAAAAGCTCAGCTGCAGTTTAAGAAGTTCAACTGCTTTTCAACAAGAACACTCTAGGTTTCTCAAACCTAACCACGGTCAACCATAGAATTTTAAAGAGTTTTTTGGTTTTCAAAAAATAGCTTTTGAATATAGAGGCTTGAGCTTTGGCAAAACACCAACCTTCTTTTTGGACCCCCCCTTTATAGTACGACGATTCCTATACTCAAATTAAATAAAATTAATTAAGTAAACTCCTTGAGTCATTGGTGTCTCATATGTGATTTCTCCATGGCGTTGCTTCATAAGGATCACAAACATCTTTGTCTCACCTTTTGAAGCAAACACAAATCAAAGCCTATGACTTGTACCATATCACCATATGTGAGTTCAAATCATGGCTTCAAGTCACCGTACTGATGCATCAACATGTTATAACTCTTCATAGCTGATTAGTTCATCGACTTAGTGCAATTACTCTCTTCTTCACCTTAGCCATGGTACCTCGGTCCACAAGCCGTCGCTTGGCCTTCACCTTCGCTTAGTTCCTCGAAGCCCTTTCCTTGCTATCTTCACCCTATCAAGCCATTCTTGAGTCACATCATATTGAGCATCCATTGAGAGAATCATTTCTTCAATATTGTGAACCTTGCTTGAATGTCTTCTAGATATAACCGTTAAGATCAAACAAGCTCTAGTTTGATTCTCATAGAAGCATATATGGACTGATAGTAATATGGTCAAGCCAATTCATGATTCCTCATATCTTATTCAATTTGGCTTGACCTATCCTCTTAATCACTTCATCCTCTATTCTGATCATATGTATGTAGTGATTTCTCAGGTCATGTTCATATATTCAAACCAATATAGAGATCATATTATATCCATTTGCATTGTCTCACTGGTTATTTAACCTTGTGTTGAACCTTTGTTCACTGTCTTTATACACTATTCAAGTATGTTCATCATACTGAATTTCCTGTTCAACACTTAGCAAACTTGTTAGTCTTTTAAATGTGTTGTCATCCAAATCACAAAAACTCACAAAAGGGATGAATGCACTTTCAAAATGGTAAGTTAGGTCGCATTACAGGAAGAAGTACTACAACGGTGAAAACAATCCTGGAGATAAGAACTCGAAGCGACGACTATAGCGACAAAACACAAAGTGAAGGTCTACGTAGTCCGAGTGTCAAGGAGTTGCGTACACCCGTGATTTAGGTAGGTCTTTTATTTTGTTTTATGTTTCACGCTACTCCTGAGTCCTGAAAGTGCGAAGAACACACATGTTTGCCCGGGTCTAGCAAATGGCTAGTTTGGGGGAGCTTTCCGATGGTCACTAGACATCATTGTTGACCATCAACAAGTAAAGGTAAATCGACGTCATAAGTAATAAATAATGTTATTAACTAACCTAGTTCCATTTATATTTGAAAAATAATTGAATGCATGAAACTTTGACCAAACTTTTCACAGTATGGTCAAGGTGCTTTGATATTATTTTGTCAGAGCTCGGAACAAAATAGTGAAGTTTATAAATTGTGATGCTTAGGCTATAACTTGCCTGTTTCTATGTCTAGGTCTTGTGGAGCGAATTAATCCGGATATGAAACTAATAATAATTCATTTGGATTAAGATTCCATATTTGTGAACAATATGTATCAGCGGGTATTTATATGGGTCCCCGCCTTCACAATACTTCCACAAAGTCCTAATTATCCTTAAGCTATTAGGTTACACTTGTTCGCCTCTTCAAGGGTAGTTTGGTCAATTTTTCTTTATTAAGCCTTGAATCTTTATCGATGATCAGTCTTCATGGGCGCATCTTCGCTTATGGCAAAGACTCTTGAAAGCATATAGGTCCATGGTTGGTTTTAGTGATTAATGACAACGTAATGTTATATGTGACTAACGTGTGTTTTGCAGAGACAAATGGTAAGTTAGGTCGCATTACAGGTAGAAGTACTACAACGGTGAAAACAATCCCGGAGATAAGAACTCAAAGCGACGGCTAAAGCGACGAAACACGAAGTGAAGGTCTACGTAGTCCGAGTGTCAAGGAGTTGCGGACACTCGTGATTTAGGTAGGTCTTTTATTTTGTTTTAGTCGTACTATAAAGAGGGGTTGTCGATGAGTAGTTTGACCAAGAGAGTTCTAGTGTAGTGTTGGTGCATATTCACACTCACATATAGTGCTAGGTGACACTCTAGAACATACTCACAAGTTAGAACGAAAACCGATTTGAAAAATAGCTGAAAGCAGAAAATAGGGTTTCTGGCCTTGGGGCACCGGACTGTCCGGTGTGCACCGGACTGTCCGGTGCGCCCTCTGCCAGGTGGGGCCAGGATGGCCCAGGGGAAGGGTTTCCCCACGCAGAAACCCGAGAGCGCAAGGTTCCCGAGTGGAATTTTAGTGGCGCACCGGACAGTGACTTTTCACTGTTCGGTGTGCCATCTGCCCAACGGCTAGCTGTCAGAACTAGCCGTTGGAGTCGACCGTTGGCGCACCGGTGGCGCACCGGACTGTCCGGTGCGCCCATACGCAGAACATTGCCTGTAACGGCTAGTTGGTGGGTGAGGGCTATTTATACCCCCGCCACCCACCATATTCAATGTCTTGCTGCCCACATTAATTCCTGCACATTGGAAGAGCATTGCAAGCACCAAAAGCCTAGTGAGGAGATTAGAGAATCTTAATCCCGCATTTGGACCTCATTAGCGCTAGCGAGAGCCACCTAGAGCACACACCACTTGCATTAGGCTTCTCTTGGTCAAGCGAAAGTCTACGACTTGTTACTCTTGGTGATCAGCATCACCTAGATGGCTTGGTGGCGTTGGGAGCTCGGTGATCACCGTGGAGATCTTGTTGGTGACCCGACTCAAGTTTGTAAGCGGTCGTGAGGGATCCACCGCGCCGGAGTGGCAAAGGATCATCTCGTAGTGAGCACTAGGTTCTTGCGAGGACCAAGGGGGAGCGATACCCTTGCGCGGGTGCTCCAACGAGGACTAGTGGAGAGTGTCGACTCTTCGATACCTTGGGAAAAATTGGAGGAGTCTTCTAAACCTTGCTTTACATTCCGCACTTAATTCAAGCATTTTACATTGTGTATTTGTTTAGCAAGTATTTGAAGTATTGTCTTAGCATTGTTGTATTTCTAGTATTATTCTCTTAGTGCTAGTTGTTGGGGTGAAGTTGGGCTCTTTCTTAGGTTTTAATTAGTGTTGATTTTTAGAAAAGCCCAATTCACCCCCCCTCTTGGGCATCAGGCATCATGATCCTTTCAACTCTCTAGTGGCTTCACTTGATTTTACGAAGATGTAGCCTTTCTTAGTGAAACCTCATAGGTCCTGAATCTTCGCACAAAGTCTTCGTAGGCGAAGCTTCGTGTGTCTGAGGTTTCATATCATGTCTTTGTTAGCAAAGCCTCCATGCATAGAACGAAGTTGATTAGACAACTTTATTCTTAGCGTGGTTTTCGCACCTGAGTGAATTGCTGTGTTTTTCTTCCTTACCACTTTATTGCTTGATTCAAAGCGAAGTCGATCCTGAAGGCGAATGTGAAACAAAAAAGGGTTGTTAGTGAGTTCTAAAATATTGGAGAATGTGTACTTGTGATGAAATCTCCAATGCTAAGCATTCAAATAGTTTGTGGTAGGTGGCAGGTGGTGACAGTCTTGTCCATCCTCTATATTTCACTACTATGATAGGTCTAGTGATTAAAACGTAGGGCTCATTACATTCTTTGTCTAGTTAAAACCTAAGGCTGACTAAGCGGGTTGTGTCTAGAAGTGCTATTGAGTTCCTTTATTTCTTAGTTTAATACCATGTCCAGCAGTTTACCTAAAACATTGTTCTGCATTGTAGATTGTACTATTCGCAGAATAGAGTTTGAATATAGGTATGAGGATGGGTAAGATACTAGAGATATTCTAAGTAAGTTGTTATAGTTCATATCTAAGTTGTGCTTGATAGCAAAAGCAAATTATGACTCTTTTACTTGCTCTCCCTAGAGGAAGCTACTTGTAAAAACCCTAGGACATGAGGGGCCCGATGGAAGCACCTACCTGGCACATATCCCAAGATATGAGGGTGTAACACCACAAAAACCATCAACTAAAAATAATGAATTTAGTTATTATGTTAATTAGGGTAATAATTTTTTTTAAGTGATTAATTATTTATTTGCATTTTGATCGTTTTCTTTGCATGCGCTTGATTGATTATCGGATGTTTATTATCAATTCCTTTTTAAAGAAAAACCTAGTAAATAATATAATAATTAAATAATATAATAGTTATTAGTCTAAAAACAAGTATTTTATTTATTAATAGTTTTGGTGCATTTTTTAATAATTTTTTAGCTCTATAAAAATTCATTTCGCAATAAAAAAACAAACAAAACGCCCTAACCCTAAGGCCCAGCTAGGGGCCCATTTACCCATGCGCGCGCGCCCTCTCCCTGGCTGCTAGCAGCCAAGTCGCCGCCGCTCACCTGTGCTTCCTCTCCCTCTCTCCCTCTTCTCTCTCTCCCTATCTCTCTTCTCTCGCTTCTCTCTGTCTCGCGCGCGCAACAGGAGGCGAGCCCCGGCCTCAGCACCCGCGTGACGCGCGCGCGCCCAAGCCCGGCCTCCCCGCGCGTGATGCCGCTGCGCCCAGGCAGCCGGCTCCACCGCGGGCGAGCCGCTCTGCACCGAGCGCGAGCCCCGCCCTGCCTGCAGCGACCGCGTCGCTCGCAGTCGCGCCCAGGCCGGCCGAGCTGCTCCCGCCCTGCCGTTCTGCGACGCTTGCGCGCGAGCCGTGACTCGACCGACCGCCGCGACGACCCGAGCGCCCTGCCCGCTCACCACGCGACCGAGCCGTTACACCTCCCTGCGTTATGGAACTTCAAGTGACGTTCGTTCCTTCTTTCCTCTCTCTATTACTCTCCATTGAAACCATAAGAAGAAATTGTCGCCATTTAACAGCGTAATGGAGCCGTCGTTGCTCTCTTCCTCTCGCTGGCGTTTCCTTTCTTCTCCCCTCCTGCATTCTATAAAAGGCAGCAGAGCCTCCCCATTTCTGCCTACTCGAATTTGCCTCTCTCTCTAGCACTCCACGCTCATAGCTAGTGCCGTTGCCGTTCGTCGCCAGAGCCCGTAGTTCGCCGGAGTGTGTCGTTCGTCGCCGGAGTTCACCGGAGCCACGCACTCGCCGTCCGTAGTCGAGCCTTGCTCTCCGTTCGGCCGAAACCCGTCGATCCATTCCCGTCACACGCACGAACCCGAGGTTGATGACGACCCAAATTCATTTTATGTATTTTATAAAGTGCTTTTTGATTCGATTCATGAGTTGTATATTTTGTTTGTTGTATTATGAACACATGTGATTCCGATTTATGTATATGTGTGTGTTATGGGATTTATTAGAGATATGCGATTAGTAGTGCACCGTGTTACTTCATGTTAATCGACACATTGATTTTGGTTTAGAGAAATATGACGTAGATTTAATAGTCACACGTTGGTGATAAAAATACTAGATAAGAATTTATAGTCAAAAATTTGGTCACGATAAATTTTAGAAACTATTTGGAGAATTATAGGTGCATTTTAAATGGATTTGGAAAATGGTATAGATGTCATATGAATATTATAGGATTTTTAGATGATTTATCTAAATATTTTATTAGCATTTTCTTTTTAGAAAGAAAAGAGAAAAGATCACCAGTAGTGTGGTAAATAGATTTTTGCTAGTTAAATAATCTTGTTCGCAAATTGAGCACTTAGATTTTTAGATTAAACAAAATATTAGTTTATATAAAAATATCCTCACTTGTGTTATAAAAAGTCCAATTACCAATTTATGTAGATTTTTAGAATATTAATATTATTAAATTCATTTTTGTTATACTAACTAATTTGAGTTAGAGGTAATAAAAGGTATTAATTTATTAGTATTAAAAGACAATAAGTATTATTTATCTCCATTGATGATGTTAAAATAAATTAATACTAGTTAAAACTATATTTATTACACCCACTCATAAATTCACCATTAGGATTCACAATAATAGCCACAATTGAATTAATAATTATTTATGCAATTAGTACGTAATTAAGATATGATTAGTGTGATATGTTATTGTGTGCTTAATGACGTATTGGTGTATGTTTATGAATGGTGCATGTTTATTTATTGGTGTATGTTTTATTTTTGTATGTGCGCTATGCGACTCTATTAGAAGCGGATTGTGCGATAGGCGATCCGAACTCGTTCGAGGACGATCCGCAGGACTCGCTTGAGCAAGGAAACTGGATTCTCCCTCTGCATATTCTGTTTGTACCTATTCATTGCATACAATAATGTTTACTTTTTGATATACTGCATAATTTGTTGGGTTATACCTAATTAAGGATTTCCTAGATTTATGTCGGGGACCATAATTAGGGGTACCCTCAAGACTCCTAATTCTCAGCTGGTAACTCCCATCAGCATAAAGCTGCAAAGGCCTGATGGGTGCGATTAAGTCAGGGATCAGTCCATTCGAGCGACTCGATCACGCCTCGCCCGAGCCTAGCCTCGGACAAGGGCAGCCGACCCCGGAGGATTTCCGTCTCGCCCGAGGCCCCCCCTTCAACGGCGGACACATCTCCGGCTCGCCCGAGGCCCTGCCTTCGTTAAGAAGCAACCCTGACTAAATCGCCGCACCGACCGACCGGATTGCAGGAGCATTTAACGCAAAGGTGGCCTGACACCTTTATCCTGACACACGCCCCCCGGCAGAGCCGAAGTGACCGCCGTCACTTCACCGCTCCACTGACCGGCCTGGCAGAAGGACAGCGTCGCCTGCGCCACCTCGATTGCAGTGCCACTCGACAGAGTGAGACTGACGGGCAGTCAGGCCCTGCCAAAGGCACCATAGGAAGCTCCGCCCGACCCCAGGGCTCGGACTCGGGCTAAGTCCCGGAAGACGGCGAACTTCGCTCCGCCCGACCCAGGGCTCGAACTCGGGCTAAGTCCCGGAAGACGACGAACTCCGCTCCGCCCGACCCCGGGCTCGGACTCGGGCTAAGTCCCGGAAGACGACGAACCCCGCTCCGCCCGACCCAGGGCTCGGACACGGGCTAAGTCCCGGAAGACGACGAACTCCGCTCCGCCCGACCCAGGGCTCGGACTCGGGCTAAGTCCCGGAAGACGGCGAACTCCGCTCCGCCCGACCCCAGGGCTCGGACTCGGGCTCAGCCCCAGAAGACGACAAACTCCGCTCCGCCCGACCCCAGGGCTCGGACTCCGCCCTGGCCCTTGCCGAACGACCTCCGCCTCGCCCGACCTAGGGGCTCGGACTCGGCCTCGGCCACGGAAGACAGACTCAACCTCGGCTTCGGAGGAGCCTCCACGTCGCCCAACAAGGGCGCAAGCCAGCCACGTCAACAGGAAGCGTCATCATCACCCTACCCCGAGCTGACTTGGGCCGCAGAGAACAAGACCGGTGTCCCATCTGGCTAGCTCCGCCAGATAGGCAATGATGGCCCCCTGCAAGCTCTGTGACGATGGCGGCTCTCAGCTCTCTTACGGAAGCAGGAGGACGTCAGCACGGACTCAACCGCTCCGACAGCTGTCCCTCCGCCAGGCTCCGTCGCTCCTCCGACGGCCACGACATCACACCAGCAGGGTGCCAAGATCTCTCCGGCTGCCACATCGGCATGTACTCAGGGCGCTAGCTCTCCCCCGCTAGACACGTAGCACTCTGCTACACCCCCTTTGTACACCTGGATCCTCTCCTTACGCCTATAAAAGGAAGGACCAGGGCCCTCTTAGAGAGGGTTGGCCGCGCGGGGACGAGGACGGGACAGGCGCTCTCTTGGGGCCGCTCGCTTCCCTCACCCGCGTGGACGCTTGTAACCCCCTACTGCAAGCGCACCCGACCTGGGCGCGGGACGAACACGAAGGCCGCGGGATTTCCACCTCTCTCACGCCCTTCTCCGGCCACCTCGCTTCCCCCCTTCGCGCTCGCCCACGCGCTCGACCCATCTGGGCTGGGGCACGCAGCGACATTCACTCGTCGGCTTAGGGACCCCCCGGTCTCGAAACGCCGACAGTTGGCGCGCCAGGTAGGGGCCTGCTGCGTGTTGACGAACAGCTTCCCGTCAAGCTCCAGATGGGCAGTCTCCAGCAACCTCTCCGGCCCGGGACGGTGCTCCGTTTCGAGAGTCTTGAGTTCATGTCCTTCGACGGCAGCTACGACATGATACTCCTTCCACCGCCGCGCGACGGCGACAATGGCGGCCGACAGCCCGCCCGCCGGCGGCGGGATTGACGACGTCTTCCCCGCGCAGTGGAAGAACAACATTCGAGCTCGCCTCGTCCTCTCCCCCGCCGACGGAGGAGGAGGCGGGGCAACCAAGGCCAAGCGGGAGGCTGCGCCTCGTTGGCTGTCGAGCGAGTCGACGTCCCCAGCGCTCCAACGGGGGGCGCGTCGGGCGTCGACCTCGCGTTTGAGACGAAGGCGAGCGCCGTCTCCCCGCGACACGCCAATTCCGAGCAAGTGGACGACGCCAGCGCGCTCGCGGAGAGCTTGCAGGACGTCGCCCTCGTACCTGAGACGGCGGTGCAATCAGTCCCCGACGTGACTATGTCGCTGCTCATCGACCAAAAGGTACCGACCGATTCCCATCCTGCGTCATTTGGACTCAGCCTCAACCCGCCTAGCGACCTTGCTTTGGCGGGCGCTCTCGTAGAGGCGAGATCAAACCCTCTGGGGTTTCGCATGCGGTCGCCTTGGGACCGGTTGACGGACGTCTCGACCTACGAGCCCTCTGGGTCCGAGGAAGATGACGACCCCAACATCTGTTGGGATTTCTCTGGATTTGGCAACCCCAGTGCCATGCGGGACTTCATGACCGCATGTGACTACTGCCTCTTCGACTGTTCCGACGGTAGCCGCAGCCTCGACGACGAGGACTGCGGCCCAAGCCGCGAATGTTTCCACGTCGAGCTAGGGGATCCCTCCGAAGGCAACCATCTCGGCATGCCGGAGGACGGTAATCTCCCTAGGCCGGTGCCTCGCGCTGACATCCCGCGGGAGCTAGCTGTGGTCCCCGTTCCGGCGGGGGGTCCAGACCCACAGCTCGAGCAAGTCCGCGGGGCGCAGGCCAGGCTCGACGAGGGAGCAGGAGCGCTTGAGCCGATCCGCCGGGATGTCGGGTAGGTATGGGCGGGCCAACCCCCGGCCGGAGAAATACGTCACCTGCCCAGGGTTTCCAGCACCGCGTCGCCAACGACGTCAGGGTCAGGCCGCCACCCGCATCCAGTGGGGTCGGTCAGAACCTGGCTGCAGCAGCGATGCTTCTCCGCGTGATGCCGGAGCCATCAACCACCGAGGGTCGGCGAATCCAGGGAGAGCTCAGGAATCTCCTGGAAGGCGCTGCGGTCCGACGGGCCGAGAGCTCTACCTCCCGAAGGTAGGGATACCCCTCGGGACCTCATGTCGCGACTTCCCGATTCATGCGGGAAGCCTCGGTCTACACCGGGCGCACGCGCAACACCGCGCCTGCGGCCCCGGGCCACCTCGGCAACGAGCACCATCATCGCGACCGTCGGGCCCACCTCGACGAGAGGGTGTGCCGAGGTTACCACCCCAGGCGTGGGGGACGCTACGACAGCGGGGAGGATCGGAGTCCCTCGCCCGAACCACCCGGTCCGCAGGCCTTCAGCCGGGCCATCCGACGGGCGCCGTTCCCGACCCGGTTCCGACCCCCGACTACTATCACAAAGTACTCGGGGGAAACGAGGCCGGAACTGTGGCTCGCGGACTACCGCCTGGCCTGCCAGCTCGGTGGAACGGACGACGACAACCTCATCGTCCGCAACCTCCCCCTGTTCCTCTCCGACACCGCTCGCGCCTGGTTGGAGCATCTGCCTCCGGGGCAGATCTCCAACTGGGACGACCTGGTCCAAGCCTTCACCGGCAATTTCCAGGGCACGTACGTGCGCCCCGGGAATTCCTGGGACCTCCGAAGCTGCCGGCAGCAGCCGGGAGAGTCTCTCTGGGACTACATCCGGCGATTCTCGAAGCAGCGCACCGAGCTGCCCAACATCACCGACTCGGATGTCATCGGCGCGTTCCTTGCTGGCACCACCTGCCGCGACCTGGTGAGTAAGTTGGGTCGCAAGACCCCCACCAGGGCGAGCGAGCTGATGGACATCACCACCAAGTTCGCCTCTGGCCAGGAGGCGGTCGAGGCTATCTTCCGAAAGGACAAGCAGCCCCAGGGCCTCCCATCGGAAGATGCTCCCGAGGCGTCTACTCCGCGCGGCGCCAAGAAGAAAGGCAAGAAGAAGTCGCAAGCGAAACGCGACGCCGCCGACGCGGACCTTGTTGCCGCCGCCGAGTACAAGAACCCTCGGAAGACCCCCGGAGGTGCCAACCTCTTCGACAAGATGCTCAAGGAGCCGTGCCCCTATCATCAGGGGCCCGTCAAGCACACCCTTGAGGAGTGCGTCATGCTTCGGCGCCACTTCCACAGGGCCAGGCCACCCGCGGAGGGTGGCAGGGCCCGCGACGACGACAAGAAGGAAGATCACCAAGTAGGAGAGTTCCCCAAGGTCCGCGACTGCTTCATGATCTACGGTGGGCATGCGGCGAACGCCTCGGCTCGGCATCGCAAGCAAGAGCGCCGGGAGGTCTACTCGGTGAAGGTGGCGGCGCCAGTCTACCTAGACTGGTCCGACAAGCCCATCACCTTCGACCAAGCCGACCACCCCGACCACGTGCCGAGCCCGGGGAAATACCCGCTCGTCGTCGACCCCATCGTCGGTGACGTCAGGCTCACCAAGATCCTTATGGACGGGGGCAGCTGCCTCAACATCATCTACGCCGAGACCCTCGGGCTCCTGCGCGTCGATTTGTCCTCCATCCGAGCAGGCGCTGCGTCGATTTCCCGGGAAGCGCGTCCAGCCCCTCGGACGACTCGACCTTCCCGTCTGCTTCGGAATGCCCTCCAACTTCCAAAGGGAGACTCTGACGTTCGAGGTGGTCGGGTTCCGAGGAACCTACCACGCGGTGCTGGGGAGGCCATGCTACGCGAAGTTTATGGCCGTACCCAACTACGCCTACCTGAAGCTCAAGATGCCGGGCCCCAACGGGGTCATCATCGTCGGCCCCACGTACAAACACGCGTTCGAATGCGACGTGGAGTGCGTGGAGTACGCCGAGGCCCTCGCCGAATCCGAGGCCCTCATCGCCGACCTGGAAAGCCTCTCCAAAGAGGTGCCAGACGTGAAGCGCCATGCCGGCAACTTCGAGCTAGTGGAGACGGTCAAGGCCGTCCCTCTCGACCCCAGTTGCGACGCCTCCAAGCAGATCCGGATCGGTTCCGGGCTCGACCCCAAATAGGAAGCAGTGCTCGTCGACTTTCTCCGCGTAAACGCCGACGTCTTTGCGTGGAGTCCCTCGGACATGCCCGGCATACCGAGGGATGTCGCCGAGCACTCCCTGGATATTCGGGCTGGAGCCCGACCCGTCAAGCAGCCTCTGCGCCGATTCGACGAGGAGAAGCGCAGAATGATAGGCGAGGAGATCCACAAGCTGATGGCAGCAGGGTTCATCAAAGGGGTATTCCATCCCGAATGGCTTGCCAACCCTGTGCTTGTGAGAAAGAAAGGGGGGAAATGGCGGATGTGTGTAGACTACACTGGTCTCAACAAAGCATGTCCGAAGGTTCCCTACCCTCTGCCTCGCATCGATCAAATCGTCGATTCCACTTCTGGGTGCGAAACCCTGTCCTTCCTCGACGCCTACTCAGGGTATCACCAAATTAGGATGAAAGAGTCCGACCAGCTCGCGACTTCTTTCATCACGCCCTTCGGCATGTACTGCTATGTCACCATGCCGTTCGGTTTGAGGAATGCGGGCGCGACGTATCAGCGGTGCATGAACCATGTGTTCGGCGAACACATCGGTCGCACGGTCGAGGCCTACGTCGATGACATCGTAGTCAAGACAAGGAAAGCCTCTGACCTCCTCCCCGACCTTGAAGTGACATTCCGATGTCTCAAAACGAAAGGCGTCAAGCTCAATCCCGGGAAGTGTGTCTTCGGGGTACCCCGGGGCATGCTCTTGGGGTTCATCGTCTCCGAGCGGGGCATCGAAGCCAACCCGGAGAAGATCGCAGCCATCACCAGCATGGGGCCCATCAAGGGCTTAAAAGGCGTGCAGAGGGTCATGAGATGTCTCGTGGCCCTGAGCCGCTTCATCTCACGCCTCGGCAAAAGAGGCCTACCTCTGTACCGCCTCTTAAGGAAGACCGAGTGCTTCGCTTGGACCCCTGAGGCCGAGGAAGCTCTCGGGAACATGAAGGCGCTCCTCACAAAGGCGCCTATCTTGGTGCCTCCAGCTGACGAAGAAGCCCTCTTGGTCTACGTCGCCGCGACCACTCAGGTGGTTAGCGCCGCGATTGTGGTCGAGAGGCAAGAAGAGGGGCATGCATTGCCCGTTCAGAGGCCAGTTTACTTCGTCAGTGAGGTACTGTCCGAGACCAAGATCCGCTACCCACAAGTTCAGAAGCTGCTGTATGCAGTGATCCTGACGAGGCGGAAGTTGCGACACTACTTCGAGTCTCATCCGGTAACTGTGGTGTCATCCTTCCCCCTGGGGGAGATCATCCAGTGCCGAGAGGCCTCGGGTAGGATTGCAAAGTGGGCGGTGGAAATCATGGGCGAGACAATCTCGTTCGCCCCTCGGAAGGCCATCAAGTCCCAGGTATTGGGGGACTTTGTAGCCGAATGGGTCGACACCCAGCTACCGACGGCTCCAATCCAACCAGAGCTCTGGACCATGTTTTTCGACGGGTCGCTGATGAAGACGGGAGCCGGCGCGGGCCTACTCTTCATCTCGCCCCTCGGGAAACACCTATGCTATGTGCTACGCCTCCATTTCCCGGCGTCCAACAATGTGGCTGAGTACGAGGCTCTGGTCAACGGGTTGCGGATCGCCATCGAGCTAGGGGTCAGGCGCCTCGACGCCCGCGGTGACTCGCAGCTCGTCATCGACCAAGTCATGAAGAACTCCCACTGCCGCGACCCGAAGATGGAGGCCTACTGCGATGAGGTTCGGCGCCTGGAAGACAAGTTCTACGGGCTCGAGCTTAACCACATCGCTCGGCGCTACAACGAGACTGCGGACGAGCTGGCAAAAATAGCCTCGGGGCGAACAACGGTTCCCCCGGACGTCTTCTCCCGGGATCTGCATCAACCCTCCGTCAAGATCGTCCAAGCCTGAGGCGCCCTCGGTCCAGCCCGAGGTACCCTCAGCTCGGCCCGAGGCGCCCTCGGTTCCGCCCGAGGTACCCTCGGCCTCCGAGGGCGAGGCACTGCACGTCGAGGAGGAGCGAAGCGGGGCCACGCCTGATCGAAATTGGCAGACCCCGTACCTGCAATATCTCCGCCAAGGAGAGCTACCCCTCGACCGGGCCGAGGCTCGGCGAATAGCGCGACGCGCCAAGTCGTTCGACTTGCTGGGCGACGAGAAGGAGCTCTACCACCGCAGCCCCTCGGGCATCCTCCAGCAATGCATCTCCATCGCCGAAGGTCAGGAACTCCTGCAAGAGATACACTCGGGGGCTTGCGGCCATCACGCAGCGCCTCGAGCCCTTGTCGAGAATGCTTTCCGGCAAGGCTTCTACTGGCCAACGGCGGTGGCTGACGCCACTAGAATTGTCCGCACCTGCGAAGGGTGCCAATTCTATGCGAAGCAGACCCACCTGTCCGCTCAGGCTCTGCGGACGATACCCATCACCTGGCCCTTTGCTGTGTGGGGTCTGGACCTCGTCGGTCCCTTGCAGAAGGCGCCCGGGGGCTACACGCACCTGCTGGTCGCCATCGACAAATTCTCCAAGTGGATCGAGGTCCGACCTCTGAACAGCATCAGGTTCGAGCAGGCGGTGGCGTTCTTCACCAACATCATCCATCGCTTCGGGGTCCCGAACTCCATCATCACCGACAACGGTACCCAGTTCACCGGCAGAAAATTCTTGGACTTCTGCGAGGAGCACCACATCCGGGTGGACTGGGCCGCCGTGGCTCATCCCATGTCGAATGGGCAAGTAGAGCGTGCCAACGGCATGATTCTACAAGGGCTCAAGCCTCGGATTTACAACGACCTCAACAAGTTCGGCAAGCGATGGATGAAGGAACTTCCCTCGATGGTCTGGAGCCTGAGGACAACGCCGAGCCGAGCCACGGGTTTCACGTCGTTCTTCCTGGTCTACGGGACCGAGGCCGTCTTGCCCACTGACCTGGAATACGGCTCCCCGAGAACGAGGGCCTACAGCGATCAAAGCAACCAAGTTAGCCGAGAAGACTCGCTGGACCAGCTGGAAGAAGCTCGGGACAAGGCCTTACTACACTCGGCACGGTACCAGCAGTCCCTGCGACGCTACCACTTCCGAGGGGTCCGGCCCCGAGACCTCCAGGTGGGCGACCTGGTGCTTCGGCTGCGGCAAGACGCCCGAGGGAGGCACAAGCTCACGCCCCCCTGGGAGGGGCCATTCGTCATCGCCAAAGTTCTGAAGCCCGGAACGTACAAGCTAGCCAACAGTTAAGGCGAGGTCTACGACAACGCTTGGAATATCTAACAGCTACGTCGCTTCTACCCTTAAAATATTTTCAAGTTGTTCATATACCTCGCACCCACGCAAAGTTTAGTCATCAAGGAAGGGTCGGCCTCGCCTCGGCAAAGCCCGACCCTCCCTTGGGGGCTAAAAGGGGGGAACCCCCTCTGCGTTGAAATTTTCCTGAAAAAAGATCCCTTCTGCCAGAATATCTTTCATGCTTTCTGACTACTTCGAAAGGTGGATCCTGAAAACGACGGAGTACACGTAAGCAGCCAAGGCTGACCGAGCCGAGGGACTCCTACGCCTCCGGGATACGGATACCTCACTCATCACCTTCTGCGATAAGTAACTCGCGTTCGGATAAAGTGATTCCGCGGACCGAACAAGTCTTCACGTTCGGAAGCTCTTCTGCCGAAGCGATCCTTCGAGCCTTCTCGACTGAGTCGGTGACAGGGCCTCACGGACGGGTGAAAGTACGCGTAAGCGGTAAGGCCGACCGAGCCGAGGGACTCCCACGCCTCCGGGATACGGATACCTCACTCATCACCTTCCGCGAGAAGCAACTCTCGCTCGCACAAACATCCCTGTTACCGACAAAAAAGTCCGGATACTCGAAACAAGAGGAAAAGGGACGCAGCTTTACAACGCAGCGAGGGTGTGTGTTCTGGCCTCGGCGGCCGCAGAAGGCACGCGCTACAAGACAATCTGATCCTGCAGGCTCGGGTCTTGACGCTGGAAGGGGCCAGCAGCACCCTCGGCATCGACGACAACTTCGGCGAGGTTCGACCTAGCCTCGGACGGCGACGCGGTCCGAAGACCTCCACTCCGAAGGACGACGTCATCACCGCGCCCGGGCCATCGCCGCCAGGGTCTTCTCCGGGAATCCGGCCCGAGCAGGCGGCTCGGCCGGTCACCTCTGGGGCCTCGGCCGACCATCTCCCAAGGGCGCCAGCCCGACCCGAGGCCTCGGCTGGTCAACTCCGGCGTCGGTCCCGCTAACGGACAACCCGGCTAGGCTCCGGCCAACCAGGTTTTCATTTTCGAGCCAACTCCGCCTCTGTTCATGCTGATATCGCTACCCCTGGCCTTGGCTCGTCGAAGAGCGGCCAAGGGGTCCCTTTAACTAAGCTAGAGGAGCCTCAGACAACAAGGCCGACCGAGCCGAGGGACTCCTACGCCTCCGGGATACGGATACCTCACTCGTCACCTTGACACGGGGCGACTCATGCTTGGTGAAGCAGTTCAGATAATCAACAGGCGAGTCTTAGTGCTCGAAAATGAGGAAAAAAATACGGCTCCAGGCCAAAATTACATACATGTTCAGGCCTCGACAGCCATAATGAACAAAAACCCTGGCATTCGAAGTGCCATTACAAACGGAACTCCGGTTCCGTCCCCGCGGGTACGAACAACCCCACAAGATTGGGGAACCCGCGGAGCGATCGCGGGCCGACGGGCGGCCCGCCGCCGCCCGATCCGGCAACAACGACAACCACCCCCGCCCCGGGCGACGAAGCAGCTTCAGCAGCGGCTTCGGGGCGGGTGCTACGGCAGAAGGACTCTCACCCACCGAGGACGAGAGCCAGCCATTCAGGTCGGGAGACGGAGACCCAGCGCTACTGGCGGAGTTGGCAATCTCATCGGTAGAGAAGCCATCTCCGGCTGCCGACGCCTCGAAGCGCGCCGGCAGGTCTTCGCCCTAGCCAGAACCGCCCAGAGCGTGGGCGCCGCC
The DNA here is from genome assembly GCF_902167145.1 of Zea mays. Taxonomy (NCBI): domain Eukaryota; kingdom Viridiplantae; phylum Streptophyta; class Magnoliopsida; order Poales; family Poaceae; genus Zea; species Zea mays. The sequence continues at coordinate 153,296,685 of NC_050097.1, read as the reverse complement.
CTCGCGGTGCGCAGCGCAACCGTCGTCCGGACGGAGGGCGTAGTGCTGCGCCCTGGCTGAGTGACGGCGGCCCACCTATCCCGGCATGGCTGGAGGAAGTCTCCGCGAAGCTGGAGGATGCCATTCTCCCCCAGACGCCAGGGGAAAAAAAGGGTAACCGACCCACGCGGAGGCAGCCCCCCGACTCGCCTCATCCTCCATCTTGGCCTGGATGACGAAAATCCTTGAGGCTGAGGGAGGGGCAGAGGCCGCAGCCCGGCTCGCTTTCCCCCACCATCAAGCTGGAGGTCACCATCTTGGGTGACCGCCGGTGGAGGGGTGCAGCCGGGCTGCATGATGAAAATCCTTGAAGCCAAACGATGGCTGAAAGGTACCAACTCCCACGGAGTTGCGTTCCTCCAACGATGAGGCGAAAAGACGGTGGGTATCCCCCATCCGGGGGCTTGGAAGGTGGAGAGACGCGATGCATAAGGGAGCGGGAAGACATGGTCGCCTTCCAAAAGGGGTCGCCCTGCTTTTAAAGGCAACTCTCCCTACTTGCGCCCCCAACCGTCACGGGCTGAGTCTTCTCCAACACGTTCCAAGGCCCTCCCCTGCGGCGCGGGGGCTGGGTCCCGCATGTCATGCAAACCAGCTCGGAGCAGAAGAAGCCAAACCGCCGCGCGTGGTGCACTCAACCGCCCAGCGGTTACAAGTGACCCTCCACTTTTGCCCAGACCAACGGGCGAAAGAGGCGGGCAGCCATGCAGGCGGCATGCAACCGCGCCAAGTGGACGCGCTTCTCCGACTCCCAACGCGCCCGGCCTGGAGGCCCAGGCCCACGCGTCACTCAACCGGTGCGCCGGATGCTGCATGCAAGCAACTGCACCGCCACTCGTGCCACCACCGCGCCTCTTCGGTTGCGGAACCAATACCGCGACTTGAGGCGACCAGGCACACGACCCAGCAGCGCCAGCCTGGCGCGACGGTCAATGCGGCCGAAAGTGGGCCGGCAGTAATGACGGTGGCAGGCGGGCGGGAGCAGCGGTCACGTCGTCAGCCAAGCTCACGTCCCATCCGGGGGCAGCGAGAGGACCTCCTCTCTCGGCGTGAAGACAACGCGCCCGTGATCCGTTCCTCGAACGGCTCGCGCACGCGCGACGGCCGCCCCGCCAACCACTCGCCCTGTCGCATTAACTCCGCGGCGTGACAGGCGGCACCTACGGCAGGAGAAGCGGGCGACGCTTCGCCTTCGCCGTAATAACCGCGCCAAAAAAGGTACGCCGCGTCGTTCGATTTCGTATCCTTTTCCGTTTTTCCTCTTTCTCTATCTCTTGCAGCAGGGACCGGGAAAGGGGGATACCCCGAAAAGGATCCTTCCCCGTGAAGGAACCGGGCTCCGAGCCTCCCTACTGATCAGAGGTTCGAAGGCTGGCCCCCCGAGGGGTTCAACAGCCGCCTCAGATCGCGTGGGCTCTACACCCACTACTGATCAGAGGTTCGAAGGCCGGCCCCCCGAAGGGTTCCACGGCCGCCTCAGGCTACTCGGGCTCCGCGCCCATTACTGATCAGGGGTTCGAAGGCTGGCCCCCGAAGGGTTCACAGCCGCCTCAGACGCCGAGCGAGGGATAACCAGGGGTACGTTCGATACATAACCAAGGCTCGGGCTGCGCTCCCGAGGTACCCTAGGACATTTCCGAGACCAGGGGAGCGATCTTGTAACGGAATCCCATCGGAGGGAGGCATCGAGCCCTCGGACCCCGTCGCCAAGGGACCGGGTCCGGCAGATCACCCGCAGGTACTTTTGGGCGTGCCTCTGGGCCCCTAGCCGACCCCTAACAAACGGGGCACGGACGTCCACTCGGATTACCCGCTTGCAGCTCACCGGAGACACCATGTTCGGCGCCCATCGAGGGTAACATGGCGCTTTCCCCCCCTCCTCCTTGCGGAAAGGCGACGCAGGGGCGTATGTAAAAAAGCCGAGTCTGTCCCTGATCGTCCTCTCGCCCTGTGCAGAGGCTCGGGGGCTGCTCTCGCAAACCCGGCTCTGGCCAAACCGTTGACAGCGTCAACATACCAGCCCGAGAACTTGGGCCCCCACCGTACACCCGGGCTACGGCCAGTTCGCATGAGGGAACAACCAGGCCAGCCGAAGCATTGCGCAAGGCATTAAGACCTCGAAGGAGTGAAACCACTCCTCCGAGGCCTCGGGGGCTACACCCGGCGGGTGCGCTCGCGCGCACCCACCGGAACAAAATGCAACCGAGAAAGGCTGGTCCCCTTGCAAAAAAGTGCGACGAAAGCCTCCAAGCGAGTGCTAACACTCCCTTCGAGGCTCGGGGGCTACTGTCCATAATTAGGGGTACCCTCAAGACTCCTAATTCTCAGCTGGTAACCCCCATCAGCATAAAGCTGCAAAGGCCTGATGGGTGCGATTAAGTCAGGGATCAGTCCATTCGAGTGACTCGATCACGCCTCGCCCGAGCCTAGCCTCGGACAAGGGCAGCCGACCCCGGAGGATTTCCGTCTCGCCCGAGGCCCCCCCTTCAACGGCGGACACATCTCCGGCTCGCCCGAGGCCCTGCCTTCGTTAAGAAGCAACCCTGACTAAATCGCCGCACCGACCGACCGGATTGCAGGAGCATTTAACGCAAAGGTGGCCTAACACCTTTATCCTGACACACGCCCACCGGCAGAGCCGAAGTGACCGCCGTCACTTCACCGCTCCACTGACCGGCCTGGCAGAAGGACAGCGTCGCCTGCGCCACCTCGATTGCCGTGCCACTCGACAGAGTGAGACTGACGGGCAGTCAGGCCCTGCCAAAGGCACCATAGGAAGCTCCGCCCGACCCCAGGGCTCGGACTCGGGCTAAGTCCCGGAAGACGGCGAACTCCGCTCCGCCCGACCCAGGGCTCGGACTCGGGCTAAGTCCCGGAAGACGACGAACTCCGCTTCGCCCGACCCCAGGCTCGGACTCGGGCTAAGTCCCGGAAGACGACGAACTCCGCTCCGCCCGACCCAGGGCTCGGACTCGGGCTAAGTCCCGGAAGCGACGAACTCCGCTCCGCCTGACCCAGGGCTCGGACTCGGGCTAAGTCCAGGAAGACGGCGAACTCTGCTCCGCCCGACCCCAGGGCTCAGACTCGGGCTCAGCCCCAGAAAACGACGAACTCCGCTCCGCCCGACCCCAGGGCTCGGACTCCGCCCTGGCCTCTGCCGAACGACCTCCGCCTCGCCCGACCCAGGGGCTCGGACTCGGCCTCGGCCACGGAAGACAGACTCAACCTCGGCTTCGGAGGAGCTTCCACGTCGCCCAACCTAGGGCGCAAGCCAGCCACGTCAACAGGAAGCGCCATCATCACCCTACCCCGAGCTGACTCGGGCCGCAGAGAACAAGACCGGTGTCCCTTCTGGCTAGCTCCGCCAGATAGGCAATGATGGCGCCCCGCAAGCTCTGTGACGACGACGGCTCTCAGCTCTCTTACGGAAGCAGGAGGACGTCAGCACGGACTCAACCGCTCCGACAGCTGTCCCTCCGCCAGGCTCCATCGCTCCTCCGACGGCCATGACATCACACCAGCAGGGTGCCAAGATCTCTCCGGCTGCCACATCGGCATGTACTCAGGGCGCTAGCTCTCCCCCGCTAGACACGTAGCACTCTGCTACCCCCCATTGTACACCTGGATCCTCTCCTTACGCCTATAAAAGGAAGGACCAGGGCCCTCTTAGAGAGGGTTGGCCGCGCGGGGACGAGGACGGGACAGGCGCTCTCTTGGGGCCGCTCGCTTCCCTCACCCGCGTGGACGCTTGTAACCCCCTACTGCAAGCGCACCCGACCTGGGCGCGGGACGAACACGAAGGCCGCGGGATTTCCACCTCTCTCACGCCCTTCTCCGGCCACCTCGCTTCCCCCCTTCGCGCTCGCCCACGCGCTCGACCCATCTGGGCTGGGGCACGCAGCGACATTCACTCGTCGGCTTAGGGACCCCCCGGTCTCGAAACGCCGACAATTTACTACATGTATTCCTTGTTTAACCTGGGGAAATAATTAAGCTATGCAAGATTTATGCTACCGCTCAACTTAATGGTTCCTAATGTCACTCATTAATTGGTTTTAATGTTCCAAAAATGTTAATTGGCAATTATGACATTAACCCGATGGTTAAGATAACATTATTACAAATTTAATTGGAACATGGAGTGACCACCCAGGATAACAGTGCAACCACGAGTGCTATCATGGCTCTGGCTTTGGTAATTAGCTCTATATGCTTAGTGCCTAGCAACCTTACCTGAAAGATGGGCAAGAGGGGGAGCGGTAGGTGCTGGCAGCCCACGTTAACATGGGGTCGTATTCTTGGCTAAGGTACTTCACCCAGGGGGCCACCACCATCGTCTTAGAAACCTTAGCGGGTTGCTTCGTATTAAGTGTATTTTGTGAAAACCTCATAATGGATCCCTAGCCATTCACCTCGGCAGTGTCTAAGGGTCCGATCAACCCGGGCTAGATGGGATACATGGCTTGTGGGTAAAGTTGTACCACCTCTGCAGAGTGTAAAACTGATATATCAGCCGTGCTCCTGGTTATGAGCGACCTGGACTCCTCACATGATAATTGAACTTGAAGAGGGAATTAAATTGAGATCCGATGATCTGCCAATAATTTGCTTAAGTGGTTTCACTTAAGTGTTTTTGCTATATTCATATTCCTTTGTTTAAATGGGATATTTGGGATTCACACTTATTAGTAAGACAGATGTTGTTAATAAAATATTGACCAACTAAAATGCTTACTGCTCAACCTTAGCCTCATCTTGTTATACCTGCATTAGTTTTTCCCCCACTTGCTGAGCCCCGACCATAAGTGAGCTCACCCTTGCTTATTTTGATCAGAGGGTGATGCTGGAGACTTTGATGGAGTTTTTGACGACGAGGAATTCTAAGTCTAACGATACGCCTGTCAACTTCCTGTGGAAGATTGCCCAGTTGTTTATTTCCGCTTTACTTTGATGTGACACTTGTTAAAGATACAATGTTTCAGATGATGTAATAAAGTCTTATACTCTCTTTACGCCTTTATTGCATTGTCTTTTGATATATTACACTTGTGACGTCAATATATGTGTGGAAATGGATCCTGGCACACATATGGTATGCGCTCGGTTTTACCCCCTGGAACCGGGTGTGACAGAAGTGGTATCAAAGCTATGCTGACCCTAGGTCGTTAGATTAGTTAGAAATGGAAAGCCTAGTTGTTCAAAACTTGCTAATTTCATTCCTATAAATTCCTTTATCAGTCTTACCTCTTTGAAATTCAACTAAGTTGACTCTTCTCTTGTAGATGGTTCGCACTCTCCAAACCACTCGCGTCAACACCAACTACGCCCCTCAACCCCGGCAGATCCCGGTCTACCCAGTGGTAGTCGAGGAAGCTCCAGCGAATCTCCCTCCCGTCCGAGTAGAGAACGTGATCAACCTGGAGGACAGCTCGGAGGAGCAGCTGCCGACCCCACCCCGTTGGCCGAGTCCCTGGCCTTCGCAGCTGGGTCATCGACGTCAGCATCGTCGGCACCAGCCTTCCAAGCACCTGCACCTGGAGGCGACGACCCTGACGACTCCGGAGATGGCGATGACGAGGATGACGACGACGAAGACGATGGAGAAGACGGACACATCAACGAGGAAGCTGACTACGCCCAGCAGGACAACTTCATGGGGTTTGGTCCTGTTATCGAACATTACACATCAATGTTCGAGACGGGGCACTTCCCCAACTTGCTGCAGGAGGTGCTGCACGCGCTAGGCACCTACGTCCGCCCCCTGTACGAGACAAGGCGAGTGAGCGAGCCTTCCCGGGCTTGCTATTACATCACTCGCATCCACGTCAGGGTAATGGATGCAGGTGACAGGGGATTCAGGACTCTGTCTGCTCACGAGTCCCTGATACCGCTGTCCACCTACGCTGCCTCGGTCAGTGATGCTGCCCGTCGGACCCTGTGGTCGCTCAGCCACACCTACCGGCAGCAGCTGCAGAACACGAGGTTCAGGCATCTTCCTCAGCGTCTGCGTGGAGAAAGCCAGACCAACATCGTCCCAGGTGAGCCTGGTGAGGACCGCCTCAACACCCTAGCTGGTGTAGTGGCCGGTCTCAACACCGACCTGGACAGTGCCACCCTGGACCTCTACAGGGTGCACTTGGAGCTGGAGAATGCCCATGCCAGGATTGCAGCCCTGGAAGCCCAACTGCAAGGACTGGATCCACCCGAAGCTCAGGTCCCCATCATGGCGCTGTCTCCTCCCCGCAAGAGGCTGCGCTATGGAGAGCCCGGATCAGTCACTAGGCTGCTTTAGGAGTTTTGAGTCATGATGTAATAAGTTATACTTCGTGTTAGACGATGATACTCTCTTTAAGTTATCATATTAATAAATATCAATCATGTGATGGTGATTGATTGAAATGTTTGATTTGGATCTTTGTTTGAGTGCAATGGTCTTATGGAATGATGGCCATAAGAACATATAAAATTTTTAAAACTTAAGTCATTTCCCCTCTAGAATCTTTCTACTCTTCTCTTCTCTAAGATGTTCACTTTCTAACCAATCAGATGGTGAACGCTCGTCAAGGACCCAACAACAATCGGAACCAGCGTGGTCAACAAGTACCACCACCACCACCGAATCCCAATATGGAGCAGTTCATCGCCGCCCAAATGCAGATTCTGCAAGGACTCACTGCGGCTGTTCAGCAATTACAACAGAACCAACAGAATCAACAACCCCAGCAGCAGCAGTATGCACCCCCGGCCAGAGATAAGCACCGGGACTTCATGAGTCATCACCCGCCAACATTCTCTCATGCGGTTGATCCCCTAGATGCCGATGACTGGCTCAAAGTCATTGGGAAGAAGCTGGACATAACTCAGTGCAACGACCGGGAGAAGGTCTTGTACGCCTCGGGAAGACTCGAGGGAGCCGCGTCCGACTGGTGGGATGCCTTCACAGTGGCACATCCCAATGCTGATACCATAACCTGGCAGGAGTTCCAAGTGAACTTCCGCGCTCATCACATTCCTTCGGGAATCATGAAGCTGAAGAAGAAGGAGTTCCTTTCCCTTACTCAAGGGAATATGACTGTTAGTGAGTATCGTGATCGCTTCACTCAGCTTTCACGCTACGCACCAGAAGAAGTGGATACAGATGAGAAGCGCCAAGAGCGTTTCCTAGAAGGACTGATTGGACCTCTGAACTACCAACTTCAGAGCCATACATTCCCCAACTTCCAGAGACTACTGAACAAGGCAATTGGCCTTGAGAGTAAAAGGAAGGAGCTATCTGACCACAAGAGAAAATTCCAAGGTCTGTCAAGCAGGAACACCCGGCCAAACAATGCTCAAGGTTCGCAGTTCCGCTCTGGAAATCAGGGTGGAAGCAATTATCAAGTACAACGCTCTGGACAGCAAAGCCAGAGGAATAATCAGAACTAGAACCAGCAAAGGAGCAACTCCCAGACCAACCAGAGGTCTAGTGGAAATTCACAGAACCGTCAAGGTGGCGCCAGTAACACGCAGGCCAGAAACAACGCACCTGTCCAACCCAATGGATGTTTCAAGTGCGGTGAGCTAGGCCACTATGCCAACAATTGCCCAAGGCACAACCAACAGACACCTCAGAAAAGCAATACTCAGAGGAATGACCAGAACACCCCCGCTCGTGGATCTGCTCAGAACAAGACACCACAGAACCAGAGCAGAGGAAGGGTCAATCACGTCACTGCGGAATCAGTGCCTGAGGATGCCGACATAGTGTATGGTATGTTCCTTGTTAACTCCATACCTGCATCAGTTTTATTTGACTCTGGAGCATCACATTCATTTATAACTGAGTCATTTGTGGAAAAACATAACATACCTAAGTACCCTCTGAAGAGGATATTACACATTAGTTCACCGGGAGGTGACATGAAGGCCACACACTTATGCCCTCATGTTAATATCAAGATTCAAGGAATAGATTTTACAGTCGACCCAGTGGTCCTAGGATCCAACGGGATTGATGTGATTCTTGGATGCAACTGGTTGAAAAGTTGTGATGGAGTGATACGATGTGCCAATGGAACAATTATGTTGATAAGTCCTCAAGGTGAAAGAATCCAAGTTAACATAGACAAGTCAACAGATGAAAAAGGGAAGACAGTGATCAATCACTTGGAAGAAAAGCCCTTGGAAAATATCAAAGTAGTGTGCGAATACCCAGACGCATTTCCGGAGGAATTACCAGGTATGCCACCTGACCGTGATATAGAGTTTTCTATTGAATTATTACCCGGAACCGCACCTATCTCGAAAAGACCTTATAGAATGGATGTCAAAGATTTAGTAGAACTGAAGAAACAAATAGAAGAATTACTAGAAAAAGGTTTCATTCGCCCAAGTTCATCCCCTTGGGGAGCCCCAGTTCTATTTGTGAACAAGAAGGATGGTTCGAGGAGAATGTGTGTTGATTATAGAAGTTTGAATGAAGTAACCATCAAGAATAAATACCCACTACCTCGAATTGAAGACTTATTCGATCAAATGAAAGGAGATAAGATATTCTCGAAGATAGATCTGAGATCGGGATATCATCAGTTAAAGATTCGAGCAGAAGATGTACCGAAGACAGCCTTCACGACGAGATATGGATTATATGAGTTTTTGGTCATGTCGTTTGGACTGACTAATGCACCAGCATACTTTATGAACTTGATGAATAAAGTATTCATGGAATATCTGGATCAGTTTGTGGTCGTATTCATTGACGACATACTGATATATTCTCCGAATGAAGAAGCACACGAAGATCATCTAAGGCTAGTCCTACAAAAGCTTCGTGACAACCAACTGTACGCAAAATTCTCGAAGTGTGATTTTTGGTTGAAGGAAGTTGCTTTCTTAGGACATATCGTTACCGATGGTGGAATTAAAGTGAACCCATGAAAGATAAGTGAGATACTGGATTGGAAGCAACCTAAGGATGCGTCCAAGATCAGAAGTTTTCTTGGATTGGCAGGATACTATAGAAGATTTATTGAAGGTTTTTTCCAAGTTAGTAAAACCACTTACCTCTCTACTGGAGAAAGGCAAAGAGTTCAAATGGGATGAAGCTTGCCAGAATTGTTTTGAAGAACTCAAGAAAAGGTTAACCACTGCACCAATACTGGTAATGCCAGACATCCACAAGGGATTTGATGTGTATTGCGATGCATCACACCTTGGACTTGGATGTGTGCTAATGCAAGAAGGAAAGGTGATTGCTTATGCTTCAAGACAGTTGAGGAAATATGAGAAGAATTATCCTATGCATGATTTGGAACTAGCTGCCGTAGTGCATGCTTTGAAGATTTGGAGGCACTATATGATTGGAAACAAGTGCAAGATCTTCACGGATCACAAAAGCTTGAAATATATATTCACTCAGAAGGAACTCAACCTCAGACAGAGAAGATGGCTTGAGTTGATTAAAGATTATGATTTGGAAATACAATATCACCCCGGAAAAGCAAATGTAGTAGCTGATGCTTTGAGCCGTAAGGGTCAAGTGAACAACATCACTACTCAGTTGATGTCACAAGAATTGTGTTGGGAAATGGAACGACTCAATCTTGGATTTCTCAATAATGTAGAAGCAACAATTATGGAAGTTGAATCTACTTTGGAAGAAGAGATTCGTAAAGGACAAGAGTCTGATGAGAAAATCAAAGAAATTAAAGCTTTGATTGGTTTGGTTAAAGCCCCAGATTTCACGGAAGATGAACAAGGCACAGTATGGTTTAAAAAGAGAATCTGTGTACCCGAAATCGAGCACTTGCGCCAACTTATTTTGAGAGAAGCTCATGATTCAGCTTACTCTATTCACCCTGGAAGTACAAAGATGTACCAGGACCTTAAGGAAAAGTATTGGTGGTACGGTTTGAAAAGAGATGTTGCTACTCATGTCGCATTATGTGACGTGTGTCAGCGAGTTAAAGTCGAACACCAAAGACCAGCAGGATTGCTACAACCTCTCAAGGTACCGGAATGGAAATGGGAAGAAATCAGTATGGATTTCATAGTTGGACTACCCCGTACTTGGGATGGCTATGATTCAATATGGGTCATAGTAGACAGGTTAACTAAAGTAGCACACTTTATACCTGTGAAGACAACTTACTCGGGAGCCCAGTTAGCAGAGTTATACATGTCGAGGATTGTTTGTCTGCATGGAGTACCGAAGAAGATCGTATCAGATCAAGGAACCCAGTTTACCTCACGCTTTTGGAAAAGACTACATGAGTCCATGGATACCAAGCTAAACTTTAGTTCAGCTTATCATCCTCAAACGGATGGGCAAACAGAAAGGACAAACCAAGTGTTAGAAGATATGCTAAGAGCTTGCGCTCTAAAGCATGGTAGAAGCTGGGATAAAAGCTTGCCTTATGCAGAATTTTCGTATAACAATAGTTATCAAGCAAGTCTCAAAATGGCACCATTTGAAGCACTCTACGGACGAAAGTGTAGAACACCGCTTTATTGGAATCAGACTGGAGAAAGTCAAGTATTTGGACCAGAAATACTCCAAGAGGCTGAAAAGCAAGTGCAGATTATCAGAGAAAATTTGAAGACAGCACAGTCAAGACAGAAGAGCTATGCTGATAATAGAAGAAGAGAATTGATGTTCGAAGTAGGAGACTTTGTCAACCTTAAAGTTTCACCGATGAGAGGAATGAAAAGGTTTAAGGTTAAGGGAAAATTATCACCTCGCTATATTGGCCCATTCAAGATTTTGGAAAGAAAAGGTGAAGTAGCCTACCAGTTAGAGCTACCCGATAGTTTATCAGATGTGCATGACGTATTTCACGTATCACAACTTAAGAAGTGCTTAAGGGTACCGGAAGAACAGTTACCCCTGGAAGAACTGAATGTTAATGAGGATTTGACTTATTCGGAGTACCCGATCAGAATTCTGGAAACATCTAGCAGAATTACACAAAGTAAAGTTATTAACATGTGCAAAGTTCAGTGGAGTCATCATTCGGAAGATGAGGCCACTTGGGAAAGAGAAGATGAACTCAGAGCAGAATTTCCCCAGTTATTCTCGGAAGGTTCTTAATCTCGAGGACGAGATTCTTTTTAAGAGGGGTAGGTTTGTAACACCACAAAAACCATCAACTAAAAATAATGAATTTAGTTATTATGTTAATTAGGGTAATATTTTTTTTAAGTGATTAATTATTTATTTGCATTTTGATCGTTTTCTTTGCATGCGCTTGATTGATTATCGGATGTTTATTATCAATTCCTTTTTAAAGAAAAACCTAGTAAATAATATAATAGTTATTAGTCTAAAAACAAGTATTTTATTTATTAATAGTTTTGGTGCATTTTTTTTATATTTTTTAGCTCTATAAAAATTCATTTCGCAATAAAAAAAACAAACAAAACGCCCTAACCCTAAGGCCCAGCTAGGGGCCCATTTACCCCTGCGCGCGTGCCCTCTCCCTGGCTGCTAGCAGCCAAGTCGCCGCCGCTCACTTGTGCTTCCTCTCCCTCTCTCCCTCTTCTCTCTCTCCCTATCTCTCTTCTCTCGCTTCTCTCTGTCTCGCGCGCGCAACAGGAGGCGAGCCCCGGCCTCAGCACCCGCGTGACGCGCGCGCGCGCCCAAGCCCGGCCTCCCCGCGCGCGATGCCTCTGTGCCCAGGCAGCCGGCTCCACCGCGGGCGAGCCGCTCTGCACCGAGCGCGAGCCCCGCCCTGCCTGCAGCGACCGCGTCGCTCGCAGTCGCGCCCAGGCCGGCCGAGCTGCTCCCGCCCTGCCGTTCCGCGACGCTTGCGCGCGAGCCGTGACTCGACCGACCGCCGCGACGACCCGAGCGCCCTGCCCGCTCACCACGCGACCGAGTCGTTTCCCCTTGCCGTTACACCTCCCTGTGTTATGGAACTTCAAGTGACGTCCGTTCCTTCTTTCCTCTCTCTATTACTCTCCATTGAAACCATAAGAAGAAACTGTCGCCATTTAACTGCGTAATGGAGCCGCCGTTGCTCTCTTCCTCTCCCTGGCGTTTCCTTTCTTCGCCCATCCAGCATTCTATAAAAGGCAGCAGAGCCTCCCCATTTCTGCCTACTCGAATTTGCCTCTCTCTCTAGCACTCCACGCTCATAGCTAGTGCCGTTGCCGTTCGTCGCCGGAGTTCACCGGAGCCACGCACTCGCCGTCCGTAGTCGAGCCTTGCTCTCCGTCCGGCCGAAACCCGTCGATCCATTCCCGTCACACGCACGAACCCGAGGTTGATGACGACCCAAATTCATTTTATGTATTTTATAAAGTGCTTTTTGATTCGATTCATGAGTTGTATATTTTGTTTGTTGTATTATGAACACATGTGATTCCGATTTATGTATATGTGTGCGTTATGGGATTTATTAGAGATATGCGATTAGTAGTGCACCGTGTTACTTCATGTTAATCGACGCATTGATTTTGGTTTAGAGAAATATGACGTAGATTTAATAGTCACACGTTGGTGATAAAAATACTAGATAAGAATTTATAGTCAAAAATTTGGTCACGATAAATTTTAGAAACTATTTGGAGAATTATAGGTGCATTTTAAATGGATTTGGAAAATGGTATAGATGTCATATGAATATTATAGGATTTTTAGATGATTTATCTAATTATTTTATTAGCATTTTCTTTTTAGAAAGAAAAGAGAAAAGATCACCAGTAGTGTGGTAAATAGATTTTTGCCAGTTAAATAATCTTGTTCGCAAATTGAGCACTTAGATTTTTAGATTAAACAAAGTATTAGTTTATATAAAAATATCATCACTTGTGTTATAAAAAGTCCAATTACCAATTTATGTAGATTTTTAGAATATTAATATTATTAAATTCATTTTTGCTATACTAACTAATTTGAGTTAGTGGTAATAAAAGGTATTAATTTATTAGTATTAAAAGACAATAAGTATTATTTATCTCCATTGATGATGTTAAAATAAATTAATACTAGTTAAAACTATATTTATTACACCCACTCATAAATTCACCATTAGGATTCACAATAATAGCCACAATTGAATTAATAAGCATTTACGCAATTAGTACGTAATTAAGATATGATTAGTGCGATATGTTATTGTGTGCTTAATGACATATTGGTGTATGTTTATGAATGGTGCATGTTTATTTATTGGTGTATGTTTTATTTTTGTATGTGCGCTATGCGACTCTATTAGAAGCGGATTGTGCGATAGGCGATCCGAACTCGTTCGAGGACGATCCGCAGGACTCGCTTGAGCAAGGCAAGTGGATTCTCCCTCTGCATATTCTGTTTGTACCTATTCATTGCATACAATAATGTTTACTTTTTGATATACTGCATAATTTGTTGGGTTATACCTAATTAAGGATTTTCTAGATTTACTACCTGTATTCCTTGTTTAACCTGGGGAAATAATTAAGCTGTGCAAGATTTATGCTACCGCTCAACTTAATGGTTCCTAATGTCACTCATTAATTGGTTTTAATGTTCCAAAAATGTTAATTGGCAATTATGACATTAACCCGATGGTTAAGATAACATTATTACAAATTTAATTGGAACATGGAGTGACCACCCAGGATAACAGTGCAACTACGAGTGCTATCATGGCTCTGGCTTTGGTAATTAGCTCTATATGCTTAGTGCCTAGCAACCTTACCTGAAAGATGGGCAAGAGGGGGAGCGGTAGGTGCTGGCAGCCCACGTTAACATGGGGTCGTATTCTTGGCTAAGGTACTTCACCCAGGGGGCCACCACCATCGTCTTAGAAACCTTAGCGGGTTGCTTCGTATTAAGTGTATTTTGTGAAAACCTCATAATGGATCCCTAGCCATTCACCTCGGCAGTGTCTAAGGGTCCGATCAACCCGGGCTAGATGGGATACATGGCTTGTGGGTAAAGTTGTACCACCTCTGCAGAGTGTAAAACTGATATATCAGCCGTGCTCCCGGTTATGAGCGACCTGGACTCCTCACATGATAATTGAACTTGAAGAGGGAATTAAATTGAGATCCGATGATCTGCCAATAATTTGCTTAAGTGGTTTCACTTAAGTGTTTTTGCTATATTCATATTCCTTTGTTTAAATGGGATATTTGGGATTCACACTTATTAGTAAGACAGGTGTTGTTAATAAAATATTGACCAACTAAAATGCTTACTGCTCAACCTTAGCCTCATCTTGTTATACCTGCATTAGTTTTTCCCCCACATGATGAGTCCCGACCATAAGTGAGCTCACCCTTGCTTATTTTGATCAGAGGGTGATGCTGGAGACTTTGATGGAGTTTTTGACGACGAGGAATTCTAAGTCTAACGATATGCCGGTCAACTTCCTGTGGAAGATTGCCCAGTTGTTTATTTCCGCTTTACTTTGATGTGACACTTGTTAAAGATACAATGTTTCAGATGATGTAATAAAGTCTTATACTCTCTTTACACCTTTATTGCATTGTCTTTTGATATATTACACTTGTGACGTCAACATATGTGTGGAAATGGATCCTGGCACACATATGGTATGCGCTCGGTTTTACCCCCTGGAACCGGGTGTGACAGAGGGCCTCCGTGTTTTTCCCGATGTGTCCCACATCATAGTCAGTTTGATAATTTACCTATATACAGGATTCTTGCCCGTGTCGTTGCATCGATCGAGAGTATGTCTTTCTCAAAACGTTGATACACTGCCTTAGGGCATGTACAACCTAAATACTATATTACAGTTCTCCAAGCACTAGATGCATCTAAGAAACTCCTTCATACAACACAACGTATTGAAGTATTATATTTTATTCACTAGCACCTTTCAAGATACAACTTATTTATGTAGGTTGTATGAGTGGAACCGTATCTAGACTTAATTAGAGAACCGTGCTAGAGACGTTCCTTCACCAAGATATCGTCTCTTGTGTTTTTTACACTTAACACCTTAATATCCCTTAAGATATGGGATATTTATGTGGGTTGTACATGTCCTTATATTTTTAAAATGGATGAATTAAAATGCATCATTCATGTGAGGCATTTTTTATTTGATTGGCAGACATGTTTAACAATCCAAGATGCATTGGTGAGACGGTAGCAAAATTGTAAATCAGCAGGTGACGTGAGGGTGATGGGTACAAGTATGAAAACGCTCCTCTTTTTGTTGAATGGTTCATCTCTCACGTCGCGCCAGCCGATTGTTGAGCCTTAAGTGCTAAGACACAGACTGACATTTCCTAAATAAATAAATAACATGACAAAGTTCAAAGAATTTGGAGAAAACAAGATACAAGCAAACATTTTCTAAAAAACGTGTAACTTAAAAAAAACACAAAGGGAATCTCACCTTAGAATTTGAGAGTAAACTGCTAGCACCGAGAGATTTCAGTTCAATTTGTTATGTTGACCATAGGATGCCAAGAAAACTCATGTGCTTTACAGCATCATGACATTTATTTTCTGCAATAAATCTATATGACCCTCTGACCTGATGGTCTACTTTACCCTCTCACTTTTAAAATCGGTTGAACTTTATAAAACCAGACAAATAACCCATTAAACATATTTAGTTGATTGTTTTGCTAACGTGATATTGATTTAAGTTGTATCAGTTTTATCTTTTTAAGTTCTATCATCTTATAGCATCCAAAATTTATATAATTTTACATAAAAACTAGAAATTAGATATTATATTCGCTCTTATTAAATTTTAAGAGCAATAGATTAATTAATAAAAATGAAAACTACATAAAAACTTAATATTTACCTTTTAAAGCTAAAACTTTTACTAGAGCTAAATAATACTACTAGTAAGCTACTTTTTTGTTAATTTTAACAAGCAAGATAAGTGGTATTTCTTCTAGTTACTAACTAAATTAAATGTACATTTATATTTTATAAAAACTTACCAAACAATAATAAAATGATCTCCAATCTTTACACAAAGTTTATCCTAGGTAAACTAACATAGACAAATATTTCCAGAATTTTATGAGAACTTTGCATTTGGACCCATAATTTATATAAATATTTCTCAAAAATTTATACAGGTTTAGATTTAAAATTTTAGAAAATTCTAAAAATATTTGTATATGTTAGTTTAGCTAAGAAAAAACCTGTATAAAAATTGAGATTATTTTTGTCGGCGTTTCGACCCCGGGGGGTCCCTGGACCGACGAGTAAAATTATCGCTACGTGTCCCAGCGCAGATGGGTTGGCGCGAGATGGAACACAAGGGGGAAACGCGGCTCGTGTTATCCTGCACTAGGGGAATGCGCTCGTAGTAGGGGTTACAAGCGTTCGCGAGAGAGAGAGAGTGAGCCTGTTCGTCAGCCCGTTCCCCCGCGCAACCCTCTCGCATGAAGGCCCTGGACCTCCCTTTTATAGATGCAAGGAGAGGGTCCAGGTGTACAATGGGGGTGTAGCTATGCGCTAACGTGTCCGGCAGAGAGGTGCCTGAGCCCTGTGTACATGCCAACGTGGCTGTCGGAGAGGTGCTAGAGCCCTGTGTACGCGGTATCGTGGCCGTCGGAGAGGTGCTAGAGCCCTGTGAGTTGCTAACGGGTGATCCGAGTGGACGCTCGTGCCCCGTTCGATAAGGGTCGGCTAGTGGCCCAGAGGCGCGCTCTAAAAGTACCTTCAGGTGATTTGCCGGACCCGGACCCGTTTGATAGGGTCTGAGGGCTCGATGCCTCCCTCTGATGGGATTCCGTTACAAAATCGCTCCTACTGGTCTCGGAAATGTCCTAGGGTACCTCGGGAGCGTAGCCCGAGCCTTGTCCATGTAACAGACGTATCCAGAGTCATCCCTCGCTCTGCGTGCTCTAGGGCGGCTGTCGAACCCTTCCGAGGGGCCAGCCTTCGAACCCCTGATCAGTAGTGGGCGCGGAGCCCGAGTGCTCTGGGGCGGCTGTCGAACCCTTCCGAGGGGCCAGCCTTCGAACCCCTGATCAGTAATGAGCTTGAAGCCCGAGTGCTCTGGGGCGGCTGTCGAAACCCTTCTGAGGGGCCAGCCTTCGAACCCCTGATCAGTAGGAGGGCTCGGGGCCCGCTTCCTTCGTGGAGAAGGATCCCTTTCGAAATATCCCCTTTCCCGGTCCCTGTAGCAAGAGAGAGAAAGGGGAAGAGGAAAATGATATGAATTTAAATGGTGGGGCGCACCTTTTTTGACGCGGTCATCATGGCGGAGGTGAAACAATGCCCGCTTCACCTGCCAAAGGCGCTGCTTGCCCTGCCACGGAGTTAATGCGACGGGACGGGCGGTTCGCGGGGTGGCCGCGTGCGCGAGCCGTTGGAACGGAACACGGGCGTGTCGTCTTCACGCCGTGGGAGAGGGCTCCCCTGATGCTTCAGGAGGGGACGTGAGCCTGCAGGCGATTTGACCGCTGCTTCCGCTCGTCTGCTGCCGCCATTACTGCCGGTCCACTTTTGGCCATATCAACCGTCGCGCCTCCTCCCGCGGCTGACTGACCCGTGATTGATGTGCTCGATTGGCACTGTTGGGTCATGCGTAGGGTTGCCTCGAGTCGCGGCACTGGTTCCGCAGTCGAGAAGGCGCGACATTGGCGCAAGTGGCGGTGCAGTTTCTTGCACGTAGTAACCGGCGCGCCGGTTACGTGACGTGTGGCCCTGGGCCTCCATGTTGGATGCGACGAAGCCGAAGGGGTGCGCCCCCGCGGTGCGGTTGCATGCCACCTGCATGGCGGTCCGCCCTTTCGACCGCTGGTTTCAGCGAGGATGGAGGAGTGCTTGTAACCACGGGGCGGTTACACGCTCCGCGCGCGGCGGTTTGGCTTCTTCCGATTCGGGTCAGCTTGCATGACGTGTGGGACCCAGCCCCCGTGTCGTAGGGGGAGGACCCTGGAGCACGTTGGTGAAGACTTCGTCCGTGACGCTTGAGGATGCGAGTGGGGAGAGCCACCTTTAAAAAGGGATCGATCCCCCGGGCGGTAGCTTTGCCTTCGCACTCCCCTCATGCATCGCGCCCTTCCACCTTCCGAGCCCCCGGATGGGGAGCACCCGCGTTGCCTTCGTCTTGCTGCTGTTGGAGGAGCACGACCTCGCGGGGGTTGGCACCCTTTAGCCATCGCTTGGCTTCAAGGATTTTCATCAGGCAGCCCGGCTACATTCCCTCACCAATGGTCACCCAGGGTGGTGACCATCAGTTCGATGGTGGGGAGAAGCAAGCCGGGCTGCGACCTCTGCCCGCCCTCAGCTTCAAGGATCTTCATCATCCTTGCTAGGGAGGAGGGCGGGGCAAGTCGGGGCCTGCCTCCGCGTGGGCCGGTGACCCGCTTCTTCCTCCGGCATCTAGGGGAGGAAGACATCCTCCAGCTCTGCGGAGGAGGCGTCCTCCAGCCATGCGGGGGAAGGCGAACTGCTGCTGCCTGGACAGGGTGTAGCATTCCGTCCTTCGTCTGGGCGACTGTGGCCGGCTGCACCGAAGGGTCACACAACACGTCGTACGCCATGAGAGCGGTACTCGTGTTTTGGGACGGTCCCGTTCTCGTTCTCGTGTCGAGAACGGGAGTGAGGACCTGCCGGTGTGCTTTGGGGCGGCCGCCACTCGCTGGTGCGATGTTGGTGGGCAGGTGGCCGCTGTCGCTAGTGCTGAGGTGGTGGCAGCCGGAGAAGGTTTCTCCGCCAACGACACTGTCTGTGCCACCTGCGCTCCGGGCCTCCGGCTCTTTGGCTTTAATGGCTGGTTCTCGTCCCCTGCGAGGGGACGTGAACGAGGGCCTTCCAGCGGTAGCGTTCGCCCTGGGGCCATCGCTGCTGCTGTCTTGCCGTCCGAGACGGAGGTCGTTGTCGCGCTGTTGGTGCAGCGGTCGCCGGCGAGCCACCCGAAGTTTGTCGTCCTGCAGGCCCTCCGATGTGGAGGTTGTTCATACCCGCGGGAGTGGAACCGGAGTTCTGTTTGTAATGGCACCCTGAGTGTGGGTGTTTGTTCGTTGTGGCTGTCGAGGCCTGAACATCTATGTATCTGAGTGTAATACCGTGTTTCTTTCTCATTTTGAGCACTAGGACTCGCCTCTCGACTAGCTGAACCGCTTAACCGAGTGTGAGTTGCCTTGGGCGGAAGGTGACGAGTGAGGTATCCGTATCCCGGAGGCGTAGGAGTCCCTCGGCTCGATCGGCCTTGCCACTCAAGGCTTCTCTTGCTCAGTTTAAGAACCCTCGGCTGCTCTGCGATGAGCCGGAGCCGGAGGCAGCAGCGTCGGCGTGGACAGAGGCGGAGTTGGCTCGGAAAGAGGCTTCATCGGCCCATGAGCAGGTGGCTTCCCAGGCCGAGGAGGTGCAGGAGCGGCGGCTGGAGCTTGGCCAGGTCATCCGCGAGTGGGACCAACCCCGGAGTCACGCTGCCGAGGCCGTGAGCCGGGTTGATGTCCTCGGGGGACAACTGGCTGAGCTACGGAGCGGCCAGCCAAGGTGTCCGCTCGGGCCGGGACCCTGGAGGAGACCCTTGCTGTGATGGCCCAAGCGCGATGCTGACGTCCTCCTTCGAGGTGGAGATCCTTCCGCCCGTGTCGCCGTCCGAGGCTGGGCCAGATTCCGCCGAAGGTGGAAACGACGCCGAGGGTGCTGCTGCTCCCTCTGTCGATGTCTGAACCTGCAGGAACAGTTTGTCTGTAGTATGCATATGTTTTTCGCGGCCGCCGAGGCCCAAACATCTTATTGTCGTGTTATAAAGCTGCGTTTCCTTTCCTCTTATTTCGAGTATCAGGACTTGTTCGTCGGTAGCAGAATCGCTTATCCGAGCGAGAGTTACTTTTTGCAGAAGGTGATGAGTGAGGTATCCGTATCCCGGAGGCGTAGGAGTCCCTCGGCTCGGTCGGCCTTGCCGCTTACGTGCACTCTTACTCGTTCGCAGGATTCTGTTATCGATATAGTCGAGAAGGCACGAAAATCGTTCTGGCAGAAAAGTTTTCGAGCGTTGGGACTTGTTCGGTAGCAGAATCGCTTATCCGAGCGTGAGTTACTTATCGCGGAAGGTGATGAGTGAGGTATCCGTATCCCAGAGGCGTAGGAGTCCCTCGACTCGGTCGGCCTTGCCACTTACGTGTACTCTCGTCGTTTTCATGATCCCGCTATCAAAGCAGTCGAAAAGCGCGAAAGACGTTCTGGCAGAAAGACTTTTTCCGAGGAAAATTTTGACGCAGAGGGGGTTCCCCCTTCTAGCCCCCAAGGGAGGGTCAGGCTTTGCCGAGGCAAGGCTGACCCTTCCTTGACGGTTAGACTTTATTTATGTATGTAAAGAGAACGGGGTATATGAACGACTTGAAACATCTTAAGGGTAAAAGCGACGTAGCTGTTGGATGTTCCAAGCGTTGCTGTAGACCTTGCCTTCTTCGTTGGCCAGCTTGTATGTCCCGGGCTTCAAAATCTTGGCGATGATGAATGGCCCTTCCTAGGGAGGAGTAAGCTTGTGGCGCCCTCAGGCGTCTTGGCACAGCCGAAGTACCATGTCTCCCACCTGGAAGCCTCGGGGCCGAACCCCTCGGGCGTGGTAGCGTCGCAGAGACTGCTAATACCGTGCCGAGTGTAGTAAGGCCACGTCCTGAGCCTCTTTGAGCTAGTCCAGTGAGTCTTCTCGGCTGGTCTGGTTGCTTCGGTCATCGTACGCCTTTGTCCTCGGGGAACCGTATTCTAAGTCTATGGGCAAGATAGCCTCGGCCCCATATACTATAAAGAACTGTGAGAAACCCGTGGCTCGGCTTGGCGTCGTCCTCAGACTCCAGACCACCGAGGGTAGTTCCTTCATCCACCGCTTGCCAAACTTGTTGAGGTCGTTGTAGATCCTCGGTTTAAGTCCCTGCAGAAGCATACCGTTGGCACGCTCCACCTGCCCATTCGTCATGGGGTGAGCTACGGCGGCCCAGTCCACACGGATGTGGTGGTCCTCGCAGAAGTCCAGGAACTTCTTCCCAGTGAACTGGGTGCCATTGTCGGTGATGATGAAGTTTGGGACCCCAAAGCGATGGATGATGTTGGTGAAGAACGCCACCGCCTGCTCGGACCTGATGCTGGTTAGGGGTTGGACCTCGATCCACTTGGAGAATTTGTCGATGGCGACCAGCAGGTGCGAGAAGCCCCCAGGTGCCTTCTGCAAGGGACCGATGAGGTCCAGACCCCACACGACAAACGACCAGGTGATGGGTACTGTCTGCAGGGCCTGAGCGGGCAGGTGTGTCTGTCTCGTGTAGAATTGACACCCTTGGCAGGAGCGTACAATCCTAGTGGCGTCGGCCACCGCGGTCGGCCAGTAGAAGCCTTATCGGAAGGCGTTCCCAACGAGGGCTCGAGGTGCTGCATGGTGACCGCAAGCCCCCGAGTGTATTTCTTGCAATAGCTCCTGTCCTTCGGCGACGGATATGCATCGTTGGAGAATGCCTGAGGGGCTGCGGTGGTAGAGCTCCTTTTCATCACCCAGTAAGACGAACGACTTGGCGCACCGCGCCAGTCACCGAGCTTCGGCTTTGTCGAGGGGTAGCTCTCCTCGGAGAAGATATTCCAGGTACGGGGTGTGCCAGTTTCGATTAGGCGTGACCCCATTCCGCTCTCCCTCGACGCGCAGTGCGTCACCCTCGGCGGCCGAGGATACCTCGGGCTGGGCCGAGGCCTCCTCGGGCTCGGGCGTGTCGTCGATCTTGACGGAGGGTTGATGTATGTCTCTGGAGAAGACGTCCGAGGAACCGTTGTCCGCCCCGAGGCTATTTTAGCAAGCTCATCCGTAGTCTCGTTGTACCGTCGAGCGATGTGGTTGAGCTCGAGCCCGTAGAACTTGTCTTCCAGGCGCCGAACTTCGCCGCAGTAGGCCTCCATCTTTCGGTCGCGGCAGTGGGAGTTCTTCATGACTTGGTCAATGACAAGCTACGAGTCGCCACGAGCGTCGAGGCGCCGAACCCCTAGCTCGATGGCGATGCGCAACCCGTTGACCAGGGCCTCGTACTTGGCCACGTTGTTTAACGCCGGGAAATGGAGGCGTAGCACAAGATTGTTTCGCCCATGAGCTCCACCGCCCACTTTGCTAACCATTCAAGATGGAATACCTCTTTGATGAACCCTGCAGCCATCAGCTTATGGATCTCCTCGCCTATGGCTCTACGCTTTTCTTCGTCGAAACGGCGCAGAGGCTGCTTCACGGGTCGGGCACCGGCTCGGATATCCAGTGAGTGCTCGGCGACGTCCCTCGGTATGCCAGGCATGTCCGAGGGACTCCACGCAAAAACTTTGGCGTTTGCGCGGAGAAAGTCGATGAGCACAGCTTCCTATTTGGGGTCGAGCTCGGAGCCGATCTGGACTTGCTTGCAGGCGTCGTTGCTGGGGTCGAGAGGGACGGACTTAGCCGCCTCTGCTGGCTCGAAGTTGCCGGCGTGGCGCTTCGCATCAGGCACCTCCTTGGAGAGGCACTCGAGGTCGGCGATGAGGGCCTCGGACTCAGCGAGGGCCTCAGCGTACTCCACGCACTCCACGTCGCATTCGTACGCGTGTCGGTACATGGATCCGACGGTGATGACCCCGTTGGGGCCTGGCATCTTGAGCTTGAGGTAGGTGTAGTTGGGGACGGCCATGAACTTGGTGTAGCACGGTCTCCCCAGCACCGCGTGGTAGGTTCCTCGGAACCCGATCACCTCGAACATGAGGGTTTCCTTTCGGAAGTTGGAGGGAGTTTCGAAGCAGACGGGCAAATCGAGTTGTCCAAGGGGCAGGACACGCTTCCAGGGGATGATCCCGTGAAAGGGCGCCGCACTAGCCCGGATCATGGACAGATCGATCTCCAAGAGCCCGAGGGTCTCGGCGTAGATGATGTTGAGGCTGTTGCCTCCGTCCATGAGGACCTTGGTGAGCCTGGTGTTGCCGATGATGGGGTCGACGATGAGTGGGTACTTTCCTAGGCTTGGCACGCAGTCGGGGTGGTCACCTTGGTCGAAGGTGATGGGCTTGTCGGACCAGTCTAGGTAGACTGGCGCCGCCACCTTTACCGAGCAGACCTCCCGACGCTCCTGCTTGCGGTGCCGAGCCGAAGCGTTCGCCACTCGCCCACCGTAGATCATGAAACAGCCGTGGACCTCGGGGAACTCCTCTGCCTTGTCGCCCTCCTTCTTGTCGTTGACTTGGCCTTTGCCACCTTCCGCCGGGGGCTCGACCTTATGGAAGTAGCGCCGAAGCATGACGCATTCCTCAAGGGTGTGCTTGACGGGGCCCTGGTGATAGGGGCACGACTCCTTGAGCATCTTGTCGAACAGGTTGACCCCTCCGGGGGGCTTCTGAGGGTTCGTGTGCTCGACAGGGGCGACAAGATCTGCATCGGCGGTGTCGCGCTTCGCTTGCGACTTCTTCTTCACCCTCTTCTTCGTGCCGCGCTGGGCGGACGCCTCGGGGACGTCTTCCTGCTGGCGTCCCTGAGGCTGCTTGTCCTTCTGGAAGATGGCTTCGATCGTCTCCTGACCAGAGGCGAACTTGGTGGCGATGTCCATCAACTCGCTCGCCTTGGTGGGAGTCTTGCGACCCAGTTTGCTCACCAGGTCGCGGCAAGTGGTGCCGGTGAGGAACACCCCGATGACATCCGAGTCGGTGATGTTGGGCAGCTCGGTGCGCTGCTTCAAAAATCGCCAGATGTAGTCTCGCAGGGATTCCCCTGGCTGCTGGCGGCAGCTTCAGAGATCCCAAGAGTTCCCCGGGCGCACGTACGTGCCCTGGAAGTTTCCAGCGAAAGCCTTGACCAGGTCGTCCCAGTTGGAGATCTGCGCAGGAGGCAGATGCTCTAGCCAGGCTCGGGCGGCGGCGGAGAGGAACAGGGGGAGGTTGCGAATGATGAGGTTGTCATCGTCCGTTCCACCCAGCTGGCAGGCCAGCCGGTAGTTCGCAAGCCATAGTTCCGGCCTTGTTTCCCCTGAGTACTTGGTGATAGTAGTCGGGGCTCAGAACCGGGTCGGGAACGGCACCCATCGTATGGCCCGGCTGAAGGCTTGCGGACCTAGTGGTTCGGGCGAGGGACTCCGATCCTCCTCGCTGTCGTAGCGTCCCCCACGCCTGGGGTGGTAGCCTCGGCGCACCTTCTCGTCGAGGCGGGCTCGACGGTCGCGGCAGTGGTGCTCATTGCCGAGGCGACCCAGGGCTGCAGGCGTTGCGTCCCGCGTGCGCCCGGTGTAGACCGAGGCTTCCCGCATGAATCGGGAAGTCGCTGCACGATGCTCCGGGGGGTACCCTTGCCTTCGGGAGGCAGAGCTCTCGGCCCGTCGGACCGTGGCGTCCTCCAGGAGATTCTTGAGTTCTTCCTAGATACGCCGCCCCTCGGTGGTGGATGGCTCCGGCATCGCTCGGAGCAGTATTGCTGCTGCAGCCAGATTCTGGCCGACCCTGCTAGAGGCCGGGGGTAGCCTTGCCCTGACATCGTCAGCGATATGGCGCTGGACGTCCCGGGCCTGATGACGCGCTTCTCCGGCGAGTGCTCGGCCTGCCCACTCCTGCTCGATGTTTTGCCGGAGCTGCACAAGTTGTCCTGCTTCCTCGTCGAGCTTGGCCTGCATCTCGCGGATTTGCTCGAGCTATGTGTCCTGACCCCCCGCAGGGACTGGGACCACAGCTAGCCCCCGCAGGATGTCAACGTGAGGCGCAGGCCCAGGGGGATTGTCATCCTCCGGCATACCAAGGCGGTTGCCTTCGTCGTGACCCCCTAGATCAATGTGGAAACATTCACGACTTGGGCCATAACCCTCGTCGTCAAGGCTGTGGCCATCATCGGAGCAATCGGAGAGGCAGTAGTCACATGCGGTCATGAAGTCTCGCATGGTACTGGGATTACTGAGCCCGGAGAAATCCCAACCAGAGTCGGGATCGTCTTCTTCTGTAACACCCGGTTTTTAAGGAATAAAGCCAGGTGCATCTCATACATGCGCCAAGAAGACAACATATATAATAACAGAGTGTATAGAGATAAATGTCATAAAACATCAGAGTATTTATTACATAGCGGAAGACTTATTACAAAATAAAATAATAAAGATAAAACAAACTAAGGATCGTCGGCGCCAATGTCAACTGAGAAACGCCACCTAGATCAGATCATACTCCTCGCCTTGTGGCTCCTCCTGAACCACCTGCTCTTCTCCTGTGGGGGGGTGTGAGACAGCAAGGGTGAGCTCACACATGATCATCGCTCAACAAGTTGTGGGGAATAATGTGACATGAACTCACCAAAGGTGGGAGCTCATGGAGTGTAAGGCTTATCAAAGAGAATGGTTAAAGCTGAGCATTGCTTTTAATGTTGGTCAAACTTTTATTAGCAGTTACTAAGTGTAAGTAAATACCAAACCTTAAATAAAATAATAGAACAAAATTAATAATAAACCCATGCAAATGCAAATGACAAATTGAGTTTAGGTTCCATAATTTAATCATCGGAGAGTCCTGAGCCGCTCATGACCGTGAGCTCGGCTAGTATACCAGTTTTACACTCTGCAGAGGTTGTACCCTTTACCCACAAGTCGTGTATCCCATGTCGCCAGGGTTAGCTAGGCCCTTAGACACTACCGAGGTGAATGGCTAGGGATCCACTACGAGGCCTTTACAAAGTTCCACTAGCTTCCGAAAACCCGCTACAGTTTATGGGAAGAGCACTTGCAAGAATCCCCTGTCCGACCGCCATCGCAGCTAAATCAACCCGAGAACCTCCTTGCATGCAACTCCCCTACTGCCCTTGCCCCTTTCGGGTAAGGTAGTCTTCCACTAGCTTTCCTAATTAATCAGCCAAGGGCATCCATAAACCCTTGTGGTGGCACGTGTTTCTCAAGTTAAGCTCTATGTTCCAATTAACATTAATGATCTTGACATGAACATAAATAGAATAACAAAAGAATTGGAACATAGATATAATAAATGATTATCCCAAAACCATGTAAAGCAATAGCAAAACTACCCAAGTGATTCAGGGGTGAACAAGGTAATGAGATAAACAATCTAGGGTGACCTATCGGGTCCCATCAAAATTAACCTATGCATAGTAGATGATTATAAAGAACATTATTGGATAACAAAAGTGAATCAAGGGCACAACTTGCCTTCAATGAGCTCCTGCTCAGCTACTTCAATCTGCTGCTCACCAGGATCCTCGGTCACGGGCTCTTCTACTCACCACAATACAAACAAGCACAGTACATATAGAGAAATTAACATTACACCAAACATATATACAAAATACACAGTAATAATCTACACATTAAAATAAAATCCTAGGAACAGGAATCATAATTTTTGGAGTTATAGATTTTAAGTTATGAATTTTCCAAGGTTTTATGCATTTAATACAAGATTGAGTGCTAGATAAATTTTAATGAGTCTTTCATGCCAAAACAGAGGCACTATTTGATAGAGAATAATATTACAAAATTATAGGAACTGGAATGGACCAATTTGGAGTTTATATGCATTTTATATGAATTATTGAAGTTCTAGACATTATTTATACATTGAAAATCAATTTGAAATTTAAATTCTCGGGTTAAAACTATTCTGGACGGGGCCTCAAATCCTGCAAAGTACAGGGGTCTCGGGGTAAAAATCTATAGACTCAGAGTACAGTGCAAATGGATGGCGGGTTGATTCCTCTTTTTCACGGGAACTCTTTAGCAAAATTACCCGCGAAGGGGGTATCGATGAATATGGGCCGTTGAATTAGAAACTAGTGGGTGCGATTAGATATTACCAGCCATGAAGCGGTATGAGATCTGGTCCGTCGGATCAGCAATCTGGGGTCCCGATTTAATTATCGCGAATCTAACCCATGCCCGCCCGATCACGATCGAACTGCACACCCGCGCCCACGTCGAACCGTTATCAGGATCTAATCCTAAGCGTTGGCAACAGATCCAATGGCCAGAAGCCCTTTCCCCCAATCCCGGTCAGTCCACGGCGGCGCCCAGGCCTCCAGCGGCGGTGCCATTGCCGGCGCACCGCCCACTTCGTGAACAGGTGCACAACTTCGACATATTCTCGGTGCGAAACAATGTGGGGGCAACGACGAACACGATCGGGGGTTACTTCGTGAGGATTATGGTGACTACCGTGCCCACCGCGACGCGAAGCGGAACTTCGGCGAACCAAAGCTCCGGTGAGAAATTACTGGGCACATGGGCATTATCTTTGGTTCGGGTCGATGCTACACGATGAGCGTATGGAACTAATGCGAGGAGTGTGGTATTTACCGAGGATTCCGCAGTGATGAGCCACGTCCACGGTGAGTCACGTCCCTGGCGGTCGCAGCTTCTTTGGTGAGGAATTCCCGGCGCGACGCATGCCAATCGAGCTCGGCGAGACCACGAGCATCATCCCGGGGACGAGCTGGAGCTCCCAGACCCGACTCCGGAACCCCACCGATGGTGTACGCACGTGACCACCGCGGCGGTGCTCTTACTCTCTCTCTCTTCTCGTGGCGTAGATGCACATGGCGACGCTACACGGCCTGGTGCTCGCTTCTATGCGCAGGGGAAGAAGACAGGAGGAGGTGCAGGTGCCATGCGGGTCTTATCCTAGGGTCGAGGTGGACTCGAGCCCACCTAAGCTCCGGTAAAAACGGCGCGGTGACCGCAACGGCCACGCCCGCCACGCGGTAGTCAGTTGGAAGGGAGAGGGATGGATCTGACAAAACGGGCCCGTAGCACAGTGACGGCAAGCGCAGGGGACTGGGCAAGACGTGCGATGGCTGACTCCTCGGGTCCACATGTCGGCACCAGTGGGGCAGAATTGGGCCGCGCAGCGAGGGGAAAGGGGTAGAAATGGGCCAAGCTCTAGGATTTAGGCCCATGCACGGCTTGCCTTTTCCTTTTCTTTATTCTTTTCTCTTCTGTTTTTTTTCCTTTATTTTGAATTCCAAATTTTGAGTTCAAACCCTTGTGGCGAATTTGGACTTAGGTCAAATATGGAAGTTGAATACTCTAGTATGGGATGACTCCATTATTTAAATTTATATATTTTTTTCTGCACCGTATAGTATTATTCTTCTTTCTTTTCTTGTTTATTTTTCTCATTCTTAAATATTCAAAATAGGTATTAAATCCCCAATTTGGGACATTAATTTATTCCCTTAATGTGATTAATATTTGTTTACTAAATGCACATACAAACAAAACCAACATGATGCACAAATTATTTTAGCTATTATTAGTTAATTACTGGCTTTTCAATGTGGTGTTCACATGTTTAATTGAACAATGGCAAAACACATAAGAGAATTCTCTCCTTTAATATAGCTTACAGTTTTGGGCGTTACAAATCCTACCCCCCTTAAAAAGAATCTCGTCCTCGAGATTTAGGAAGGACTAGGGAAAGGATGGGGAAAATATATGCGAAGCTCTTCTTCTCTTTCCCAAGTAGCTTCATCTTCTCCAGGGTGACTCCATTGCACTTTGCACATCTTTGTCACTTTATTCCTTGTAACTCGAGTCAATGTATCAAGAATCTTGATAGTATACTCCGTGTAAGTCAAATCTCCCTGAACACCGAGCTCTTTCATTGGTAACTGTTTCTCAGGGACACGGAGACACTTCTTATGTTGAGCCACATGGAATGCACATAAGATAGATTATCAGGTAGCTCGAGTTGATAGGCCATCTCTCCAACTCGCCTAAAAACTCAGAATGGTCCAATAAAGCGAGGGGACAATTTGCCCTTGACTTTAAATCTCCTCATTCCATGAAGTGGTGACACCTTGAGGTACACATAATCTCCTTCTTCAAATTCCAGTGGCCTCCTTCTATTATCAGCGTAACTCTTTTGCCTGGTTTGATCCACCCTCAAATTCTCTCGAATTATACGGACTTGTTCTTCTGCTTCTTGAATCAGTTCAGGCCCAAAGAACTGTCTTTCTCCAGTCTAATCCCAATATAAAGGAGTTCTGCACTTCCTCCCATATAAAGCTTCAAAAGGTGACATCTTCAGACTGGCCTGATAGCTATTGTTATATGAGAATTCAGCATAGGGTAGACTTTTATCCCAACTTCCACCATGCTGAAGGGCACAAGCTCTCAACATATCCTCCAAGACTTGATTTGTCCTTTCAGTCTGTCCATCAGTCTGAGGGTGATAAGCTGTACTAAAATTCAACTTTGTACTCATGTTCTCATGAAAGCTTCTCCAAAATCTTGAGGTAAACTGTGAACCTCGATCAGACACGATCTTCTTTGGTACTCCATGTAAACACACAATCCGAGCCATATATAACTCTGCTAGCTGAGAACCTTTATAAGTAGTCTTGACAGGAATAAAGTGAGCCACTTTAGTCAATCTATCCACAATCACCCATATAGCATCATATCCTTTCTGGGTGCGAGGCAATCCAGTAATAAAATCCATACCAATCTCTTCCCATTTCCACTCGGGTATCTTCAGTGGATGCAGTAGTCCGGCTGGCCTCTGGTGTTCAGCCTTAACTCTTTGACATACGTCGCACATAGCCACATGTGCAGCTACATCTCTTTTCAATTCATACCACCAATACTTCTGTTTCAAATCCTGATACATCTTAGTACTACCAGGATGAATAGAATAGTCCGAGTCATGGGCCTCCTTTAAAATAGTCTCTCGAATGCTTTCAATATCAGGAACACATATCCTGTCCTTGAACCAAACAGTGCCTTGCTCATCTTCCGTGAATTCCGAAACTCGACCCACAGTAATCAGATCCTTAATTTCTTTTATTTTAGCATCATCAAGTTGACCTTTGCGGATTTCTTGCTCCAAAGTAGGTTCCACATCAATCGTAACTCCTTTAGTATGAGCAACTATCCCCAGGTTGAGTCTCCTGAAGTCCTCGACAATCTCATCAGGTAGCTGGGCAACAATAGCTGAATGAACATGCTCCTTTCGACTCAAGGCATCTGCAACCAAATTTGCCTTGCCCGGGTGATAGTGAATCTCCAAATCATAATCCTTAATAAGCTCCAACCAACGGCGTTGCCTAAGGTTGAGATCCTTC
This sequence comes from Zea mays, assembly GCF_902167145.1. Lineage (NCBI taxonomy): Eukaryota > Viridiplantae > Streptophyta > Magnoliopsida > Poales > Poaceae > Zea > Zea mays. The sequence goes on along the minus strand of NC_050097.1, from coordinate 153,266,689 downwards.
TGAGTGAATATATACTTCAGACTCTTATGATCCGTATATACTTGGCACTTGGTCCCCATGATATAATGTCTCCAAATCTTAAGCGCATGCACAACGGCTGCCAATTCCAAGTCATGAGTGGGGTAGTTCAACTGGTGTTTCCGCAACTGACGAGACGCATAGGCAATCACATGTCCTTCTTGCATAAGCACACATCCTAAGCCTTGGCCACATGCATCACAATAGATATCAAATCCTTTCTGTAGGTCGGGCATAACCAATACTGGTGGCGACATCAATCTTTTCTTCAATTGATCAAAGCTGTCTTGACACTTCTCGTCCCACTTAAATTCTCTTCCTTTCTCCAAAAGCGAAGTCATAGGCTTAGCAATCTTAGAAAATCCTTCAATAAATCTCCGATAATATCCTGCTAATCCCAAGAAACTCTGAATCTCAGTAACTGTAGTGGGTACTCTCCACTCCATTATCTCCTTAACTTTAGCAGGATCCACTGAAATTCCTCCATTAGAAATAATATGACCAAGAAATGGCACCTCGCCAATCCAAAACTCGCACTTGCTAAACTTGGCATATAGCTGGTTATCTCGTAGCTTCTGCAGCACCAATCTCAGATGTTCCTCATGATCGCTATCACTCTGGGAATAAATAAGAATGTCGTCGATGAATACCACGACGAATCTATCCAAATACTCCATAAACACCTTATTCATCAAGTTCATAAAATAAGCTGGTGCATTGGTTAATCCAAACGACATAACCGTAAACTCACATAATCCATATCGAGTCGAGAAAGCCGTCTTGGGAATATCCGATGGTCTAATCCTCATCTGATGGTAACCGGATCGGAGATCAATCTTCGAGAATACTCTAGCACCTCTCATCTGATCAAATAGATCCTCAATACGGGGCAACGGATACTTGTTCTTCACAGTGACATCATTAAGAGATCTATAATCCACACACATCCGCTGTGATCCATCCTTCTTCTGTACAAACAGAACCGGCGCTCCACCAGATGAAGAATCCGAACGAATATACCCAGCCTCTTGTGACTCCGTTAATTGTTTCTTAAGTTCTTTTAATTCTTCTACAGACATCCTGTATGGTCCTTTAGAAATAGGGGCAGTTCCAGATAAGAGATCAATAGCAAACTCAACTTTCCTATCTGGTGGCATCCCTGGTAACTCCCCTGGAAAGACATCCGGAAAAATCTCAAACCACACGGATGTTGTTTCCAACAAACTCCTCATCTATGAAGAATGCCACACGTCTGGTAGTGGTAGTTACTGCAACTTCAACTTCAAATCTTTGTCCTTTGGAACTGGTGAGTTCTACGGTTCCCTTAGCACAGTGTATATAATGCCTTTGCCTTTCTTAACCATGACATACCAAGGATCACGTCTATAGTGCTCTCTTCTAACACTATAGGGGTAGCCCATCTGGGTTAGAAATACAGGGTAGAAAGGAAGAATTGTAGACAAGGCGAGTCATTACGAGAAATGTTACTGCAAGGGATTTATTAGCTAAGTAGATTAGTGTGTTATCCACTAAAGCTAATACATTACCTTATGGTGGTACATGCTAAGATGTCCGTCTATACTATTTCAATCAATCAAAGAAGCAAATCGGGCATTTATCATCAGCACAATCAACCAATCTTTTTTTTTAAATAAAGAAAATAGTTTTAAATTTTGTCTTGGGTTCCCTATCTCTTAAAAGATCATAGTGGTAGGATTCCAAGGTGTGAAACCCATCTTGTCTTAGAATAGAGGAGGTAAGAATGATCAGAGTAGAACAGCAAAAGGTGAGACAAGATCAAGATGAGATGAGTATAGAATGAGTCAGAGTAAGGTAGGTAGGAAAGAGCCTGTCCATTTCTATCTAGGTTTCGTCCTACAGTCAACATTTCCTCTGATACCACTTCTGTAACACCCGGTTTTTAAGGAATAAAGCCAGGTGCATCTCATACATGCGCCAAGAAGACAACATATATAATAACAGAGTGTATAGAGATAAATGTCATAAAACATCAGAGTATTTATTACATAGCGGAAGACTTATTACAAAATAAAATAATAAAGATAAAACGAACTAAGGATCGTCGGCGCCAATGTCAACTGAGAAACGCCACCTAGATCAGATCATACTCCTCGCCTTGTGGCTCCTCCTGAACCACCTGCTCTTCTCCTGTGGGGGGGTGTGAGACAGCAAGGGTGAGCTCACACATGATCATCGCTCAACAAGTTGTGGGGAATAATGTGACATGAACTCACCAAAGGTGGGAGCTCATGGAGTGTAAGGCTTATCAAAGAGAATGGTTAAAGCTGAGCATTGCTTTTAATGTTGGTCAAACTTTTATTAGCAGTTACTAAGTGTAAGTAAATACCAAACCTTAAATAAAATAATAGAACAAAATTAATAATAAACCCATGCAAATGCAAATGACAAATTGAGTTTAGGTTCCATAATTTAATCATCGGAGAGTCCTGAGCCGCTCATGACCGTGAGCTCGGCTAGTATACCAGTTTTACACTCTGCAGAGGTTGTACCCTTTACCCACAAGTCGTGTATCCCATGTCGCCAGGGTTAGCTAGGCCCTTAGACACTACCGAGGTGAATGGCTAGGGATCCACTACGAGGCCTTTACAAAGTTCCACTAGCTTCCGAAAACCCGCTACAGTTTATGGGAAGAGCACTTGCAAGAATCCCCCGTCCGACCGCCATCGCAGCTAAATCAACCCGAGAACCTCCTTGCATGTAACTCCCCTACTGCCCTTGCCCCTTTCGGGTAAGGTAGTCTTCCACTAGCTTTCCTAATTAATCAGCCAAGGGCGTCCATAAACCCTTGTGGTGGCACATGTTTCTCAAGTTAAGCTCTATGTTCCAATTAATATTAATGATCTTGACATGAACATAAATAGAATAACAAAAGAATTGGAACATAGATATAATAAATGATTATCCCAAAACCATGTAAAGCAATAGCAAAACTACCCAAGTGATTCAGGGGTGAACAAGGTAATGAGATAAACAATCTAGGGTGACCTATCGGGTCCCATCAAAATTAACCTATGCATGGTAGATGATTATAAAGAACATTATTGGATAACAAAAGTGAATCAAGGGCACAACTTGCCTTCAATGAGCTCCTGCTCAGCTACTTCAATCTGCTGCTCACCAGGATCCTCGGTCACGGGCTCTTCTACTCGCCACAATACAAACAAGCATAGTACATATAGAGAAATTAACATTACACCAAACATATATACAAAATACACAGTAATAATCTACACATTAAAATAAAATCCTAGGAATAGGAATCATAATTTTTGGAGTTATAGATTTTAAGTTATGAATTTTCCAAGGTTTTATGCATTTAATACAAGATTGAGTGCTAGATAAATTTTAATGAGTCTTTCATGCCAAAACAGAGGCACTATTTGATAGAGAATAATATTACAAAATTATAGGAACTGGAATGGACCAATTTGGAGTTTATATGCATTTTCTATGAATTATTGAAGTTCTAGACATTATTTATACATTGAAAATCAATTTGAAATTTAAATTCTCGGGTTAAAACTATTCTGGACGGGGCCTCAAATCCTGCAAAGTACAGGGGTCTCGGGGTAAAAATCTATAGACTCAGAGTACAGTGCAAATGGATGGCGGGTTGATTCCTCTTTTTCACGGGAACTCTTTAGCAAAATTACCCGCGAAGGGGGTATCGATGAATATGGGCCGTTGGATTAGAAACTAGTGGGTGCGATTAGATATTACCAGCCATGAAGCGGTATGAGATCTGGTCCGTCGAATCAGCAATCTGGGGTCCCGATTTAATTATCGCGAATCTAACCCACGCCCGCCCGATCACGATCGAACGGCACACCCGCGCCCACGCCGAACCGGTATCAGGATCTAATCCTAAGCGTTGGCAACAGATCCAATGGCCAGAAGCCCTTTCCCCCAATCCCGGTCAGTCCATGGCGGCGCCCAGGCCTCCAGCGGCGGTGCCATTGCCGGCGCACTGCCCACTTCGTGAACAGGTGCACAACTTCGACATATTCTCGGTGCGAAACAATGTGGGGGCAACGACGAACACGATCGGGGGTTACTTCGTGAGGATTATGGTGACTACCGTGCCCACCGCGACACGAAGCGGAACTTCGGCGAACCAAAGCTCCGGTGAGAAATTACTGGGCACATGGGCATTATCTTTGGTTCGGGTCGATGCTACACGATGAGCGTATGGAACTAATGCGAGGAGTGTGGTATTTACCGAGGATTCCGCAGTGATGAGCCACGTCCACGGTGAGTCACGTCCCTGGCGGCCGCAGCTTCTTTGGTGAGGAATTCCCGGCGCGACGCATGCCAATCGAGCTCTGCGAGACCACGAGCATCATCCCGGGGACGAGCTGGAGCTCCCAGACCCGACTCCGGAACCCCGCCGATGGTGTACGCACGTGACCACCGCGGCGGCGCTCTTACTCTCTCTCTCTCTTCTCGCGGCGTAGATGCACATGGCGACGCTACACGGCCTGGTGCTCGCTTCTATGCGCAGGGGAAGAAGACAGGAGGAGGTGTAGGTGCCATGCGGGTCTTATCCTAGGGTCGAGGTGGACTCGAGCCCACCCAAGCTCCGGTAAAAACGGCGCGGTGACCGCAACGGCCACGCCCGCCACGCGGTAGTCAGTTGGAAGGGAGAGGGATGGATCTGACAAAACGGGCCCGTAGCACAGTGACGGCAAGCGCAGGGGACTGGGCAAGACGTGCGATGGCTGACTCCTCGGGTCCACATGTCGGCACCAGTGGGGCAGAATTGGGCCGCGCAGCGAGGGGAAAGGGGTAGAAATGGGCCAAGCTCTAGGATTTAGGCCCATGCACGGCTTGCCTTTTCCTTTTCTTTATTCTTTTCTCTTCTGTTTTTTTTCCTTTATTTTGAATTCCAAATTTTGAGTTCAAACCCTTGTGGCGAATTTGGACTTAGGTCAAATATGGAAGTTGAATACTCTAGTATGGGATGACTCCATTATTTAAATTTATATATTTTTTTCTGCACCGTATAGTATTATTCTTCTTTCTTTTCTTGATTATTTTTCTCATTCTTAAATATTCAAAATAGGCATTAAATCCCCAATTTGGGACATTAATTTATTCCCTTAATGTGATTAATATTTGTTTACTAAATGCACATACAAACAAAACCAACATGATGCACAAATTATTTTAGCTATTATTAGTTAATTACTGGCTTTTCAATGTGGTGTTCACATGTTTAATTGAACAATGGCAAAACACATAAGAGAATTCTCTCCTTTAATATAGCTTACAGTTTTGGGCGTTACATCTTCCTCGGAACCCGGGGGCCCGTAGGTCGAGACGGTCGTCAGTCGGTCCCAGGTTGACCACATATGGTACCCCGGAAGGTTAGGATATGCCTTTATGAAAGCGCTCACCGAAGCGGGGTCGCTTGGTGGATCGAAGCTGAATCTAAAAGGCAGAGGGTGGAAAACGGACGGTACCTCTCGATCGATGGACGGTGACGAGGTCGCGTCGGGGACGGACTGCACCGTTATCTTAGGTACAAGGCTAACGCCCAGCAAGCCCTTCGCGAGTGTGATGGCGTCATCTGTCCGCTTGGGGTTGGCATGTTGCGGGGAAACGACACTCGTCGTCGTCTCAGGCGCGAGGACAACGCCCGACATGTCCCCTGCTGGGGTGCCAGCGTCGTCGACTCGCTCGACAGCCGACGAGGTGCAGCCTCCTGCCTGGCCACGGTTGTCCTGTCTCCTCCTCCTGCGGCGAGGAAGGTGGCGAGACAAACCTGGTTGCTGCTCTTCCGCCACGGGGGGAAGACGTCGTCGAGTTCGCCGCCGCCGGGCGAGCTGACGGCCGTCGTTGTCGCTGTCGCGCTGCGGGGGGAGGAGTACCATGTCGTAGCTGTCGTCGAGGGACATGAACTCGAGACTCCCGAAACGGAGCAACGTCCCGGGCTGAAGAGGTTGCTGGAGACTACCCATCTGGAACTCAACGGGAAGTTGTTCGTCAACACGCAGCAGGCCCCTACCTGGCGCGCCAACTGTCGGCGTTTCGACCCCAGGGGGTCCCTGGACTGACGAGTAAAATTGTCGATGCGTGTCCCAGCCCAGATGGGTTGGCGCGAGATGGAACACAAGGGGGAAAACGCGGCTCGTGTTATCCTGCGCCAGGGGGATGCGCTCGTAGTAGGGGTTACAAGCGTTCGCGAGAGAGAGAGAGTGAGCCTGTTCGTCAGCCCGTTCCCCCGCGCGACCCTCTCGCATGAAGGCCCTGGACCGCCCTTTTATAGATGCAAGGAGAGGGTCCAGGTGTACAATGGGGGTGTAGCTATGCGCTAACGTGTCTGGCAGAGAGGTGCCTGAGCCCTGTGTACATGCCAACGTGGTTGTCGGAGAGGTGCTAGAGCCCTGTGTACACGGTATCGTGGCCGTCGGAGGAGCGCTTGAGCCCTGTAGAAGCACAGATGTCGGGGCTGGTGGGACCTTGCTAACGTTTCCTTGCTTCCGTAGGGGGCTGAGAACCACCGTCGTCATGGACGCACGCGGGGAGCCATCATTACTTGTTACCGGGGCGAGCCTGGATGGGACACCGGTCTTGTTCCCCCGTAGCCTGAGCTAGCTAGGGGTAGGGTAATGATGCATCCCTCGTGGCGTGGTCGGTCCGAGCCCAAGGTCGGGCGAGCCAGAGACTCCTCCTAAGGCCGAGGCCGGGGTCGGGCGAGGACGCGATTCCTCCCGAGGTCGAGGTTGAGGCCGAGCTCTGGGGTCGGGCGAGGCAGAGACCACCTTCCGAGGCCGAGGTTGAGGCCGAGCCCTGCGGTCGGGCGAGGCGGAGACCACCTTCCGAGGCCGAGGCGGGGGCCGAGCCCTGGGGTCGGACGAGGCGGAGACCTCCTCCTAAGGCCGAGGCCCAAGGTCGGGCGAGGCGGAGCTTCCTGTTGCGCCTGAGGCTGAACTTAGTTGTTGTCAGCCTCACCCTGGCGGGTGGCACAGCAGTCGGAGAGGGGCGAGCGGCGCTGTTTTCCTGTCAGGTCGGTCAGTGGAAGGGCGAAGTGACTGCAGTCACTTCGACCTTGCCGACTGAGGCACGTGTGTCAGGATAAGGTGTCAGGCGATCCTCGCATTGAATGCGCCTGCGATATGGTCGGTTGGTGAAGCGATTTGGCCAAGGTTGCTTCACAACGAAGCCTGCCCGAGCTGGGGTTCGAGCGAGTCGAGGGTGCGCCCGTTGCTTGAGGAGGCCCTCGAGCGAGGCAAGAATTCGTCTGGGACTACTGTTCCCGCCCGAGGCTGGGCTCGGGCGAGACGAGATCGCGTCCCTTGAGTAGACGAAGCCTTGACCAGCCTCGGGCAAGGCGAGATCGCGTCCCTTGAGTAGACGAAGCCTTGACCTGAATCGTGTCCATCAGTTTTTGCAGCTTGTGCTGATGGTGGTTATCATCCGTGTTTATGAGTGTTGGGGTACCCCTAATTACGGTACCCGACAATTTTATTATTATTTGCTACTTTTTCTAAGAAAAAATATGAAACTAATTTAGTTAGTAATTAGAAAAAATCACTTAAATTACTTAATAAAATAAACAAAATTTTTAGTAGTTTACTAATAGTATTATTTACTTCTAGTAAAATGTCTAGCCTAATAAAATAAAATTTGAATCAGGGATAAAAATATCAAGCCCTTTTTATGTTGTTTTTATTTTTAGTAATTAAGTTGCTATTATTAAAATGATGGAAAATCAGGGCAAATATTATATTTAATTAGAAAATTACATAAAATTTGGACACTAATAAAATAGAAAATTGAAAAAGGCAAAACCGGTGCTAGTTAAATCAGTACACATCATCAAAACCGTTAACTAAAACTGCACAGGGAGTTATTTGTCTAGTTTTATAAAATTATGGGAAAGGGTGAAGTAGAACAACTTCTAAAGCTCACAGGTTATGTAGACTTATTTCTTTTCTTTTTTTTTGCCTATATACATTAGTTGTTATAAAGCGTTGAAATGTAATTCAATTGATGTATATGTTTTGGAACATGGAGGGAGACTGGGAGAGCCAAGCTGATGCAAAAAGACAGTTTTTTCTTCTTGTAAAGCACAATAAAACGTCAAGCAAGACGACTTGGTAACAAGTTGGTGACAGGCTGACAGCACGGGCAAGGCAGGAAGTATACCACGAGTACGAGCTGACTGACCTGGGCACAGACTAGAGAGCCACTACTACGGTTTAGCACACAGTTACATCAACGATGACTGAACTGAATTTTTCTCCAATTTCACGGTCACATTTACGGGTCAAACTGCTGTGCAATTAAGCTATTCGTATAATTAAATTATTAAAATTCAGATATATTGTATTATATACTCTATTAATATATTAAATTTCAAGCTCTAATTTATGAATAGAAATAAAAGGGAAAATTCTATTGTGTGATAGATTTTTTATATCTTTTAACATTAACTTAAAATTTAATATACCAGTAGAGTATATAATGAAGTATAACAATTTTTTGAGTATTTTGTAATTTTTATAATTTAATTGTACGATGATCTCACGGGAAAGCAACAACCAGTAATAACAACCGTGCTATTGGTCCTCATTTGTATACAACATAAGACATGTGAAATCCAAATTAAATACACCCAAAAAATAATTCTTCACAAGCAAGTACCACATTACTGGTAAATACTAGCAGTAAGCAGTAAACAAGTAAGCGTGGTCAAAGCACCGTTGCTGCCACTAAGTGCAGCAGGAGCAGTAACTGATCACTAGCCGTTCGAACGGGTTCAGGCAACGGCCAAACGCCCGTGTGGACAGTGGACACAGGACACGACAGCCGGCGAGCGGAGCGGCGTCGCGGCGGCGGCCACCACTGAAATCACCACCACCACCAGAGCGGCCTGACCCTGACCCTGCACCCGCGGTTTACAACGACGGCGTCGCCGTCGAGCCTGTCGACGGACACGTCGCAGCGCGCCCTGACGGGGACGGTCCATGTCCGCAGCACCGAGCCGAAGCGCAGCCGCACGGGCACCGTGGTCTCCACCTGCAGCGGCACGGCGCCGGCGGCCTGCTCGGCGGCGATCCGCGTCGCCTGGTCCTCCGTGAGCCGCACGCCGCGCCCGCTCATGGCGACCGCGAACGCCGTCACGTTCCTCGGCGGCTGGCGGAACGCGGGCCACGGCCCCGCGGCGAGCCTTGCGCCGGAGTAGGACACGGCGACGGACCCGCTGCCGCGGTACTCCACGCCCACCTTCGCGTTGCGCCCGTTGTCCGCGCGCACGGCGGCGTCGAGCCGAGGCGAGAGCGTCTCTGAGGAGGAGGAGGAGGAGCGCAAGAGGGAGGCGGCGTCGAGGCCGCGGATGGAAAGGGAAGTGACGGAGAAGGTCGGCGCGCGCGGGCGGTAGGCGAGGTAGACGGCGCCGGCGAAGGCGGCGGCGACGAGCACGGCCAGGATCGCGGCGGCGCAGGCGCAGCAGCAGGCGCGGCGGAGCGCGCGGCGCCGCGCGGGGCGCGCCGCGAGCTTCTTGTACCGGCGCGCGCGGTCCGGCGGCGGCACGCGCAGCACCTGGTCCTTGGGCACCTGCACGATGTACGTCCCCGGCGGCGGCGGCGGCGGGCGGGCGAAGGACGGGTGCTGCTGCAGAGGCGTCGTCTCCGTCGTCGGAGGGTGCTGCGGCGGCGTGGAGGAGAGCGGCAGAGGCGGAGGCGCCGGGTGGACGCGGTCGGCCATGGTACGGACGGACGGAGTGCGGTGGTGGAACTGGAGCCTGGCCAGGTAGAGAGGGGTGATGCGCGGTGGGTGGTTGTGAGCTCTCGGCTAAGACGTCGTGGAATGGAAGTGAACGTTGCCCCAGTCGTTTTATGTAGGAGCGAGAGGGCGATCGGGCAAATGGAGGCCGCGTCCGACGACGATGGATGACGACGACAATGAAGAAGAAAAGGGACGTGAACGAGCGAAACGGTCACCTTACGCGCCTTCATACTTCACCGCTTTAAATAAATCGGATTAAATACGCATATAATTCTCGAGACCAGGTGCCGTGGTATTACTATTGTTTTCTTCTCGATTTTCTATACAGGGAGCTGTTGTGATTTGATCATGACAGTTCTTACAAAAAAAAAAGGAACGAAGTTGGGAGCTCGAGGAGGACACAATGGAAGCCAGCAGGGTGGGGGACTGGGGGTGGGTGAGCCAGGCAAGAGAAGGTTCCACGCAGTGGAAGCCGTTCCTCGCTTTTTTTATTTTCTTCTTTCGTGTCTATAAAAAAACACAGTAGACATTGCTGTTTCTCTATTGTCAAACATGCATGCGTTGTGTACACTTCTTTCTCCTAACACTCGTTTTCCTTTATTTTATTTTTCTTTTGAAAAAATGTATTATTTTTTATCCCAAGGAATGCGTACGAGACATTGTACTAGTAACATATATAGAGGATGAGGAATGCCTTCTAACGCCCGTTTTCGTATTAAAGTCAATTGTTCGTCAATCCATAGAGATAAAAACATCATAAAAATAGTAGAAACCAGTATAAATTAAGTCAAGCGAACATGCTTATATCTTCTATATTTCCCATTTGTATCTCTCATTTGCATACTCCTCTAAAAGGTTCATTTCTCTCTATATATACAAAGGCGAAGCTAACACAACAATGAAGGTGATGCACTACTTAAGAAACTTGTGATTTTTCTGTGATATATAATAAATATTACTCAATTTACAAAGGAATTCTTGATATACCTTGGTGCTTGTGCACCACACAAGAGCGTCGCCCCTTTTATATATGTATATATATATATAGTATTTAGAGCCATGGGCTCTCTCTAACTAATGGAAGCCCCGATCAGAAACCGACCAGGTGCTCTGACCGGCGCGCACGCTTTTCTGGCTGACTGTAATACATAGTTACGTCAATTATAACTACGTGTTATGCTCAATTTTGTTACCGTTTACACTCTTTTGGTGTGCGCACGTCTCGCGGCATTCAGGCCCACGAAAAGATCGTGTCCCCGCAATCTGGGCAGCTTACGTCTACCGGGCCCACGAATCAAGGAACCGAGCTCTCATTTTCTCAGCTCATCTCTCCTGTAACTATCGCGGCCGCCGAACCCTAGCCAAATCCGTCGCCGTATGCTGCTTCTCCTCCGCGCCCGTCGAACCCTAGACTAATCGCCGCCGTGAGCATTAAGATTCTCCCCCCACAGTTCCCCCGCCGTTGCATTCTCCTTCACCACCGCAGAGACCCGCACTCGCCTTCTCCGCCGCATACACGCCGTGGCCTTGTTCTTTCGTCTCCGGCAAGGGACCCGGAATCGCGGAGGCGGTTGTGCCGCCCCTGCGTTCTTCTACTCGACAGAGACCGAGACCTCGATCTTCTCCACCGCGGCGGCCGAACGCCGAGTCCCCTACGTCGTCGCGAGCTCCGTCCCCAACGTCGAGTCCCCAACGCATTTGACACAGCCCCGCGTCGCATTGGGTTGTCCCCTGCAGAGGTGTCTCGAATTCAGCCGCCCTCCAGGCCCATCCACATTCCGGTAAGCCATCAACCTTTAACTCTTACAACCTGAATCGTAAATAGAGTTCACCTTATTATTTTGCCAATTGCTTGATTTATCAAAAACCAATTCATTATAAATTTATAGTTAAATGGAGACACAAATGTATACTATGCAATCTCTCACACGTTTATGCAGTTTACAATACTTTGTTTATGCTGATTTGTTGATAGAAGTATGATACATACATCAATACATTATGCCATAAAACATATTGCTGTTCAATTTGGGTCAGCTCACACGAAATAACCAGGTTATACATTAATTGGATGTCGCATATGAGCAGATTTTTTTTGATCAAGTTAGTCTCACAAGTTTATGCAATTTACAATATTGTGTTATGCTACTTTGTTGATAGAATTATGCAATTTACAATTTAGTAGTGATGTTGCACGATATGTTGGGATCTAATGGAATGCATGGTCATGAACTGAACTGAATTGACTTGCGCTTATCTTTTTTTGATCATTTACGTATTTTATGTATATGTGTTGTTTCATTTGGCAGGAACATCAGACATGAAGAACGTAGACCGACCTCCTTCCAATCCAAAACGGATCATAATCCAGTCTACTCAGGAGTGCTTCAGCGTTGACATACCCCGTGCTCCGGCGGGGACTGTTAGACCCGAAACAAGGCATGCTGCTGATGAGGATGATGACTTTATGCCATTATCCAAGAAGCGTAACTTGGACGACAGTCCTGGGAAAGTTTTGAAGAAGGTAGTCACTAAGCGGAGGAAAGCAGTGCCCACCCCCCCCCCCCCCCCCCGACAGGTTAGAGATTTATGGTCTATGGCAATATATCATTTTATGTGTGAAATCATGTTGTCTTGATGTCTGAGTTAAACATTGTGTTGCGATTATGCAGATGTAAATGTTTACGATATTCATTTTATATTTTTTTCAGCAGAGGCTTAACGTCAGATGCAACCCCCAAGATGTATTAGTAAGCATACAGATATTAAATGACAGACATCAACAAGCAATTGCACGTAGGAGATTTTCTAGTATTCTTGATATGAGACTGGACGCACTCGGCAGCAGATCACACTTAGCTTGGCTGATGGAAAAGCTCGACCACAATGACATGACAATTCGAGCTGGCCCTGGAAAGGAGTTGAAAATTACAAAGGATACGGTGCACCTAATTTTGGGGTTACCGAATGCTGGGGGAGGAACTGCATTAGGCATCGATGAAGCTGTTGCTGCCAACAATTTAAGAGCTGAACTTGGTCTATCGAAAGAAGATTTTGGGGTTACAACTCTTCAAGATCGTTTGAGGAAAGGTTCTGACGATGATTTAAGCATCAGATGCTTTTTCTTGATATTGTTCAATAGGTTGTTGTTTCCTACTGCCAGCTGGGGAATAACAAACCATGAGGTTCTTTTAACCGAGGAGATGGATCGTTTCCACCAGATGGACTGGTGCCAGCTTATTTTCAATGATTTATGCCAAGCTGCCAAGAAGTGGCATACTAGGAGCGTTACGAACGTTTCTACAACCATCTATGGATGTTCCATCGTTATTCTTGTAAGCATATCCTTTTTTGTCTGTTATATGTACCCATAATCTTGTATGCAAAATCCATATACACGTAGATTATGCTTTTGTTATGTCTTATAATGACTCATGTTATGCTTTTTGCAGCTGTATTATTTGGATCATCTTCATGACTCAGCGGCACCCCAGAACAAACGTGGAACACCACGAATCAAATACTTTGATAGGAATATTATTCAAGCCCTGACAAGAGCTGACAAGGGCAAGATACGCAAAGGAGAAGAAGCATTTGGACATTGCTCGGTATTTTTTTATGTGTCAATCATTTTTTTACATGCATATGATAACGTTCACATACCTTTATGCCCGTTTGTAAGCATATTTGTGATGTTTTTTTTGCATTTTCCATTAAACATATGAATCTCATTTATCAATTTAATATGTTTGTATAAGTTTTACTCTATCTTTCATGCCTTTTTTTAGTTCCGAAGCTCCTCAGAGACCTGCTACACAGCTGTACCACCCATTGAAGCACAATTCAAGGCATGATTCTATTTATATATTTGTTTGTCATAGAATTTCAACATAATATTCAGTGATATGCTATATATTTACTTAATAATTTTCAATTTACAACAGCATAAGACCAGGACCAACACTTTTGATGTACCTCGTCCTGACCCATCTGGACAGCACTCAATTCACATCGAACTCCCGCTCATCAGGGATTTGATATCAAGCAAGCTGAATCAGCTTCCATCCCGCCACCGCCTGGGTTTCATAGAGAAGCTGTCACATTTTGATGCGGAGGTTGGTAAGGCGTGTTCAGTTATTAAACAGACTCTTCAGCAGATTGTTGAGAAACAATACAATCTATCTGATGTTTTTGGCGAGTTAATTGATAAGGTCCTCCGTGCTGAGGCGGGTGACAACGAAGATGCTTATGATGTGCAGAAAACCACTTCAAAATCAGATGATATTCTTCCCCAGACAGCTGGTTAGTCAGTTTAATGTCTTTACGTCAATATAAAAAAGTTATGCAATCATTTATCGATATCGTTTTGATGCCATTATTTTAAACAATGTTTTTTTTTGTTTACATGACACGTACAGAAGGATGTACGTGTCCGGCCCCCCCAACTGTACCCGATATGTCTACTCCAGTTTCTCAGCAGGATACGCAGTTTACAGACACACAGGTACATGAATTACTGTTAAGGCAACATCATATTCGTGTACTATTAGAAAGTTGCCCCGATGAAGCTGATATTGATCCACTGGTTCATACAAATATAACGAAACAGAACAAAATACCTACAACCTCACTGGTAATTGTTTTCTTATTAATTGTATTTTTTCATTCTAGGGTTGTATTCATCGTTTTCTTTAAATAGCATATAACCATTACAATTTTTTCAGGGTAAACATGGTGACGGTGGCAAGAACATGCCGACCAATACAAACGTCACTCCTAAAGCAACACCACATATGGATCTTGACGCGCCGATATTTGATGCGACTCCGCAAATCAAGGTATGAGTAAACCCCCTTGTGGTTTTTCTATATTATCATTAGTAGTTTACTAAATTTGTAATCCATTTATACCATCATTGTTAGTCTACTGGCGGCGTACAACACTACCGGAATCCGAGGCTTTGCCGAGTGTTGTCTTCTTTGCCGAGTGCCTTTTGTCGGGCACTCGGCAAAGAAGGCTTTGCCGAGTGCCGCACTCGGTAAAGTTAGGCGCTCGGCAAAAAGCCTCTTTACCGAGTGCTAAACACTCGGCACAGGACGGCACTCGGCAAAGAATGGTTTGCCGAGTGTCAAACACTCGGCAAAGGGGGCTCTCAGTAAAGGGCCGTCAGTGGCCGTCCCAGAGCTGACGGCCGTCAGTCTTTGCCGAGAGCCAACAGTTGGCACTCGGCAAAGAGGCTTCTTTGCCGAGTGCCATATAGTTGACACTCGGCAAAGCCCTCTTTGCCGAGTGTCATCTGTTGACACTCGGCAAAGTGTATTTTCATTTTTTAAATTTTGTCTCCCAAACTTTTTGTGGTATGTTCCTACACTATGTAGACCTACATGTATCATTTGTAGACAATTATAACATAGTTTCCATAGTTAGTAGATTTAGTTCGTTTATTTGAATTTCTTCGGAAAATTCAAATTTGAACTGCAGGTCACTCGAAACTTGGAAAACCGTGCATGAAAAAATGATATTCATGTTACTTAGCATAAGTTACGACCGATTGCAGAAGCGTACCGGACACTTCGAGCAACATGCTCACTAAACATGGCCGTGAACTTGACATCCACATGTTTAAAAATTGTATAAAACACAAACAAAGTCAGAAAATCATGAAACTTGTCCACGTGTCATGATATCATATGTACAGGCTGTGATAAAAATTTTAGAATGTTTGGAGAAAGTTGTGAGACACTATGTGTAGAAACCTAAGAGATCCACATTGAAACTCTTTGATTTCATGTGTAGTCCTCTAGTTTTCTACACATAGTGTCTCACAACTTTCTCCAAACATTCTAAAATTTTTATCACAGCCTATACTCGGTGGATATTTGGAAGAATCCGCAAACATATTTGGAAGAATGGATTTACGCCGGGCTATACTCGGTGGATATTTCATGGTGAAGCGCATCGTACGAGAGAGGAGGTGTTGAGACAACGTGTCGAGGATTATGACGCGGATGCGGGGGTAGCAGATATGTTGAACGACTATCAGGAGGCACAGTACACGGGAGGATGTATGGATGACGAGCCAGAGCCGACTGCAAAGGCGTTCTATGACATGTTCGACGCGGCACAGAAACCCCTTCACGGCCAGACAAAGGTTTCTCAACTGGATGC
Organism: Zea mays; assembly: GCF_902167145.1. Classification (NCBI taxonomy): domain Eukaryota; kingdom Viridiplantae; phylum Streptophyta; class Magnoliopsida; order Poales; family Poaceae; genus Zea; species Zea mays. Next base: position 153,250,729 of record NC_050097.1, on the reverse strand, counting down.
CATTGGGTGTGTAATGGCGTTCAAGTCGCAGTACAACATGAGTAGAGACGCATTCGATGGCTTGTTGACGGTTATTGGGAGTCTGCTTTCGGATGATCACGTTATGCCAAAGAGCATGTACGAGGCACAAAAACTACTTCGTGCACTCAAGATGACGTATGAGCAGATTCATGCTTGTCCGAAGGGCTGCGTGCTATTTAGGAAAGAATACGCGGAGGCAAAGTACTGTCCCAAGTGTAATTCGTCTAGGTTTATGGAGGTAGACTCTGGTGATGGACAGAAGAGGCAGCTCGACATCCCCTTGACAATCCTACGACACCTTCCGTTCATACCGAGGATCCAGCGTCTTTACATGACAGAGGAATCCGCGAAACAGATGACATGGCACAAAAATGGAAAACGATACAATCCTGACAAGATGGTGCACGCATCAGATGGTGAAGCATGGAAACACTTTGATGACATTCACCGTGAGAAAGCCGAAGAGGCTCGTAATGTACGTGTTGCCTTGGCCACAGATGGGTTCAATCCCTATGGAATGAGCGCTGCCCCGTACACATGTTGGCCCGTGTTTGTTATCCCAATCAATCTCCCCCCTGGTGTGTGCTTTCAAAGGCAGAATATATTTGTGTCGTTGATAATTCCCGGACACCCGGGGAACAAAATGGGCGTGTACATGGAGCCTTTGATCGATGAATTGGTACGTGCCTGGGAGGAAGGGGTATGGACGTATGACCGAGCTACGAAGACAAACTTCAGGATGCATGTTTGGTACCAGTACTCCATGCATGACTTACCGGCGTATGGGCTATTCTGTGCCTGGTGTGTTCACGGTAAGTTCCCATGCCCAGTTTGCAAGGAAGCTCTCAGGTTCATTTGGTTGAAAAAGGGTGGCAAATATTCATCCTTCGATAAACATCGATAATTTCTTCCTGATGACCATCCATTCCGCCTAGACATCAAGAACTTTACGAAAGGTGTCGTAGTGACAGACCGCCCACCTGCAACGATGACTTGTGCCGAAATTCGTCAACAGATAGATGGGCTCGTGGCCAATACAGAAGGTGGTTTTGTGGGATATGGTGAGCAGCATATGTGGACACATAAGTCTGGCTTGACTCGGCTCCCCTATTATGACGACCTGCTCCTTCCACACAACATTGACGTGATGCACACTGAAAAGAATGTTGCTGAGGCACTGTGGGCAACAATTATGGACATTCCTGATAAGTCAAAGGATAATGTGAAGGCAAGAGTGGATCTGGCAGCGTTATGTGATAGACCAAAACTAGAGATGAAGCCGCCAAGTGGCGGAAAGACGTGGAGAAGGCCTAAGGCCGATTTCGTCCTAAGCAGGGCCCAGAGGAAGGAAGTACTTCAGTGGATCAAGATGTTGATGTTCCCTGATGGGTATGCATCTAACCTGAGTAGGGGGGTGAACTTATCTACTATGCGAGTCTTAGGGATGAAGAGTCATGACTTCCACATATGGATTGAACGGATTCTTCCTGCGATGGTTCGAGGCTATGTCCCTGAGCATGTCTGGCTAGCGCTTTCAGAGTTGAGCTATTTCTTCCGTCAACTTTGTGCAAAAGAGTTATCTCGGACCGTTGTTGCAGACTTGGAAAGATTGGCCCCCGTGTTACTGTGTAAGCTTGAGAAGATATTTCCACCCGGCTTCTTCAATCCAATGCAGCATTTGATTCTTCATCTCCCCTATGAGGCACGAATGGGGGGCCCCGTGCAGGGACGTTGGTGCTATCCAATCGAGAGATGTCTAAAGACTATTCGAAAGAAATGTAGAAATAAATGCAAAATCGAGGCTTCCATTGCAGAGGCATACATTCTAGAGGAGGTCTCAAACTTCACAACAACTTATTATGGTGACAAACTGCCGAGCTTGCATAATCCACCCCCTCGTTACAATGATGGCGACAATGAATCGAACCTTAGCATATTTCGAGGCCAACTCGGAAGCGCAAGTGGCTCGACCACCAAGACCTTGACACATGAAGAGTGGCGGCATATCATGCTATACGTATTGACCAACCTTGAAGAGGTGACGCCATACATGGAACAATTTCTTCATGAATTCTGGCGTCGATCAAGGGATCCCACTCCACAGGAATATGACGCTCTTCTTAGAAAGGGTGCGAGAAATGGGTTGCCCGATTTCATTTCCTGGTTCAAACGTAAGGTACGTGCTTAGTTTGTAAAAGAGATACGTCTTTGAACTCAATTTAGCGTCTTTTAACTTGCGAATACTTGCAGGGCCAAAGAGATCTGTCTATGAGTGCCGAGTTGAGACAAGTAGCCAACGGCTTTGCTTATAGGGTCAAGAAATATTCTGGGTATGACGTCAATGGATACCGTTTTCGCACAACACACTACGAAAAAAGTCGGCCCAATCGGAAAACAACGTGTTCTGGAGTCTTTACGCTGGGCCTTGACAATGTCGATTATTTTGGACGAATCGAAGAAATATACGAGCTCAATTTTTATGGTTCCAAACCTCTTACTTCAGTGATATTCAAATGTCATTGGTTTGACCCTCAAGTGACGAGACGGACACATTCTAATCTTGGGATAGTCGAAATTCGACAAGATTCCACCTTAGCAGGAGACGATGTCTATATCGTGGCCCAACAGGCCACACAAGTGTATTATCTCCCATATGCGTGTCAAACGAAAGAACATCTTAAGGGTTGGGATGTTGTGTATAAGGTATCGCCGCACGGGAGGTTACCTGTTCCTAACGATGAAGATTACAACTTAGACCCGGACACATATGATGGAGAGTTCTTCCAAGGAGATGGGCTAGAAGGGCGATTTGAGATAGACTTAACTGAAGCTATCGGAATGGACGTAGATATTGAAATGGTTGTTGATGAGGAGGATGATGAGGTGCAAAATGATAATGACTTAGTAATCCTTGAAGGCAATGATGAGGTTGCGTCTTCCGATGGTGTTGAGATTGAAATGCTTGATAGTGATGATGAGAGTTATGATCCGGTTAACCCCGACACATATGAAGATTATTTTTAATCGATGTAATGCTATATGACTTTTTATTTCGCACCTGTTTTTAAATACATCTTTTTATATGTGCTTATTTGTTTACTCTTAATTGCAGGTTGTTGGGCAAATATGGTGGGCGGTTTCCTAAGGAGGAGGAGGGGGAGGAGGAGTAGGACGGCGGACGATGCAGAGCAGGCAGCGCAGCAGCACGAGGCAGAGCAGGCAGCGCAGCAGCAGGCGGCGCCTCAGGACGATGACGACCAGCAGCAGGACGACGACGACCAGCAGCAGGACGCCTCAGGTTCAGGCGGCTCTAGTTCGAGGAGCATCTACCTGCGAGGCCCCGCGAGTCTCCCGCCGCGTCCCATACTTCGGGACAGACGACCGTTGATTCGGCCGGAAGGGGAGAGGTATGTAACTTTATGTTCTTCATTCTTGTTCATATTATGTGTTCAAAATCATAATATAAACTAATACTTTTTATTTATCACTTGGACAGGTCTTGGACGGTTTTGGATTATGCTGGGGGTCATCGTCGCCCCCCAACAACATCCTCGGCCTGCTGTGCAGGGAACACTTCCCTAGACTTGTGGAGTATGCCGGAGTGACGGGCCCAGCCTTCACCTTCGACCACTACGCCGTCGCCCCCGATGCAGTAGACCGGGACGACAGGGAATTCAATAACAAGGCGGAGCGGGTGAAGCAAGAGCTATGGGTAAGTCTTAGTATAATGTAAAATATGTCGCATTCGTTGCAAAATCTTGAAATAATGTATGGATACATCGTTTTTGTATGCAGGATTTCTTCAGATGCGATGCTGGATACGAGGCTAGGGCGGATGTGGTGGCCACCACGAGCTGTAAGAAGCTCGTTGTGGACATGCACTATGAGGCCCGCATCCAGGCCATCATCACCTACCACGGCTCCGTCCTTGGGGAGAAGGTGACCAAACCTCAAGCCCGAACCATGTCGTTGACCAGGGAGCAGTATCTGCAGGTAAAGTCATGCATGTTTGGTACCAGTACTCAATGCATGAATTTTATTTTATCTTCTGATATGCACTTTATGTGTTTACTTTGCAGGTGATTCCACATTGGTGCGCCGCACATCCTCTGTGCTGGGAGCAGATGGTGGATAGGTGGTGTTCGGCTGAGTGGGACGAGGCACACACAGCTAGCCGGGAACGGCGTTTGATGATGCAAGGCCTGTCCCACCACCAAGGCAGCCGGAGCCTGGGCCAATATGCCGAAGCATGGGTACGCCACCTTTTTTATTTAGATATATAGCACTAAGTTAGATATTATTTCTAACTATCTCGTTGGTTTACGTTGCAGTCGGCGTCACATGGTGGCAGGCCTTGTTCCACCTTCTCGGCCTATGCTATGGCCCATAAGGGTAAGGCGACGTCCGACGTCACCTACAACCCGGATGACGGGCCCGAGGCCTACACCAACCCCGCCGTCTACAGCCGCCTCCATGACTACACCGCCATGGCGCAGGAGGTCCATGGCCCAGACTATGATCCGAGCACCGAGCCGATCGACCCCGATGTGCTGATGAGGGTCGGAGGAGGCAAGAGACATGGGCGGTACTGGATTGCCGACGGGGCAATCGACTCGTCCTCCACTCCCACTCTGTCTCAGGTGAGAGCAAGGAGCACGGGTTCGAGTCCAGCCATACGACCTCGGCACGACAGCTCACAGCATCGCATACAGCAACTCGAGGTTAGTGCTTATGTAACTCGTCCTTTCTTGAGTTATATACCTTCTCTTTGAGTTACTATAACGTTGGCTTGTAATATTACAGACCCAACTAGAAGAAGAGAGGAGGGAACGTCAAGAGATGGAGGCGAGGATAATGGCGGAGCGGGCGGCGGCTGATCAGAGGATGGCGGAGATGTTCCAGTACATGCAGAGCCTTGGCGCCGCACAGGGCATCGCTCCACCACCTCCATTGTTCCCTCCAGTTGACCCTGCTCTCTTCCACACTCCTGTGAGTATCAAAATTGTAGTTAGATGTTTGTAATGCATCTGGTATAACACATGCAATCTCTTCTCTGTGCAGGGCCAATCTGGAGCGGCATCCAACAACCCTCCGGAAGGGTTCAGCCCAACGCAGCCCCGGTCAAACCGCCCACCTCCATGAAGTGTTGTGTTTTCATTGTTTTAGACTTCAAAACTTATGTATAATACTTATGTCTGTGTTTGATACTTATGTGAGAGCTTGCGACGTTTGAGACTTATGTTTGTGTTTGATACTTGTGTTGAACACTTATGTTTGTGATGAATATTTATGTTTGTGGTGACGGTTTTATGTTTGTGTTGGCTATTTATGTCTGTGATGATATCTGTGATGTATATATGTGATATATATGTGATATCTTATGTTTGTATGGATGGAATACAAAAAACAAATAAAAAAGGTATATACTGGTCACTTTGCCGAGTGTTACACTCGGCGAAGAGGCTCTTTGCCGAGTGTCAGGGTCATAACACTCGGCAAAGAGCACAGACCTGGGCACCGACTTAGGTTCTTTGCCGAGTGTTATGTCGCCGGCACTCGGCAAAAAGGTCGGCTTTGCCGAGTGCCGCACAGAACACTCGGCAAAGAGCCTGACATGGGGACCCTCCCTGGCGGGTTCTTTGCCGAGTGTCCCAAATGACACTCGGCAAAGAAAGGCGGCTTTGCCGAGTGCTGCCTGGAAGACACTCGGCAAAGCCGCCGTCTCCGTCACCCGGCGCCGTAACGGTCGCTTTTCTTTGCCGAGTGCTCCCTGGCACTCGGCAAACATCGTTGCCGAGTGCCCGAGAAAAAGTACTCGGCAAAGATGTCTTTGCCGATGTACTGTTTGCCGAGCCTTCTTTGCCGAGTGTTACACTCGGCAAAGCCTTTGCCGAGTGTTTTTATGTCTTCGCCGAGTGCTTCAGGCACTCGGCGAAGCGATCGATTCCGGTAGTGCAACAAGCGGCAGAAACAGACTTGCCTGACAGTGGTCCATGCTTTGATCAGACTCCATCTGAACATATCAGCTCAGTAATTTACATTTTCTTTGTAGTTGTCAACTGTTCACAGATTTTGTACAGTCATGCTTCACAGTCTAAATAGGTTATGCATCATACAAATCAGTGTTATGCATATTTGCACATACATGTATGCTAAGTAGATGTGCATTCAGTTTTTACATAACTGTTAGCTGCCTATGATAAATTACACATACATTTATACAGTTTGCATGAATATTTCTGTCTCTTGATCTGTATCAGTAATGTCAGCTCATTAATTTTATGCCAGTTTATGACACTTGATTCCACATACGTATATTCCACTTTATGTCAGCTCAGTAATTTTCATTTTCTTTATAGTTGTCAAAATTGTTCACAGAGTTTTATGTATATTTTCATATATATTTTTAGGTTTCTGTTGAAACCGATCCAGCTACAAACACTCCACAGGTTGGCCAGGCTTCTCTTGATTCGGAGATGCAAACTGTGTTAGCTCTACGCGAATATTTGTGTGGTCTGCAATCTGACACCGACAGGTATGAAGTACATACTAAATCAAAATCTGTTTATATGCTGGTAGTTTTATGCGACCTCTCTAATTGATATAAAAATTCCCCAGGACCATAATAGATTATGGTGAATATTCAGCGACATGTTCTGACATATATGAATCTTTTGCCGATGGGAAGTGTCTCGACAATGTATTCATGCAGTGTTTCATCCAATGTGTTATTGATGATGCAAAAAATCAGCAGACTTCCATGAGTTCGAACAATTTGATTCTTGATGTTAATGTTGGGGTAAATTATCGTAACTTACATACACCATATTCATATACAAATTAGATGAACCCAAGTACACTCACTCCATTTATATCGTTTATTGCAGTCACTACTCAACTTTGAGGAACAGGAACGACACAGTCGCAACCATCAACCTTTTGATGAATCTGTACTCCAGACACTTCTAGACAATTCATTGCCTGAGACAGATGAATTGGACCAATGCAAAGCGGTAACAATCGTATTTCATAATCCAAACATAATTTCTTTTAAATGGAACATATCACATTGTTATGCTTTTGTAATTTACACTGTTCATTTTATGCTTTTTTTACACGGTCAGATCATGGTCCCCATGGTAAGCAGGGGGCATTGGACATTGTATGTTGTCAACAAGGTCAAGAAGTGCATTCATATTTTAGATTCCAACCCATATGGACCAACACTTGGTGGAACTACATGGAAGGACTATCATTTTGCACATTTGGGCTCAGGTGGCAGAAAGTTACCATGGGCTAAGGTTATTATGAGCAGATTAAACAAAGCAATACAACATGTACGGCCCAGGACATGCTTTCCCAAGTTTGGTAACTTCACAATTGACTTGTGCCCAAATTGTCCTAACATGGCAGCTGGATCCAATGACTGTGGGTTTTATGTCATGGGTTACATTCTATTTTATCAATGCGACGAAGGATCTTTGCGGTCAGACATAGAAGCAGTACGTACAAATTTACCAGTTAATTCTATAGTTGGCACAAGGCAACATATGGAACAGAGGTATAACTAACTCAGTGTTTTTGTATTGCAGGGCAACACTAGTGAGATACGGTCTCTTGCGCTGCATTATATCACATTCCACCCGAAGAACAAAGCATTATCGCTGCTCCAAGACATCCAAAGATTCAAGGTCTAAAGGATGTAGTTTAGTTTGGTCATGTAATAAATTTTGTATACAATGGTTCCCTAAACTTCAGATCACTCATGTGTGTATATTATGGGCAAAGACCGTAGACGTTTCTTAGTTTATGTCAATGACAACTTTGGGGATCAGCTAACCTCTAAACTGGAATATTGTACCAAAATGTGTTTGATAGTAATGTGTGTTTCTTTGCATTTGATTCTGCCAGGTTCCTGTACAATATTGTTATGTCAATAACCTCGAAGTATGCCTGTTTTTTGTCCGAAGTTTACGATATAATTATTGCGGGTCTTATGCATGTTTGTCCATACACTTATGATACAATAGTCATCATTCTATGCCAATACATTATTATATACATTATCAGCGTTATATACTGGAAACAGGGTCATTTTTTGTACAGTCATGGTTCACAGGATAACCATCTTATGCATTACACAATGCAGAGTTATGCATTTTTTCACATACATGTATGCTAAGTCTATGTACACTCAATTTGTTGCATACCTGTTAATAGCTTATGACAAATTACACATACGTTTATGCCAGTTTGCAAGTATATTTATGATACTTTCTGGAATTTGTCAAATGAACACAGGAATCACATTTACATAAGGAAATATTTGTATCTTATGGTCTTCTACTCTCTACCAGATGAATCATCATCTCCGACATCCACCGTTCGTTTTTTCGGCGTTGATGTCTCATTCCATTGTGGGGCTGCAGCTATGATTTTGTTCCTTGAACCAGGAGGCCGTCCTCGCTTACGTCCAGATAGGTTAGCCAATCGAACCCTATTATCCTCGACAGTTAAACATGTACGGCTGTTGTGACCATCAGCTATGCCACATTTCTGGCATTTCCTGCTCATCTTCTTAGCTCCTTTCGCACCCAATTTTAAAACTTGTTGCTCACTACTTTTGATTGTTCTTCCCTTAGGCTTGGCCTTATCTGGTCTTGATAAGTTTACACCTTCCATATGAAATTCCAGTTTCTACAAAACAAAGATATTAAGTCAGATTTTATATTCACGTATGTCATCATATATTGTAGCAATGTTTTCACCTTTCTAGCTTCCACATCCGTAGAACTACTATCAACCAGCCGAATGTCAGTGTTATGTTCTAATGTTAATATCGGCATATTACATTGATCATCCTTAGTATTGCATTCATTTGTATTAGACCCCATTAAAATTTCCTGTGAAATAAAGCAAAGTCCAGTGAAGACACAAATCTTATAGAGCAGCATATGTAATACATTATAAAGATTTGTTCCATACCTCGTTCCCATCATCTAATTTGCGTAAGTTGTCTATAGCCATTTCGTCTATTTCATACGCTTCGACCTATATCATCATTACAAACATGGATCATTATCGACAAGTAATTATGCAAAATTCATAACATCACGAGGTGCGTACCTGGATGTCATCGCAAACACTTGTGCCACAACTCTCACCAGTACCTATATCAGGCTCCACACGCATCAATAACCCTAATAATTCGTCCATCATCTCTAGGGCTTTATCATTCCCAGCTTTAGACAGACTCGCATGGTTTACTACTTTCATTGCTTTTTTAAGCAACATCTTCTGTCTATATGATCTAGTTTCTCCATCTTTTCCTTTCAAATTCTTATCGTCTCTTGAAAAAGCCACATCTTGATGCGCGGAGTATGTGTATCGTTGCAAAATATACTCACTCGGGATCCTTTCAATTTGTAGATGCATGAAAGCGCGTACAAGATGAACACAAAATAGACCTATAATTGATTAAACATACATTGTGTCATATATTAATCGCAAACAGCTATGTATTCGTAATAATTTATAATTTTATATAGAAAAAATCGTTTAGTATAACATACCTGTATGCTCCCAATGCTTGCACTCACATGAATACTTTCCGGCATCCACATCAGCCCTTATCTTGAATTGGTGTTGACCTCAAACAATTTTATTTGATCTTGTAGTATGTTTCACCACCCAATCATGTTCCTCACCCTCTGTATCACGGTCTATTCGGTATGCAATTGCATATTTTACTGTCTCCTGAAACCTTGTCATCACAGCTCTAGTGTATGCCCTTGCAACTCTTATTTCAAACATATACAATGTAGTTGTATCCTTTTGACCCTGCAAATTACACAATATAGTATTAATACTGTTTTGTTTTTAATAGCATAAAACATATGTTTATTATTCTTTTTCATTTACCATGCATCCTAGTGCCTCTTTGGCCTCTTTCATCTTCCTACTATGCAGGAGCTTCATCATTTGCTTTGCAAATTGATGAAGCAGTGTGTTTGCATCCACGTGGGCACTCTTCACCAACTTGTTCATGCTCTCGCTTCGTTGTGTAGAGACCATAAGACCATAATAGTCTCCTTTGAAAAATGCAGGTACCCAATCTTTGCGTATTTCATATAATCTGGCAAGGGTGTTGTTCTCGTGTAGCTGGAAATCATCAAGCATCATTTGCCAGGCAGCCTCGAACTCCATTTCATTCAATGGATGATGTATTATAGATTGGAACCTTGTTTTGAAATCCATGTCCTCAAATCTTGCATATAATTCATTCAAGTGGGGCATATACCTGTTTTGCACATGCCACAAACACAATCGATGTATTGTGTTTGGGAATACTCTGCCAAGTGCGATTGGCATGGCAGGGTCTTGATCTGAAATAGATAAATTTACATAACATCATGCAAGCCAATATGATATCATATAGTACGTGCCATAATAATTACGAGCCATTTTATTACAACATACCTGTCAACATCACTCGTGGTCCGTCACATCCCATGCATGTTTTGAACGTATTGAAGACCCACTCGAATGTATCAACTGTCTCGTCTCCTAGTAAAGCAAACCCAAATATTGTGCATTGTAGGTGGTGGTTCGATCCAACAAACATGCCTAATGGCTTATCGTACATATTAGTCTTATGTGTAGTATCAAATGTAACTGCATCACCAAAATCAATGTACTCTGCTTGCTGGCTAGCATGGGACCAAAATATGCTTAAAATTTTCCCTTCTTTGTCCAGTTGAAAGTCTGAAAAAAATTGTGGATTATCTTTCTTGCATAATGAAAAAAAGATAACAGCTTTGACACATCATTTGCATTTCTTTCCCTTTGCCATGCTTTTTTCCTGTCAAAAAATGTAATGATTATGCACTATATCTAACTCAACACATTACGATTGTTTATGTAATATAAAATACAATTATTGTCAATGCATAATACACTTACAGGTTACTCATGTCCTGCACGGTTATTGGAACGTTTTCTGGGCCACCATGCATTTCTGTAACAAAATCCATAATGCAATGTTGTGGAATCCTGCTTTCTTGCATCGCACTAAGGAACTCCATATATTCACGATCATGTGTTTTGTTGCATTGCAATTGCCCTTTTTCTGTATCTTTCTTCAAAAAATCATGATTATGCTCATAGTTTACCAGATCAATCCGAACGGAAATAACATTCTCTTTAGCATCATCGTAGATTTTTTAAGTTTCATCCCAGCTTTGCACTGTGTTCGTTTCGAACATGTGTTACGTATCCTTGGATTTCCAGCTACCCTTTCAGCATTCTTTCCTTCCATTGAACAGTTCAACCATTTACAATTCTTCCGCTCCTATATTTCTTCAACGGAAATCCTACCTCGTATGCATATTGACTATAAAAATTATACGCCTCGTCCACGTTACTAAATGTCATACCGACTTTAGGTATCAATCTTATATCAATATTGTCCGGCTGCGCACAGAAATTTAACATTTACGATTCAATAGCGACTAAATCTAACGTAATATGGGAGAACTTACGTGGCTTTGAAGAATATGAGGTGTGTCCTGTTCATGCGGCCCAATATGTCTCATGGGGATGTGCTTCTCTGTGCCGACCATGTCTGCCGTTTTTGTGTGCTCATCGATATGTCCAGGTGCCCTCAATGTCGCCGGAGGAGTAACAGAGACACCCTCTGTGTATGGGGCGATCGCAGACGCTACAGGATGCATGTCCATTGAAACAGACGTACCTGCTGGCTTATGCACAGATGTTACAGGCAGATTGTCATCGCCAGCGCTGGTGGTGGACATCTTCTCGCCGCCCATCGCCGGCTGGACCTCTCACTTCCGCCGCCGCAAACCGCCGCCAATATTTCAGATGGACGATCGAACGTGGACGCGGTTGTAAAGTTGTATTAGTTTCCTCCCGTAACTGCGCCTTTATTTACGCGCACGAAGATCACGTCTTGCCTTATCTCAAAACCGGTGGTAGATTTTAAACGTTTGCATGGTTTACGCTATCATGTATCACAACGTTATGCAGTCGTAACCGGCAAGCACATGCAAATATTCGTTCCCGCGATTCCTGGCATGCAAAGATTCCATTTATGCATGAGTTATGCACATTTGTACACATTTATGGGTGCGTATATCGCATGTCGCGTGTAAGCCGGGATACGTGGCTATCCTATGCATAAATGGCGCAGGCTGGCGTCCAGTGGGCCGAACGTGACTCGATCGGTCTCCTGGCTGGGGCTTCGCCCACTAATGGAAGCCCAGGGCTTCCATTACCTCTTCCCTATATATATATATATATATATATATATATATATATATATATATATATATATATATATATATATATATATATATATATATATATATATATATATATATATATATATATATATATATATATTATTCTTCAAAAGCTATACCTCGCCCTCTATATGTTACTAAGTACAACGTCTCGTACGTTGTGACGGCATACAATTGTATTTAATGTCTATCAACAGTGTAACAGATGAGAGTTTAGTAAGCCAGCGTGGTAAACCATCTCCACAAAAAATACCTATACAAATAAATTTAATATTAAGTGAACATATAGTCCATATCTCAGATATTAAAATGTTAAGAACGCATATTACACTTTATCTTAGCCAAAAGGCCGAGAAAGATATAAGTGGAAAAGGAGTTCGTCTCTTTTTTTGATAGCTCGCCCGATCACTCGTTCTCCTATAGCTAATAGTGTGGTACTATGTGAAAGTGCTAATTGCGTGCGGCTTTCTGTCGTGTTGGGTTTGGATCATTTTTCATGACCCTTGAGGTAACGGCCTACTGACTGGTAGACGAGTAACAGGGAGAGGAATAGACCTACGCCATGTCGTGTTTGGCTGGGGAGAACGTTGTAGAGAACATTATTGGAACGTACGTGTCTAAAGTAAAATGTAGCTAGAGAACCTTTTGAAGACCTCTCTCGAGACATTATAAGGTTGTGTCCACCACATCGTGTATGCGGGCGTGTAAAAACACTATTTTTATACTGTAGGTAACACTATTTACATAGTTGAGTTTAAAATAGGAGATACGGTAGGGGATAAAATATGTGAGCCGCTCTGGAGATAGGCTAAGTCCATGTAAATACCCATACTACAATTAGGGTTAGGTTAGTCAGGACGTGCACCTCTAAATAACAGGTCACGCGAACGACGAGCAACACGACATTTGTCTGACGCGCTGATCGGACCGATCATACACATATACAAGGAGGTTTCCAGCACCTGATGCTTGATATAGCTGCACCGGGCATTGGCGCGGTGGGTGTGCAAACAGGTCATTTTTTTGGGGGGTTTTTTTGGTTTGGTTTGGTCTACGCGCGTGCTTGCTTTTCCTTCAATTTAGGAGGCATCTTTTGTATTCACACGCACAACCCGCCAGGCTCCAGATGAGAGGCACTGGTGCTGCTGCAATTTATTCCTCCACACACACACAGCCTTCAGCAGATCACGACACACGCACACATGACACGTCCAGGCAGGCATCAGGAGTACCTTTTCAAACATGATGACATGCTAAAAACAAACAAGAGAGGGAGGGAGTGAACGAACCATCTAAGATGAGAGGTCAGAAACAGAGTGCAGAAAATAACATCGTCTAAACAGGGTAAAGAATAGCGTCCTAGGATAGATTAATTATTTAATTATATAATGACATGCTAAAAAAATAAACGAGAGAGATAGAAAACAAACCATCTAAGATCAGAGGTCAGAAACAGAGTGCAGAAAATGACATCCTCTAATCAGAGTAAAGAATAGCCACTAACCACCGTGTCGATCCTACCTAATCCATTCTATGTATAACGTACTATGCATGGGTGTATTGTATTATCCTCTTCCTTGTCTGCTACTTACTACTTGTCCAGGTCCAGGCAATAATGCAGGGTCTGCAGCACCAGCCAGCCTGCTGTGCTTGGATTTGGATTGTATTGGACCGGAGGAGTCCATTTGGAGGCTACCAACCGCTTCCCTTTCCGGTCATCTCTTCTCGCTCGTGTGTGGTGTGGATCGGAGCCCCATTTGGAGCCTACCAACGACCTGTCGGTCTGTCTCCTTGAGCACGCGCCGGTTCTAGTACAAATAGTACTAATATACTCTTCTATATACACCTGTGGTCTCTCTCTATGCAAAAGCTCAGGCTTGTTTATTTCTGTCGGTTCCATCTACGCATTATTTACCAAACCTCTTCGGGGCTAGTCTGGGAACCTGATTTTTTAAAAAAGACTTCTATTTTTCTAAGATAAATTACTTTATTTTTTCTTAGAAAAATGGAGTCCTCAAACTAATCCTCAGAGTTAAGAGTTTACGTGTAGTCACCCCACTGCCATCAAGCCCGTGGCCCACAAGCCCGACATGAAACTCGCTATTTGGGCCTCATTCGAGTCTGGTCCGGTCTGGCTCTATGTGGGCCTCAGTCCAGCTTGACACAGGCTCGTTCAACGTTTTTTCGGCACGTTAGGCTAGCTCGAGCACGGCCCGTTGCTAAACAGGCTCGAATTTGGCCCGTTTAATAAGTCAAAATCGCAAAAAATAGTTATATCATTTATTTAATGTCTGTCATTTAATTTGTGATATATGTATTACTAGGTGGATGCCCGTGCGTTGCAACGGGAAGATAAAATACCACAATAACTCATGTACAAATGTGTTATAATATTATAGGAAAAGGTTTCGTAATTTATTTGTAATCCTACCCATACATTAATATACAAAAACACTAATTATTATTCTATATTTTTGTTAGTATCACTAAAAGTAGATGTTTACATACCTTAAAAGATATAGGTGTATATTCGTGTGTTGCTATGGAATCAATATGATAAGATACATTGATATGCAAAAATACTAATTATTATTCTATACTTTTGTTAGCATCACTAAAAGTAGATGTTTTCATATCTTAAAAGATATAGTAAGGTACGTGCCAGAGTAAGTCACTTTTTAAGGAATATACTCTGACATCATGAACTTAGAAAACTTGCTAGCAGCAATCCACTGCCTACTGCTTGTCTCTCTAGAAGAGGTAGCCAGCTCCCGTTCCTTCAAATACATGGAATGCTTGGTGTGATTTGAGTACACGGAATGACAATTTCTACAATCAGAAGCTGCTAACTGCATACAAGCAAAACAAAAGGAATAATTCCATTTCACATTGAATCAGAGATTAGAAGTTGGAGCACAACTCGTTTGTCAGTTTTTTTGCCGAAGCCCGACGAAATTACAAACAGAAAATGGATAGAGCAAGAAAAGGAGTGCTCCAAATTAATGACATCTAAGTAAAAGGCATCAACCTTTTCCTTTCTGCTTCTATGTACCCTAAATAAACAACCTAAAACCTAAAACTTAACCCCCCTAACTCTGCTCGTGTCAGCTACTATAGGTTTCCCTATAATGTGCCATATATTAGCCTCTCAATATCAGACTCACAGAATGATTTCAGAATCTTGAATTCAATCTCCAAGTACTCTCTCAGAACCCGCATGTTAAAAAACTGAAAATATGGTGTTATTAGTGTATCAAAAATGAGTATATGAGTGGCATTATCTGGGGGTTGGGAGGTGAGGAGAACCAGAAATGGTTTCTTCGGATGCGCTTCTTTTTTTCTGATTTAGGAGAAGCACATCCTATTGAAGTTAAACAGAAGAGAAATGCTACCATTATTAAAATGCCAGAAGTTAAACAGAAGAGCAATGCATACCTATATATACACACACGCGCCCCTTATTAAGCTACGATGCAATATGTTTAAGCATGAAATTAGCATTGATGAGGGATGAACAAACCTCATGCAAAATAGAGATACAGATGAATTAGGTTACCAGACGAGTACAATGGTTCTTTTGTTGTATATTATCTGCTACTACTACTACTTCATTAGTTCATTCTCATATGTTAAAATATTAAGAAATACATACCCTACCAATAGTGCCAATGATGGCAGTGACAAATGAAACAAATTGAGCCAACAAATGGATAAAAAGCATTTCTACCTTTCTAATAGCAGCAGTTGGGTTGCCAGCAGCACCAAGAGCATCAGTTCTCTCAGATTTTGTGGCTCATTCCAGCCATCACAACAATACCACCAGCATTGTCACTGATTGGACCATCTCAGCAATATCATAGTGATGTTTGACCTTGACAGTGAATCCGTTAATCCCAGCAGAGCTGCTTTACGGAGCCTCTGATGCTAATGATATGGCAAGTCATTGGAAATTTGGATTGGATAAAAAATAATCTATTTAGATTAAACAAATTCAAGCCCAAGAAATATATGCACATCCTGAATTGCAACCTCACCTTAAGCATATCTTGTACATGCCGACCATCCTGCATTGCATATATCACGACAAATCGATTGGAATGAAATAAAAAATCAATGGAAGCATGCAGGGAGAAGGCTCGAGACTGGACCACCTTGTACATGTTGATCTTGGTGATCTGGTAGGAGACATCGCGCCAGGTGGTCTTGGCGACCTTGTCGCTACTTCCTCTCCTCCCTTCTTTAGAGCAGCAACACACCACCTCACTCAATGTTCTCGATGGAGCGCAGCACACCAACAATACAAATCATTTATTTTAAAAATGATTATTTCCTTCAAGGACAGGCCGGGTTTCTTGGGCCCTTCTTCCATTTCAGGTAAAATAAGCACCATGCATGGACAAATGCATATCAATATATATATATATATATATATGGACCTGTATAAACGACACATACTATACAACATTATATGCTTAATTAATCAGGCACAGCCACAAAAGCATGCATCATTAATTGCTTGAATACTGACAGTACAAATTATGTATCATAGAACAAGTGTACCAAAACTATATATTGCAGACAACAGCCATCTCAGATGTCAAGCACACAGATACCATCGCATCACTTATTCTAAATTACATCAAAAGTAAACAAACTCCAAACATGGTCTAATGAGAGTCTGTATTAAAAAATAGTTCCAACATTTGATATTACTGTTGAAAGAAGTGGTACTGGTCTTCCATTCCATCACAAGAATTGTGACAATTTAAACTATGTAGGAACAAAGGAGGAGAAAATAGAGCAGCAGAAACAGGTTAGACGCCTTGCCATTTTCTAGAGCAGGCCCTTATGCCATTACAACTTTAATTTCTTCCTCAAGCTGTTTTAGCTCTATCAACCTTGCTGCCCATGCCCGCTCTCTTGCCACAGCAGCCATCTTCCTTTATGTTCGTTCTGCCTCCTTTCTCTCAACAGCAGCATAATACTGAGCTCTGCGCTTCTTCTTCTCAGCCTGTACAAGTAACACATGCATTTTAAGTGTTTCATTAGAAACTAAGGGCGATACATCAGAGCTCAGATCCAGGTAACACTACTCAGCCATATCGACTAAGTTGCTTTGGTTGATACTTCAGTTTATACATGTATCTCTATGCCAGGCTTGGGTTATGCCATTCACTTGCTTGGGTCCATGAAAATGAACAAATTGTAAAATAGTGAATCAAAAGAAGGTTGATTTTAAACTCTGCTGAGCACCGCTGGAATTGACTGGGTGGCACAAAAAGTTATTGTGTAGATCCGTTTCATGGTGACACTTGGGACTGCTAGACGACATCTACCTATCAACTCTCAAGATTTTATTGGTGAAAAAATCCCCCTTCCAGCATAAAGGAAAATCATGCTAGGCTCACATAGCATAAAACAGAATACCGTAGCAGTAAATCAAGTGATATATTTATTATAATAATAACAGTAACGACTATAGAGAATGTAAAGGGCATTCACCATGATAAAGTCCTTGCGCTGCTTGATCCGCTTCTTCTCCTTCCTCCCTCGCACGCTCCCTTGGTTCGGCTGACTAACTGGTATGGGCTCGTCAGGCTTGCACTTCACCCAGTAGTACGGACCTGCGGACGAGCAGCAGCATGGACATTAGTGACAGAACTGAACAAGCGAACGAAACAACCAATTGAACTGAGCAATGCAGGTGAAGTACTTGCACATTAGAACTATGTTCAACACTAATAGCAAACATCAAACTTAAGAGAAGAGCGAATCCATCAGATTTTGATATGATACAGTCAATTAACTCATCATGTGTACTACAACCAACCACATAAACACCACCTAGTAGAGATCCTGTTGTCTTTAATTTAGGGAACGAAACAACCAATTGAACTGTACCACACTCTTATTTATTTTCTTGAACTGAAGTTATGGTAGGTATCCTATATTATTTCTACTATCTCAAAAGCCTAAGAACTCCTAGTTGTGTGGATAGGCTATGATTCCTTATTTATAACAAAAAGGTTTCCCAAAAGTTGGTCTATACTTTGTGAAGGATGAGAAGACCAGGATTTTTTTGTCCCTGTTTTAATTATCAAAGGAAGTAAGATGCTAGTCTAAAATAGATTGTTTCATAGGATTAAACCTATGGAAGCTTTTACTAAGCTTTTAAATGACTCATATAAAATGCTTAACTGAAGTCTAAAAAACCACAACAGAAATCTAAATCAATCATTTTAAAAGCACAATATTTATGTACTAAATTACCTTTCCAAGCCTCCCAAAGAGGATTCGATGAAGAAAAAACTGCAGTAATGTAAAGCTGGTATGAGCTGGGTCTCAGGAGGAAGGAAAGGTGACTCAAGCAGCATGAGAGAAAATGGAAACACTGAAAATGAAAAAAAATACTTACTTGGAAGTACTTGGGAAGAGCTTTGGAATTCCATGCCCCTTGAAGTTGTTAAAATTCAGGTGCCTTAAATTTAGGTACCTGAGCACAAACATATTACTTTTCATACACCGTGTCTAAAAGTGACTACTTATCCTCTATTCATTGTTGCTACATATTCCAAAATCAATCTAATGTCTTCTAAAAGTCACAACTATCGATCAAGATAAGTCCAGGAATTATGGTTTAAAAATTTACTACAACCAACCATAAAATTCAATATTAATCTAGGAAGTGTGTCTATATGTGAGAGCACCTAGAGGGGGGGGGTGAATAGGTGATCCTGTAAAACTTCAAAACTTAAGCCACAAAAACTTGTTAAGTGTTAGCACAATTATGGCCAAGTGGCTAGAGAGGAGTCAAAACACAATAACCACAAGAAATCAATCACAGAGATGACACGGTGGTTATCCCGTGGTTCGGCCAAGTACAAAACTTGCCTACTCCACGTTGTGGCGTCCCAACGGACGAGAGTTGCACTCAACTCCTCTCAAGTGATCCAATGATCAACTTGAATACCACGGTGTTCTTGCTTTTCTTTTCTCAATCCCGTTTGCGAGGAATCTCCACAACTTGGAGCCTCTCGCCCTTACAAAAGATGTTCACAAAGAATCACGGAGCAAGGGAGGGATTAGCAACTCACACACGACACAAAGATCACAGCGAATACGCACACACAATACCCAGACTTGAGCTCAAAAGACTAGCACACTAGAACGGAGCTCAAATCACTAGAATGTCGAACAAGTGCGCGAGATTGATGTGTGAGTGATCAAGAGTGCTCAAAGAATGCTTGGTTATCTCCTCCATGCGCCTAGGGGTCCCTTTTATAGCCCCAAGGCAGCTAGGAGCCGTTGAGAGCACATCTGGAAGGCTATCCTTGCCTTCTGTCGTCGGGCGCACCGGACAGTCCGGTGCACACCGGACAGTGTCCGGTGCCCGATTCCTTTCCTTAATTGGCGAAGCCGACCGTTGCCGACCGTTGCAGATCTGGCGCACCGGACAGTCCGGTGCACACCGGACAGTCCGGTGCTTCCTTCCGACCGTTGGCACGGCCACGTGTCGCGCGCCGATCGCGCGGCCGACCGTTGGCCCGGCCGACCGTTGGCTCACCGGACAGTCCGGTGCACACCGGACAGTCCGGTGAATTTTAGCCGAAGTCGCCGGAGAAAAACCCGAGAGCGGCCTGTTCGGCCGAGGCAGCCTGGTGCACCACCGGACACTGTCCGGTGCACCACCGGACAGTCCGGTGCCCCAAACCGAAACAGTCCCTTGGCTGCACACAGCCAAGTCTTCTCTTCTCTTCTTCTTTCTGTTTCTAACACTTAGACAAATATATTAGTACACAAAACCAATGTACTAAGACTTAGAAACATACCTTTGTTGAAGATTTGCACTTTGTTCATCCATGGGCATTGATTTACATTTAAGCACTTGTGTTGGCACTTAATCACCAAAATACTTAGAAATGGCCCAAAGTCACATTTCCCTTTCAATCTCCCCCTTTTTGGTGATTTATGCCAACACCACATAAAGCAACTAGAACAAGTGCAAAATCACTTCAAATAAAAACTCAAATTGGTTTTGATTCAATTTTGGCATATATGGATCATCCTTTGCCACCACTTGGTTTGTTTTTGCAAATCAAACTCAAATCTCTATTTCTATGTCAACCACACATGTTGAGGCATAAAGAGAGTCATTCCAAACGAGATTGATCAAAGATTTCAAAAACTCCCCCTAAATCCCATAATCAATACTTCTCCCCACAAGAAACCAACTTTTGATAATAGAGACAATAAGAGACAAAAACTTTTGACAAAACAAAAACTCTATTCTACTATTCTACTATTTTCAAAATTTTCAAAATCTCTCAAGTGGTAGCTTCAAAATTTTCAAAATCTCTCAAGTGGTAGCTGATCCATTTTATCACTTTTGCCTTTATTTTCTCCCCCTTTGGCATCAAGCACCAAAACGGGATCAATCTTGGCTCTTAACCCCATTGCCTCACCAAAGTCTTCAATTAAGAGCAAATGGCAATACGATTTCATGAGATGAACTTGGAATTAGTTACCCTCTCATCGGAGTGCAGTGGAAGTCTTTCATGGTCCAAGTCCACCTTTTCCCTTTCAATCCTCCTCCGAGACTAAATCGTCAAACTCAAGCACATGGTTAGTCTCAAAGGGTCAAGTTGTAACACATCTCCCCCTAAATATGTGCATCACTTTGCAACGGACTTGTGAGGTCCAGGGAGTATTTGTACAACTTGAGCACCATAATAAGCAACAAAATGCAAAAAGGAACATGATCAAAGGCATAAACACATGTATGCTACAGTTCAATCCAGGTTCCGTGAATCTAAGACATTTAGCTCACTACGCAGCCTGCAAAAGGTCTTCTCATCTAGAGGCTTGGTAAAGATATCGGCTAGCTGGTTCTCGGTGCTAACATGAAACACTTCGATATCCCCCTTTTGCTGGTGGTCTCTCAGAAAGTGATGCCGGATGTCTATGTGCTTTGTGCGGCTGTGTTCAACAGGATTCTCCGCCATGCGGATAGCACTCTCATTATCACATAGGAGTGGGACTTTGCTCAGATTGTAGCCAAAGTCCCGGAGGGTTTGCCTCATCCAAAGTAGTTGCGCGCAACACTGTCCTGCGGCAACATACTCGGCCTCAGCGGTGGATAGGGCAACGGAAGTTTGTTTCTTAGAATTCCATGACACCAGGGATCTTCCTAAGAACTGGCACGTCCCTGATGTACTCTTCCTATCGACCTTACATCCAGCATAGTCGGAGTCTGAGTATCCAACTAAGTCAAAGGTAGACCCCTTTGGATACCAGAGCCCGAAGCAAGGCGTAGCAACCAAATATTTAAGAATTCGCTTCACCGCCACTAAGTGACATTCCTTAGGATCGGATTGAAATCTAGCACACATGCATACGCTAAGCATAATATCCGGTCTACTAGCACATAAATAAAGCAAAGAACCTATCATTGACCGGTATGCTTTTTGATCAACGGACTTACCTCCTTTGTTGAGGTCGGTGTGTCCGTCGGTCCCCATCGGAGTCTTTGCGGGCTTGGCGTCCTTCATCCCAAACCGCTTTAGCAGATCTTGCGTGTACTTCGTTTGGGAGATGAAGGTGTCGTCCTTGAGTTGCTTCACTTGGAACCCAAGGAAGTAGTTCAACTCGCCCATCATCGACATCTCGAATTTCTGTGTCATCACCCTGCTAAACTCTTCACAAGATTTTTGGTTAGTAGAACCAAATATTATGTCATCGACATAAATTTGGCACACAAACAAATCACCATCACATGTCTTTGTAAAAAGAGTTGGATCGGCTTTCCCAACCTTGAACGCATTAGCAAGTAAAAAGTCTCTAAGGCATTCATACCATGCTCTTGGGGCTTGCTTAAGTCCATAGAGCGCCTTAGAGAGCTTACACACATGGTCGGGGTACCGTTCATCCTCGAAGCCAGGGGGTTGCTCCACGTACACTTCCTCCTTGATTGGCCCGTTGAGGAAAGCGCTCTTCACATCCATTTGGTACAACCTGAAAGAATGGTGAGCGGCATATGCTAGCAAGATACGAATGGACTCTAGCCTAGCCACAGGAGCGAAAGTCTCCTCAAAGTCCAAACCTGCGACTTGGGCATAACCTTTTGCCACAAGTCGAGCCTTGTTTCTCGTCACCACCCCGTGCTCGTCCTGTTTGTTGCGGAACACCCACTTGGTTCCCACAACATTTTGCTTCGGACGAGGCACCAGCGTCCAAACTTCATTTCTCTTGAAGTTGTTGAGCTCCTCCTGCATGGCCAACACCCAGTCCGGATCTAGCAAGGCCTCCTCTACCCTGAAAGGCTCAATAGAAGAGACAAAAGAGTAATGCTCACAAAAATTAACTAATCGAGAACGAGTAGTTACTCCCTTGCTGATGTCACCCAGAATTTGGTCGATGAGATGATCCCTTTGAATCATTGCTCGAACTTGGGTTGGAGGTGCCGGTTGCGCTTTTTCCTCCATCACATGATCATCTTGTGCTCCCCCTTGATCACCCGCCTCCACTTGAGGTACCTGTTCGTCATCTTGGGTTGGGGGATGCACTATGGTTGAGGAAGAAGGCTGATCTTGCTCCAAGTGTTCCTGTGGTCGCACATCACCAATCGCCATGGTGCGCATAGCGGCCGTTGGAACATCTTCTTCATCTACATCATCACAATCAACAACTTGCTCTCTTGGAGAGCCATTAGTCTCATCAAATACAACGTCGCTAGAGACTTCAACCAAACCCGATGATTTGTTGAAGACTCTATACGCCTTTGTATTTGAGTCATAACCTAACAAAAACCCTTCTACAGCTTTGGGAGCAAACTTAGAATTTCTACCCTTCTTCACTAGAATGTAGCACTTGCTCCCAAATACACGAAAGTAAGATACATTGGGTTTGTTACCGGTTAGTAGCTCATACGACGTCTTCTTGAGGAGGCGATGAAGGTAGACCCTGTTGATGGCGTGGCAAGCCGTGTTCACGGCTTCCGACCAAAAACGCTCGGGGGTCTTGAACTCTCCAAGCATAGTCCTCGCCATGTCGATGAGCGTCCTGTTCTTCCTCTCTACCACACCATTTTGCTGTGGTGTGTAGGGAGCGGAGAACTCATGCTTGATCCCTTCTTCTTCAAGGAATTCCTCCACTTGAAGATTCTTGAACTCGGACCCGTTGTCGCTCCTTATCTTCTTCACTTTGAGCTCAAACTCATTTTGAGATCTCCTGAGGAAGCGTTTGAGGGTCCCTTGGGTTTCGGACTTTTCCTGCAAAAAGAACACCCAAGTGAAGCGGGAAAAGTCATCAACAATAACTAAACCATACTTACTTCCTCCTATGCTCAGATAGGCGACGGGTCCAAAAAGGTCCATATGCAGCATCTCCAAGGGTCTTGATGTCGTCATCACATTTTTGGTGTGATGAGAGCCTCCCACCTGTTTCCCTGCTTGACAAGCTGCACAAGGTCTATCTTTTTCGAATTGAACATTAGTTAGACCTATCACGTGTTCTCCCTTTAGAAGCTTGTGAAGGTTCTTCATCCCCACATGTGCTAAGCGGCGATGCCACAGCCAGCCCATGCTAGTCTTAGCTATTAAGCATGCATCTAGACCGGCCTCTTCTTTTGCAAAATCAACTAAATAAAGTTTGCCGTCTAATACACCCTTAAAAGCTAGTGAACCATCACTTCTTCTAAAGACAGACACATCTACATTTGTAAATAGACAGTTATACCCCATGTTGCATAATTGACTAACAGATAGCAAATTATAACCAAGAGACTCTACTAAAAACACATTAGATATAGAGTGCTCATTAGAAATTGCAATTTTACCTAGCCCTTTTACCTTGCCTTGATTCCCATCACCGAATATAATTGAATCTTGGGAATCCTTATTCTTGACGTAGGAGGTGAACATCTTCTTCTCCCCCGTCATATGGTTTGTGCATCCGCTGTCTATAATCCAGCTTGAACCCCCGGATGCATAAACCTGCAAGGCAAATTTAGGCTTGGGACTTAGGTACCCAACTCATGTTGGGTCCTACAAGGTTAGTGCAAATATCCTTAGGGACCCAAATGCAAGTTTTGTCTCCCTTGCATTTTGCCCCTATCTTCCTAGCAACAATTTTCTTATCCTTTCTATAAATAGCAAAGGAAGCATTTAAAGCACAATAAATTGTAGAAGATTCATTTACTACTTTCCTAGGAGCACTATGAGCATCATTTCTCCTAGGCATTTGATGAACAATATTTCTTCTAAGCACATTTCTACCAGGCATAACATGAGAACTAGAAGCAGTCATAGCATAAGAGTCATAAGCATGTGAACCAAAAACATCATGACCTTTAAAAGCATTTCTAGAATATCTCCTATCATGATATAAAAAGGCATGGTTCTTTTTAGCACTAGTAGCCATAGGAGCCTTCCCTTTCTCCTTAGTGGGAATGGGAGTCTTATGGCTTGTTAAGTTCTTGACTTCCCTCTTGAAGCCAAGTCCATCCTTAATTGAGGGCTGTCTACCAATAGTGTAGGCATCCCTTGCAAATTTTAGTTTATCAAATTCACTTTTGCTAGTCTTAAGTTGGGCATTAAGACTAGCCACTTCATTATTTAACTTTGCAATAGAAGCTATGTGTTCACTACAAGCATCAATATCAAAGTCTTTACATCTATTGCAAATAACAACAGTTTCACCACATGAGTTGGATTTATTTGCTTCTACGAGTTTAGCATTTAAATCATCATTTATGCTCTTTAAGTTAGAAATAGAATCATGGCATGATGACACTTCACAAGCAAGCATTTCATTCCTCTTAATTTCTAATGCAAGGGATTTTTGAGCCTCTACAAACTTATCATGTTCTTCATACAACAAATCCTCTTGCTTTTCTAAAAGTATATTCTTTTCATTCAAGGCATCAATTAATTCATTAATTTTGTCTATCTTAGATCTATCTAAGCCCTTGAATAAACATGAATAATCTACTTCATCCTCACTAGATTCATCATCACTAGAAGAATTAAGTATTAGCATTACGAGTGATTACCTTCTTTTCCCTTGCCATGAGGCAAGTGTGATGTTCGTTGGGAAAGAGGGATGACTTGTTGAAGGCGGTGGCGGCGAGTCCTTCGTTGTCGGAGTCGGACGAGGAGCAATCCGAATCCCACTCCTTTCCAATATGAGCCTCGCCCTTTGCCTTCTTGTAATTCTTCTTCTTTTCCCATTTTCCACTCTTCTTTTCCTGGTCACTATCATTATCGGGACAATTAGCGATAAAGTGACCAATCTTACCACACTTGAAGCATGAGCGCTTCCCCTTCGTCTTGGTCTTGTTGGGATGCTCCTTGCGACCCCTTAACGCCGTCTTGAAGCGCTTAATGATGAGAGCCATTTCTTCATCATTAAGCCCGGCCGCCTCAATTTGCGCCACCTTGCTTGGTAGTGCCTCCTTGCTTCTCGATGCCTTGAGAGCAATGGGTTGAGGCTCGTGGATTGGACCGTTCAACGCGTCATCGACGTACCTTGCCTCCTTGATCATCATTCGCCCGCTCACGAATTTTCCAAGTACTTCCTCGGGCGTCATCATCGTGTACCTGGGATTCTCACGAATATTGTTCACGAGATGAGGATCAAGAACGGTAAAGGACCTGAGTAGTAGGCGGACGACGTCGTGGTCCGTCCAACGCGTGCTTCCGTAGCTCCTTATTTTGTTGATAAGGGTCTTGAGCCGGTTGTAAGTTTGAGTTGGCTCCTCTCCCCTTATCATGGCGAATCGTCCAAGCTCGCCCTCCACCAACTCCATCTTGGTGAGCATGGTGATGTCGTTCCCCTCGTGAGAGATCTTGAGGGTGTCCCATATCTGCTTGGCATTGTCCAAGCCGCTCACCTTATTGTACTCTTCCCTGCACAAAGATGCTAAGAGAACAGTAGTAGCTTGTGCATTTCTATGAATTTGTTCATTTATAAGCATAGGACTATCCGAGCTATCAAATTTCATTCCATTCTCCACAATCTCCCATATGCTTGGATGGAGAGAGAATAAGTGACTACGCATTTTGTGACTCCAAAATCCGTAGTCCTCCCCATCAAAGTGTGGGGGTTTGCCAAGAGGAATGGAAAGCAAATGCGAATTCGAACTATGTTGAATACGAGAATAATCAAATGAAAAGTTCGAATTGACCGTCTTTTTGTAGTCGTTGTCACCATCCTTTTGGGAAGAAGTAGATTCATCACTATCGTCGTAGTAGATGATCTCCTTGATGCGCCTTGTCTTCTTCTTCTTCCCATCTTTGCGCCTGTGGCCCGAGCCCGAGTCGTTGGACTTGTCATCCCTTGGCTCGTTGACGAAGGACTCCTTCTCCTTGTCGTTGATCACAATTCCCTTCCCCTTAGGATCCATCTCTTCGGGCGGTTAGTCCCTTTCTTGAAGAGAACGGCTCCGATACCAATTGAGAGCACCTAGAGGGGGGGGGTGAATAGGTGATCCTGTAAAACTTCAAAACTTAAGCCACAAAAACTTGTTAAGTGTTAGCACAATTATGGCCAAGTGGCTAGAGAGGAGTCAAAACACAATAACCACAAGAAATCAATCACAGAGATGACACGGTGGTTATCCCGTGGTTCGGCCAAGTACAAAACTTGCCTACTCCACGTTGTGGCGTCCCAACGGACGAGAGTTGCACTCAACTCCTCTCAAGTGATCCAATGATCAACTTGAATACCACGGTGTTCTTGCTTTTCTTTTCTCAATCCCGTTTGCGAGGAATCTCCACAACTTGGAGCCTCTCGCCCTTACAAAAGATGTTCACAGAGAATCACGGAGCAAGGGAGGGATTAGCAACTCACACACGACACAAAGATCACAGCGAATACGCACACACAATACCCAGACTTGAGCTCAAAAGACTAGCACACTAGAACGGAGCTTAAATCACTAGAATGTCGAACAAGTGCGCGAGATTGATGTGTGAGTGATCAAGAGTGCTCAAAGAATGCTTGGTTATCTCCTCCATGCGCCTAGGGGTCCCTTTTATAGCCCCAAGGCAGCTAGGAGCCGTTGAGAGCACATCTGGAAGACTATCCTTGCCTTCTGTCGTCGGGCGCACCGGACAGTCCGGTGCACACCGGACAGTGTCCGGTGCCCGATTCCTTTCCTTAATTGGCGAAGCCGACCGTTGCCGACCGTTGCAGATCTGGCGCACCGGACAGTCCGGTGCACACCGGACAGTCCGGTGCTTCCTTCCGACCGTTGGCACGGCCACGTGTCGCGCGCCGATCGCGCGGCCGACCGTTGGCCCGGCCGACCGTTGGCTCACCGGACAGTCCGGTGCACACCGGACAGTCCGGTGCACACCGGACAGTCCGGTGAATTTTAGCCGAAGTCGCCGGAGAAAAACCCGAGAGCGGCCTGTTCGGCCGAGGCAGCCTGGTGCACCGGACACTGTCCGGTGCACCACCGGACAGTCCGGTGCCCCAGACCGAAACAGTCCCTTGGCTGCACACAGCCAAGTCTTCTCTTCTCTTCTTCTTTCTGTTTCTAACACTTAGACAAATATATTAGTACACAAAACCAATGTACTAAGACTTAGAAACATACCTTTGTTGAAGATTTGCACTTTGTTCATCCATGGGCATTGATTTACATTTAAGCACTTGTGTTGGCACTTAATCACCAAAATACTTAGAAATGGCCCAAAGTCACATTTCCCTTTCAATATGCTGAGGTTTCTCATCATCATCTACTATAAGATGGTGAAATCAGATCAAATACACAAATATTAAGCTACTTGTAAGTTACGAAGACAATATAAAAGACCACCATTGCATTGGATATTATAAGTTACTACAAAGCGAGCTTTGGATACTAATATAGCATGCCTTGGATAGAAGATAAAATGTCCATGTCAAGACTGCTGCAGAAGTCTCATGACCAGCAATGAGCATGGTCATCAAATCATCACGAAGTTGCTTGCTGGAGACCTATGATAGATGGATTGAAGCTACATGAGGATGAGCAAGCTGAAATAAATAAAAGAACTTATTTATATGAAAGGTAAATAAATTATAGACAGAAGATATGGTTTATGTACCGTAGCGCTCAATATAGGCCAGACATGTCCCCTTAGCACTCTCCAATGCCTTTATCCAAATGAAACCGACCAGAATGGTTAACCAATATAGGGACATCCTTGTAGATAGAGGCATATAGAACCACCACTCTCCACCTAAAAAGAGAGATGCATACGTGATGACCAAATTTTCAAATGGGTAACAAGTTTAGGGAAAAATAACATGACAAGGATATCATGGCGGCTACACTTGATTTCTGTGAGACAATATTGTTTTTTCTGTTTTCTCTTGCTTGCGTTTAAGGATGACAAAGCCCCTCTTTAAAAATTTTTATTGTGCTTTTAGTAAGTTCAATAAAATGTGTGCTTCTGCCTAATTACAACTGTTTTTCTATAAAAAATTACACCTTATAGAATGCCTCACAACACACACACTCACTACTATGAAAGAATCATCATGCTCGCAATTTTCAAGTAAACATGTAGTGCATAACACAAAGATACACAAACATATAGGTCTTACATGGCAATATACCATCATTTGTAGGTTTTTAACTCTTCATCTAATATTAGATCACAGGATAATACAACCCAACTATTCTGTGAGGATGCATATAGTTTCTATCATTAGAAGATCGCGTAAGCAAGAAGAAGGAAAAGTAAAACTTACTAATCATGTTATGGCAGCACAACAACATGTCCAGAGGATGCATAATACCATAAATAGACGATACAAAGTGTTTATTAACATGCCAATGGGCGAACATAGTGACAATAGACCAGATGACCAAATTACATAAAGGTTTGGACATAGGACATTAGCACACAAAAAAAATAGAATTCAGATCAGTGCAGCATGGTGTCGGGGTCTAGGATCTTGATGAAGCTATGGTGGCGGCTGAGTGGGCAGGCATTGTCGGCCACAATACACAATAGTGCGGGACAATATAAACATGTAGTTTTTTGCACAAATAGACCAAGTTTTTTGGCACAAACAGACCAAGTTGCGAGGCTTAAACATAAAGGGATAAAAGGACTATATCATTCATAGCAGTCAACCTAATTTACATGCTCTATAGCATAGGGAAGATCGACTCTGCTAGCTAGATTATTGCACATACTTATATTTTGTCTATGCAGGTAAGTTGTAGCCACCTAATTGGAGCAGAAATGAAATTATACATGGTTTGAACCTAAAATATCCTCGACCTTCCACAAAGAACATAAGGACAATGGACTATGGAAGAACACTATTAGCGCTTCAGAAAAAGCCCAATCGATGCAAAGAGTACAGAAGAAGAACTATTTTCTCATCAGAATCGTATCACAAAGGAACCTGAACATACCTTGATGTAAAATACAATAGCAACTACAAGAAGACTTAGAGTCATCCCAGCAGAAGAAATCTGCAATTTGAAGTGGCAATTAAACTAAGCTACAGAAAAACTTGTAATGGCAACATAATCAAGTAATCTAAAAGAGAATTACAAGCACTTGTAAAAAATATATGTGTAGAACACCACAAACTGAACAAATGCCTGAACTGTATTAAGGATTGCTTTCCTATATACAAACAAATCTTCACTTTAGCTGCATACTTGGTTGCTCCACTCGACTGCTTCCTACTCGCCTGCCCCCCCGCTCGGCTGATGCTCGACCGAGATGGCCCGTATGAGAAATCGCCAACACAGCGCCGATGGAGGCAGGGGTGCTTTGAACATAATGAACACATGTAGGAAGACACTTAAACAAATCTAGTTCTGAAAAGCAAGATTCTTGGAAAAGATGGTGCTAGCTGAAAGTTAAACATAATGAACAAACAATTAAAACAAGTGTGTACAATTATACATTCATAATGTCAATGAATTGCAGAGGTAGAACATACTTCAATAGCTATGTCGTTATCTTGCAGCAATCCAACCACAAATGTTGGAGCCCAAATATAGATTAAACCACTAAGCCTAGATGTTGTGCGGAGAGTAAACTATGACATATATGATTTTCTGAACTCATATCATATTAGAGAAAACATACCTCATAAATCCATTGTTGCTTGCATACAGAACATCAACTAAGGCATATTGGGGTGATGATTTGAAATTTCAATAGATAGAGATACATTGAACCTGTAGAAAATAGAGAAAAATATAAAGGAATGCAATCATTTAGAACCCACTATGACCATCGACTTTCCAATAAAGCTTAATCAATATAAAGGATGCTGGTGAGCGACCCCAAATCTGGCACGAGCACGCGGTCGTCCTTCTTCTCGGTGCCTCGGTCTGAAGTCCTCCGCGCCTCCGCGAGAGGAGCTCGGCTGCTCAGCGCCCGCGGAGAGGAGCTCGTCCAGTCGTCCTGTCGAGCAGGCGGGCGGCCTGGGTGGAGCTCGGGTAGGCGGCGCCTCAGCCTGGTCGCGGGCAGGTCCGATCGAAGCTCACAGCTACCCGGTGCCGGCGGTCCGGGGCGACAGAGCTCGGAGGCGCGGTCGCGCCTCGCGTGGAGGCTCGGCGTGGTGTCGGCGTCTCGGCGGACAACGGTTGCGGCTCACGCAGATGAGGGGAGTGGGATGCAGTTGATGCGAAGGGAGTAGTGAGAGCTAGCTAGGGTTGCGGAAACGACAGGAGTGTGTGTGAAATCTCACCTCGGTCTTCTGCTCCTCGAGCTTCTGCTGCTCGATCTGGGTGGTGAGCTCCTCCGCGGTCTACGCCGTCGTTGTCTCGGTGTCGTGGGAGGGGATACGAGGGCAGAGCGACGGCGACGGACTCGAGCGGAAGGGGAGGGGAACAGGGGATCTTTGCTTGCGTGGCCCTTCCTCTTCCTCGCCTCAGCCGAAGGGTCCACGTCCTCGTCCGCCAACCCAAAGTCATCCAGCCCGTCATCGCTGGGCATGCCTCCACCGCCGCCCTTCTTGAGAAGGTGCTTTCGGGGCTTGGAGGAGGACCCTGCCCCGCCGTCGTCGCCGTGGACGGGGGTCGGAGAGCGGTCGCGGGTCCAATCGCCGCCGCCGTCGAGGTCGTCATCGAGGTCTTAATACGGCTGATGCTCAGGGGAGGGTTCCCGTTCGTCGAGGTTCACGATCGGCTCGCCTTCGTCATCGTAGCTGGGAGAGTAGATCGAGGAGGGGAATCAAAGTGAGGCGTCGAAACCCTAGGAGAGGCAGAGAGATATAGGGGGCACAGAGCGGAGAGATACTTACTTGTCCCCCATGCTAACGATGGCGAGACGGGAAGCGAAACCCTACGCGAGGCGAGGAGAGAGACGAGCTAGAGCTGGAGCGGGAGGGAGGTGAGGAAGAAGAGTCGTTGGTGGACCGTGGCAGCCGGCGACGCCGCGACGGGGAGGAAAAGGATTGGGGGCGACGGAAGGCAGGGTGGGAGAGGCCACGTGGGGTTGGTGGGCAGGAACGGACGGCTGAGATCACAGAATGGCAGAACGGCTGGCTACCTTGCAGCCTTAATAAGTAGTAGAGATTTGTAATAAATGTGTTCATTTTTTTATGGTGATCTAATTTTAAGCTTAGTTTATACGCGGGCTCGTATCGGCACATTGCTTATTTTCGGGTCGGGCTTAACAGGCTAGCCCAGCACGGTTGGGCTTATACCGTGTCGAGCCCGTTCAGAGAATTGAGTTCGTTGGGCAGCCCAATCTGGATGATTATTCATGCCTAACCGTGCTGTGCTTCAACGAGTTCGGACCGTGTTGAACTGGGCGGCCCGTTTGGACAACCCTACCCACCGCACCCGGTGGCCGGTGCAGCAACATTAACTACTGTGCTTACATAGTTAGCATGCATCAGCAAAACACATGAAACGAATCAAACGAAGAAGAAGACATGTATAATTTTTTTTAAAAAAAACTGCACTCGGCACGCGTTACACGAAACAACCAGCGATCCACGCTGCTACCAAACTGCATGCGTCGCCCTACTTTGTCCATCCGAATTCGACAATAAAAAAAAAAAGAAAAGGAACAAGTATGAACAGACGAACTAAACTAAACAGAAAAAAGAAAAAAAAAAGAACAGACCACCATACACATGCGCACTCCATTCTCTCCGAAGATCAAAAAACACACATCCGAGAAGACGATGACGTCTCCCTCGCCCATTCCCACCACCACCTTGAGCAAGCACAAGCAGGGTTATACTTGGCCATCACCAGCAATGTCGCCGCCGCCGCGGCCGCCGATGCTTGACGGCACATGAGTAGTAGTAGTAGGGTCGTTGGCGTCGTCCTCCGAAGCAGGTTCTGCGTCACGACCCAGCACACCGCAACCAACAGCACACATGAGCTCCGACTCTGGGCTACCAGCAGCAGCAGGCATCACCGGCGCCAGCGCTTCTTCTCCATCCACCTGAGCAAGCCGTGAGCTCAGCAGCTCCTTTGCCGACGGTCTCGCCTCACCAGTAACAACCAAAGGGGTCGCAGGAGGTAACAGAGCATCGCTCAGGCTCAGCCGCTCACGCCCGGGTCCAACCGCCAGGGGCTGCCCTACGCCGGCCTCCGAAACGGACTGCACCAGCACTTGCTCCATGCGGCACTTGAACAGCGAGGTGGCCTCGCTCATGGAGCCTTCTTCTCCTTCTTCATCAACGACGACGTGTTCCTCAGCACCGCCGTCTTCTTCTTCTTCTTCAGATAGAGGACGCAGTACTACCGATCGCGCATTGCCTGCATCTGCATGTTGTCGGCCTTACATGATGAGTAAAAACATTGCAGACACACGAGACACGACCCGCGTAGCTAGAATCGATATCAAATAAAAAAATAAAGAAAAGAAAACCCGACCCCATATTACCTGCGGAAGCTGAATCGTCCGCATCATCCGACCCGCTGCTCGACACGGGCTTTTGGACATGAGAGGAATCTGCGGCGTCGATGGAACCAGCGCTGCCTCCATTACTTCTTCCCAGATTTGCTTCTAGTTCTAGCACGCACACGTCTGAGACCGCCGCGCCCAGAATTCTGATCTCGTCGCCAATACGCGGTTCCAGCGAGCCGAATAGCCTGCCATTGCTGCCAAGCGGAAGCGGCGGTTCCTCCTCGGAACCGCTCTCCGACTCCGAGTGGTCGTCAGCGGCATCTTTGGCACCGGACAATCCAGGCTCCTCTGCTTCTACTTCTACCACGCCACTGCCATGTCGCGGAGAAGAAGACGGCCTCACGAACAAGCTGCCAGTGTCAGGTGTCCTACTACCCTGTGCTGATGATGGAAAGCCTGAGCGAGGAGGAGTCCAGGTCTCCTGCAGACGCCTGTCGCGGTCCACGATCTGGTCGTCGAACGGAGCATCATCGGATGGTTTCCTCCGTGGAAGCAGAACGGACGGCGGCGCCGAGCCAGGGATCTGCGGCAGCTCCACTGTGTCCCCCTCTGCTGGATCGTCTGAAGGGCCAGGCCGCCTCGGTGTGGAGATGGAGGGCACCTGGACGCGGAAGCGTGACGCCGCCTCCATTTTCGAGACTGCATCAGCTGCCTGCAGGTCCATTAGCCTCCTGTCGAGATCGAACACGAGAGCGTTCTTTGCTCTTCGCCGCGCCATCAGACTCTCCGAGCTCCCGTTCTTTTCTTCAGCTTCCAGAGAGTTTGGATCCACAGAGCCCTTCCAGTTGTTTCCATCACCTTTCTCTTCCTCCTCCTCTTCCTCTTCTCCATCTTCATCTGAGCTAAGGTTATTGTCCTCCTCCGAGCCATCTTCATCATCCGATGAGCCGGCGCTCAACTTCTCTCTGAAGGCTGAGGAAGGGTGGCCAGCACCCAAGTCCACAGGCGGGTTCAGCTCGTCGAGCATCGGTATGATGTCACTGATCGACGCATCCGAAGAGCTTTCACTAGAATCCGACTCGGACTCGGAACAAGGATCCTGCCGCGTAACAGGTTGCCAACACGAGCTCATGAGCTCACCGAACTGATACTGGCTGCAAACTCCATAGCCACCACACCTCCCTGCGACGGCGCTCTCAGCCTGCTGGCATATCTCCTTAACATGCTCATCCTCCTCTCCCTCTCCTTCAGCGATGGCACCGTTGTCCCTGTGAAAGCTAGAAGACTCCATAGCCACCCACCGAGCATCAAGCGAAACAGCTCCAGAAGCTTTGCTGTCCACTTCGATCGGAACACCTTCACCAGCGCTGCTCCGAAACTGCCGCAGCTGAACATTCTCGCAGATTTCCTTGGTGGCCGGCTGCTCCTCTCTTTCCACAACAACAACTTCCGCGCGGCGAAGAGCGTCGTCAGCAGAGACAGATGCGACGATACTGCCCTCGTCACGGTGGGCTTCATGGAAGAAGGTGGTACCGGACGTTGTTTCCTCGGCGCGGACAACGGGGCTCGCAGAAGAACTCCTTGGCATGTGGGCGACGGCGGCGACACGCTGAACCTCCACGGCAACTGCTGGACAAGACTCAGCAACGGATGGTGTGGATACAGCCACAGCCACAGCCACAGCCACAGCCACAGCATCAGGGGGGGACGGGCCCTCTCCGTCTCCGGTCGCTGGAGCGCCGTCACCTGGCTCCCCGTAGCTCAGCAGCGCCCCGAGCAGAAGCGCGGTTAGCAGGAACACCGGCGACGAGGACAGGAGGAGAGCGAGCAGGGCAGGGCAGAGCCTGTGCAGGAACAGCAGCAGCGTGCCGACGCCGAGCGCCACGGGGTACTCGGACGCGGACTGGCAGGCAAGCCTGGCGGAAGAACGCAACGCGCTCTTGATGTGCAGCAGGGCGTTGGTTGCGTCGAGTCCCATCTTTGGCTCTTCGCCGCCTGCCTTCAACTGGATTCGGCCCTGCCTGCGGACGCGGAGATCTAAACTGGGAACAGAAAAGTCGACACAAGATCAGGACAAATGAGATGAGGGGAAAGAGAAGTAGCAGCAAGAAGATGGCACTACCAATATATAACAGGTAAAAGGACCAACAATGGCTACGGGAAGGAGAGGAATGGAAGGAGCAGGAGGACACGAAGCATGAAAGTATATGACACCAACCAACAATGGC
The DNA here is from genome assembly GCF_902167145.1 of Zea mays. Lineage (NCBI taxonomy): Eukaryota > Viridiplantae > Streptophyta > Magnoliopsida > Poales > Poaceae > Zea > Zea mays. The sequence continues at coordinate 153,215,329 of NC_050097.1, read as the reverse complement.
TACGGACCAAGGGGAAAAGAATAAGAAGAAGAATCGACGACGGTGGCAGGCAGGAGCAAAGAAACCACCTCAGCGTGCAGGCGTACGTAGAAGAGCTCGTTCTTGGCGTCAGGAACGGAAACGCCTCGGACCAGACGGACGCAGCAGGCGAAGGGTTCGGCGGATGGGGGAAAGGGTGGGCGGCGGGATGGCCGGATGGAGAGTGACAGGGGAGAGGAGAGCTGGTGCTGGAACAAGGAAGGGGAATAAAGCGAAGCAAACAGCACGGAGCCGCAGTGCAGCGTGTCTCTGCTTTTTCCTCTGCTAGGATTCCTTGCTTCGGAGGTAGAGGCAGCAGCGACAGTGCGACACCACGCCACCGGCACAAATGAAACGCTTTGGTCGGCCGGCACGGAAAGGCAGCGGCGACCCTGACCTTGATGCGCGGCGATGCCTGCGGCCTGCGGGCGGCCGGAAAGTTGCGCAGGAGCAATCATGGCATCAGCCAGCCAGCCAAGCCATTGCAGAACTATCCTCCCAGTCTCCCTCCTACTAGTCCTAGTCGTAGCTGTCTGACTGTCGTGCTCCCCTCGTTGGCCGCGGCTCGTTTCTGACCTCTGCAGTTTACTACAACAACCCAGCTGCTGGGACCATACAGTGCAGCCTTGAGAACTGTGCAGGACTGCTCACTGAAATCTATGGCAGCCATCGACCTGTTTTTACCTTCAGCACCAACAAAACATTTTTTATTTGCGTCATAGTACAGACAGCCGGTGAAAAGGAAAAGCGAAAAGAAAAAGAAACTTCAACCAGTTGGTCGATGGCAGTACAATGACGCGCACTGCCTGCCTCTTACAGGCTGGGATTTTTCCTTCCTTCCTTTTTTTTTCAAAATTGGAGCTATTATACTCTCTATGCTGGCATGGGAACGAATCATCTGGTGATGCTCTCTGAGAAGACATACACAAGGTCGGACGGTTCGTGACCTGCGCGCAGGAGCAGCTCCTCTTGGGGCAGTCCACGTCTGGACCTAGATCTCGTATTCCGGGAGGAATCTGTCGGGGAAGAAGAGATCCTAGCATGTATTTTGGTGTTGACAGGTAATCCAAGACGTCTCTAAACGACGTAGAGCCAAAAAGACCTGAATATTCGAGGTATAGGAAGACTAAACTAGTGCAACTGCATAAGGTAAAAACGAGCAGTATAGTTCATTGGATCGTTTGTGGAGGGTTTAATCGGCCGTAACACATCTATATAAAGGGAAGGTCTAGAACTATTACAAGTCGATTGAGTTAACTCTGTAGATTTAGCTAACAAATCATACAAGAAATCTAAAACCCTAACTGATTTTGTGCACACGTAGACGATCTGTGTCGCTATGACGAACCGTCCGAACCGCGGACGGTCCGGTCACCGCCGGGGACTTTTGCTCAACGCTCTAGCAATCGAATTCTGGGACTCCGAACTGATCAGTAGGTTAATGAAGATTCGTCTATAAGAACAACTATCGAAATTCTTCTGGCGAAAGATGATGCCTGATTTACGTCAACATCAAACTTTACCTTTTTCTTTTCAAGCCTATAAATTGAGTAGTCAACAGCAGTAGGTGCCGTTTCTTTACCACGTGATGTGACCTGACCACAGCAGTAAAGTTTGCTTGCTGCTGGAGAGAGAGCGCCGTGTACTTGCGCACATCGCCAAGAGCTCCGCTTGCCATCGACACCCTCTTCGATCCTAACTAGATGGTCTATCTGCGCAGCGCTAGACCTAGACGTGGGAATGGAGAATGGACGGACACATCCAAATCCAAACACAGGAATCCAGCTCAAAGACCAATTGAAGCAACGCTAGGTCAGTTCATAATTTGTTTGGGACGACCCGTGTCCAGTGTAAGATAGGGTTGGATTAACATGTGCCTCCTTATTGGATCTATCGAGTTTTTAAGTGTCGGATTCGGTTTTTTTTATGTTTTAGGTCAAAAATTATGGTTCATGTTTAGTCGGTGGATTATTACGGGTCAAAAGCTATATCTCGCACTTGTCTGTATTGGTCTGGTGTTTTTTTCTCTCTCGAGCGGGTTAGACAGAGTCAGACGGTCAATGCTTAGTCTGTCTTTGGTGGGTTGTGTAAATTAGAAAATATGTAACTGTAGCTGAAACTGTTTAACATTGTTTACATAATAAAGTTTGAAATAGAATTATGATAAAAGTTAAAAGATGACATATGAAAGCTGGCTGAGACGGCCCTAAGCCTAACCGTGGATATTTGTCATCTGAAACTTTGGCTTCATGCAGAATCAGTCACCTTATGCAGAATCAGTCACCTTAAGCCTAACCCTGTCAGATCATAATTTGTTTGGTACGACCCGTGTCCAGTGTAAGATAGGGTTGGATTAACATGTGCCTCCTTATGCCCTGTTTGGAAATGGATTTTTCTCGTAGCACATTATTTCGGTACTACGGTCTACAATATGACGTGACACAATACCACAATTTAAACAAAAACAGAGTAAAATCACAGTATTTGTCCATACATAGCACTGTTTGGTAGAACAGTATTTGGCTTATATAAACGAGACAAGTTCAAATTTAAATACTAGTGAAACAAGCATCGACAAGTTTGCTGCAAGACAAGCATCGACACTTCCAATCAAAAGTTTGCTGCAACCAATACAAATCCAATTTTGCTTCTATTCAAGTTGGTCTTCGTGATAATCCAGCGAAAACATAAAGAGAAGTTCAAATTCAGTTTTGCTTATATTTTCCACAAGTTGGTCTTCGTGTGCCAACCTGCTTTAACCTGGCAGAGAATAATGATTAGTGACCATGATAATCAGAGTTAGGTAAACTCATAACTGCACAGATTTGACTAAAGAAATGCACAGATTTATATTGTGTATAAATACATATGTAGTCCACAATCTGTTGTGCAAGCTAGCTATAAGTTGAAAGTAGGAATAGATGTGGAGAAATTTCTTTAGCAGGAAGAGAAGAGAGGATGAAGACATGTAAATTATCAGCCAATGGTTAGATGGAAATCATTCTCATGAGCGTACACCTATCCACACTTGAATCCTTTCGGGGAAAAACATGTCGAAGAACTTATACAAGGACATAAGGGAGAAGGAAATTTTTTGCAAACTGGTAGATCTTCTAATTGACAGCAAAATGGAAGAGATGTTTCAGTTGACGAACAATTAGCAATATTTCTGTTTTGCCTTTCAACAAATGCAAGTAATCGATCCATACAAGAACGGTTTCAGCATAGCGGAGAGACTATTAGTCGATATTTCAATCTTGTACTTGAAGCTATTGTCTCATTATCATCTAGGATGATACAACTACCTCCAATCAATACCCCAGTTGTTATATCTAGCAACCCCAAGTTTATGCCATACTTTAAGGTAACTTATGCCCTATTTGATTTTAAGTAACTCATGCTATACTTGAAGGTATTATACTTTAACTATTATATTTTTTAGGATTGTATTAGAGCGATCGACGGTACTCATGTTCCTATTACTATATCTCCTAGCTTGCAAGACCCATATCGAAATAGAAAGGGTGGTCTATCACAGCTGGTAATGGTGGCGTGTGACTTCAATAGTAAATTTGTGCATGTAAGTGCTGGATGGGAAGGATCAGTTGCAGATGCCCGAGTGTTACAGGATGCAATGGCTCATGGTTTCTATGTTCCTACAGGCAAATTTTATTTAGTTGATGTAGGATATGCAAATACTCCTAATTTTATAGCTCCATATCGTAATGTTCGATATCATTTGCAAGAGCAAGCTAGAAGTAATCTAAGGCCAAGCAATGCAAAGGAGTTGTTCAACCTACGACATGCCCAACTACGGAACCATGTTGAACGCATTATTGGTGTGCTCAAAATGCGTTTCCCTATTCTCAAATGTGCTTCTTATTACTCTATAGAGACTCAAAGAGATATTGTACTGGCTGGTTGTGTACTACACAATTTCATTAAATTCAATGATGGTTCTGAACAATGGCTTAATGAAGATAACATGCAAGTTAATCCTGCCGACATAGTGGATATTCCAGAAGGAGATGAAAACTGCATTGAACATGTGATGTCATGCAATGAACGAAGGCGTGCAGGGAATTTCAAAAGAAATCAGATTGCACAGGCTATGTGGACAGATTATCTAGAACATGTTGCAAACAACTAGTAGCAGTAAACTGATTAACTTGCATTAGTCAGAAATAGACCCAATGATGTAAGCTTCTGCAAGAGACTGCTCTTCACAGCAAATGAATATCTCTCTAGCTTCTTTGTCCCCTTTCAGAAAATTGATTGCCTTGAGTAGTTCAGTTTGAGTTAGAGGCAAACTCTTCAATTTCAACATACATTTGGACATGCTGAACGGATCATTGATTGGATTAGATTGATCTATTTGTTTACTCTTTAAATGAAGTTGCATTTTTGTTAGCTCCTTGTAAGCTTCTAGTTCTTCTTTCCACAAAGCTAGCAAATCATCCATGGCATTGACATTTCTTTTAGTTTTCTTTTTTCCTTTTTCTTCACTGTCACACGTAGTAGCATTAATTTTTCTTTTTTTGGGTCTCACTCATCTCACTAATATCAACTTGTGTCTCTGTACCAAATTGTTCTTCCTCCAAAGCTCTATATTGACTAGTGTTTATGTCCATAATGAACCCATTTTCATTGTTCAAATCAGCACCATCTTCTAATAAGTCAAAAAATGAACTCTACATACCATTAATAGTTGGACTAGGTGTACTTATCTGCACATAATCTTCTTGTTCAGTTTTGTTGGCAATCTTGCATTCTTTTTCTAAAGATCGCCTACAGTTCTTCCCTTCTGCTATTTTACCTGTATAAGCACAAAAAAATCAGCACAACATTGTAGAATCTATGTTAAGGTAAAAGACATAAGTAAAGACTCATACCATTGTAAATCTCATGCAGATCATCGTAGAAAGGGAATGATCTACCATCTCATCTCTGTAAATTCTTTGGTAGATCAGCCCATACCCCACCCACAGTGGTAGCCATTTTCAGATCATTATCCCGACCGAAGCCACTATTTGACACAATGATCTTCACAACATTGTAGTCCTTTTTTAGCCTTTGATCTCTATCCTTCAACTGCGACACTACAAAGTTTGCTGATGTAAACCTTTCATTAATACGTTGTGTCATACTGTTCCATGCCTCTTTGGTCCATCCATTCTGCGCACAATATCTTGGTGAGTTGTACTCTTTGAGGATGCTCACAAAAAACCATGTTCTTCCTTCATTCCAATCCGCTCTAATCTCAATTTTCCCTAGAACAAAAAAAATTCAAATGACATGAACCAAACAGGGATCACCAGAGAAGTGCTAAACTATGCAAACAGTGAACATACCAGCCTTGTCTTCCTTCCCAGATACTCCTCGCATGTTGGGAGCGACAGGGAGGCGAGGGATCTGGGCTGCAGTGTCACGGACGAGGCTCACGGACGAGGCTGGGACAGACGAGGCTGGGACGGCGGTTCACGGCGAGAGTTCCTGGGGACGACGCGCCCGCGGGTGTCCGAGGGAGGTGGGGGAGACTGCGCGGCCTCGGGGGTCTGAGGGAGCTGGGGGAGACGGCGCGGCCGCGGGGGTTCGAGGGAGTGGGGGCGACGGCGTGGTCGCGGGGTCCGAGGGAGCTGAGGGAGACGGCGCGGCCGCGGGGGTCCGAGGGAGCTGGGGGCGACTGCGCGGACGCGGGGTCCGAGGGAGCTGGGTCCGCAACAGGGAGACGTCGGTGAGCCGACGAGGGAGGTGGCGGCTCACGGCGATGGAGAAATGGAGAAATCCTGGGGCGGCGCAGGTCCGACGAACCCTGGGGAGGCGGCGGCTATGGAGAAATGGCGGCGGTCCAAGGAACCCTAGGGAGGCACCGCAGGTCTCCGTGATGGAGAAATGGCTGGCGACAGGTTCTGTGAGAGGACATAGAGAAAACAGAAGGCGCGAGATGGGTCAGGTGGAGGGAAAATTGCGCGCCAACGTGCGCGCGTGAAGAAAAACTTGGGTTCAGACCTGTGTGTCAAATACTGTAAAAATACCACAGTTTTGGCTAAACTATGGTTTTAGAAACTTTGTTTTCTAATGATCTCCCAAACAGATTTTGGTCTAGAATACTCTAGTATTAGCTAATACCACGGTATTTCTCAAAAACCTTAAAAAAACTCCGCTTCCAAACAGAGCCTTATTGGATCTATCGAGTTTTTAAGTGTCAGATTCGTTTTTTTCATGTTTTAGGTCAAAAATTATGGTTCATGATTAGTCGGTGGATTATTGCGGGTCAAAAGCTATATCTCGTACCCGTCTATATTGGTTAGGTGTTTTTTTGTCCCGAGCGGGTCAGATAGGGTTAAACGGTCCATGTTTAATCTGTCTTCAGTGGGTTGTGTAAAATAGAGAATATGTCACAGTAGGTGACACTGTTTAACATTGTTTATAAAGGGAAGTTTGAAATATAATCATGATAAAAGATGACATAGCAGAGCTGGCGGAGACGGCCCTAAGCCTAACCGTGGATATTTTTCTTGTCAAACTTTGGCTTCATCCAATCTATCACTTTTTTGTCATGAAGATCCAGGAGTAGTCACCGACGGCATGAAAGAAAGCGGAAAATGGACAGTGGCGAGTGATGATCGCGCGCATGCAGATCCAAACACAGCCACCGTCTTTTCCAGCTACGGGCCCACAGTGCGTACGTTACCCCGATCTCTGACAGGGTCAAGCAGCACCAGCCGCAAAATCCATTGACACACTGCCCCCCAAATTGTGAGCTCGTACCCAAACCATTTTCACACACTAGCCAGCCATACCATACGTCCATACCATACCGCGAGCTAAATAAAGTTGACTGACTTTGGTAACCATTTTTTTTTCTTAAAAAAACAAAACAAAACGGGCACTACTGGCTATACTTATAGCATTCGGAGGAGTATGTACCCAGAAGCAAATTAGACGCTGGGCAAAAATTACATCTCAACGCTACTCCACCTCTAGAAATCGATATATCTAGAGAACTATACTCAGACTAGAGGTACACCAGCTACTACGGGTGAACTTTGAATGATTTTTTTTGGATGTGATTAAACTGTGATAGCAAGTTGGCATGCAAGGTGCGGCGGTCAAAAATTCAAAATGTATGCGTTGTTCAACTCTTTACCAGTCGTCGCATGCCAAGCGCAAGGTCGGTGTAGCATTTAAAATAGCATCATCATTGGTAGCATCCGCCCACCGTACAGCATGCGTACAGTCAATTGTGCTGGCACCCGCGCTCAACGATACCTTCCGGTAGTGATGATAATTTAACCCAAACATGAAGCTTAAGAATGTGTTTAGTTTGAGGAATAGAGTGATCCATCTTCTTCTCACTCCTCACATTTTTATTTGGTTTGAGGAATAGAATAAGTTGATTCATCACCACCTCATTCCTTATAAGCTAATAATTAGTATATATATATGAGGAGTGGGTTGATTACACCAAGATTAATGGAATGAACTTATGATGCATCATCTCATGAAGCATTGGGTGACTCTACAAACCAAACACACCATAAGTGCTTAACATGAGCGAGCTTCGTAAACCTAAAACTCGATGGATACCTAGCCCGACGATTATGAGCACCTCTTTAGACACCTCAAGAACCCAACGATCATGAAGATATCACTTTAGAGTTTAGACATCTCAAAACCCTCTACATTGATATCACTGTACATGCTATTAGAGCTTGTTCGGTTAGCTTTCAATCCATATGAATTAAGTGAGATCGAGTGAGTTTAAATCTCAAACAAATCAAATTTCTTATTAATTTTTTCAATACTATTTAATCTATGTGTAATGAGAATAACCGAACAGAAGTTCCACCTTCGAGCGTGGTACAGGTGGGTCCGACCGACAGACTTGGGCCCACCTCCAATTATCATATAACCCCCGCACAGCGCGGCCTTTTCTTTCCGTCACCTGTCTGTCTCCCAGGTCCCAGCGAGCCCAGTAGCCCACTCGCTGCCTGCTCTGCTCAACTCGCCGCGTGTTCATCCTTCAGGATGCGCATGGCCGCCGCCGCCACCTACATGCACAGGGACTCCACCCACCCCTCCCCCTCCTCCCGGTCCATCATCTCGTCGCCGCCATGGCGCCCTGATGTACCTTTCCCCACCCACCAGCTGCACCAGGCGGCGGCCGGCCTCTACGACCCGGACCTCGCCGCGACACCTCTGCCGCCGGCGCCGCCGCGCAACAACCACCACCACCTCCGCCCCGGTGCCGCGCGCCGACCTTCCAGCAGGCGCCGCCCACGGCCTTCGCGGAGGCTTCCCACCACATACATCAACGCGGACCCCGCCAGCTTCCGGCGCATGGTGCACCAGGCGACGGGCGCCGCCGAGGATCTACCGCCGCCTCTGGCACCGCCGCACGAGGCGACCCTCTGCCGCCCGGCGCCCTCCCGCGCCGCGACGCTGGACACGTCGGCGCTCCTGCTCGGCGGCGGGTCCGCCCCGAGGACGTTGGAGGTGGACTTGGGGACCGGTGGCGGCGTTGGTGTGGGAGTGGGACTGGGACTGGGCTTCGGCGGCTGCTTCCCGACCTTGGAGTCGTGGGACGCTCTCTCTTGCACTAGCCACCGTTGACGCGGATCAACTAGTAGCTTGCTCTCTACCTTGTCGATCGTCGCTCCTACCATTGTCTCGCACGATTTCCTTGTGCTAGCTGTCGTAAGAAAGAATAGATCGATAGATGCGATGATGATCAGTAACTTGTCTACCTGTTAATCCAATCTCCGTCCAGCTAAGACCTTGTTCGTTTGTGTCGGATTACACCCGAAATCGTTCCAGCTAATTCAAGTTTATATAAATTAGAGAAGCAATCTGGTTAGGAATCGTTCCGACCCACCAATCCGGCACAAACGAACAAGGTCTAATTGATCTCCAATCCGCACAAATACGGGGTTGTTTCAATAATTTGAATTTTGAAACGTGGTACGTCCAAACTTAATTTCCTTAGATAACATTGGGTTAGAATACTGAAACAGTTCAGAATAAAGTAAATTGAGCATCTACTCCCTCCGGTCCAAGTAGTTACAAAAAAAAATATTTTATTGCTAGTGTCTCTGTCTAACTTCTTGGCAACCAGAACAACCTTTCATCCTCTAAAACCGAAGATTGATCTCCATTAAAACGACACGGATGCTTTGGCTAGCTCATAAAACTTCCCAGACGCAAAAATGCATTTTCTAAGTTTTAAATAAATCCATTTCAGCAAATGCAGACCTATATTTTGATTAATCTCTTACTACAGCACATCCCCAGTTCCCCTCGAAATTCAGAAGGATATGTTCCTCAAACTACCGAACTATATGTTCGATAAGATAAAAAAAAACTGTCTTAAACCCTCCGTAGGCCTTGTTCGTTTGTCCTGGATTCATCCAAGAATCATTCGGGTTGATCAAAACTTATATAAATTAGGTAAACAATTGAGCTAGGAACCATTCCAGGCTACGGTTCCGGAAGAACCGAACGGGCCGTAAACCATGTCCGTCTTTCCCCCTCACTGCAAACGATTCAGAGCGCCAAAAAAAAATGAAGCTTTACAGTATACCTGTAACTATAACAATCCAGAGTCTCTACAAGGGACGCGTTTGTTTTGTGCGCGTCAGACATAATGCAGAGCTCCCAATCTGTGATACTCGCGTCACCTCACCAGAAATTTAACCTTCGGAACGAAAAATTCCCCATCTAAATAAAAAGTTTGCAGTCAGATATAGCAAGACTATTTCTCGGCACCGGCCTTTTCTTCGGAACTTCCCTTGAGACTCGCAGACCTCACCGGCAGGATGCTGCGCCGCTCTTTGCCACCTGGTTTAGCAGACGCGTTCCCGTACCATATCATTCCGAGAACGGCCAGGACCATCCCAAGGACTACCTGAAGGTTCAGGCCCTCCTTGCCAAAGAAAAGGAACCCAAGGGACAGAACAAGTACGGTCTTCATGTGGCCTAGGACTTGGAAGGATACGGCAGAGAACCGCCCGATGCAGATGAATTGGCTCAGATTAACACCAATGGCGATGAAGCATGAGAGTGCCAGGAAAAACTGCAGAATCAGGGGGAAAAATGCAGAATAAGTTTCTTGCATAACATTCATGAGATTGGTGAGCTTATAAATCAGTGTTGCAAATTCTCAACCAGATAAAATGCCAGCCTAATCTCCATTTTATCTCTAATAAGCAAACAGATAGACAAATTATATACAGAAGCAGAAGCACAAATTGTGGTGATCACAGAGATAGAAACATTTTTAGTCTGTCCTTACCAGAGCAAGCGATGACAAACTGAACTGATCCACCCTTTTGCCTGTCAACAAGTAATCCGCAAATGGTCCCACTAGCAGCAGTGACCCAGCTTGGGCTGGAGCTGTGTGGCCCAGGAGGTTGAATGAGTTCAGGGAGTACTTGCGTTGGAGAAAATGGACATACTGCAGAAGGAGCAGAAATAAAAGTGAGTCTAAATTGTGCCCATTATATTGGGCACATGACAGGGCCGAAGTCCAAATGAAAAAGTGGCACTTAAATAGTAGAAAAAGCCAAAGTTGTGGAATCAAAAGGTATCACATGTTCAAAATTTGGGAAATGGAGTTATAATTTGTGTAAAGAACAATATATTAGTGGCATCATGATTCATGAGCACATTTATGAAGTCTGACAATTCAAGTATGAAAGATATCAAGTGGCCATGGTGAGTGGCTATTCATAATCTCCAGAAAAAAAAGGAGTTATATCCTAAAGCTGCGGTGATACCAATGAATAATTTGACAACTGCTAATTATCAACAACTTTCCATAATAAACAAGTATCACTGTCACTGAAGTGCCATATTGTCCTTTGAAAAGGCTCAAAGCGCACCGACGAACTTGCAGGTAATTGCAAACAGGAGGTAGCAAGCAATCTTACTGGTTAGGTGACGTATAAGAAATCTGCATTTAAAGATGCTAAAACTCACGTATTGTTGCAAAGCTGTGCTCCAAACAGCTATAACAGCAGCAATTAGACCTCTTGCATTCACACTGACATCAGTAACCGTGCAGACTGCAACTCCTATAAGCACGACCATTATGCTCAGCTTTGTGTCCCGGGAATAATGTACATGATCAAATACAACCTCCAGAAGACATGATGCAGGTATCATGCACAGCTTTGCTATCTGAGCAAGGGAATAAAATGAATATAGATGTTAACGATTCAAGGTCGCATAATATAGCAGCTACTAAAAAATCTCACCAACCTGATAAAAGCCAACAGAGTTCCACATCAAGCTCACATTCATCCCAACAATTGACAAGTTCGAAAATATCACAAATTTAACTAGATCTGCTAGGGGTAAGTGGGATGGCTGACTCAGGCCTAACCAACGAAATAAGATAGTCATCAAGGTAGTAGTCACAAAATGAAGCCCGGTTAATGTTGTGGCTGAAAAAAAAGAGGAAAAGGTAATTAATGACATGACAGGAGATATATCCAAGTTCACATCGATGCACACTTTGTTGAGAATGTCCAGAAATACGGTAGAATCTGCAATCGCCACCTAACATACAGTAAGAAATCACATATGCTAGCATGTTTCGATTGCTTCCACTAATGCCATGAAGGCTCAATTAGCAGAGACACTACCAATTTTGCAAGGAAGTCCATAAGAGGGGAGCCAGGTAGGTTTTAGGTTCTGCAGAAACCTCAAATAGCTGCAGCACTTCATAACTTCACAATAATTCTTCAATCATTAGCAAAGCAAATCTGGTTATTACTTAGGTATTTGGAATCTAGCAATCGCACAACAAAAATACAACACTGCCATAACATAATAGCGCTAAGCAGTCAGAAGCGCAAGAAGTAGAGACCGAAGGTGAAAGTCGGAGGTATGGTAAATAAATCCCTGGACGAGCAGAGCACAGGCATACCGAAACTGAACCCATACGTAGCCATCAAGGCCTTGTTGACCATGATGAGTCCAACCGATGTGGTGACATTGAAACTCCATGCTGCGAAGTCGAGGGCAGCCTTCTTGTCGGATTTCTTCAGAGTACTCATCTCCACTTGCGCGGCTTTCAACTCAACGCTCGCTGGATTACACTCCCCGAGAGAGACCGGTGGTGTGGGATCCGGGAATCCAAAGCTTGAACTGCAGGGAGCGAGGTGACTAATCATAAATATTATAAGTGCAGTGTGATGCAACCAGCCAAGCTCACCCAGCAAAGCAAGCATCAATATCAGATTAGGGAGGAGTAAAGCTGTCATCAGGCATCACTCATCACAAGCTTTGAGCAGTGGGGAGGGGGGGGGGGGGGGGGGGGGGGGGGTTGAGATTTCCGGCAAAGGCCCGTCAGGTAACTAGGCTAAGGCTACACGAGGGTGGATTCCCCACGCCCTGCGTCCATCCAAGTGCAGGATCCAGGACCGGAATCTAGGAGGTCGAGCGGGCCTAACCGGCGCTGGTCAGGTTGAAACGGGCACTTGCTTCCTACTGAGCCTATCAACCGCCGGGCACTGGAGCCGCACGCCATCACGGGCTCACGTCCGACGTCTCGAGCAGAGCAGAGGCCACGGGATCTGACTGAGGCCCCCCAGAAGGAGACGACTCGAGACCACAACGCACGCGCTGCGTCTGGGCCGCGAGGCGAGCAGGCAGCCGGCGGCGCCGAACTGCCTGCCACGGTGCGTAAGGCGAGCAGGCGAGCCCTGCGTGTTGCACGGCCTCTCGACCGTCACCACCGGCCCCGCGAGCGCGAAGGGCAGGGGAGGAGGAGGAGGTAGGAGGAGGAGATGGGCTGCAGTTACCTGCGCCTGCGCTGGCTGGCCTCTCCGCGCCCGCGTTGCTCCGGTGATGCGGGACGGCGTTGCTCCTCCTCCGGCGTCCCGATCTGTGTGATTCGGGTGGGGCCCCGCTCCGAGCCGGCGGGTGGGGGGTGTTGCTGGTGCGTGCCTGGCTGCCTGCAGTCCGAGAAGTCCCGGCCCGTGTCGGAGGGGTGCCAATGTGATGAGTGGCAGTGTGGGTGCCGATGCGAGTGTTGTGTTTGCTCAGCTGGCTCGTTTTCGTTTGGGATCCCTTTGGCTTTTTTTGTTTCGTTGCAACGGCCACACAAACCTCCCAGATGTCGGACTCTGTTTGCTTTATTATAGGAATTTTCCTTTTGCAATTCATTCATTCAAAAGGAACTGAAACCGACCGACTCCTCGGCTGATTGAGATTCGCCATAATTTCCGCGTTTCCCTCTCACGTAAAAGTGGCATGTTTTTTTTTTATTTTCTATCTTTTTTTCAGAAATGTTTGCATTTATATTTTATTTTTTAACCTTTTCTCCGCACCATGAACACCATGAACACCGAGATGAGTTTCTCTGCTAAGGGCTAGTTTGGGAGTCCAAATACCGGGGGAGATTAGATGTGCTAAAATCCCTTTCTTATTCAAAATTATATAAGGAGGGAATTTTAGCCCCTCCGATTTTGTGGCTCTCAAACTAACTCAAATCCCTTTCGAGATTGAAGGAGATTGGAGAGGAAATTATTCATTTCCACCTAAGGTTGGATATCGAGCCAGCTCGACTCGTTATGGCTCGTTACTGTAACAAGCCAGCTCGGCTCGGCTCGTTATACTAACGAGCTAAACATCTGGCTCGACTCGGCTCGTTAGGAAGCTCGAGCCAGCTTGTTAGGCTCGCGAGCTACACAACTAAATACAAAGATCTATGTACATAAATATATATATATATATATATATATATATATATATATATATAACCAAAAAATCATATTTGTAGTGTTTAACACTACAAAACCAAAACTTTTATAATATTATTATCATATTATCGTCCTAGCTTCTAACTTTTAATATTAAATTAAATAACCAAATATGTATTAACTTACATATTTACAAACCCTTATTATAATAAGATAGCAACAAGCATCATTATAAAGCAATTCATCATCCATTCTACAAACATGTAACATTTTATTGCACAACACTAACATCATATACGGCTAGAAACAAAGTTCACAAAATCATATCCGATAATCAAATATTAAATATACAATGTAGGTATGTAGCCATGCAATAATGCAAATATTTAAGCACATGGCACGTCCACACATGTCCATATCACAGATCATAACTACGAGAAACAAGAATATGAGAGATGAGACGACACCAACGACTAGACAAACTTGTATTGTGGCTTGGCTCGTTTGGCTCGCAAGCTAGCTCACGAGCTAACTCGAGCTAGCTCATTAGAGAACTGAGCTAGAATGCTAGCTTGGCTCGCTACAAAATTAAAACGAGCCGAGTTGAGCTACTAACGAGCCGAGTCGAGCGAGTTATCGAGCCACGAGTATTTCGTCCAGCCTTATTTCCACCTCAATCCCCTCCAATCCCGAAGGGGATTTGAGGTTCCCAAAGTAGCCCTAAGGAGGTAAAACTCCCACACCGTTGATTGTTAGCCCAATGAACCCAGAACATTCTGTTTCTAGCGAGAAATTATTTGGGTCCATAGACCGTGGAAGTTTAACTTATATAAAAGTTACCGTAGACGAACTCAAATACGTGGCTCGAGACGTACATGGAGCGGGTGTTTGGTTTGAAAACCAGTTAATTCTAGATAGGGTGGTGTATCATGAGTCTATCCTATAAATTTGGTAAAATGGACTCATTCCTTATATTATTACTAATTATTAATGTATGAGGAATAAAATGGTGATAGATCAACTCATTTCATTCCACAATCCAAACAAGAAAGTGAGGAATGAGAAGATGATGGATTACTTCATTCCTCAAACCAAATAGATTGGTAATTGTTTTTTCATCTTCAAAACCCACTTCCCTTTACCTTATATCTTTTCTTTTACGTGTGGAATACCCATAAAGCCCCTTCAAGCCATGGCCTCTCTAGATAGAACAACCAGTATGGAACATTCTATTGTAGTACCCAAACATCCGAGTCCCATGAGTTTGAGAAATATTTCCTTTAGGGATTGTTTAGGAGCAAGGGAATTGGATGATGCTAAAATCCCCTTGATATTCAGATTGAATAGCAATGGGATTTTAGTCCGTCCAATCCCTTTCATTACCCTTGCTCCCAACACATCTCTTAGCTACAACTTATGCCCAATATTTTTGGGTACCTTGGACATGCATTCTTTGTTTCATGACTTTGTAAGGCACATAGACCCTAGAATCAAGAATGAAACATATATGTGGTATCAGGATGCGACATAGGAAATCAACAAAGTATGGTAACTAACAAAAGGGGTGCTAGAAAAGTTTGTTGGTGTAGATATAAAGGGTGTGTTTGGTTTGACTTTTGCCTTTTGCCCTCTAAAAGTCAAAAGACAAACCAAAGGGTTAGATCTAAGAAGCAGTTTTTTTTCTAAAAGTCGACTTTCTCTCAGTGCAAAACTAAAAGCACTTCGGGACCTGCTTTTAGTGATTTTTGGATGGAACTGTAAAAATATACATGGAAAAGCTTTTAACTGTTTTAGTGGGTTCTACCAAACCGTTTTAAGATTTTTAATAGCTCACAACCCACAACATTTTTTACACAGTGTTGGGGACTTGTTCTCAAATGCTATGAATTAAGAACAATACAACATAGAATGTTAAATGTTAATGCCCTTCGCCCGCTGAAGCACTATTCCCTCAAGGGTTTAATGAACTTCGGACGAAGGTTAAAATAATACAATTACGAAGGTTGAATCTTCGTAATTGAACTCTCAGAAATTATATAATGCGAGATATAAAGCTCGATAGACAAGTAAATTATAAGTAAACGACATCATTTACATATTGAATGAACTTGATGTAATCAAATATTAAATACATTTATACCTCTGCCTTGGCAAAGAATAGTCTCAGAGTAATGCAATTGCAATTACAGGAGTGCGTGAACAGTAAAGGAATATTGTTCACTATTTATAGGCACAGGACACAGCCTGTGAGTAATTACAACCATGCCCCTCATAAAAGTTTACAATATTGACTCAGACCTTTATGGACTAAAAGGTCATTCTATCTTTAAGTCGGTTCGACCCTTCGTCTTCGGACATGTTGTAATACCGAAGCTTCATGAATGGTGCCTTCGGCGTCACGTACGAGCAGCTTCAGCCGAAGCTGTCTCTTTCTGCAGGACCTTCGGCGACGAAGCATGGACCCAACAGTAGCCCCTTCGCGATGCTAGATCGTTTTTCGTAACGAGCTTGATCCGTGAAAAAAGTCTCTTAGGCTTCAGGAAGCCGAAGGTCCGAAAAACACCTTCCCTGAGCTCGTTGTCGAGAAACGATACAGTTTCCGAGCGCGTAGCGGTCCCACCCTGCAGGTTTACTATTTGGTCTTTGCGGCCCACCGCGCAACGGGTGCAAGCAGCTAGGGATGAAAACGGTCGGAAACGGTATTTTTTCGGTAACCAGTTTTTAGTCGTTTTTCGAATAAATAGGATATAGAATATACAATACAAATTTGTATTCTTGTTTTTAACATCCAGCTTGTTAAGATTCATAAAATATAAACCTCAAATTCATCCTACATTTTCTTAGATAATAGATATAAATTTCGGTATGGATTCGGAAATAAATCCGGTAATTTTTTCAACTTTTTGTGTTGTAGGGAGCAAATAATACATAAAACAATGTATGTAATATTTTATTCATATTTGTACTAATGTGCTTGATAACATAACAAAAGATCAACATCAAATTTTATACATATCTATTTTAAAATATTAAATTTGTCCTAACAGTTCGGATTACCACTTTCATCCCTACAAGCAGCTGTTTGCCTG
Organism: Zea mays; assembly: GCF_902167145.1. Classification (NCBI taxonomy): domain Eukaryota; kingdom Viridiplantae; phylum Streptophyta; class Magnoliopsida; order Poales; family Poaceae; genus Zea; species Zea mays. Next base: position 153,198,513 of record NC_050097.1, on the reverse strand, counting down.
GTGTAAAAATCCTGACAATTCACCTTCTTACCTGCAGCACTATATAAACAGACGGGTAGGTGTGAAGTTACCACAGCATTCATTGCTATTGCACTGTTTTGCTGCCAAAATTTTTAACCATAGCCGAAGCTTGACTCTCGTAATGAGACGAAGCTTCAGTTTAGTGCCTACTTCGTCAGAAGAAAAACTTCGGGAGAAGAAGTTATTTAGCTCCCAAGAAATCTTTCAAGAAATTCAAAATTAAATGGCCAGAGTGCGCTCTACCGCTAGAGTTGAGCGTGAGGGAGGCGAAGCCGAAGGAGCGGAAACTGTTCCTATCTCCGAAGCAATGCAACGATCCGGATTGGTGACCTCGGAAGGAATCCCCACTGCCGAGACAGAACAGACTGTTGCCGATACAGAACAAGCTGCTGCCGAAGCGGAGGAAGGAGATATTGAGGAAGCTGATTCCGATGATGATTACCATATCGCCGTACCGAGCAAGCACAGCCATTTGGACTTCGGAAAGTCGACTGTCTCCAAGGCTGATTTCTCCAAAATGGTGAACTCGGGCTATTTCAGTGAAAATGAGAAGAAGCTGCTTCGCTTCGGGGGGGGGGAGAAACTACCCCGAAGCCAGAAAAGGATGAAATAGTTATTTTCAAGAGTTTTCTGAAGGCTGGGTTGAGATTTCCTTTGAATAGAATGATTTCTGATGTGCTGCAAAAGTTTGGGATCTATTTTCATCAACTGACTCCTAACGCCATTGTCAGGCTTAGCGTTTATATCTGGGCTCTCCGAAGCCAGGCGGTGGAGCCGTTTGCCGACAGCTTTTGTCGAGTTCATGAGCTGCATTACCAGACTAAGGCCAGAAAAGATGGATTGCATGAAAATTTTGGTTGTTATAATTTTGCGTATCAGAAAACCACAAAGTTTCATGTGATCAGTTACCGAAGCAAATGGCCGGCAGGCTGGAAGTCAGAATGGTTTTATGTCAAAGTTGACGAAGACAAAGAGAAGCTGGTACAGAGCCCTCTTGAATTGATCTTCGGAGAAACAAGACCCCGATGCAAAATGGCAGTAGAAGGTCCAACTTGGGCTGCACTGGCTGAATTCAAAATTATTGCAGAACATATTGGCACTAGAGATTTAGTGCAAGAATTTCTGGCCTTCAGGGTATTTCCAACTATGAAAGAGTGGACTATGCCGAAGCTTAAAGGGGAAAAGAAAGAGGGGGAACTTGTCCGACTACTCTATTATTATAAGTTTAAGAAATATTTTAAAGCACCCTGCCAAGAATGGCTGGATACTATTGAAATAATGAGTAATGAAATTCTTGGAAATTACTCCAAAAAAGAGGACCAGCTGATGACAGCAGCCTTCGGCACTCGGCCGAAGCGAAGGCTGAACAGGGTGCTTGATGCTATAGGATTTGAATATGCTGATTATGGTCGACTGGGCGGAGATGCTGGAGGCCCGAAGCGGAAAAGAATTGCCAGTGCTACTAACGAAGAGGTTGCCAAGGTAGCTAAAAAGAAAAAGAAAGATTCTAAAAAACTTAGTCCTGAAGAGTTAAACCCTGAGCCGAAGGTGGCCACTGCAAGAAAGAGAAAAAGTGCATCTCCGAAACCGGAAACGTTGGTTCGAGAAGAAGGTACCCCTGCAACGCCTTCTGCTGTTGAAGTAGAAGAGATTATGAAGGTAATGACTGAACCCTTGCCTATCAGGCTAAGTCCGCTGGCACTGGAACTGACGAAATTTTTTCAGAAGGACAAGGTAGCTTCGGCAGACGAAGGTCCTGCACTGCTGAAAAAACAAAGGATTATTCAGATAGCAGATGTAATTCATGGGACACCGTCTCCAACACCGGCATCAAGAATTGCCATTGGTCAGACTGTCGAAACTGCCGAAGCTAAAGGCGCCGCAGCCGAAGCCATCAGAGCAGAAATCTTCAAAGCTGAAACTGGCGCAGCCGAAGCTGCTGGGGCTAAAATCGGGGTTACAGAAGATCCGAACCTAGAAGAGACACTTGAAGTTATCGATAACATACTCCTGAAAATGACTGAGGAAGAACCTGTTGTGGCTGCGGCAAGCACAGCTACTGAAAAGGGGAAAGAACAAGCTGAGGACATTTTGGAGGAAGAAGATTTTGAATTTCAAGATTTACTTGGGCAAGGACTGACAGACGCTGAAAAAGCAGAGCTTAAAAATGTGCCAGAGCCTGCGGATATAAGCCAGGGGCTACACTGTTCGGTGGAGTTAACGAAGGAAAACTGAGGTGCCTTCGAAACCGCAGCGAAGCTAAAATTGTTAGAACTCTCTGCAAAAACATTGGCTTGCCGAAGCTAGAAGCGGACCTCTGCCGTTATCAACGACACCATATCGCCGGAAGCTTGCTTTATGCTAACTTCAAGGTAACAAATATTTTTGTTATTTTATTACTATTATTATTACCTTTTTGGTCGTGTTCTAACGAAGATCGTTTCGACAGAGCATATTATTAAGCAAGGTTCTAAAAATGCAACAAGATCTCGAAGAAGAGAAGAATAAAGCCGTCATCCAAGATTTAGCTGAAAAAGTTGAAAATTACGAAGCTAATCTGAAAAAGAAAGACTTCACCATCCAGGACCTTGAAATCATGGTTAAAGAGCTCGAAGGTGCATTAGAAAAGAAAGATTTCGTTATTCAGACCATGGAGGGTTCTTTGGCTGAAGTCCAAACTGAGAATGACAAGTTAAAGAATGAATTGCTCCAACAGTCAGAAAAATTTGAGCAAGAAAAGAAATATCTTGAAGCAAGCCTGAAAACCGAGGTGGATAAAAATTCAAATTTGCAGAAATCCTTTAAAGAACTTCAAGAGAAATGCTTGAGCTTCGGCAGCCGATGCGTGCAGCGGCTAAAGGATGTGTTTCATTCTGTTGGAGCCAGCTCCGCGAAATTTACACCTTCAGCTGAAAATCTGCCCAGCACATTAGAATATATTGAAGGCGAAGTTGATGCCCTTGACGAAGTTATTGGTGGACACGCCGACTTCTGTGCCCTAGTAGCTTCTCGGGGCACAGCTACTGCTTTTCTGAAGGCTGGCTGCACACATGGAAATATTGTGAACAGACCAAACTTCAGCTTGTCAGCATCAGATCTGATAGATATCCCAAGCCTAGCCCGAAGCATTGGAAATAGATTCATGACCCAGATCTGGGTAAGCGGCGGGCGAAAAATGGCAGGTGACGAAGCTCGAAGCCATCTTAAGCCGGTAAGAAACTTATGTTTGTTACTTTTACCTTCTCCTTTGAAATTTGCACCTTTCTTATTCTGATGTTTGATATACACAGGATGACGAAGCTGATGAATGGCGAAGCTGAAGTTTGATAAGGCTGAAGACGAAACCTAGGCTGAAGCTTAAAGTTGTTTACAATATGCTCTCCTGCAAAAATTCTGGAAAAACTCTTGTAATATAGCTATGGAACAACTCATGTAAATTTGTACATACCTTGTAATATATTTTGTCATCCTTATCCGCATACAGTCTGCTTTGCTGTGGACGAAACTTCTCTTTTGAGCCGAAGGCGAAAAACACCTTCCCTTCTTTTCGTACACAACGAAGCATAAAATTGTTTTCCTTCGAAGCTTTTCCTCATTTCTGAAGCATCTGTCTTCTTTGTGTAGTATGATGAAGATTCTATATATGTCTAAATGAATGTTTATGAATGCAAATGACATGATGAAATGTACTGTGCAAATGAATATTGGGACACATGTTCAAAAACCATAAGCACATCCCTTCATCCCCTCAAGAATGATACAAATCTTTTTGCCGTTTACTTTTCGGCTTCACCGTTTACTTTTCGGTGTATCAGCGTTGACTTTTTGCTGTAAGCCTCCCTTGGGAGCTTCTTCGCCTTTTACTTTCAGTGGAATCAGCGTTTATTTTTCGCTGTAAGCCTCCCTTAGGAGCTTCTTCGCCTTTTACTTTCAGCGGAATCAGCGTTTATTTTTCGCTGTAGGCTCTGCATTACCTTAGGAACGACTTTTGAGCTTCTCCCTGTTTCCTTTTCTTTTTTCCTTTGCATTTACATTTACATTTTTTGTGGGATATCATTCTCATAGAATTGAAATAAGGAAAATTACATGTTGTGGCCCCATTAAAAACCTTTCTCCCCCTTTGGAAAGGAAAAGGGTGCCACAAAAAAGAATATAAAAAATTACATCAAACTAAACATAATATCGCCGAAGCTCATCCGCATTCCATGATCTAGGAATGTCGTTGCCGTCCATATCCTTCAATCTGTAGAAACCAGGTCTTGTCGAAGATACTACCAAAAAGGGACCTTCCCACTTCAGCTGTAATTTGCCTACCGTCTCAGGGTTGGCTACCCTTCGAAGTACCAAGTGTCCTGGTTCAATGTTCTTCAGCTTGACCTTTCTGTCACGCCACTTTATTGTTTCAGCTTGATATTTATTGATGTTTTCCACAGCTTGAAGTCTGATCCCTTCAATAGCATCTTTTTCTACAGAGCAATCAACTTCGTCTTTGCTTTTTGCCGAAGCTACTGTCCTTATTGATCCTGCTTTGGCCTCTTCTGGGGTTATTGCTTCGTCACCGAACAATAGTTTAAAGGGGGTAAAGCCTGTTGATCTTGACATGGTTGTGTTATGACTCCACACCACTTTGATTAACTCGTCTGGCCATTTTCCCCTGGGCTGATTGAAGATTGACTTCATTATGCCTGTCATTATGATCCCATTAGCTCTTTCGACAAGTCCATTTGACTCTGGGTGTCGGACTGATGCAAAATGAATCTTCGTGCCAATTTGATCACAAAATTCTCTGAAGGCTTCAGAATCAAACTGTGTCCCATTATCCACAGTGATAGCCTTCGGCACTCCGAAGCGACAAACAATGTTTTGCAAGAAAAACTTTTGAATAGTAAATGAAGTTATTGTAGCTAAGGGCTTTGCCTCAATCCATTTGGAAAAATATTCCACTGCCACCACCACATATCTTAAGTTCCCCTGTGCTGGTGGTAATGGACCTAGCAAATCAAGACCCCACCTTTGCAACGGCCAAGTGGGTTGTATTAATTGAGTTAAAGACGAAGGTTGTTTTTGATCTCTTGCACATTTCTGACAACCTTCACACTTTTGAACTAAATCCGCTGCATCCGAAGCTGCCTTTGGCCAATAAAATCCTTGGCGAAAAACTTTCCCAAGCAAGGGCCTAGATCCAATGTGAGATCCACACAGACCTGCATGTATGTCCTTCATTAATTCTATACCTTCGGATCTGGATAAACACTTGAGCAATGGGGAACAGACCCCACGCTTGTATAACTCCCCTTCTATTATGACATATGGTCGAGCTCTTGCTTCTATTCTCCTGTTATAAGCTTCGTCGTCTGAAAGAAAATTACCCTGAAGGAAAGAGATGATCTCAGTTCTCCAATCTTCACTATAAACAGGGGATATGTTAAGGATTGCTCTTTCAAGAAGCTCGACCGAAGGTGCTTTTATTGTTTCAAAAAATACTTCCGGAGGTATAAGCAGCCCCTGGGCTGCTGACTTAGCCAATAGATTAGCGTATTCATTTTCTCCACGAGGAATATTTTTGACAGAGAAACCTTCGAAGGAAGCCTCAATCCTTCGGACTGTATCTAGATACTTTTCGAGCTTCGGGTCTCTTGCTTTGTAGCTCTTGTCAATATGACCAGAGATAACTTGAGAATCAGTTTTAAGAATGGCCCTTCTGATTCCCATTGCCTTTAATTTCCGAATACCCAAGAGCAGAGCTTCATACTCAGCGATGTTATTTGTGCAACTAAAATCAAGTCTTGCCGCATAACAAGTTTTAACTTTGGAAGGTGAAACCAACACAGCAGCTGCTCCTGCTCCGAAGGTTCCCCAAGACCCATCGCAAAACACTGTCCATGCTTCGGCATCTTTATTTGTTTCTTCCTCCTAAGCCCCTGGCGTCCAGTCAGCAATGAAGTCTGTTAACGCCCGGGACTGAATCGAAGATCTATGAACATAATCAATACAAAATTCATTGAGCTCTGCAGCCCATTTTCCAATCCTTCCAGTAGCTTCTCGGTTTCTCATAATATCCTTCAGAGGTTGTGAAGAAGGAACAATTATGTTGTAAGCTTGAAAATAGTGCCGAAGCTTCCTGGAGGCCATCAAAACAACATACAGTACCTTCTCCAACTCTGTATAATTTTTCTTTAATAAACTAAGAACCTCGGATACAAAATATATTGGGGCCTGCCTCTTAACTTGGCCTTCAGGCTTCTCCTGGACAAGTGCTGCACTTACCGCTGAGTGCGAAGCTGCCACATATAATAACAAAGGAGCCCCTGGCGTAGGTGGAGTTAATGTTGTTAGATCTATCAAATATTGCTTCAGCTCTTCGAAGGCTTTCTGCTGGATTGGTCCCCATTGAAAGACTTCGGCTGACTTCAGCACTTCGAAGAATGGTAAGTTTCTCTCTGCTGATCTGGATATGAATCTGTTAAGAGATGCCAGCCTTCCTGTCAATCTTTGAGCCCCCTTTTTTGTACTTGGTGGTTCCATTCGAAGTATAGCTTCGATTTTACTTGGGTTGGCCTCAATTCCCTTTGTTGAAACTAGGCAACCAAGAAATTTCCCCTTCTTTACTCCGAAGACACATTTTTCTGGATTCAGCTTTAGACCAGCCTGTCTAAAATTAGCGAAGGTCTCCTGTAAATCAGCAATGTGGTTATCTTGCTTCGTGCTTTTTACAATGATATCATCAACATAAGTTAGTACATTCCTGCCTATCTGAGAATGGAGAACCTTCGTTGTCATTCTGCTGAAGCTTCCTCCAGCATTTTTAAGCCCCTCGGGCATCCGAAGGTAGCAATATGTCCCACTAGGGGTTATGAAGCTGGTTTTCGGTTCATCCTCCTTCTTCATCCAGATTTGATGATAGCCTGAATAGCAATCCAGCAAACTCATAAGCTCTGATGAAGCTGCTGCATCGACTAAAGAATCTATCCTTGGCAATGGAAACTCGTCCTTCGGACATGCCTTATTGAGGTCAGTAAAATTGATACACATTCTCCATTTACCATTGGCCTTCTTCACCATAACAGTGTTAGCCAACCATTCTGGGTATTTTACCTCTCTAATAACTCCGGCACTGAGGAGTCTTTTCACTTCATTCCGAGCACCTTCAGCCTTGTCATCAGACATCTTCCGAAGCCTCTGCTTCCTGTGTCTAAAGGATGGATCAACATTGAGCGAGTGCTCAATAACATCCCTGTTAACTCCACAAAGATCATTAGCTAACCAAGCAAAAACATCTTTATTGTTGAACAAAAACCTTATCAAGGTTTTCTCCTGCTCTTCAGACAATTGAGATCCCAATAGCACCTTCTGCTCTGCTATATCCTCACATAAGAGCATGGGTTTCAGCTGGTCAGCTGAAGCAGCTTTTTCCCTTCTGAACTTGTATTGCTCACAAGCTTCAGTTCCATCTATATTATGGATTGCTTTTGAGTCTGTCCAATTTCCTTCGGCCCTTCTGGCAGCTTCTTGACTTCCATGAATAGCAATGGGCCCTTGGTCCGATGGTATCTTCATGCAAAGATAAGCTGGATGTAGAATTGCTTCGAAGGCATTGAGAGTACCACGACCAATAATTGCATTGTAAGGGTATTTCATGTCAACAATATCAAACACAACTTGTTCAGTCCTTGTGTTGTTGATAAATCCGAAGGCCACTGACATTGAGATTTTGCCGAGTGCTACAATCTGCCTTCCTCCGAAGCCGCAAAGGGGATGTGTGGCATCAAGAATTTTATCTTCGGGCTCTTGCATCTGTCTGAAGGCCTTAGCAAATATGATATCAGCTGCACTGCCTGTATCAACCAAAACATTGTGGACCAGAAATCCTTTGATAACACAAGAGATAACCATAGCATCGTTGTGTGGGTAATCCTTGAGTTGAAGATCCTCTTGGGAGAAGGTAATAGGAATGTGAGACCATCTTGACTTGATGAAGGGTCCTTGCACCCCGACATGTTGTACCCTTCTCTGTGCCTCCTTCTTCTGCTTCTTATTGACTGGCTCTGAACATGAACTGCCTGTTATCGGGAGTACCAGCTTCGGAGCCGAAGCAGCTCCGTCTTGAATGTTGAACGAAGCCATCAGCTCAGAAAAGTGGAAGTGAGTTCACCGGAGGTGGGCGCCAATGTTGGGGACTAGTTCTCAAATGCTATGAATTAAGAACAAGGCAACATAGAATGTTAAATGTTAATGCCCTTCGCCCGCTGAAGCACTATTCCCTCAAGGGTTTAATGAACTTCGGACGAAGGTTAAAATAATACAATTACGAAGGTTGAATCTTCGTAATTGAACTCTCAGAAATTATATAATGCGAGATATAAAGCTCGATAGACAAGTAAATTATAAGTAAACGACATCATTTACATATTGAATGAACTTGATGTATTCAAATATTAAATACATTTATACCTCTGCCTTGGCAAAGAATAGTCTCAGAGTAATGCAATTGCAATTACAGGAGTGCGTGAACAGTAAAGGAATACTGTTCACTATTTATAGGCACATGACACAGCCTGTGAGTAATTACAACCATGCCCCTCATAAAAGTTTACAATATTGACTCAGACCTTTATGGACTAAAAGGTCATTCTATCTTTAAGTCGGTTCGACCCTTCGTCTTCGGACATGTTGTAATACCGAAGCTTCATGAATGGTGCCTTCGGCGTCACGTACGAGCAGCTTCAGCCAAAGCTGTCTCTTTCTGCAGGACCTTCAGCGACGAAGCATGGACCCAACACACAGCCCGCAACAACTTTTTTCACAGCCATACCTAACCAGACAAAACTAAAGTCCCCATGCAAAAAAGTACAAATCTAACCACGTTAAGCAGTGTCAACTTTTTTTTTCAAAAAGTAAATAAAATACAAAAAAACGGAAAATAGAGTGCTTACCGATCGCTCTAGCGATAAAAATTTAAAATGTGACCGGTGTGAGCTATCTCCAACCATGTCTTGGTTGATTCAATAACACAGAAATATGTAGCGTGAGTCGCAAGAGATCCAGTAGGGCTGATTCCTCTATAAAAACCTGAAAACAGGTCAACCGCAATATTTATCAAGATCACTATTGATGCTTATTAATGCAGAACAGTGTATAATTTGGCAGGTACTAAGCTCATGTATACAATTATTAGAGTGAATTCCAATGTTTTCGATTATGAATAATTCTATTGCAACCCCACTAATTACAATAGAACTATACATATATTTGGAAATATATATACAAACCTCAAATTATTTTTGACTAATTTGATATATGTAGTTTCCAACTCTGTCTATGTTGTCTCATGCATATGTTGGTGCAGCATAGCCTGGTCGCAAGTCGAGGTACAAGGAGGAGAGTTGCTTAGTGAAAGTCGCCTAGAGGGGGGTGAATAGGCGAAAACTGAAATTCACAAACTTTAAGCACACTACAAGCCGAGATTAGCGTTAGAATAAAATCCGAGTCCGGGAGAGAGAGGAAAACAAATCAACCAAGAAAATAAAGTGGATGACACAGTGATTTGTTTTACCAAGGTTCGGTTCTAAAGAACCTAGTCCCCGTTGAGGTGGTCACAAAGACCGGGTCTCTTTCAACCCTTTCCCTCTCTCAAACGGTCACGTAGACCGAGTGAGCCTTCTTTCTTAATCTCATGGGTCACTTAGACCCCGCAAGGATCACCACACAATTGGTGTCTCTTGCCTCGCTTACAAAGCTTGAGAGTAAGAAGTGAGAAAGAAAAGAAAGCCAAGCCAAGCAAACAAGAGCAACAAGGAACACAAAGAATCCTCTCACAAGTCCTAATGCGCTAGAGTTGAATTTGAGACTTTGAGCGGATCGACGATCACTTGAATTGTGTCTTTGGAGTGAAGTGTATTGCTCTTGTATTGAATGCACTGTTGTGAATGCTTGGATGGTTGGAGTAGAGGTGGTTGGGGGTATATATAGCCCTCAACCACCAATTCAACGGTTGGGGGTGGCTGCTGTCGATGGGCGCACCGGACAGTCCGGTGCGCCATCGGACAGTGTCCGATGCGCCAGCCACTTCACCCAACCGTTAGGGTTCTGACGTTTCGACCGTTGGAGCTTTGTCTTCTGGTAGCACCGGACAGTCCGGTGATGCACCAGACAGGTACTGTTCACTGTCCGGTGCGCCTCTGGCGGCTGCTCTATCTTCTGCGTGAACTGTCCGCGCACTGTAGCGTTGCAGGCGACCGTTGCAGCCGACCTTTGCGCTGGCTAGCCGTTGCTCCGCTAGTGCACCGGACAGTCCGGTGGCACACCAGACAGTCCAATGAATTATAGCTAAGCGCGGCCTTAGAAACCCGAAGGTGAAGAGTTCAGAGTCGTACGGCCCTGGTGCACCGGACACTGTCCGGTGGCACACCGGACAGTCCGGTGCGCCAGACCAGGGTGCTCTTCGGTTTCTTTTGCTCCTTTATTTTTGAACCCTAACTTGATCTTTTATTGGTTTGTGTTGAACCTTTATGCACCTGTAGAATATATAATCTAGAGCAAACTAGTTAGTCCAATTATTTGTGTTGGGCATTCAACCGCCAAAATTATTTATAGGAAAAGGTTTAACCCTATTTCCCTTTCAATCTCCCCCTTTTTGGTGATTGATGCCAACACAAACCAAAGCAAATATATAAGTGCAGAATTGAACTAGTTTGCATAAGGTAAGTGCATAGGTTGCTTAGAATTAAACCAATTTATAGTTTCACTAGATATGCATGGTTTGCTTTCTTTTATTTATATTTTGGACCACACTTGCACCACTTGTTTTGTTTTTGCAAATTCTTTTGGAAAATCTTTTCAAAGTCTTTTTGCAAATAGTCAAAGGTATATGAGTAAGATAGCAAGAAACATTTTCAAGATTTGAAATTTTCTCTCCCTGTTTCAAATGCTTTTCCTTTGACTTAAACAAAACTCCCCCTGAATGAAATTCTCCTATTAGTTTTCAAGAGGGTTTTAATATATATCAATTGGAAATATATTGAGATGCTAGTTTTTGAAAAACTTATACCAATTGAAAACGTTATTTTGAAAATTTTGAAATTAGGTGGTGGTGCGGTCCTTTTGCTTTGGGCTAATACTCTCTCCCCCTTTGGCATTAATCGCCAAAACAGAGACTTTGTGAGCCCTTGTACTTTCTCCTCCATCGGTAAATAAAATATGAGTGAAGATTATACCAATCGGAGAGTGATGTGGAGTGGCTGCGAAGGGTAAATGATACCGACAGAGTGAAGTGGAAGCCTTGTCGTCGCCGAAGACTCCATTTCCCTTTCAATATATGACTTAGCAAGAAATACACTTCAAAACACATTAGTCATAGCCTTGGTACACAAATAATAAGAATTATGCATTTGTACCAAAGTGAAAGAGATATGATTAAAGGTATATAAATGAGCTATGTGTGCAATGTTTCAATCAAAATTCCGAGAATCAAGAATGTTTAGCTCATTCCTAAGTTTGGTAAAGGTTTTCTCATCTAATGGTTTGGTGAAGATATCAGCTAATTGTTCTTTGGTGCTAACATAAGCTATCTCGATATCCCCCTTTGTTAGTGATCCCTCAAAAAGTGATACAGAATGTCTATGTGCTTAGTGCGGCTGTGTTCAACGGGATTATCCGCCATGCGGATTGCACTCTCATTGTCACATAGGAGAGGGACTTTGCTCAATTTGTAGCCATAGTCCCTGAGGGTCTGCCTCATCCAGAGTAATTGCGCACAACAATGACCTGCGGCAATATACTCGGCTTCGGCGGTAGAAAGAGCTACTGAGTTTTGTTTCTTTGAAGCCCAAGACACCAGGGATCTTCCCAGAAACTGACAAGTCCCTGATGTGCTCTTCCTATCAATCTTACACCCTGCCCAATCAACATCTGAATATCCTATTAAATCAAAGGTGGATCCCTTGGGGTACCAAAGACCAAATTTAGGAGTATAAACTAAATATCTCATGATTCTTTTTACGGCCCTATGGTGAACTTCCTTAGGATCGGCTTGGAACCTTGCACACATGCATACAGAAAGCATAATATCCGGTCGAGATGCACATAAATAGAGTAAAGATCCTATCATCGACCGGTATACCTTTTGATCTACGGATTTACCTCCCATGTCGAGGTTGAGATGCCCATTTGTTCCCATGGGTGTCTTGATGGGCTTGGCATCCTTCATTCCAAACTTGGTAAGTATGTCATGTATGTACTTGGTTTGGCGGATGAAAGTGCCCTCTTGGAGTTGCTTGACTTGAAATCCTAGAAAATACTTCAACTCCCCCATCATAGACATCTCGAATTTATGAATCATGATCCTACTAAACTCTTCACAAGTAGATTTGTTAGTAGACCCAAATATGATATCATCAACATAAATTTGACATACAAACAGATCTTTTGCAATAGTTTTAGTAAAGAGAGTAGGGTCGGCTTTACCAACTTTGAAGCCATTAGTGATAAGAAAATATCGCAGGCATTCATACCATGCTCTTGGGGCTTGCTTGAGCCCATAAAGCGCCTTTGAGAGTTTATAAACATGGTTAGGGTATTGTTGGGGACTTGTTTTCAAATGCTTCGGCTTGATAGAAGGCAAAAATCCAAGTGTGACGTGCAAGTGAATACAAGTCAGTGTGAACAGTACAAGGTTACTGTTCATCTATTTATAGGCACGGGACGCAGCCTAGTCGAAATTACAATCATGCCCTCGACAAATAACTATAAACATGACACAAACTATCACAGACTAATCGGTCTTTTCCTCTTTAGGTTGGTGCAGCCCTTCGTCTCAAGGCATGTTAATGCACCGAAGCTCCCTAGATCGTAGCTTCGGCCTGTACCTTCATGTTGTGTCTGCTTATGTGCCAACTTGCTTATAGGACCTTCGGCGACGAAGCAGGCCCCTAATAGTAGCCCCTTCGCAGTGCTAGATCATTTTTCGTAATGAGCTTGATCTGTGAAAAAAAATCTCAAAGGCTTCGGAATGCCGAAGGTCCGAAAAACACCTTCCCTGAGCTCGTTGTCGAGAAACGATTAAAATATTTCGAGCGCGAGGTGGCCCACCATGCAGCGGGTATGAACGGTCTAGTGATTCACTTCCCAGGCGTCGAGTGGTCCACCGTTCAGCGGGTGCGGGCGACTGTTCAGTGGGTGCGGGTGACTTGGCGATTCACCTTCCCACCTGCAGCACTATATAAACAGACAGGTAGGTGTGGAGTTACCACAACATTCATTATCATTGCACTGTTGTGCTGTTTAAAAAATTTAACCATAGCCAAAGCTTTTTCACTGCATTCTCAAGCGAACCATCATTTTGAATTAGCTTCGTCAAAAAGAGAGCTTCGTCAAAACTGTAAAAGACATCAACTTCATAAAAACCGGAAAAGATCCATCAGATGGTCTGAGTACGCTCGACTGCAAGGGTAACTCGTGAAGGAGAGGAGACCAAGGCCACTGAGATAGCTCCGATTTCTGAAGTCATGAGGCAGTTGGGCTTAGTTGTGACAGAGGGAACCGTTGACGAAGGTACTTCTGCTGCCGAAACTGAGCAGGCTGATATTGAAGAAAATGCTGATGAAGAAGAGGAAGATTATAACATTTTGATCCCATCAAAACCCAGCCACCTAGATTTTGAGAAATCTATTGTGTCTGAAGCCGACGTGCCCATGATGATGATGAAACTGGGCTACTTCGGAGAAGCTGAAAAGAAGCTTGTTCTTTTTGCCGGAGAAGAAACCACTCCATCGCCGAAGAATGATGAAGTAGTGGTTTTCAAAAGCTTTTTCAGAGCAGGATTACGGTTTCCCCTGAACGAGATGATAGGAGAAGTTTTGGAAAATTTTGAAATATATCTTCATCAGTTGACGCCTAACGCTATCGTTAGGTTCAGCATCTTCATCTGGGCCCTTCGAAGCCAAGGGATGGACCCAAATGCCAAAGCATTCTGCCGAGTGCATGAGTTGCACTACCAAACGAAAGCCAGAGCAGACGGGTTGCATGAAAATTTTGGCTGCTATAATTTCGTGTATCGCAAGGATACGAAGGCTCTAGTTCTTAGCTACCGCACCAAGTGGCCAACCGGCTGGAAGAGTGAATGGTTTTATATTAAGGCCGATGAGAAGAAAAGGGGGAAACTAATGACGATGGCACTACAACACTTATGGCCTTCTATGACGATTAGTCGATGACACTAGAACAATTCGTCATTAGATCACCTTGTTTATGACGATTTTGAAAAGATATCTTAGTGTACTGACGAAAATTTAATCTCCGTCATTAAAACCATCATAATATAATTTAGCATCATGTTTATGACAATTTTCTATGACAATGCAGGAATTGTCATAAGAATAAATTGTCATAACCTTGTCAACATAATAATTATGACGATATTGCATGACAATGCGTATATGTCATAGACATATAATGTAGTTTTTTAAAATATTATTGTCCATGTGTAAATATCTTATAGAAATTGCCAATGTTGTGGGAGTCTTGGGTCAGTCGTCGTCTCATCTTTTTAGCTGAACATGAATTCTACCTCTTCATTTACAAATTAATATATTTCATGCTTTAGCTCTATTTTAGATTTTTACGTAAGATCATATCAAAAGATATTATAATTATGTTTTTAATTTTTCAAAAAATGTGTAATTAATATACAGCGGCCTTCGTTATATGATAAATAAAAAACTAGGTATTTTATTTATTTTAATTAGGTATTTTGTCTCTACCCCTATCTCTAATATCATTTTTTCTAAAGCACGAGTTTTCATCGTGCGTTCCCCACATGCTGCACATCTGTTGGAGAGCCAAGCAAATAAATTCTGACCAAATCAAAAAAATATAATCAAGTTTAAATAAATGTCTCATTTAAATAAATATTGTCTATCTATATAATATTCCCTTTGTCCCAAAATAGTAATTGTTTTAGAGTGTTAATAGATTCATACGATATTTGGTGTATGTGTATTATATATGTGTCTAAATTCATTGTTATCTATTTGAATATGGATACAAAAATAAGATGCTAAAATGAATAATATATTGAAACAGAGAGGTTACATAGAAACGTAATATATCTCTTTTTATTATCTATCATCTCTTCTCTTATATTAAAACTCGGTGTGATTTTCCAAGTTATGGGGCGGTCCATGTCATCGGGAAAATCATGGCCGTTCGGATGGGTTGGATGTCTTGCTCGGTCGTCTAGTCCGCTTGTTTCTCTGGTCGCGAAGTCGCCGTCCCCTTCTCTCTCCCATACTTCGTGCTTCCCTCCCCCTTCGGATCCTCTATTGTTGTCGCTCGGCTCAATGCCTCAACCATGGACGTGCTCCCACTCATCCCAAACATCGCCGCATCCTATCCCCTCCCTCTTGGATCCTCCGTCGGCTCTTGTTGATGCCTTCGCCGCCACCGCTCCGAGGAGAGCCACGGCGATCGGATCTGGATGTGTTGGGCCTCGGCGAGGCGATTATCACCGCCGCACGCAATGCGCGAAGTGAAGTTGCCCCCCTCCGGGTCCTCAGTCGCCGGTCCCCGCCACCCAAATCTTATGAGGTCTCAACCCAACCCTAGAGTCCTTTCCCTTCACCTCACTCGCTCTCTCTCTCCATGCAATGACTAACCTGGCAACTGCCACCTCAACGGTCAGGTCTTCACCGGCACCACCAACGACGGCCGAGCGAACGATGCCTCGCTTCGCCACCTCTTCGCCAGAGACTATCACCCACTAGGTACGCCTGCTCCCTTCTCTCCCTTTTCTTCCTTTTTGAAGCCAAGCACCCCAAATTCTAAGCTATCTGAACCCGGACCTGGCCATGATTCCTACTTGCTTCGAGTTCTTGCAAAAATCATCAGGTGCACACATTCAATCCTTTGTGCATCCACGGTGTTGTTGATTATGACTAGAGCTGCAGGCTGCTGTAGACTGTACTCCTAATTGCATCGAGCAGTTGAATATGTCATTTTGTACAAATTGTCTTGTACCAAATCAGCATGAAGAATAACACAGAAAAGTTCTCATCAATAGATAAACGAAAGACCAAGAGTTCACTATGCGAGTGCCGCAGTTACAAAGAGAAAGAAATATTGGAACAAACCTTCTTCTACAGTAGTGGATGCTGATTAAATATTTGAATGAGCCTTCTACTGCTCCTCACAAAGTTTCCCATACATCGCCATCTACACAGCAAAAAAATGGAATAACAATAGCCTACCCTGTGGTTCATGGTGCATGCAGCGATTAGTATAGTTATGTTCTCAACGCAGAGGGATTTTCTATGTCTCCAAAAGAACGATATGTAGGACATATAGATCGGTGAAGAGAATCAGTCATCATTGATTATTCTTCAGATTTCTTCATAGCCTTTTGTGCCTTGGGCACAACAGCCTCGGTAATTTCCTTGACTTAGTTTGGAAGCTCTCTTGCAAAGGTAATAATAAGATGAAGTATCTTCACAGTTGAAATTGATAATATAACTAGCGATTGATTGATTGAACAATTAAAATTTTGTGGTAAAAAACAGTGTCGTCTCGCACTTACATGTGGTTGCATGTCCTCTGGTCAAGAATAGCTGAGAGCATGTGAGTTTGATTTCTTAGTTGTGCATTCTGTTGGACTAGCCCGTTGGTGTCTTCAAAAGAAAGCGCAGAAAATATATCCGTGTTAGTGCACAAAATATGCATAGTAAACATAATTCGTATAGTTGTTTGGTCCTGTCAACACCGCACACATTGTAAGGAATTATGATAATATTCCTGATGTAGTTCATCTTATTTGATTTTGTTACTTGTACTTTATCTGTGACTGGCCATGTGAACATGTACTGGCTTGGTTTCTAATGTCCACCTTCCCATCCCTGTTTTCCCCTCCTTCAGGACTTCTTCAGTGATCTTTTGATACATCGCTGCTGATACAAATAGCCTACCCAGACTATTTTTGTGAAGGTATGTGCTTACCTATATTGCTTCTTGAGGCTGACTCATGTGATTGGTGGTGTTTGGAAGATACATTAAAGTTTAATTTGACAAATGTCTTTTGCTTAGGGCTCCTAGCTTGGTGTTTCTTGTTCTGTGATACTTGTGCATGCGAAGTAGGTGAACTGCTACTTAAATGGTACATATTTAGCTTATTTACTTACTGGTGGCATTGCAGATTATATGTTTCTGTCTTAAAGATACATTAGTAGGTTGTAGTACTCACACTGCATCTGTTCTCATCTGTTCACACACTACATCTGTTCACAGCCTAATTCAGAGGCATGCATGAGGTTGTAGTAGGCGAGACCACCCAAAAGCACTCCCAACGCCTGACCACAAGAGCTAGCAGATAACAGCCCTACTGTTGATAGGAACTCTCCCTACTATTGGCAATCCAAAAATGACATACGAAGTTTTCCTTGAAAATTTCCGAGTCTTGAATTGACTTCTTCCTCCGGGTGAATACACTATTTTTTGCTGAACCACATTTTTCCTCCGCTCAGTTTGGCATCATTATTGTATCATAATATTATCATAATTAATCCATTCTGGTAAATTGACTCTAGAAAATTTTCTTGAATGGTTTCCTATCTTTTACAGTCTAAGCTGCATTATGTGCAGGGAATTTTGCAATATACCTTATGTTTCTTGCTCACATGATTGATGTGATTTTGAATTCATTTAGCACATTGCTTTCTGAGAAGCCATTTGTAGTACAAGGATGAAACTTGGTCAGAGTGTTTACCATATGGACTAGCAGGTATCTTTCAGCCTCTTACATATTAAAGGTTATATTGTACTTTTCCGAGCTGATCTAGCCCCAAACAAAGCTCTGGATTGTCCTATTCCCATGACAAGGTTATGCTCTTCTCCTACAATGAAACCAAAAAAGGAGGTGTGCTACTGTTCTTTCGTATTCATGTCAATGCAACAGCTGGTACAAGTAGTCTTCTTGGGAGCTACCCAGTAGTTGAGTGAGAAATTAATAAGCTATTCTAAATTAAATGTAAATATGCATTTCTGATCATAGTATGAAGTTGAAAGGTGTTTCTGTTCCTTTCCTGTGTATAAGATAAACATTTTTTCTAACCCTTCTTCCTTAGGTTGCTTAAATTGAAATTGATGTCTACAAAGTGCTTCGCATTTCATTATTAGATCACTGATATAGCTATGCCTAGAGAGTGGAGATAAGTGGAGGTGGCACCACCAATTCCTTGATGTCCCAGGAATGTTTGGATTGTTGTATTCTAACATTGTTTGGTTGAACATATTCAAGGTATGTTCCTGTTTGTTCTAGCGTGTCAGAGTGTAGATTTGCAAGGCTATCTTAGAAAAAATTCCTGCAAATATTGCATATTGATTCATCTTGTTGCCCTTTTTGCTTTCGGTTTGGACCATACTGTGATTTCTTTGAACAATTAGTCACTCTCTCGGTCTTCCAACCACATCTCTCTCGGTCTTGCTTCTTGCTCGTTCCTAATTTTGGCCATTACATATTTATAATGTGATTATGATTTGTTCTCTTCTTTTCCATGTATAGGACTCATGTGTTATTTGTTCTCTCTATGCAGTTGGAGCGTCGGGTCTCCAACAATTAAACTAAAAGGAGGAGTGGAGCTTCATGTTAAGATGATGCATGCACCTTTCAAGTTTTGGAATGTTGTGCTCAACTGCAACTTGTGGCCGTTGAACCCATTCTACTTACTTTTAGATTTAAGTTATAGGATATTTAAAAATATTTGATCTTTAATACTTGTTTTGGATGTTTTATGCTACAGTTATATATGGATGTAGACAAAGTTATGTACACTCATGTTGTTTAATGAAATTGTATACACATGTTTGATTTGAATTTAATTTAATTAATGACCTAAAAGTGTAATAAACCATCATGTTAATTGCCATGTCACCACGCTTTATGATGAAAATATTCGTCATAATTTGTTTGTCATGTCAGCTACCATGTCATCTGCCACCTCATCCTACTTATGACGAAATTAATCGTCATAATTTTAATGCCACGTCAGCTGCCATGTCAGCACATTTATGGCGAATATATCCGTCACAAAGCTACCACGTGGCAATGGTACAATGCTACAGTCTGTGACGTTTTTTGGTCTCGTTTATGATGATTTAGAGCGTCATAAATTTTGTGACGAATACATTTTTCGTCACTACGTTTATGACGTATTTTTGCCTTTCGTCATAAAAGGTCTTTTAACACGCACCTTCTATGACGATGGTATTTTCGTCACAGAGTCGTCACAACAATAAAGACTATAACAAAAAAACCCTTATTTATGACGTAATGGGAATGTCATAGAAGGTCACATGTGTTGTAGTGTGGTCATGTGCCCGTTGGCATTGAGCTTCAGAATGACAGACCTTTGTGCAACATGAAGCCAAGGTTAGCTTGCCACCTGTCTGTATCAGAATTCAGGGTGGTGGCTGAACAAATCAACACTAGAGATCTAGTTCAAGAATACTTGGCTAACAGAACGTCTCCAACGGTAAGTGAATGGAGCATGCCGAAGCTAAAGGGAACAAAGAAAGCACTTGAACTTGTGCGATTGCCTTACCGTTTTAAGTTTGAAAAACAGTTTAAGGAGCCTTGCCAAGAGTGGCTAGAAATGATTGAGACAATGTGCAATGAAATTTTGGGAAACTACACCAAAAAAGAAGATCAATTAATGACTGCATCCTTCGGCACCCGACCAAAACGAAGGTTGAACCGGGTAATGGACGCTCTAAATTTTGAATACCCTGATTACGAGCGACTCAACAAAGGTGCCGAAGGGGCAAAAAGAAAGAGAGTTGTCAGCGTTCTGAGCAGGCAGGCTGCCAGAATGGTAAAGGAGGATGAAAAAACTTTGAAAAAGAGAAAATCCAGTCCCAAGCTGAAAGCGGCGGCTTTGAAGAAGAGAAAGGCTGCAACTCCAGAGCTGAAGGTGACCGAGGTGGAAGAGGAAATTCCTTCAACACCTCCCGCTGCCGAAGTAGAAGAAATTTTAAAGATAATGACCAAATCTTTACCTATCAAGCTGCTAAGTCCTCTGGGACCGCATCTAACGAAGCTTTTTTAGAAGAAACAAGAACCTTCGGCTACAAAGAAGGCAAATGGGCTGAAGAAGCGAAGGATTGGTAGCGTGATGCAAGCTATTGAAAAGACGCCTCCTTCGGCCTCGGTATCTAAGATAGCACCTACTGCAAGTACCGAATCCACTGCCGAAGCAAACACATCTGCCGAAGCTGCATCTGCCACCGAAGCTACCAACCTGGAGGCTACCTTATCTGGGATTGATAAATTGTTATTGGATATGGCCACAGAAGAAACAGTTGCAGCTGCGGAACAGGTCATGGCCCCAGTGCATGACAAAGGAAAGAAAATTGCCAAAGCTGCTTCGGCTGAAGAAGATTTTGAGCTTTGGAACCTGATCAGACAGGAACTATCTGAGGCTGAGAAGAAGGAGCTACAGGAATACAACATTTCCTGTGGCTACCAGCCAGGAGTCGTGCTCTTTGGTGGAATCAATGAAGAGGCCTTGGGATGTGTTCGTGACCGTATCCCGGCGAAGGTAATTGGCACTCTATCGAAGAGTGTCGGTTTTCCGAAGCTTGAAGCCGATATTAGCAGCTACCGACGACAACATATCGTTGGTAGTTTATTTTATTCCAACTTTAAGGTAAGATTCTTATAATAAAACAAAATTTTATTATTTGTTTGAATCGATGAAACAGAGTATGCTGCTGAGTAAAGTGCTGCAAATGCAACAGGACCTCGAGGATAAGAAGAATAAAATTATAATCGAGGGTCTGGAAAGCAAAATCAAAGAATACGAAGCTTCTCTTGAAAAGAAAGATTTCCTAATCCAAGAAGTGGAAGGTTCCCTTGCAGAAGCGCAGGCCGAGAATATCAGATTAAACAAGGAACTCCTGCAGAAATCAGAGAGCTTCGAACAGGAAAGAAAAAACTTGCAAACAAAATACGAAGCTGAAACTGCTGAAAACACGAAGCTGAAACAATCTTTGGAAGAGCTTCGGAACTTGTGTCTGGATTTTGGCTACCGCTGCATACAACTCGGTTGGGGCTAGCGCTGAAAAGTTTACTCCTTCGGCCGAAAACATTTCCAGCACCTTCGAACATATCGAGGGCGAAGTAGAGGCGCTCGACGAAGTAATAGCCGGGCATGGAGACTTTTGTGCCCTGCTAGCTTCTCGTGGCACAGCTACAACATTTCTAAAGGCTGGCTGTACGCACGCAAAAATTTTAAATAGACCAAACTTCAGCCTATCTGCATCGGATTTGGTTGATCTCCCCAATATAGCTCGAAGCATAGGGAGCAGGTTTATAACACAAATTTGGGCGAAGGGTGGTCGAGAGTTGGCTAGTGATGAGGCCCGAAGCCTGCTAAAGCCGGTACGATACTTATACCTGTTGCTTGCTTTCTTGTAATTACTCTTTACCTTATACTGCTTTGTTGTGTACAGGATGACGATGCCGAAGGTCAATAGTCCGAAGCTCATTTCGAAGATTGCTGAAACCGCTGAACAAAGCTTAGAAACATTTGAAATATCTTTGTAAAAGACATTGTAATTGGGAATCGAACATCACTTTGTAAATTTGTCCATACCTTGTAATATATTTTTACCTTTCCATCCGTGTGTGAATTGCTTGGCTGTGGATGAAACTTGTATCTTTTGAGTCGAAGGCGAAAAACACCTTCCCTTCTTTTTGTACACAACGAAGCGTATTCTTGCTTCTTTTTGCTCATCGAAGCATTGTTATCAAAGCTGAAGCATCTGCTTGTGCTTTATGTTATGCTGATGATGAACCTACGAATGTCTACATGGATGTGTATGAATGCAATGAATGATGAAATGTAATGTGCAAATGAATGTCCAAATACACACACGAAGCCACACCCAGACTCTGCATCCCCTTAGGAACGTCTTTTGAGTCTTAAGCTTTGCATCCCCTTAGGAATGACTTTTGAGCTTCTTGACCTTCTATTTCGGTGGTATAAGTTCTACATCCCCTTAGGAACGACTTTTGAACTTCTTCGCCTTATATTTCGGTGGTATAAGTTCTGCATCCCCTTAGGAACGACTTTTGAACTTCTTCGCCTTGTATTTCGGCGGTATTTGGCTCTGCATTCCCTTTGGAACGACTTTTGAGCAGAAAACTTACGCTGTGCTCCCTTAGGAATGACTTTTTGTAGCTTCGTCATGCTCTACATCCCCTTGGGGACGACTTTTGAGTTTCTTCCTGTTTTTCTTTTTTGCACCCGATGGTGCATGCTCAGATTTACATATTACATCTTTTTTGGGGGATTTGGCCCTCATGGAGCTAATTAAGAATGAAAAATTACAAGCTATGGCCCATTAAAAACCTTTCTCCCCTCTTGAAAGGAAAAGGGTACCATAGAAAAAATGAAAAAAGATTACATCAATATTACACATAGTATGGCCGAAGCTCATCCGCATTCCAAGATCTGAGTATGTCGTTGCCGTCCATATCCTTTAATCTATAAGAACCAGGCCTTGACGAAGATACTACCAGAAAAGGACCTTCCCATTTCAGTTGCAATTTGCCCACTGTGTCTGGATTGGCCACTCTCCGAAGCACCAGATGTCCAGGCTTGATATTTTTCAATCGAACTTTTCTGTCACACCATTTTATTGTTTCGACCTGATATTTATTGATGTTCTCTATAGCCTGAAGTCTGGTCCCTTCTATAGTATCTTTTGTTACATGATAATCAGCTTCGTATTCTGTCGAAGCTATTGTTCTTATTGATCCTGCTTTTGCTTCTTCTGGAGTTATAGCTTCGTCACCAAATAATAGCTTGAAAGGTGTAAATCCTGTTGATCTTGACGTGGTTGTATTGTGGCTCCACACCACTTTAATCAGCTCATGTGGCCACTTTCCTCTGGGCTGATTGAAGATTAGCTTCATTATTCCTGTCATTATGATGCCATTTGATCTTCCTACCAACCCATTTGACTTCGGATGCCTAACTGATGCAAAATGGATCTTCGTACCAATCTGGTCACATAAATCCTTTAATGTTTCGGCATCAAACTGTGTTCCATTGTCCACGGTTATTGCCTTTGGCACGCTGAAATGACAAACAATATTATGCTAGAAGATTTTTTGGACTGTGGCCGAAGTTATTGTAGCCAAGGGCTTTTCTTCAATCTACTTAGAAAAATATTCTACTGCCACCATAACATACTTCAAATTACCTTATGCCGGTGGAAGTGGACCTAACAAATCCAGGCCCCATCTTTGCAATGGCCAAGTAGGCTGTATCAGCTACGTGAGAGATGAAGGTTGCTTCTGGTCTCTTACACATTTTTGACAATTCTCGCATTTTTGAACCAGCTCTGCTGCATCCGAAGCTACCTTTGGCCAATAAAATCCTTGTCTAAAAACTTTTCCTAGCAAGGGCCTAGACCCAATATGAGATCCACACAGACCTGCATGTATCTCCTTCATTAATTCTATACCTTCGGTTCTGGATAAACATTTGAGGAGTGGAGAACAGACTCCATGTTTGTATAATTCCCCTTCTATTATCACATACGGTCTTGTCCTTGCTTCCATTCTCTTATTATAAGCTTCGTCATCCGAAAGACAATTATCTTGGAGGAAAGATATAATTTCAGTCCTCCAATCTTCAATATGTATAGGGGATATTGCAAGTACTGCTCTCTCCATGAGTTCAACCGAAGGTGCTTTTATTGTCTCAAAAAATACTTCCGAAGGTAGAGGGAGCCCCTGTGCCGCTGATTTGGCTAACAGATCTGCATGCTCATTTTCTCCTCTTGGATTATTTTTGACAGAAAAACCTTCGAAAGAAGCCTCCAGCCTTCGAACTGTATCCAGATATTTTTCAAGCTTCGGATCTCTTGCCTTGCTACTTTTGTCTACATGACCAGAAATGACTTGATAGTCAATTTTAAGGATTGCCCTTCTTATTCCCATTGCCTTTAACTTTCAAAGCCCCAACAGAAGGGCTTCGTATTCAACAATATTATTTGTATAACTAAAATCTAGCCTTGCTGCATAGCATGTTTTGACTTTGGAAGGCGCTACTAGAACAGCAACCGCTCCTGCGCCGAAGGTTCCCCAAGAACCATCACAGAAAACCGTCCAGGCTTCGACATTTTTTGTTGCTTCTTCTCCTTGAGCCCCTGGCGTCCAATCAGCAATGAAGTCTGCTAAGGCCTGAGACTAAATTAAGGATCTATGAACATAATCAATAGAAAATTCGTTGAGCTCGGCAGCCCATTTTCCGATCCTCCCAGTAGCTTCTCTATTTCTCATTATATCCTTCAGAGGTTGTGATGAAGGAACAATTATATGATATGCTTGAAAGTAGTGCCAAAGCTTCCTTGAGGCCATCAACACATCATATAGCACCTTCTCCAATTCTGTATAATTTCTCTTTGATAAGCTTAGAACTTCGGAGACAAAGTATACTGGCGCTTGTTTTTTGACGTGGTCGTCTTGCATCTCCTGAACAAGCGCTGCACTAACTATAGAGTGAGAACCTGCTACATATAGAAGCAACAGAGCCCCTGGCGAAGGTGGAGTTAGAGTTGTCAAGTCTATCAAGTATTGCTTTAACTCTTCGAAAGCTTTTTGCTGAGTCGGACCCCATTGAAAAACTTCGGCTGACTTCAGTATTTCAAAGAATGGCAGATTTCTTTCTGCTGATCTGGATATGAATCTATTTAATGATGCCAGTCTTCCTGCCAGCCGTTGGGCCCCCTTTTTTGTATTTGGCGGCTCCATCCGAAGGATAGCTTCGATCTTATTGGGGTTAGCTTCGTTTCCCTTCGTTGATACTAGACAACCAAGAAACTTGCCCTTCTTTACTCCAAAACGCACTTTTCTGGATTTAATTTCAAACCAGCTTGCCTCAAATTAGCAAATGTTTCTTGTAAGTCAGCAATGTGATTCTCTTGCTTCGTGCTCTTTACTATGATATCATCAACATAAGTCAGCACATTCCTGCCTATTTGAGAGTAAAGGACTTTGGCTGTCATTCTGCTGAAGCTTTCTACAACATTCTTGAGCCCCTCAGACATCCGAAGGTAGCAATAGGTGCCACTAGGAGTTATGAAGCTGGTCTTTGGCTCATCTTCCTTCTTCATCCAAATTTGATGATAGCCTGAATAACAGTCCAGTAGACTCATGAGCTCTAAAGAAGCTGCTGCATCTACAAGGGAGTCTATTCTTGGCAATGGGAACTCGTCCATTGGGCATGCCTTATTGAGATCTATGAAATCAATACACATTCTCCATTTACCATTAGCCTTTTTCACCATAACAGTGTTGGCTAACCATTCTGGATATGTTACTTCTCTGATAACACCGACACTGAGGAGTCTCTTAACTTCGTTCCGAGCACCTTCAGCTTTATCATTTGACATCTTCCGAAGTCTTTGCTTCCTTGGCTTGAAAGATGGATCCACATTAAGTGAATGCTCGATGACATCTCTGTTGACACCAAAGAGATCATTAGCTGTCCAAGCGAAGACATCTCTGTTGTTGAACAAAAACCTTATCAAAGTTTTTTCCTGCTCATCAGATAGCTGAGATCCCAGCAGTACCCTTTGATCTGCTATGTCTTCATATAAAAGCATAGGCTTCGGCTGGTCTGCTGAAGCAGCCTTCTCTATTTTGTGCTTATATTGTTGACAAACTTCGGCTCCATCTATGTTATGTATTGCCTTTGAATCTGTCCAACTCCCTTCAGCCCTTCTAGTAGCTTCTTGACTTCCATGGACAACAATGGGCCCTTGTTCCGAAGGTATCTTCATGCATAAGTATGCTGGATGAAGTATTGCTTTGAAGGCATTAAGTGTCCCTCGACCAATGATTGCATTATATGGGTATTCCATGTCGACAATGTCAAAAACAACTTGCTCAGTTCTTGTGTTGTGGACATAGCCGAAGTTAACTGGCATTGTGATTTTGCCAACTGCCACAATCTGCCGTCCTCCGAAGCCACAAAGAGGGTGTGTATAATCATGAATCTTGTCCTATGGTTCTTGCATCTGCTTGAAGGCCTTTGCAAATATAATGTCCGCTGCACTTCCTATGTCGACCAGAACATTATGGACCAGAAAACCCTTGATGACACAAGATATGACCATAGCATCATTGTGAGGATAATCTTTTAGCTGAAGATCCTCCTGGGAGAAGGTGATTGGAATGTGGGACCACTTGGACCTGATGAAGGGTCCTTGCACCCCAACATGCTGCACTCTTCTCCGTGCTTCCTTCTTCTGCTTCTTGTTAGCTGGCTCTAAACTTGAACCGCCCGTGATTGGGAGCACCAGCTTCGTAGCCGAAGGTGCTACGACTTGGTTGTTGAACGAAGCCATCAGCTCAACAGTGGAAGTGAGTTCACCGGAGGTGGGCGCCAATGTTGGGGACTTGTTCTCAAATGCTTCGGCTTGACAGAAGGCAAAATTCCAAGTGTGACATGCAAGTGAATACAAGTCAGCATGAACTGTACGGGGTTACTGTTCATCTATTTATAGGCACGGGACGCAGCCCGGTCGAAATTACATTCATGCCCTTGACAAATAACTATAAACATGACACAAACTATCACGGACTGATCGATCTTTTCCTCTTTAGGTCGGTGCAGCCCTTCATCTCAAGGCATGTCACTGTGCCGAAGCTCCCTGGATCGTAGCTTCGGCCTGTACCTTCATGATGTGTCTGCTTATGTGCCAACTTGCTTATAGGACCTTCGGCGACGAAGCAGGCCCCCAACAGGTACTCACTATATTCAAAGCCGGGAGGTTGCTCAACATAGACTTCTTCCTTGATTGGTCCATTGAGGAAGGCAATTTTCATGTCCATTTGATAAAGCTTAAAGCCATGGTAAGTAGCATAGGCAAATAATATGCAAATTGACTCAAGCCTAGCTACGGGTGCATAGGTTTCACCGAAATCCAAACCTTTGACTTGTGAATATCCTTTGGCTACAAGTCGGGCTTTGTTCCTTGTCACCACACCATGCTCATCTTGCTTGTTGCGGAACACCGACTTGGTTCCTACAACATTTTGATTAGGACGTGGAACAAGATGCCATACCTCATTCCTAGTGAAGTTGTTGAGCTCCTCTTGCATTGCCAGCACCCAATCCGAATCTCTTAGTGCATCCTTTATCCTGTATGGCTCAATAGAGGAGACAAAAGAGTAATGTTCACAAAAATGAGCGACTTGAGATCGAGTGGTTACCCCCTTATGAATATCGCCGAGGATGGAGTTCACGGGGTGATCTCTTTGAATCGCTTGGTGGACTCTTGGGTGTGGCGGTCTTTGACCCTGATCATCTTCCTTGTCTTGATCAACTTCATCTCCCCCTTGATCATTGTCCTCCTCTTGAGGTAGCTCATCTTCTTGATCTTCATCTACATTGTCTTGAGCCTGATCCTCATCTTGAGTTGGTGGAGATGCTTGTATGGAAGATGATGGTTGATCTTGGACTTGTGTAGGCTCTTCGGATTCCTTAGAACACACATCCCCATTAGACATGTTCCTTAGCGCGACACATGGAGCCTCTTCATCATCTAGTTCATCAAGATCAACTTTCTCTACTTGAGAGCCATTAGTTTCATCAAACACAATGTCACAAGAAACCTCAACTAATCCAGTGGATTTGTTGAAGACTCTATATGCCCTTGTGTTTGAGTCATAACCTAGTAAAAATCCTTCTACAGCCTTAGGAGCAAATTTAGATTTTCTACCTCTTTTAATAAGAATAAAACATTTGCTACCAAAGACTCTAAAATATGAAACATTGGGCTTTTTATCAGTGAGGAGTTTCATACGATGTTTTCTTGAGGATTCAGTGAAGGTAGAGTCGGTTGATGGAGTAGCAGGCGGTGTTAATCGCCTTAGCCCAAAACCGATCTGGAGTCTTGTACTCATCAAGCATGGTCCTTGCCATGTCCAGTAGAGTTCTATTCTTCCTCTCCACTACACCATTCTGTTGAGGTGTGTAGGGAGAAGAGAACTCATGCTTGATGCCCTCATCCTTAAGAAAGCCTTCTATTTGAGAGTTCTTGAACTCTGTTCCATTGTCGCTTCTTATTTTCTTGATCCTTAATCCGAACTCATTTTGAGCCCGTCTCAAGAATCCTTTTAAGGTCTCTTGGGTCTGTGATTTTTCCTATAAAAAGAATACCCAAGTGAAGCGAGAATAATCATCCACAATTACTAGATAGTACTTACCCCCGCCGATGCTTATGTAAGCTATCAGGCCGAATAGATCCATGTGGAGTAACTCCAGAGGCCTGTCCGTTGTCATGATGTTCTTGTGTGGATGATGAACACCAACTTGCTTTCCTGCTTGACATGCACTACAAACCCTGTCTTTCTCAAAATGAACATTGGTTAGTCCCAAAATGTGCTCTCCCTTTAGAAGCTTGTGAAGATTCTTCATCCCAACATGGGCTAGTCGGCGATGCCAGAGCCAACCCATATTAGTCTTAGCAATTAAGCAAGTATCGAGTTCAGCTCTATTAAAATCAACTAAGTATAGCTGACCCTCTAATACTCCCTTAAATGCTACTGAATCATCACTTCTTCCAAAGACAGTAAGCACATAAGATGCATCAAAAGTTTTAAATGAAACATTGGGTTCATTTGATGCAGTAGGAGTTTCTTTTTAGGCAATTTAACATGGGTTGATTGCCTAGAGCTAGAAGCCTCATTCTTATATATAAATGCATGGTGAGAAACAGAATGAGTTTTCCTAGCATGAACTCTCCTAATCTTATGCTCAGGATAACCAGCAGAATATAAAATATAGCCCTCGTTATCTTGAGCCATGGGAGCCTTGCCCTTAACAAAATTAGATAATCTTTTAGGGGCATTAAGCTTGACATTGCTTCCCTGTTGGAAACCAATGCCATACTTGATGCCAGGGCGTCTCCCATTATAGAGCATGCTTCTAGCAAATTTAAAATTTTCATTTTCTATCTCATGCTCGTTAATTTTACTAGTTAATTGAGCTATTGATCATTTTGTGTTTAATTAAAGCAAGGTGATCATGAATAGCATCAATATTAATGTCTCTACATCTAGTACAAATAGCAATATGTTCAACAGTAGATGTAGAGGGTTTGCAAGATTTTAATTCATCAATCTTAGCATGTAAAATAGCATTCTCATTTCTAAGACTAGAAATAGAATTATTACAAGTATTTAAATCTCTAGCCTTGGAAATTAAATTCGCATTCTCAGTTTTAAGGCTAGAAATTGATTCATTCAATTTATCAATCTTAGCAATTAAACTAGCATTTTCATTTCTAAGATTGGCAATTGAATCATGACAAACATTTGATTTTTCAACCTTATCAATTAAACTAGTATTCTTAGTTCTAAGGTTGGAAATGGTGTCATGGAAAATGCTAAGCTCCTTAGTAAGTTTTCATTTTTCTCTACTTCCTGAGCATAAGCATTCTTTACCTTAACATGCTTTTTATTTTCCTTAATAAGGAATTACTCTTGGCTATCCAAAAGTTCATCCTTATCATGAATAACTTCTATTAATTCATTCAATTTTTCTTTTTGTTGCATGTTAAGGTTGGCAAAAAGGGTAAGAAAATTATCTTCATCTTCACTAGAGCTACCCTCATCACTAGATGTTGTATATTTAGTGGAGGCTCTAGATTTTACCTTCTTCCTTTTGCCGTCCTTTTCCATGAGGCACTTGTGGTTGACGTTGGGGAAGAGGAGACCCTTGTTGACGGTGATGTTGGCGGCATCCTCGTCGGAGGAGGAGTCAGTAGAGCTCATGTCGGTGGTGCAACACGTGGGCATCGCCGCCCTTCTTCTTGTAGTATTTCTTCTTTTCCTTCTTCCTCCCCTTCTTGTCGTTGTCCCTGTCACTATCACTAGACATATGGCATTTAGCGATAAAATGACCGGGCTTACCACATTTGTAGCACACCCTCTTGGAGCGGGGTTTGTAGTCCTTCCCCCTCCTTTGCTTGAGGATTTGATGGAAGCTCTTGATGATGAGCGCCATCTCCTCATTGTCGAGCTTGGAGGCATCGATGGGGAGCCTACTTGATGTAGACTCTTCTTTCTTCTCCTCTGTCGCTTTGAATGCGACGGGTTGCACCTCGAGTGTGGAGGTGCCGCCTTGCTCCAAGTTGACGATTTGTTTGGAGCCTTTGATCGTCAATTCAAAGCTCACAAACTTTCCAATAACCTTCTCGGGAGACATTAGCTTATATCTAGGATCACCACATATTAATTGAACTTGCGTAGGATTACGAAAAACGAGTGATCTTAGAATAACCTTGACCATTTCATGGTCATCCCATTTAGTGCTCCCGAGGTTGCGCACTTGATTCACCAAGGTCTTGAGCCGGTTGTACATGGCTTGTGGCTCCTCTCCTTGGTTGAGGACGAAACGACCGAGCTCCCCTTCGATCGTCTCCCATTTGGTGATTTTGGTCACCTCATCTCCCTCGTGCGCGGTCTTGAGCACGTCCCAAATCTCTTTGGCGCTCTTCAACCCTTGCACTTTATTATACTCTTCTCGACATAGAGAGGCGAGGAGTATAGTAGTGGCTTGGGAGTCGAAGTGCTGGATTTGGGCAACCACGTCCGAGTCGTAGCCTTCGTCCCCCACGGATGGTACCTGCGCTCCATACTCAACAATATCCCATATACTTGCGTGGAGTGAGGTTAGGTGATGCCTCATTTTATCACTCCACATACAATAGTCTTCACCATAAAAAACCAGTGGTTTGCCTAATGGGACGGAAAGTAAAGGAGTGCGTTTAGAAATGCGGGGATAATGTAAGGGGATCTTACTAAACTTCTTGCGCTCTTGGTGCTTAGAAGTGACATATGCGACGTCGGAGCTGGAGGTGGAGGGCGACGAAGAATCGGTCTCGTAGTAGACCACTTTCTTCATCATCTTCTTCTTGTCGCCACTCCGATGCGACTTGACGCGGGGAGGTGATTCCTCCCTCCCTTTAGCGCCGGACTCCTTTGATGGAGCTTTCCCATGGCTTGGGCTTGTTTCCATCTCCCTCTTGGCGGATCCTCCCGACATCACTTCGAGTGGTTAGACTCTAATGAAGTACCGGGCTTTGATACCAATTGAAAGTCGCCTAGAGGGGGGGGGGGTGAATAGGCGAAAACTGAAATTCACAAACTTTAAGCACACTACAAGCCTGTTGGGGACTTGTTCTCAAATGCTAGGAATTAAGAACAAGGCAACACAAAATGTTAAATGTTAATATCCTTCGCCCTTCGAAGCATTATTTCCCTAAGGATATAATGATTTTTGGACGAAGGTTATGAAGGACATACCTTCATCAGCATGAAATATAATAATGAAGAAAGAATCATATGAAACATATAAGTTAACATGAATCGGTTATGTATTATTGACAACTCATCTCTATTTTACTATGATGGAAGAATAGAAATGATATCAAATTACAAATGTACCTTCAGCTTGTGAGAAGGTAAAAGTACAAGTGTGACGCAAAAGCCAATGCCAAATCAGCGTGAACAGTACAGGAATACTGTTCACCTATTTATAGGCACGGGTCACAGCCCATGCAAAATTACATTGATACCCATTACATTTAACAATAACCCTATAGTAATTCTTCGAGGTCTAATTTGGCTTTTCATCTTTAAGTCGGTTCCCCTTTTCTGCCGTTATGCCGAAGCTTTTCTGCACATAACTTCGTGATCGTCTTATCCTTCGTCGTGATCGCCTTTCGTCCCAGTCAAGCTTCATCTTTAATCGTGCTTTTGTATACCCGCAATCTAACTTCGAAGGTGCCTGTTTACATATTTCTCTTGGAAAACATTGTTAAATCATGTTTTTGAGGACCTTCGGAAGCCGAAGGCCCCCAACAGTAGCCCCTCGCAATATTAATTTGTTAGAATGATAAATTCAGATTGCGAAATGGACGAAGGCTATAAGCCGAAGGTCCGAAAAAACACCTTTCTTTTGCTAGAATAGCAACAGTCATTGGCAAATGGTGCCCTCCAGTCTCCGACATAATAGGTTTATAAATACGGGCTCGCCACAATTTATTGGGCACGCTCTCTTGCCATCTGTTTTTCCTGCTCAAATAGTTTTCTGCCTACAAAAATTTGGTTGCCTCCCTAGTTTTAAGCTTCGGAAGCGAGAGGCAAGAATTCCGAAGGAATGTCTGAGGAGAAGAAGGTTGCTGCCAAAATGAAGCTGAGCCTTTCTGAAGAGATGCATCTGGGTTTTCTTGAGTCAATGGCGAAGACGAATACGGAGAAGATTACAAGGGAGATTTTAGAAGGTTTATCTGAAGATACTGGTGAGAGTGACAGTTACGATGCAGATAGCGGGGGTGAAGATTCCGAAGATCGGCCATGGCGACCAAGCCATTCAGTCTTCGGAAAATCAACTATTGGGCAAAGTCACCTTGAAAACATGAAGGGGAGATACTTTCGAGATATGTCCATTGTGAGAGCAGATGCCGGAGAAAGAACTGTGCCGAGCCCTAAAGATGATGAAGTCGTTATCTTCCGAAGCTTTCTAAAAGCTGGGCTACGATTCCCTTTAAGCAGATTCGTGGTAGAAGTTCTGAAAATATATCAGGTTTACCTTCATCAACTTACCCCTGAAGCAATAATAAGAATGGGAATCTTCTTCTGGGCTGTGAAGAGTCAGGGTCTAGAGCCAAGTGCGAAAAGCTTTTGCAATATACATGAATTGTTATATGAAACGAAACCCTGGGGTAAAGAGCAATATCATAACAACTTTGGTTGCTACAACTTCGGTGCTCGCTCTGGATCAAGCTGTCCCGTGCCCACCTTTCGGAAGAGATGGCCCGGAGAATGGATGAAAGAATGGTTCTATGTAAAAAATGATTTGAAGGTTCGAGAAGATATTAAGGATATCATCATGCGCCCCATCTGGTAGCGCTTCGGACTCCGGAAACCGAAGGTGGAAATGGACGAAGTAGCCGAAGAATGCCAACGGGCCTTCGGCGCAGTCTGCTCTTTTATCGGGACAAGGGATTTAATACAAGAGCACATTGCTTTCAGAGTGTGGCCTCTTGCAGATAACTGGGAAATGCCGAAAGAAACTGTTAAAGAAACTGACGAAGGTGGGCTAATTAGGCTGAAATATACATTCAAGTATGGAGACAAATTCGTTGAACCAAATGACGATTGGTTAAAGAGCATTGAGACTTTAAGTGATGAATTGCTTGGGGTATATTCGAAGGCCGAAGATACCGCAATGTCAGCAGCCTTCGGAGGCCGAAGAAAGAAAAGACTAAACCGAGTTTTTGATGCAATTGGGTTCGTGTACCCCGACTACCATTATCCAGTGCGAGGGCAGAAAAGGAAAGGTACTGCTTCAGCTGCTCCTAGCGAGCCAGCGCCGAAGAGAAAAAGGGTGAAAGTTCTCACACACCGGCCACGTTACATTGAACTAGCCATAGTGCCTGAATTCGACAGTGGAACATCTTCAGCCCCCGAAGCTAAGGAACCAACTCCGTTGCCCGGAGCCAAAGAGCTGGCCGAAGTGCCAATAACAAAAGAATTGGAAGAATCAAAGACTCTGTTACCAGAAACCGAAGAGCTGGCCAAAGCGCCATCGACAGAAAAGATGGAAGAAGCAAAAGCATCAACTGAGGGAGTGAAAATATCAGAAATTTTGAGTCCTTCAGAAGAAATTAAAGCAGCAAAAATTAAAAAGGGGCCAACAGCGACCCCAAAAAGAAAAAGAATGGTTAATGTGTTAGATGTTTTGGAAACAATTAAACTTCCAAGCACAACCCCAAAGAAGACTGCTGAAACTTCTGAGGCGCTTGCTGAAGTATCCGTTGCTGAGGCTCCGAAGCAACAGACTGAAGTTGGCACTGGGCCTTCAGAACCAACCAAGGTAATACCTTTGGAAGCAGAAGAAGCAAAAATTGCAAGGGCAACTGAAGAAATGAAAATGTCAGAGCCTACTTTGGTCAAAGAAATTGATACTGCTGTCCCCGAAGCAACTTCCAAAATTTACGATTATATTGTGCGTCATGCTTCGGGGAAAAAGTTATCGGAAGAAGAAGTTTTTGAAGCTAATCACTATGCCAAAGAATTGAAATATCCGAAGGGGGCACTAGTGTTCAATGGGACTGACGAAGAGGATTTCCTATACTGCCTCCCAGACAATAAAGAATTATCCGTCTGTCGGGAGATGTCTAGAAGTATGGGGTTTCCAAAGCTTGAGGCTGGATTATGTGCTATGACGAAGGAGGATCTTGCGGATAGTCTTGCGTACAATAGCCTGAAGGTATGGGAATTGGACGTTTACAAATTTTATAATTCGTAACTCATTCTTTTATTCTTATACGAACCATTTTTTTATATAGGGTTTAATTTTAAGCAACGCATTGAGAGCACAAAAGAGTGCCGAAGATGAGAGCTATGAAATTGCGTTCAATAACCTACGATCAGAAGTTATTAAACTGAGAAATGAAGCTCTGGAAAAGGATAAAATTCTGCTTACATTGGTAGACAAGGTAAAAAAGGACGAAGCTACCTCAAAGGCCCAAGTCGAAGCCCAAAGACGTGAGATTAAAGATCTTCAGAAACAGCTAGCTAGAGCTAAAGAAGAGCGTATACTTGAAGAAACAAGACGCGAGCTTAGTGATCAACTGGCCAATCATTTGGAGATGAGTGTTAAAGAGCTTCGTGCGTCCCAGAGTAAATGTTATGTTAAATCCATAGAGTGCGTCAAAAAGATAAAATCTAGCTTCACCAGCGTTGGCGCATTCTCTAGTGAAGAGAATTTTTCAAGAGGCAATCCTGAAGGTCCAATGGAATGGATTAGTCACGAAGCAGAGGCCTTCGAGGAAATTCTGAATAGCCGTGGTGACATCTGCGCCTTTTCGGGTGCTAGGGGGATTGCTGCTGTTTTGGAGAGGAAAGGCTGCGAGCATGTAAAATCCTTAGCGCAGACCGAAGCTACCTTGTCCTCTGAAGACATTAAAGACCCCTCACCCGAAGCAAGCATGGTTGGTGGGAAATTCTTCACCGATATCTGGGATAACGACGGCCGAGAATTGGCGCAAGAGATTATTTAGAGGAGTGAAAAAGGCATCCACGATGCTAGAAAAATAGCGGAAGCTACCGAAAAAAGTACAGAGCCCGAAGGGCAAATAGGTATTAATTAGTGGTTTTTATCATGCTGTAATTTTTAATTCCAGACTCTGCTCTCGGTTTGTAATAGTAACATAGCCGTATCTTTTCTTCCCTCAGAACCTGCTGAAGCATCTCCGGGCCCCCACCCGAAGGGGGACGATGAAATTAGAAAAATGGCCGAAGCCATTATGGACAAGGTTGTCAACCAACTATTGAACGAAGCTGCGGAGATAGTACTTAAAGAGGATTGAATGCTATTGTAGAAACATTTGAAACGTAAAGATGTGTAATATATGGTAACTTTAAATGTAATATATAATCTATTTATAGTTTAATTCTTTACGATGCATGAAACTTTGCATACATACCGTTTTTTGAGCCTTCGGCGGAAAAAAAACACCTTCCCTTCTTTTCATGCTTCGTGAAGAAAATCCTTTCTATATCACAAGAATTCGCTTAC
The DNA here is from genome assembly GCF_902167145.1 of Zea mays. Classification (NCBI taxonomy): domain Eukaryota; kingdom Viridiplantae; phylum Streptophyta; class Magnoliopsida; order Poales; family Poaceae; genus Zea; species Zea mays. The sequence goes on along the minus strand of NC_050097.1, from coordinate 153,162,841 downwards.
TTCTCCGATGAAAAGTGTCCAAGCTTCGTGAAATATTTTCCGAAGCTATAAAAAAGTTTTGTGTTGCGTTTCCGATGTGGCTACACTTCATCTCGATTTGTCTTGTGCCTTAGCACAATTTTCTCTTTTCTAAAATATGTTCCGAAGGTCAACACTGTATCCCCTTCTTGTTCCAGATGCATTATGCTGTATGATGCTTATGTTATGCAGAAATGATGTGATGATGTTATGCTATGCAAAATGATATTTGTGCCGCAGATATATACCCCTGTAATAAAGCACACACACTTTTTATATCAGCGTTTATTTTTCGCTGTAAGCCTCCCATAGGAGCTTCTTCGCCTTTTACTTTCAGCGGAATCAACGTTTATTTTTCGCTGTAAGCCTCCCTTAGGAGCTTCTTCGCCTTTTACTTTCAGCAGAATCAGCGTTTATTTTTCGCTGTAGGTTTAGAAAACTTACACTGCGCTCTCTTAGGAACGACTTTTTACCGTTTCGAACAATTTGTACTGTGTCCATTAGATCAAATTTTTGATAATTCAAAGGTCCTCCAAATCAGTATAAGTTCGTATGCTTCGGCAACTCAAGCCTATGGAAAAAACATATTTTTATTATGGTAAAAAACGAAAGTATTACAAGGAATTGAAATTCAATAAAAGACATTTAAACTCTTCATAATTGTTTCTTATTGACAAAAGGGTAATAGTGAATGTAGAAAATGCAAAAGAACTGCTGTTGAGGTAGGATATTTGTCAATAAATGTGCTTCGACTCTGGCATAGTGTTGTTGACTGTGCGAGCTTCGGACTCCTCTCTGAAATCCCTCTGATGATGATTGTGCTGACTCCCTTCTGGCTGTTGTCCTCGCTGGGTCGGCGGTGGCGGTGGAGGTTGCTGCCAAGATGCTTGGGGTTGGCTCGCCGAAGCAACAGAAGCTGCAGGGTGGTTGCCTACATATTCTGGAATATAAGGTGAGTGATACGAAGCAGTATGCATGACCTGCTTCGGCTGACTTTGTTGCGCTGCTGCTTCCGCTATTTCCTTCTGCTTCTGGATGGTAACATGGCACATCCTGGTAGTATGGCCCTTGTCTTCACCACAGAATAGGCAATATATTTTTCTTGGCTGGTCTCCAAACCTTCCTCCGAAGCCCCTAGCGCCTCTACCCCTTTGCGCTGGTGGCCGAAAAGAACTCTGCTGTTGAGCCGAAGCTTGTGAAGAGTGTTGTGGCCTTTGCTGCTGGCTCCCTCGATCATTAGTTTGAGCAGAGTTATGGATTGACCGAACATGCCTCGGGTGAAATCTTCCTCCGAAGCCCCTGGTCATTTCAGAGAACCTGAATGCTTCCTCCCTTCTTTGGCGGAAGTCATTGTCAGCTCGAATGTATTCGTCCATCTTCTGGAGCAGCTTCTCCAACGTTTGTGGTGGCTTCCTGGCAAAGTACTGTGCTGATGGTCCCGGCCGAAGCCCCTTAATCATGGCCTCAATGACAATTTCATTGGGCACTGTTGGCGCTTGTGCCCTCAGGCGCAGAAACCTCCGGACATACGCCTGAAGGTACTCTTCATGGTCCTGGGTACACTGGAAGAGAGCCTGAGCGGTGACTGGCTTCGCCTGAAACCCTTGGAAGCTAGTTATCAGCATATCCTTCAACTTCTGCCAAGAAGTGATTGTCCCTGGCCGAAGAAAAGAGTACCAAGTCTAGGCAACGCTCCTGACAGCCATGACAAAAGATTTTGCCATGACTGCCGTATTGCCACCATACGAAGATATGGTTGCTTCATAGCTCATTAGGAATTGCTTCGGGTCTGTGTGACCGTCATACATGGGGAGCTGGGGTGGCTTGTAAGACTGTGGCCATGGTGTAGCCTGCAATTCTATTGAGAGAGGAGAAGCATCATCAAAGGCAAAGTTTCCATGATGGAAATCTTCATACCAGTCATCCTCATTGTGGAAGCCTTCGTGATGAAGCTCTCTGCGTGGAGGCCTTCGGCTTTGATCATCTTGAATAAGATGACGAACCTCTTCGGAAGCTTCGTCTATCTGTCTCTGAAGATCAGCTAGACGAGCCATCTTCTCCTTCTTGCGTTGCACCTGTTGCTGAAGGATCTCCAAGTTTTGGATCTCCTGATCCAGGTCATCCTCCGGAGGTGTTGGACTAACAGCCTTCCTCTTCTGGCTTCGGGCCTCCCAGAGAGAAAGGACATCCTGATTGGGATCCAGCGGCTGTAAAGTACCAACCCCTGTCGCTGAAGCTTTTTTCGGCGGCATGACGAAGGTGATGCTTGCCGAAGTTGTTCAAAACTCAAGAAATGGAAGTGAGTTCACCGGAGGTGGGCGCCAATGTTGGGGACTTGTTCTCAAATGCTAGGAATTAAGAACAAGGCAACACAAAATGTTAAATGTTAATATCCTTCGCCCTTCGAAGCATTATTTCCCTAAGGATATAATGATTTTTGGACGAAGGTTATGAAGGACATACCTTCATCAGCATGAAATATAATAATGAAGAAAGAATCATATGAAACATATAAGTTAACATGAATCGGTTATGTATTATTGACAACTCATCTCTATTTTACTATGATGGAAGAATAGAAATGATATCAAATTACAAATGTACCTTCAGCTTGTGAGAAGGTAAAAGTACAAGTGTGACGCAAAAGCCAATGCCAAATCAGCGCGAACAGTACAGGAATACTGTTCACCTATTTATAGGCACGGGTCGCAGCCCATGCAAAATTACATTGATACCCATTACATTTAACAATAACCCTATAGTAATTCTTCGAGGTCTAATTTGACTTTTCATCTTTAAGTCGGTTCCCCTTTTCTGCCGTTATGCCGAAGCTTTTCTGCACATAGCTTCGTGATCGTCTTATCCTTCGTCGTGATCGCCTTTCGTCCTAGTCAAGCTTCGTCTTTAACCGTGCTTTTGTATACCCGCAATCTAACTTCGAAGGTGCCTGTTTACATATTTCTCTTGGAAAACATTGTTAAATCATGTTTTTGAGGACCTTTGGAAGCCGAAGGCCCCCAACAAAGCCGGGATTAGCGTTAGAATAAACTCCGAGTCCGGGAGAGAGGGGAAAACAAATCAACCAAGAAAATAAAGCGGATGACACAGTGATTTGTTTACCGAGGTTCGGTTAAAAGAACCTAGTCCCCGTTGAGGTGATCACAAAGACCGGGTCTCTTTCAACCCTTTTCCTCTCTCAAACGGTCACTTAGAACGAGTGAACCTTCTTCCTTAATCTCACGGGTCACTTAGACCCCGCAAGGATCACCACACAATTGGTGTCTCTTGCCTCGCTTACAAAGCTTGAGAGTAAGAAGTGAGAAAGAAAAGATAGCCAAGCCAAGCAAACAAGAGCAACAAGGAACACAAAGAATCCTCTCACAAGTCCTAATGCGCTAGAGTTGAATTTGAGACTTTGAGCGGATTGATCACTTGAATTGTGTCTTTGGAGTGAAGTGTATTGCTCTTGTATTGAATGCACTATTGTGAATGCTTGGATGGTTGGAGTGGAGGTGGTTGGGGGTATTTATAGCCCTCAACCACCAATTCAACCGTTGGGGGTGGCTGCGGTCGATGGGTGCACCGGACAATCCGGTGCGCCAGCCACGTCACCCAACCGTTAGGGTTCTGACGGTTTCGACCGTTGGAGCTTTGTCTTCTGGTAGCATCGGACAGTTCGGTGTCGCACCGGACAAGTACTGTTCACTGTCCGGTGCGCCTCTGGCGGCTGCTCTCACTTCTACGCGAACTGTCCGCGCACTGTAGCGTTGCAGGCGACAGTTGCAGCCGACCATTGCGCTGACTAGCCGTTGCTCCGCTAGTGCACCGGACAGTCCGGTGGCACACCAGACAGGTCGGTATATTATAGTGGAGCGTGGCCTCAGAAACCCGAAGGTGAAGAGTTCAGAGTCATACGGCCCTGGTGCATCGGACACTGTCCGGTGGCAAATCGGACAGTCCGGTGCGCCAGACCAGGGTGCTCTTCGGTTTCTTTTGCTCCTTTATTTTTGAACCCTAACTTGATCTTTTATTGGTTTGTGTTGAACCTTTATGCACCTGTAGAATATATAATCTAGAGCAAACTAGTTAGTCCAATTATTTGTGTTGGGCATTCAACCACAAAAATTATTTATAGGGAAAGGTTTAACCCTATTTCCCTTTCAGTTAGGCGTGGCGAGCCAGTTATAAAAACTTAGCCACTCAAAATGGAGATGAAACCCAATAGAAAACTGTTGGTACATAACCCTCTTAGCGACGCGCCATATCGGAACCCGGGTATGGTGTTAGATGGGCAAGGGCTAGGACGCCACCACTTGGTGGCGCACTGTGTTGTGATCTGGATGCGGTGTCAAGTGAGCTAGGATTGGGTCGTCGCTTCCTTAGTGGTGCACTACATCGGCGCCTAGGTGTAGTGACAAATGTGCAAGGGTCTTCGCATCTGTCTCAACGGGTGCGAGGGGTAAGGAAGTTAGTTGAGCCAACTAGGATCCATGTAGGTAGTTGGAACGCAGGGTCCCTTACAAGTAAGCTAAGAGAGTTAGTGGATGCAGCGAGCAGGAGGCGTGTTAGTATCCTATATGTCCAGGAGACAAAATGGAAGGGGCAAAAAGTGAAGGAAGTGGAGAACACTAGTTTCAAACTTTGGTACTCAGGAACAGTGGCAAACAAAAATGGAGTAGGTATCCTGATTGATAAGACCCTCAAGGATGAAGTGGTGGACGTCAAAAGGCAGGGAGATAGGATTATCCTAGTCAAACTAGTTTTAGGGATGTAGCCTTGAACATTATAAGTGCATTGTAACGCCCCGAATTTTGCAGTTGAATTTTTTCTTTTCTTTACTCGCCAAAATTCGGGCGTTACCTTTTCCTTTTCTTTTTCCCCTCGCTAAACCTTGACCTTTTCCAAAGTTCTAGCGGGATTCGGTTTGGAATTCCCGTACGTATAAAAACCCTAAATGCTTTATGTTGCTTGATGCACCATGCCGAACCTTGCATTTCTTTTGATTGCTTTGAAAGTGCAAATGCATGCATGTAGAAAGATCGGATTTCAAAAATGAAGAGAAGATCTTTCTTTCTCTTTTCTCTCTCTCTTTCTCTCTCCCCTCTCTCTCTCTCTCCCGCGCCCTGGGCCGACCCCGGCCGGCCCAGCCACCCCCTGGCGCCCCCCCCTTGGGCCCAATAGGCCCAGCCGCCCCCCCTCTTTCCCTTATTCCCTAACCCTCTCCCTCTCCCCCCTCATTTTCTCCCTCCCCACCTAAGCCGCCGCCCCTACCCCCTGCCCGCCCCCTGCCCCTAGGTCGCCGCGCCGCCCCCTGCCGCCGGCCGCCCCTCGCCGTCGATCCCCGACGCCGGTAAGCCCCCCCCCCTCCTCCCTCTCTCCTCCCTCCCCCATCCTCCCTCCCCTTCCTCTCGCTGCTCGGCCCCATGGCCGGTTCGGCCGCCCGCCCCACCCCGCCCGCTCGGCCCCTTGGCTGCGCCCCCGGCCCCCCCCCGCGCGCGCCCCCATGGCCGGCTCGGCCGGCTCGGCCGGCTCGGCCGCTCGGCCGCCCCGCCCCCCCCCCCCTGCTCGGCCGCTCGGCCGCCCCCTGCGCGCCCCGCCTAGGGCCGGTTCAACCGCCCTAGGGCCGGTTCAACCGCCCCCCCCCTTCTGTTTTTTTTATTTTTTTATTTTATTTTATTTACTTTCTGTGATCATAATTACTGTATTTTAAGTAGGCTAATCACTGTTCATGCTATGGGAAAATAGGAAGTTTAATTTGAAATTCCGTTATGTTATTGATTCACGTAGTTAATTGTTTACCCTGTGCAATGTTGATCAACTAAAAGTGATTAGGTTTCCATCAGTATATAAATTTATATAACAGAATTATTTTGTTAAAAACCAATTGTAATTGATCGTTAGCGCATAAGATTTAACCCCCCTGCGAGACCTTTCCCGTTTCTTTCTAACCATAACAAATGCGTTATCGAATGTCATACTTGGTGCATATTCACTTTATTTGTTATCTTGTATGGTGTACTGTTCTTTTGTATTAAATATGTGGATGGATGTATGTATGTTTGCGCTCGCATAGAGAACGATCCGGTCGAAGAGCCCGAGGAATTCGCAGGAGAAGCCCCTGAGCAGCAGTCGGTTGGTGGAGGCAAGTGTCCTTTGACCTATCTCTGTCCTATTCATTCTTTAATTCACCTCCCGCATTACACATTTATCCCTAAGGATTGACTAGCTTTTGTTATCCATGTCCTTGTTTACCTATTTGGGTCGGATTATTACTACTTAGTCTGATGCTATTGCTCAACTCTAATCAATGAACATGATGTGATTATCTATGATACGCTGTTTTCCCGTTCTTCTTTATGATTATACTTGTGGTTTTCAAGGGGGCTCGAGCGGTTTCTCGAGTGCCTCTCCGTAAGGACCTGTTCTATGGATGACCGCCCGGGAAAACAGTGCAACCATGAGGGTGGAATGGGGTGCCCTTAGCTGAATAATTAGAGGATCCGGGGTGTAGTTCACTTAGCCGTCGTGCCGTCAATGGGGCTCGGTGTATGCGGCTCGCTCTGCCAAGTTTGGGTTCGCCCCTTGGGGAGGAGTGCGGTGCATTTAGGAAACCTAACGGGTGGCTACAGCCCCGGGGAATCTTTGTAAAGGCTACGTAGTGAAACCCTGCCTATTCACCTTGGTAGTGTTTAAGGGTTTGATCGGCCCGAGGCAAGAGGGAATCACGGCTTGTGGGTAAAGTGCACAACCTCTGCAGAGTGTTATGAAACTGATATATCAGCCGTGCTCGCGGTTATGAGCGGCCAAGGGAGCTCCAGTGATTAGTGGTACTTGATCAGAGACATTGTGGTACAGGTGGTTATGAGATTGATGGTTTTGGTTATGACTATGGTGCTGGTAAGTGGTATTCTTTCCGTTTGGAAAGGGTACATTGGGTTAATAACTTGGGTTAATGTTAAAACCTGGCTTTCTACTAGTAAGTAATAACCTGACCAACTAAAAGCAACTGCTTGACTTATCCCCACATAAAGCTAGTCCACTACAGCCAAACAGGATGCTTGCTGAGTATGTTGATGTGTACTCACCCTTGCTCTACACACCAAACCCCCCCCCCCCCAGGTTGTCAGCATTGCAACCACTGCTCAGGAGAAGATGAAGCTGTGGAAGGAGACTTCCAGGAGTTCCAAGATTACGACGAGTTCTAGGTGTGGGTTAGCGGCAACCCCCAGTCGGCTGCCTGTGAAGGCCGCGTTATCTACGTTTCTTTTCCGCACTTTGATTTACTGTAAGAACTATATGGACGTCTCAGACGTATGATGTAATCGACTATTTCCCCTTTTAATACTATTTTGAGCACTGTGTGATGATGTCCATATTATGTAACTGCTGTGTACGTGAATAACTGATCCTGGCACGTACATGGTTCGCATTCGGTTTGCCTTCTAAAAACCGGGTGTGACATAAGTGGTATCAAAGCCGTGCTGACTGTAGGACCGCTAACCTAGAGTAGAATGGTCGTTCTAAGGACTATAGACCTCTGTCCCTACCTTGACTTTGATATCTCTTCAAAAGTTGGTCCTACTGACCAAACCTATGTTCTACTATATATTATACCTTGCTGAAAATTATGTTCTACTCCAATCCTTCATCTATTTATGATTCATTACTTGCTGGTCATATTAATTCTGTTCTCACCCTTTTGCTTGCGATGTCTTTTGTAGATGGCTCGACTTAGACACACTGCACGAAAGTCAGTCATCCCCTTCTTACCCTCCCGCCTTGCTGAGCGTCCGCTTCGCCGTCCCGTGGCCGGACAGTCCAGCCACTTGGAGAGACTACACCACCGCCTGCGTGAGGAGCAGGAGCGTCGACGACAGGAGCAGCAGAGCTCTTCCCTTTCGCTCCACCAGGAGATAGAGTCTGTGAGGAGCTGCTCCCCTGTGCTTCCTCTGGAGCCGCCCCCTGCACCACCACTGGGCGCCCCAGCCTCTGGAGTAGCTGCTGGAGGAGATCCAGACGACGGAGGAGGCGACGACAGCTCGAGCCACGACACCGACTTCTCTGCTAACCCTGAGCCGGAAGGATGGGTTGCTCGACCCATCACTCGCGACGCTGCTCGCGGGTGTCACTTCCACGATGCGCTCGACACCCTGCTACGTCGGGCATTTGACCGGCATACTTGGTCCGTCGAGTATCGCTGTGTGGTCTACCAGCATAGTCGCGGGGTCTACCCGGACCGCTGGGAGGCAACTTGCTTGGTGCGCTGCCCGGAGGACAGTCTCCAGGGTGCAGAGGCCTGCTCAGAGCACTATTCTATCTCTGAGCGGGACTCAGCTGAGGCAGCCATGCAAGATGCTGCACGGCGTGCGCTTTCGCACTACTGCTCGGTTTTCGGTGGGGCAGCTGACGGTCTTGACCTGAAGTATTACCCCCGCCGTTCATCTGGCAGCACAGGAGGCGTGATTGTCTCACCTGTCGGTGAGGGCAATCCTAGGTTGAGCAGCACAGTCAACCTAGCCGCCGTGCTAAACACGGAGCTGGACCATGCATTAGACGAGCTGAGTAGGGCTCGTGCTGAGATCGCCCTGCTGCGGGCTGAGCGCGCGGAACGTCGTTATCTGGACGGTGGTTCCCCCGCTCCCGTTGGGACTCAGCACCCGTACCGCTCACCTCAGCGTGGACACCAGTCTTATGGCAATCCCGCCTGCAAGACCAAGATAAATCTAGAACCATAGATCGTTAGAGTTGGATCTTGTAATTAATACGAAATAAATATATACATGGAAGCTTCAGTCTTAGCGTTAGTCTCGGTCTTAGTTAGTTTTAGTTAGACAGGGTAGTTTGCTATATCCTGTGCATTTATGTTTGTCATGATGGACTATGTCTGGTTTGGATCTTTGTAATGATTGTCACCAGAGTGTGGGTATCCCCTGCATTTTGGTTTACATACTATGTCAATAAAGTTAGTTATATAGTTGGGAAACCCATTATTCTCCTTTCCTCTTTATCTGAGAAGCTGTGTGGTCTGTGTTGGAGATCAGTGAAGATGCTCATCTGTTCAGTGCTGTTGGAGAATTCTATACTCTTTTCTTATGCTGCAAGATTTGCCAGATCAGTTCTGATGTGTGGTTGCGTTCTGCAGATGTTAGAGAACAGGCGTAGAGGAGGAAGGCGTGCTCAGCAGGAGCGAGCCGCTCCGCAGGATGAGGTGCCCCAGCAGCAGCACCTGCCGCCCCCGCCCCCGATGTCGATTGAGCAGATGTTTCTGATGCAGACTCAGGCAGTTCAAGCCATCGGTCAGACTCTGGCCGCCATTCAGCAGCAGCAGCAGCAGCAACAGCAGCAAGCACCACCCCAGCCTCAGATGCCTCAGATGCCTAGAGACAAGCGTGCTGAATTCATGAGAGGTCATCCACCAACGTTCGCTCATTCTTCCGACCCCATGGATGCTGAAGATTGGCTGCGCACTGTGGAGCGGGAGTTGCATACCGCTCAGTGCGATGACCGGGAGAAAGTTCTGTATGGTCCCCGTCTGTTGAGAGGAGCAGCCCAGTCATGGTGGGAGTCTTACCTCGCCACCCATGCCAACCCCGACACCATCACCTGGGAAGAATTCAGAGGTAGCTTTCGTCAGTACCATGTGCCTGCAGGTCTGATGACAGTGAAGAAGGAGGAGTTCCTGGCCCTTAAGCAAGGGTCATCGTCTGTCAGTGAGTATCGGGACAGGTTTCTGCAGTTGTCTCGCTATGCTCCTGAAGATGTCAACACTGACGCCAAGCGACAATACCGTTTTCTGAGAGGCTTGGTTGACCCTCTGCAGTATCAGCTGATGAACCACACCTTCCCGACATTCCAGCACCTGATTGACAGAGCAATCATGACAGAAAGGAAGCGTAAGGAGATGGAAGATCGTAAGCGCAAGATCAGTGGACCCCAGCCTGGAAGCAGCAGCCGTCCCCGTTTCTCAGGCAATCAACCTCAGCAGTTCAGGCAGAACCAGCGTCCACCTCAGCAGCATCAGCAGCGTCAGCAGTATCAGCAGTTCCAAAGGCAGTATCCTCAGCATCAGTACCAGAACCGTCAGAGCAATCAGTCAGGAGGAGGTCAGTTTCAGAGGCAGAATCAGCAGACACCTCGTCTTCCTGCCCCAGCAACTCAGCAGAACAGTCAGGCAGCACCAGTTCAGGTTGGAAACAGAGCATGTTTCCACTGTGGAGAGCAAGGCCATTGGGTGATGCAATGTCCGAAGAAGGCAGCCCAGCAGCAGTCAGGCCCCAATGCCCCAGCAAAGCAGAATGTGTCTCAGCCTGGAGCAGGCAATCGCCCTCAGCCGCGCTATAATCATGGAAGGCTGAACCACTTGGAGGCTGAAGCAGTTCAGGAGACCCCCGACATGACAGTAGGTATGTTCCCAGTCGATTCCCATATTGCAGAAGTGTTATTTGATACTGGAGCAACACATTCTTTCATTACTGCATCATGGGTAGAAGCACATAATCTTCCAACTACTACCATGTTAACCCCCATTCAAATTGACTCAGCCGGTGGTAGAATTCGAGCTGATAGCATTTGTTTAAATGTAAGTGTGGAAATAAGGGGGATAGCGTTTCCCGCCAACCTTATAGTAATGGGTACTCAGGGAATAGATGTCATCCTAGGGATGAATTGGCTAGATAAGTATCAGGCAGTTATCAGTTGTGATAAAAGGACAATCAAGTTGGTGTCCCCACTAGGAGAGGAAGTGGTGACCGAGTTAGTCCCACCTGAGCCAAAGAAAGGAAGTTGTTATCAGATGGCTGTTGATAGCAGTGAAGCAGACCCAATTGAGAGTATCAAGGTTGTGTCTGAATTCCCAGATGTGTTTCCAAAGGATTTACCGGGTATGCCACCAGAGCGGAAAGTTGAATTTGCTATAGAGCTTCTTCCTGGAACCGCCCCCATCTCTAAGAGAGCTTACAGAATATCTGGACCAGAGTTGGTTGAGCTTAAGAAGCAGATTGATGAGCTGTCAGAGAAAGGTTACATCCGGCCAAGCACCTCGCCTTGGGCCGCCCCTGTCTTGTTTGTGGAGAAGAAAGATGGTACTAAAAGGATGTGTATCGATTACCGAGCTTTGAATGAAGTCACGATCAAGAACAAGTATCCTTTGCCCAGAATAGAAGATCTGTTCGACCAGTTGAGAGGAGCCAGTGTGTTCTCCAAGATCGATCTGAGGTCAGGTTATCATCAGCTCAGGATCCGACCTTCGGACATTCCGAAGACGGCATTCATTACCAAGTAAGGTTTATATGAGTTCACAGTGATGTCTTTTGGTTTGACCAATGCGCCAGCATTCTTCATGAATTTGATGAACAGTGTATTCATGGATTATCTTGATAAGTTCGTGGTGGTATTCATTGATGACATTCTGGTTTATTCTCAAAGTGAAGAAGAGCATGCAGATCATTTGAGGATGGTATTGCAGAGATTGCGAGAGCACCAGTTGTATGCAAAGTTGAGCAAGTGTGAGTTCTGGATCAGTGAAGTCCTGTTCTTGGGTCACATAATCAACAAAGAAGGATTGGCTGTGGATCCGAAGAAAGTGGCAGACATTCTAAACTGGAAAGCGCCAACGGATGCTCGAGGAATCAAGAGTTTCATTGGAATGGCCGGATATTATCGGCGATTCATTGAAGGGTTTTCGAAGATTGCGAAACCAATGACAGCGTTGCTAGGCAACAAAGTTGAGTTCAAGTGGACCCAGAAATGTCAAGAGGCCTTTGAAGCGCTGAAAGAGAAGTTGACTACAGCGCCCGTCCTAGTCTTGCCTGATGTGCACAAGCCCTTCTCGGTGTATTGCGATGCTTGTTACACAGGTTTGGGATGTGTGTTGATGCAAGAGGGAAGAGTTGTGGCTTACTCGTCCCGACAGCTGAAGGTTCATGAGAAGAATTACCCAATCCATGATCTAGAGTTGGCAGCAGTGATGCACGCACTGAAGTCATGGAGGCACTATCTGTATGGACAGAAATGTGATGTTTACACAGATCACAAGAGTCTGAAGTACATATTCACTCAGTCAGAGTTGAACATGAGGCAACGAAGATGGTTAGAATTGATCAAAGACTATGAGTTGGAGATTCATTACCATCCAGGAAAAGCGAACGTAGTGGCAGATGCTTTGAGCAGAAAGAGTCAAGTCAATCTGATGGTCGCTCGCCCGATGCCTTATGAGTTGGCCAAGGAGTTTGACAGGTTGAGCCTCGGATTTCTGAACAATTCGCGAGGAGTCACAGTTGAATTGGAACCTACCTTGGAGCGCGAAATCAAAGAAGCGCAGAAAAATGATGAGAAGATCAGTGAGATTCGGCGATTGATTCTAGATGGCAGAGGCAAAGATTTTCGAGAAGATGCAGAAGGTGTGGTATGGTTCAAAGACCGCTTGTGTGTTCCCAATGTCCAGTCTATTCGGGAGTTGATTCTTAAGGAAGCTCATGAGACAGCTTATTCGATTCACCCTGGTAGTGAGAAGATGTATCAGGATCTGAAGAAGAAATTCTGGTGGTACGGAATGAAAAGAGAAATCGCAGAGCATGTGGCTATGTGCGATAGTTGTCGAAGAATTAAGGCAGAACACCAGAGACCAGCTGGATTGTTGCAACCGTTGCAGATCCCTCAGTGGAAATGGGATGAAATTGGTATGGATTTCATAGTCGGATTGCCTCGCACTCGAGCCGGCTACGATTCCATTTGGGTAGTAGTGGACCGCTTGACCAAGTCAGCCCACTTCATACCTGTCAAGACCAACTACAACAGTGCAGTATTGGCAGAATTGTATATGTCTCGGATCGTCTGTCTTCATGGTGTGCCAAAGAAGATAGTGTCAGACAGAGGAACGCAGTTCACCTCTCATTTCTGGCAGCAGTTGCATGAAGCCTTGGGCACGCATCTGAATTTCAGTTCAGCTTATCACCCGCAGACAGATGGTCAGACTGAAAGAACCAATCAAATTCTTGAAGATATGTTGAGAGCCTGTGCGTTGCAAGATCAGTCCGGATGGGACAAGCGATTGCCTTATGCAGAGTTTTCCTATAACAACAGTTATCAGGCCAGTTTGAAGATGTCACCGTTTCAAGCGCTCTATGGAAGGAGTTGCAGAACTCCGTTGCAATGGGATCAGCCTGGAGAGAAGCAGGTGTTTGGGCCAGATATTTTGCTTGAAGCCGAAGAGAACATCAAGATGGTCCGAGAGAATCTGAAGATAGCGCAATCAAGGCAGCGAAGCTATGCAGACACAAGAAGAAGAGAGCTGAGTTTCGAAGTCGGAGACTTTGTCTATCTGAAAGTGTCACCGATCAGAGGAGTCAGAAGATTCGGAGTGAAAGGCAAGCTAGCACCCCGCTACATTGGTCCGTATCAGATTCTTGCAAGACGTGGAGAAGTGGCCTATCAGCTCAGTTTGCCAGAGAATTTGTCTGCTGTGCATGATGTCTTTCATGTGTCTCAGTTGAAGAAGTGCTTGCGTGTGCCAGAAGAGCAGTTGCCAGTGGAAGGTCTTGAGGTCCAGGAGGACTTGACCTACGTTGAGAAGCCAGCTCAGATCCTTGAGGTTGCAGATAGAGTCACCCGAAGGAAGACCGTCAGAATGTGCAAAGTCAGATGGAGTCACCACTCTGAGGAAGAAGCAACCTGGGAGCGTGAAGATGATCTGATGGCCAAGTACCCGGAGCTCTTTGCTAGCCAGCCCTGAATCTCGAGGGCGAGATTCTTTTAAGGGGGATAGGTTTGTAACGCCCCGAATTTTGCAGTTGAATTTTTTCTTTTCTTTACTCGCCAAAATTCGGGCGTTACCTTTTCCTTTTCTTTTTCCCCTCGCTAAACCTTGACCTTTTCCAAAGTTCTAGCGGGATTCGGTTTGGAATTCCCGTACGTATAAAAACCCTAAATGCTTTATGTTGCTTGATGCACCATGCCGAACCTTGCATTTCTTTTGATTGCTTTGAAAGTGCAAATGCATGCATGTAGAAAGATCGGATTTCAAAAATGAAGAGAAGATCTTTCTTTCTCTTTTCTCTCTCTCTTTCTCTCTCCCCTCTCTCTCTCTCTCCCGCGCCCTGGGCCGACCCCGGCCGGCCCAGCCGCCCCCTGGCGCCCCCCCCTTGGGCCCAATAGGCCCAGCCCCCCCCCCCTCTTTCCCTTATTCCCTAACCCTCTCCCTCTCCCCCCTCATTTTCTCCCTCCCCACCTAAGCCGCCGCCCCTACCCCCTGCCCGCCCCCTGCCCCTAGGTCACCGCGCCGCCCCCTGCCGCCGGCCGCCCCTCGCCGTCGATCCCCGACGCCGGTAAGCCCCCCCCCTCCTCCCTCTCTCCTCCCTCCCCCATCCTCCCTCCCCTTCCTCTCGCTGCTCGGCCCCATGGCCGGTTCGGCCGCCCGCCCCACCCCGCCCGCTCGGCCCCTTGGCTGCGCCCCCGGCCCCCCCCCGCGCGCGCCCCCATGGCCGGCTCGGCCGGCTCGGCCGGCTCGGCCGCTCGGCCGCCCCGCCCCCCCCCCCTGCTCGGCCGCTCGGCCGCCCCCTGCGCGCCCCGCCTAGGGCCGGTTCAACCGCCCTAGGGCCGGTTCAACCGCCCCCCCCCTTCTGTTTTTTTTATTTTTTTTATTTTATTTTATTTACTTTCTGTGATCATAATTACTGTATTTTAAGTAGGCTAATCACTGTTCATGCTATGGGAAAATAGGAAGTTTAATTTGAAATTCCGTTATGTTATTGATTCACGTAGTTAATTGTTTACCCTGTGCAATGTTGATCAACTAAAAGTGATTAGGTTTCCATCAGTATATAAATTTATATAACAGAATTATTTTGTTAAAAACCAATTGTAATTGATCGTTAGCGCATAAGATTTAACCCCCCTGCGAGACCTTTCCCGTTTCTTTCTAACCATAACAAATGCGTTATCGAATGTCATACTTGGTGCATATTCACTTTATTTGTTATCTTGTATGGTGTACTGTTCTTTTGTATTAAATATGTGGATGGATGTATGTATGTTTGCGCTCGCATAGAGAACGATCCGGTCGAAGAGCCCGAGGAATTCGCAGGAGAAGCCCCTGAGCAGCAGTCGGTTGGTGGAGGCAAGTGTCCTTTGACCTATCTCTGTCCTATTCATTCTTTAATTCACCTCCCGCATTACACATTTATCCCTAAGGATTGACTAGCTTTTGTTATCCATGTCCTTGTTTACCTATTTGGGTCGGATTATTACTACTTAGTCTGATGCTATTGCTCAACTCTAATCAATGAACATGATGTGATTATCTATGATACGCTGTTTTCCCGTTCTTCTTTATGATTATACTTGTGGTTTTCAAGGGGGCTCGAGCGGTTTCTCGAGTGCCTCTCCGTAAGGACCTGTTCTATGGATGACCGCCCGGGAAAACAGTGCAACCATGAGGGTGGAATGGGGTGCCCTTAGCTGAATAATTAGAGGATCCGGGGTGTAGTTCACTTAGCCGTCGTGCCGTCAATGGGGCTCGGTGTATGCGGCTCGCTCTGCCAAGTTTGGGTTCGCCCCTTGGGGAGGAGTGCGGTGCATTTAGGAAACCTAACGGGTGGCTACAGCCCCGGGGAATCTTTGTAAAGGCTACGTAGTGAAACCCTGCCTATTCACCTTGGTAGTGTTTAAGGGTTTGATCGGCCCGAGGCAAGAGGGAATCACGGCTTGTGGGTAAAGTGCACAACCTCTGCAGAGTGTTATGAAACTGATATATCAGCCGTGCTCGCGGTTATGAGCGGCCAAGGGAGCTCCAGTGATTAGTGGTACTTGATC
This sequence comes from Zea mays, assembly GCF_902167145.1. Classification (NCBI taxonomy): domain Eukaryota; kingdom Viridiplantae; phylum Streptophyta; class Magnoliopsida; order Poales; family Poaceae; genus Zea; species Zea mays. Next base: position 153,147,016 of record NC_050097.1, on the reverse strand, counting down.
AGAGACATTGTGGTACAGGTGGTTATGAGATTGATGGTTTTGGTTATGACTATGGTGCTGGTAAGTGGTATTCTTTCCGTTTGGAAAGGGTACATTGGGTTAATAACTTGGGTTAATGTTAAAACCTGGCTTTCTACTAGTAAGTAATAACCTGACCAACTAAAAGCAACTGCTTGACTTATCCCCACATAAAGCTAGTCCACTACAGCCAAACAGGATGCTTGCTGAGTATGTTGATGTGTACTCACCCTTGCTCTACACACCAAACCCCCCCCCCCCCCCAGGTTGTCAGCATTGCAACCACTGCTCAGGAGAAGATGAAGCTGTGGAAGGAGACTTCCAGGAGTTCCAAGATTACGACGAGTTCTAGGTGTGGGTTAGCGGCAACCCCCAGTCGGCTGCCTGTGAAGGCCGCGTTATCTACGTTTCTTTTCCGCACTTTGATTTACTGTAAGAACTATATGGACGTCTCAGACGTATGATGTAATCGACTATTTCCCCTTTTAATACTATTTTGAGCACTGTGTGATGATGTCCATATTATGTAACTGCTGTGTACGTGAATAACTGATCCTGGCACGTACATGGTTCGCATTCGGTTTGCCTTCTAAAAACCGGGTGTGACATGCATATGCCCCTCAGGTTGGTCTCAGTGAGAGCGAGAAGAGGAAGTTCTGGGAAGACTTAGATGGCATGGTCAGAGCAGTCCCCACCAATGAGAAGCTTTTCATAGGAGGAGATCTCAATGGTCTTGTAGGTTCAACAAATGCAGGTTATGAGCTGGTTCATGGAGGTTTCGGGTATGGTAGTAGGAATCAAGAAGGAGAGGATATTTTGGACTTTGCTATAGCCTACAACCTAGTGATAGCCAACACTTTCTTCAGAAAGAGAGATTATCATTTGGTGACTTTTAGCAGTGGCCATCGTTCGAGCCAGATCGACTTCGTGCTCACAAGGAGAGAAGATAAACAAGCTTGTTTGGATTATAAGGTGATACATGAAGAGGGTGTTGTGCCCCAACATAATCTTGTGGTGCTCGACTTCTGTTTTCGGATCAGTACCCATAGGGATAAACGAGCCAAAATTGCGAGGACAAAGTAGTGGAAACTCAAAGGGGGAGACATCCAAAGTTTTTAGGGAAAGAGTTTTTGTGGAGGGCGCTTGGTCTAAAGAAGAAGATGCAAACAACATGTGGGTGAATATGACAACTTGTATTAGGAAGGTGGCGTCAAAGGTTTTTGGAGTGACCAAAGGGAGCAGCGATGAACCTAAGGATACTTGGTGGTGGACCAAGGATGTTCAAAAGGCAATAAAGCTAGGAGAAGAAAGAATGTTACACGAGCTTGTTCCATGACAGGAGCGTGGTCAACATAGAGAGGTATAAGCTGGCAAAGAAGACTGTAAATCGAGCTATGAGTGAGGCAAAGGGTCGAGCCTATGATGATCTTTACCAAAGACTAAGTACAAAGGAAGGGGAGAAGGATGTCTATAAGATAGCTTGGATTCGGGAAAGGAAGACGAGGGACCTCAACCAAGTTAAATGCATTAAGGATGAGATGTATCAACTCTTGGTGAAAAGGGACATCAAACAGAAGTGGTAGAGGTATTTTGACAGTCTTTTCAATGGTGAGAATGAGACTATGAACACCTAATTGGATGACTCCTTTGATGATTTAAATAGATGCTTTGTACACAGGATCCAAGAATCAGAGGTCAAATAAGCTTTAAAGAGGATGAAAGGGGGCAAGGTGATAGGCACGGATTGTATCCCAATAGTGGTGTGGAAATGCCTTGGGGATATTGCTATCGTTTGGCTAACCAAGTGTAAAGCCCAAAATTTGTATAAGAAAAAAAATAATAAAATGAATAAATAAATAAATTTATAAGATGATGTTTTGGAGATTCCTTGAATTCCTTTTTATTTCTGTTTGCATACTCAACTAATGGCATTAATATATGTAAATAACAAATAAATAAATATGCATTTCATGCTGAGTCTTAATTGGTTGTGCATTTTGAATTCAAAACTCTAGTGTGAATTTGAATTTAAAATAAAGATTCGAATGGAAAGGAAAGATAAAATAGAAAATAAAAATAAAAAGAAAAGGGGGGGAAATGGCTGTCACGTTTTGGACTGGATCTCCCTCCCCACGGCCCACTTCTTCCCTTCACCCTGCTGGCCCACGTACTTCCCAAACCCTCCCCTCGGCCCACCACGGCCTGCCGACCCACAGCACTGTCCCTGCACCGTGTCCCTGGACGGTAGACCCGCTCGGCTGGCGTCTCGCTCACACGCGTGGTTTCCCTCTTGGGCCACTGTGGTGTGGGCCCCTATCGTCAGTCCTATCATCCATCTCAGGTTGGTTGCGGCAAACTCGCCGGGCCTGCCTCCGCCTCAGTCGGGAACCGGTTGCAACCACGCGCATCTCAACGGAATCCGCCATCCTCGCGTGCTCAGCGTTCCTGTCCGCCTCACCACGGATTCCGCGATTCCCTGGACTCGGAACCTCGTAGCCGTATAAAACCGAGCCATCCCTTTTGCATCCGTGGCGTCCTCCATTACCGAGCGCAGAGAGAGTGGAAGCGCCACCGCGCTTGTGACTCGCCTGTGCCTGCTCTCAGCTTTTGGCGGGGGAAATCACCTACCGGAGCTGCTGGGCGCGCCTCTCCGTGGCGGCAAATCTCAGCGTGGGAGACTTCGGTGAGCCTTTTCTTTTCTGTTCTACTGCAATCCTAGGATCCGAAAGCGTCTTGTGGCATCCGATTTGGGATTCCAAATCGCCGCCGTTGTCTGGCGACGGCGCCGCCGCGGCTGGCGAGTGCCACCATGTCTGGCTAACCGTGGGCGAAGATCCTGGGCGCCGCCGTGTGGAACATCGCCGGTGACTGCCACTCCGGCTGCTCCTACAGTCGCGGCCTGGTGTCGTGGGATTGAAGACGATCCAGGGACCGTTGGATTCGGAAAGGGCGGGTGAGATTAGAATCCATTGCGCTGGTTCGGCGTAATCGGCTCAGGATCGTCGATCTGATAATGGATGGCCTAGATTAGACGGTAGTGGAACGCTTCGTCGTGATCGATGAGAACCGTTGATCTGGCGATGACCGGTAGACAACGTGTTTCGCGCAGAATGATCTAGTACGTCCAATCCCGATCGGGCGGTTGCCGTTTGGTAACGGTTCGCGAGTATAGGAATCTAATCCGTGCCCCTGATTTCCAATCGGACGGCCGTAGTGTCCCCATACCTCTTCGCCATGCTATTTTTCTAAAGAGACCCTAAGCTTTACATATATCAACCCGCAGTTCAGTTAACAGTGCTCTGGGTCTTAGGAAATATTTGCACCGTAGCCCCTGCACTTCTCTGTATTTGAGGCCCAGTCCAGAGAACAGAAAACCAGAGAAAAATAAATTAGAAATATATTTCTAGTGCAAAAAATAATTGCTAGAACTTGTATAATTCATAGAAAATTCATATGAACTCCAAATTAATCCATCTCAATTCCTATAATTTTGTAATATTATCGTTTATCAGTTAGCACCACTATTTTGACATGAAAGTCGCATTAAAATTTATATCCTATTTAATCTTGTACAAAATACATAAAACCTTAGGAAATTCATAACTTCTCCGTTTTAACTCCGATTTGATTCGTTCAAGTTCCGCTAGTCTCGTAGCGACGCGTAGATCATTATTATTTAGTTTGTACTTATGTTTGGTGTGATGTTAATTTTATCTATACCATGTTTGTTTGTATTGCTACGACTAGCGCGAGGACTCGTGTCATCTGTAAGGCAAGTTGGTTCCTGGATTCTCAAGTCCCAGGCAAGTTGTGCCCTTGATCACTTCTTTTACCCACTCATGTTCTAATTAATCATAATGATCTGCATAGGTTAATTTGATGGGACCTAATAGGTTACCCTAGTTTGTCTATCTTTATGCCTTGTTTACCACTAAACTTTCTGGGTAGTACTTGCTAGTGCTATATGTGGATTTGGGCATTGAGATACATATTATTCATACTTTTGTTATCAGTTGCTATTTACTGTTCATGATAAGATCATTATGTTAATTGGAACATGGAGAACCACCCGGGAATCAGTGCTACCACAAGGGTTTAATGGGACGCCCTTGGCCGATTAATTAGGAAAGCTAGTGGAAGACTACCTTACCCGAAAGGGGCAAGGGCAGTAGGGGAGTGGTCAGTGTAGGGAGGCCCTCGGGAGGATTTTGCTGCGATGGCGGTCCTGCAAGGGATTCCTGCATTGGAGCTTCCTATAAACTGTAGCGGGTTTTCTGAAGCTAGTGGAACTTTGTAAAGGCCTCGTAGTGTTACCCTGCCTCGTCTCCTCGGTAGAGGTGTATGGGAAGTCGTGATCCCTTGGCAGATGGGTAACATGACTTGTGGGTAAAGATGCGCAACCTCTGCAGAGTGTAAAACTGGTATACTAGCCGTGCTCACGGTCATGAGCGGCTCAGACACTCACATGATTAATTTATGGAACTTGAATTCAATTTGTCATATGCATTGCATCGCAGGTGGTGTTGTTACTTTTGTTCTACTACTTAATTGGGTTGGTATTTACTTATACTTAGTAACTGCTAATAAAATTTTGACCAACTTTAAAAGCAATGCTCAGATCTAACCATCCTCTTTGGTAAGCCTTACACTTCACGTGAGCTCCCACCTTTGGCGAGTTCATGCACATTATTCCCCACAACTTGTTGAGCGATGAACGTATGTGAGCTCACTCTTGCTGTCTCACACCCCCCCACAGGTCAAGAACAGGTACCGCAGGATGAGGCGCATGGAGGATGCTGCAATGAGTTCGTGAGAGATCTAGGCCGTCGTCTCCCAGTCAACTTTGGGTTGCTAGACCGTTGTCTCCATATAATGTAATTATTTATTTATTTTGTACAAAACTCTGATTATATAGTAAAGATGTGACATTCGATCCTGTGCCATGAATCATCCTATGTGTGAGACTTGGTCCCAGCACACCTGGTGATTATGTTCGCGCCCGGGTCTTGGTGCCCCGAAATCCGGGTGTGACAGAAGTGGTATCAGAGCAATGTTGACTGTAGGACGAAACCTAGATATAACTGGATAACCAATATCTACTTACCTTTGCTACTCTGATTGTTTTATAAACTTTTCTTAATCTTTTCTCATCTATTTCCGCTTACTCTGATTATTCTTACCTTTTCCTTCTAAAGACAAATGTGGATTTCACACTTTGAAATCCTGTGCCTAAATTAGCTTTTAGGAATAGGAGACCTAATCTTAGGAACAAAATCAAAACTATTTTTGTAAATATTTGTATACTTCAGTGTTTGTTCTTATGATACTTGTCTGATTTGGATCTTTGATTGAATGTGATGAGTTGTGGAGTAATGTCCACAATTACATCTGCATATACATATAGGCATAAATATAATTCATAAGATAACTAAATAAATCTAGATTATCCTTCATTAAAGATCTATCTCATCTTAATAGATCCATCTTATCCTGAAAAGATTCTATCATATCCTGATAGATCTTACTAACCTCAAAAGATTCCATCTTATCTTTATGGATCCATCTTATCCTAATAATCATACTTATCCACCCTAGTTTAACAACCATGATCTAATGCAAATTAATTAGATCTTATCTAGTCAAGCTAGTCATACCAATCTAATCTAGATCCCATCTAACCTAATATGATCTAATCTAAAGTGAGTTACTTAATGGACCAGTTAATACTTGTGAAATAGATTAGACCCTCTCCACATGTTTTAACTTAGTTCACCCTACACTAAATAAAGAATGAGAAATCAACCCAACCAATAGTCTTGATGGATTGCATGATCTGACTATCCCCACCTAACATCAAACAAACTTTTGACCTACATCATGTAGTCTATCTCATCCATACCTATCTTAACCATATTCCCCAGCCCGATAATATACACTAACTCCTAATCAATGAGACAAGACCGAAGAAGATGATCAACTTCATCAAGGAAGGATAAGCATCAACTCAAGTCTTCAAAGATCAAGTTGGATCGCCAGAGGAATCAAGATCCAGAGTTCAGGATGAAGTCTTTCCTTATTATACCCTTGCCACAACCCCTACTTGCCATAACCGTACCTCATCTTACCTAATAGATGGCTAGACATACAATATCCATATGTTCCAAATCGTCTACTAACTGTTATGTAAAAAAACTTGAAAAAAACTTTGATTTCCAAAACCCAATGAGAAACTAAAATTCTAAACCAAACCTATTGGATCCCCTTTCTTACTAATCTCGGGGACGAGATTTATTTTAAGGGGGTAGGATTTGTAAAGCCCAAAATTGGTATAAGAAAAAAATAATAATAAAATGAATAAATAAATAAATTTATAAGAGGATGTTTTGGAGATTCCTTGAATTCCTTTTTATTTCTGTTTGCATACTCAACTAATGGCATTAATATATGTAAATAACAAATAAATAAATATGCATTTCATGCTGAGTCTTAATTGGTTGTGCATTTTGAATTCAAAACTCTAGTGTGAATTTGAATTTAAAATAAAGATTCGAATGGAAAGGAAAGTTAAAATAGAAAATAAAAATAAAAAGAAAAGGGGGGGGGGAAATGGCTGTCACGTTTTGGACTAGATCTCCCTCCCCACGGCCCACTTCTTCCCTTCACCCTGCTGGCCCACGTACTTCCCAAACCCTCCCCTCGGCCCACCACGGCCTGCCGACCCACAGCACTGTCCCTGCACCGTGTCCCTAGACGGTAGACCCGCTCGGCTGGCGTCTCGCTCACACGCGTGGTTTCCCTCTTGGGCCACTGTGGTGTGGGCCCCTATCGTCAGTCCTATCATCCAGCTCAGGTTGGTTGCGGCAAACTCGCCGGGCCTGCCTCCGCCTCAGTCGGGAACCGGTTGCAACCGCGCGCATCTCAACGGAATCCGCCATCCTCGCGTGCTCAGCGTTCCCGTCCGCCTCACCACGGATTCCGCGATTCCCTGGACTCGGAACCTCGTAGCCGTATAAAACCGAGCCGTCCCTTTTGCATCCGTGGCGTCCTCCATTACCGAGCGCAGAGAGAGTGGAAGCGCCACCGCGCCTGTGACTCGCCTGTGCCTGCTCTCAGCTTTTGGCGGGGGAAATCACCTACCGGAGCTGCTGGGCGCGCCTCTCCGTGGCGGCAAATCTCAGCGTGGGAGACTTCGGTGAGCCTTTTCTTTTCTGTTCTACTGCAATCCTAGGATCCGAAAGCGTCTTGTGGCATCCGATTTGGGATTCCAAATCGCCGCCGTTGTCTGGCGATGGCGCCGCCGCGGCTGGCGAGTGCCACCATGTCTGGCTAACCGCGGGCGAAGATCCTGGGCGCCGCCGTGTGGAACATCGCCGGTGACTGCCACTCCGGCTGCTCCTACGGTCGCGGCCTGGTGTCGTGGGATTGAAGACGATCTAGGGACCGTTGGATTCGGAAAGGGCGGGTGAGATTAGAATCCATTGCGCTGGTTCGGCGTAATCGGCTCAGGATCGTCGATCTGATAATGGATGGCCTAGATTAGACGGTAGTGGAACGCTTCGTCGTGATCGATGAGAACCGTTGATCTGGCGATGACCGGTAGACAACGTGTTTCGCGCAGAATGATCTAGTACGTCCAATCCCGATCGGGCGGTTGCCGTTTGGTAACGGTTCGCGAGTATAGGAATCTAATCCGTGCCCCTGATTTCCAATCGGACGGCCGTAGTGTCCCCATACCTCTTCGCCATGCTATTTTTCTAAAGAGACCCTACGCTTTACATATATCAACCCGCAGTTCAGTTAACAGTGCTCTGGGTCTTAGGAAATATTTGCACCGTAGCCCCTGCACTTCTCTGTATTTGAGGCCCAGTCCAGAGAACAGAAAACCAGAGAAAAATAAATTAGAAATATATTTCTAGTGCAAAAAATAATTGCTAGAACTTGTATATTTCTTAGAAAATTCATATGAACTCCAAATTAATCCATCTCAATTCCTATAATTTTGTAATATTATCGTTCATCAGTTAGCACCACTGTTTTGACATGAAAGTCGCATTAAAATTTATATCCTATTTAATCTTGTACAAAATACATAAAACCTTAGGAAATTCATAACTTCTCCGTTTTAACTCCGATTTGATTCGTTCAAGTTCCGCTAGTCTCGTAGCGACGCGTAGATCATTATTATTTAGTTTGTACTTATGTTTGGTGTGATGTTAATTTTATCTATACCATGTTTGTTTGTATTGCTACGACTAGCGCGAGGACTCGTGTCATCTGTAAGGCAAGTTGGTTCCTGGATTCTCAAGTTCCAGGCAAGTTGTGCCCTTGATCACTTCTTTTACCCACTCATGTTCTAATTAATCATAATGATCTGCATAGGTTAATTTGATGGGACCTAATAGGTTACCCTAGTTTGTCTATCTTTATGCCTTGTTTACCACTAAACTTTCTGGGTAGTACTTGCTAGTGCTATATGTGGATTTGGGCATTGAGATACATATTATTCATACTTTTGTTATCAGTTGCTATTTATTGTTCATGATAAGATCATTATGTTAATTGGAACATGGAGAACCACCCGGGAAAACAGTGCTACCACAAGGGTTTAATGGGACGCCCTTGGCCGATTAATTAGGAAAGCTAGTGGAAGACTACCTTACCCGAAAGGGGCAAGGGCAGTAGGGGAGTGGTCAGTGTAGGGAGGCCCTCGGGAGGATTTTGCTGCGATGGCGGTCCTGCAAGGGATTCCTGCATTGGAGCTTCCTATAAACTGTAGCGGGTTTTCTGAAGCTAGTGGAACTTTGTAAAGGCCTCGTAGTGTTACCCTGCCTCGCCTCCTCGGTAGAGGTGTATGGGAAGTCGCGATCCCTTGGCAAATGGGTAACATGACTTGTGGGTAAAGATGCGCAACCTCTGCAGAGTGTAAAACTGGTATACTAGCCGTGCTCACGGTCATGAGCGGCTCGGACACTCACATGATTAATTTATGGAACTTGAATTCAATTTGTCATATGCATTGCATCGCAGGTGGTGTTGTTACTTTTGTTCTACTACTTAATTGGGTTGGTATTTACTTATACTTAGTAACTGCTAATAAAATTTTGACCAACTTTAAAAGCAATGCTCAGCTCTAACCATCCTCTTTGGTAAGCCTTACACTTCACGTGAGCTCCCACCTTTGGCGAGTTCATGCACATTATTCCCCACAACTTGTTGAGCGATGAACGTATGTGAGCTCACTCTTGCTGTCTCACACCCCCCCACAGGTCAAGAATAGGTACCGCAGGATGAGGCGCATGGAGGATGCTGCGATGAGTTCGTGAGAGATCTAGGCCATCGTCTCCCAGTCAACTTTGGGTTGCTAGACCGTTGTCTCCATATAATGTAATTATTTATTTATTTTGTACAAAACTCCGATTATATAGTAAAGATGTGACATTCGATCCTATGCCATGAATCATCCTATGTGTGAGACTTGGTCCCAGCACACCTAGTGATTATGTTCGCGCCCGGGTCTTGGTGCCCCGAAATCCGGGTGTGACACCAAGTTGTTGAACCATATTTTTCAATTAAACAAGATGCCCAATGAGTGGAGGAGGAGTACTTTAGTACCAATCTTCAAGAACAAGGGAGATATTCAAAGTTGTACCAATTATCGAGTGATTAAGCTCATGAGCCACACTATGTAGCTATGGGAGAGAGTTATTGAGTATCTCCTGAGAGGAATGACGCATATCACCATGAACCAATTCAGATTCATGCCTAGAAGGTCAACCGTGGAAGCAATTTTCTTAATAAGATAGGTCATGGAGCGATATAAGGAGCAGAAGGACTTGCACATGGTTTTTATCGACTTGGAAAAATCATATGATAGAATACCTAGGAATCTCATGTAGTGGGCATTTGTATAAATATAAAGTCCCAACAAAGTATGTTATGCTCATCAAGGACATGTATGACAAGGTTGTGACTAGTGTTCGAGCATCTGATGGTGATACAAATGTTTTCCTGATTAACATAGGACTACATCAAGGTTCAGCTTTGAGCTCTTATCTATTTTCCTAAGTGATAGATGAGGTCACTTGGAATATACAAGGAGATATCCCTTGGTGTATGCTTTTCACTGACGATGTAGTCCTAGTAGATGAAAGCCGAGAAGGAGTAAACAGAAAGCTAGAGTTATGGTGTCAGACCCTAGAGTCAAAAGGATTTAGAATTAGCAGGACCAAAACCGAGTATATGATATGTGACTTTGGTACTACAATTAGTGAGGATGGAGATGTAAGCTTAGGAGGCCAGGTAGTACCAAAGAAGGACACCTTCCGTTATTTGGGATCGATGCTATAGAGAGATGGTGATATTGATGAAGATGTTAGCCATAGAACCAAAGCGGGGTGGATGAAATGGCGTCAAGCATCGGAAGTCCTATGTTACAAGAGAGTGCCACAGAATTTGAAGGGCAAGTTCTACAGGACATCAATTAGGACTATTATGTTATATGGGACTGAGTATTGGCCTACTAAGAGATGACATATCCAACAACTAAGTGTCGCAGAGATGCGTATTTTGCGTTGGATATGTGGGCACACAAAATTGGACCGAGTGAGAAACGATGACATACGCGATTAGCTAGGAGTAGCGTCAATTGAAGAAAAACTTATTCAACACTGGTTGAGATGGTTTGGGCATGTCCATCGAAGACCACAGAGGCACTGGTGCATAGAGGCATCATAAGACGTGGCAATAATGTGAAGAGAGGTAGAGGTCGATCAAACTTAACACGAGAGGAGGCAATCAAAAGGGACTTGAAGGAATAGAATATCCCAATAGAGTTGTGTTTGGATAGAAGTGCTTGGAAAGAAACTATCCACGAACCGTGATTAGGTCTTTTTTCCTTTTAGTGCTCTCAAAATCTTTTCTCCTCCTCTTTCTCTTTTTGGTGACATCATGTTGGGTTTCAACTCTAGCCTACCCCAACTTCCTTAGGGCTAAGAGGCTATGTTGATGTTGATGTTGATGTTTACATGTAGTTTCCTAAAAGGCTAAAACGATGACCAGCACCATAGACCCCTCAATGCCTATTTGGAACAGGGGACTAATCCAATTATTTAGATGTCTTAATACAAATATATTGAGAAAAAGAGAAATAGTGTAGATCTACATGCATAAACTAAATATATGGTACCCACAAATATCAAAACCAGGCAAAAAATTGCAACAAGAGCTAGCTAATGAAGGTTATCATGAACAAGTATCCCAAAATTCAATAACCATCAGAAACAGTTCATACCTATAGAACGAAACAAACAGCTGATCTCATCACACCGAACATTATACTTTCGATTTACTCAAGGGGTTGCAGACAATGTCATAACTGCTTTACCTTTGACCTGTTACTATGACCAGAAAGGGCTAGGAATAGAAGCAACAAATGAATATGAAGATTTCATCACACTGAACTTTAGCTATTATCCTTTTTGGAATATAATTGGCATCATCGATAAAAGAGTACAATAAACAATCATACCAATACAAGTGTCAATTTATGGCACTATAAGTAAAAGTAAAAAACTTAAATAACAAAATAATAATATAAACAGTCTAGTATTTCATTACTCGTGTCCCCTCTTTTGCTACTTGAATATTTAGCTATACATTTGTGGTATATGCAGAACTTTCACCAACAGCAGAAGCATAAAAGAGCCAATCGGAAGCATATAGATAACATTACTTTAGTCAATATAGCCCAATACTTCCATCTTCCAATCTGAGATACATCGAAGACTGTCAAGATTGGGGTCAGCGTAACTGAAGAGGAAATGCCGGCAATATGGGATACCTCGTTGGCCTCACCAGAAAATCAAGTCACTTGACTCTCTCATTCATGACCTTGAGGTAAACCTAATGGTATTTATGTTTCACTTCACTTGTGAATTGATCATCACAATTTGACGTTGTAACTTGATGCCAACACAACATATATTTTGTTGAGCAGTAAGTGCTGACAAGAGATAAGGAGCAGAAAGACAAGCTGGTTGTTGTGATAAAGGCCCTCACAAAGACGAAGAGCATGCTGGAGAGCAAGAAGGAATGTTATGATAAAGGCCCTCACAAAGCCAACGAGCATGCTGGAGAGCGAGAAGGAAACTGTCAGTGTTTATAACCCGACTGCTTTTGGGCTACACGGTGTTGTTGATTGTAACTAGATGGCACGTGCTGGTGCACGTCACATTACACAAGAGTTTATACATGTTCGGGTCATTGGAATGCGTAACACCCTACGTCCTGTCGAGGCTGAGTATTTGAGTATTACTAGTGTAAACGAGTTATAGATGAGTTGTGGGCGATGGAGGGTGAGTTCTCCTTTCGATCTAGTGGTGGCGTAGTTGCTATGAGAGGGCTAATGAGCTATGAGGTGGTGATGGGATGTGACGAGATGAGATGCTTTCGTAGGGGTACCCCCTCAGCCTTATATAGATGACTAGATGGTTATCCTTTTACAAGTCGTGATGGCTATCTAACTCTATCTGAATCTATCCTTTGACGCGACATGCATTCTTGCTTATCCGGAGTTCGGTCGCCCTTCATCCGAGTTATCCCCGAATATCTAGCTCTTCGGTTTGTGAAAATATCTTTACCATTGTAAGTCGGGGATGGATGGTGAACAACTTAGGTAGTTGGTGGGCTAGCTTTGAACTTCGGCGGAGTAGGAAAGTTGAATACCTAGATATCCTCCTGATGGATAGCATTAAAGGATGGAACTTTGAGTGTTTCACTATGGAGAATCACAAGAAGTCTTTGCCTGCTCATTCTGGAAGACAGCAGGATGTTCGTGTGCCCAGTTGGATAGAGGCCCCAACTGATTCTGATGTTGCTGAGGCGAAGGTCTTGTTGGCTGAAATTGTTGGTTTAAAAGACAGAGGCTTAACCGCTGAAGCTGTGGTGATAACTTTGTCTTCAAGAATATTCAGCCCCTCCAAGACAGAATTTACCTTGCATATATGTATACTGGTGTTAGAGGTCCTTCCCGAGTGATCAACAAGCCAAGCTAAGAGGAGACATCTTAAGCTGGATCGAGATGATGCTGAGGGGTGCCACTACAAATGCCGATGCTCCTCGATCTTACTCTGCCTGGAACCTTCCTTCATTGGTAAGTTCTGACCACTTGATTTCTGGCTCGACGTTTGCCGAGTTATTGTATGCTTCGTGCTGATCGTGCTATTTCATTGTTGCAAAATCCTTTTGCTGAGTTTGTGTCTAACCCACTCATCCGTGAAGAGGGTAGAAGTTCTAGCCATAGAGTGCAGCTTTCTCCAGATGAGATAGAGACCATTGTTGCTGCGTACCGATATCTTCTTGAGAAGGATAAGCAGATTCACATGTTGATACGGTGGCCTGCCAGTGACTTTGAGATTGAGGCTGTTTTCGACATGCTGGCTGGGGAGTCTTCTTAGTCGGTGCGACTTGAGTCAGGGCGTGGAGCCCTTGAGCAGTCAAGTGCTAGCGGGAAGAGAGTGAATAATCTCGCGAGCCCACGACGTAAGAGGTCCTGTCAGCTAGATGCCCTGGCTGAGGCCACAGAGGTTAAGAAGAAGAGGAAACTCCGGCATTCGTCGGACATGCATCCAGTGACTACTTAGGCTGAGCCGAACGCTAGCAATGATGTGTTGGATGTTGGTTTAGTGGATGACGTGGAAGGTGGAGGCGTGGTGTAGACGACTAGGTATGTCAAGGAGAAGATGGAGGAAGATGAAGAGGAGGAGGAGGTGCTCCCCCTTGTTCAGCGCGAGCGACGTTCTAAGGCCTGGAGTGATACTTCGAGTCTTGTTGCCATAACGAGGATGGTGGACATCTGGCTATGTCGGTTGTCGATTGTATACTTGAGGAGGCAATTCCAGAGGCGCTGCCGCATGAGTTACCTGAAGTTAATGTTATCGACGTTCACATAGCTCGCTCGGATGAAGCATCCCCTACTGGTTTGTTGGCTGGGCCAGAGGTAAGCCTGCCAGTCCCCTAGGGAGCTCTTGCATTACTCGATCATGTCGCTGATCCAGTCCTAGCCCTAGAGGGAGCTCCAGCCTTCGAGGGTGCTCTAGCCCATGAGGGTGTCGCGGTTGGTTTTCCTTCTTGTTGGGGACTTGTTCTCAAATGCTATGAGATAAGAACAAGGCAACACAAAATGTTAATGGTTAAAGACCTTCGTCCTTTGAAGCATTATCTCCCTTAGGATATAATGATCTTCAGACGAAGGTCATGAAGGACATACCTTCATCATCTCAATGTATAATAATGGAAGTAGAAGCATATGAAACATGAGAAAAATTATGAACAATCATATGACATCCTTTATATTTCTTTATTATCATATCATAAATGAGTATAAACAATATTGAATTACATTTATACCTTTGGCTTGACAGAAGGTGAAAATCCAAGCGAGATGCGCGAGTGAATACAAGTCATCGTGAACACTACGGGGGTACTGTTCACCTATATATAGGCACGGGACGCAGCCCGGTCAAAATTACATTTATGTCCTTGATGACTAGTTACAATCATGACACAAATTATCATGGATTGATCGGTCTTTTCTTCTTTAAGTCAGTGCAGCCCTTCGTCTCAAGGCATGTCACTATGCCGAATCTCCCTGGATCGTAGCTTCGGCGTGTACCTTCGCGCTGTGTTTGCTTATATGCCGATCTTTCAAAGGTGTTTCTGCTTAGAGGACCTTCGGCAAAGAAGCAGGCCCCCAACAGTAGCCCCTTCATGGTGCTAGATCATTTTTCGTAACGAGCTTGATCCGTGAAAAATCTCCAAGGCTTCAGAATGTTGAAGGTCTGAAAAACACCTTCCCTGAGCTCGTTGCCGAGAAACGATTGAAATATTTCGAGCGCGAGGTGGCCCACCACACAGCGGGTACGAATGATCTGGTGATTCACTTCCCAAGCGCCGAGTGGTCCACCATTCAGCGGGTGCGGGCGACCCGGCGATTCACCTTCCCACCTGCAGCACTATATAAACAGACGGGTAGGTGTGAAGTTATCACAGCATTCATTGCCATTGCACTGTTGTGCTGTTGAAAAATTTAACCATAGCCAAAGCTTTTTCACTGCATTCTCGAGCGAACCATCATTTTGAATTAGCTTCATCAAAAGAAAGAGCTTCGTCAAAACTGTAAAAAACATCGGCTTCGTAAAAACCGCAAAGGATTCATCAGATGGCCAGAGTACGCTCGACTGCGAGGGTGACTCGTGAAGGAGAGGAGACTGAGGCCACCGAGACAGCTCCGATTTCCGAAGTCATGATACAATCGGGCTTAGTTGTAACGGAGGGAGCCATTGACGAAGGTGCACCTGCTGCCGAAGCTGAACAAGCTGATATTAAGGAAGAGAATGCTGATGAAGAAGAGGAGGATTATAGCATTTTGATCCCATCAAAACCCAGCCACCTTGATTTTGAGAAATCTACTGTGTCTGAAGCCGACGTGCCCATGATGATGAAACTGGGCTACTTCGGAGAAGCTGAAAGGAAGCTTATTCGTTTTGCCGGAGAAGAAACCACTCCAACGCCGAAGGATGATGAAGTAGTGGTTTTCAAAAGCTTTTTCAGAGCGGGATTACGGTTTCCGCTGAACGAGATGATAGGAGAAGTTTTGGATAATTTTGAAATTTATCTTCATCAGCTGACCCCTAACGCTATCGTTAGGCTCAACATCTTCATCTGGGCCCTTCGAAGCCAAGGAATGGACCCAAATGCTGAAGCTTTCTGTTGAGTGCATGAGTTGCATTACCAAACGAAGGCCAGAGAAGACGGGCTACATGAAAATTTTGGCTGTTATAACTTCGCGTATCGCAAGGATACAAAGGCTCCGGTCCTCAGCTATCACACCAAGTGGCCAACTGGCTGGAAGAGTGAGTGGTTTTACATTAAGGCCGATGAGAAGAAAAGAGGGAAACTGATGACGATGGTGATGAGCCTGCTGGCTTTAGCTTCGGGATGACCAGACCCTTATGCAACATGACGGCAGGGTCAGCATGCCAACTGTCAGTACCAGAATTCAGGGTGGTGGCCGAACAGATTAGCACTAGAGATCTAGTTCAAGAATACTTGGCTAACAGGACGTCTCCGACGTTAAGTGAATTTAGCATGCCGAAGCTAAAGGGAACGAAGAAAACACGTGAACTTGTGTGATTGCCTTATCGCTTTAAGTTTGAGAAATAGTTCAAGGGGCCATGTCAAGAGTGGTTAGAAATGATTGAGACAATGTGCAATGAAATTTTGGGAAATTACACCAAAAAAGAAGATCAATTAATGATTGCGGCCTTCGGCACTCGACCAAAACGAAGGTTGAACCGAGTAATGGACGCTTTAAATTTTGAATACCCCGATTATGAGCGACTCAGCAAGGGTGCTGAAGGGACAAAGAGAAAAAGGGTTGTCAGTGTTCTGAGCAGGCAGGCTGCTAGAATGGTGAAAGAGGACGAAAAAACTCTGAAGAAGAGAAAATCCAGTCCCGAGCTGAAAACGGTGACTTCGAAGAAGAGAAGAGCTGCAACACCAGAGCCGAAGGTGGCTGAGATGGAAGAGGAAACTCCTTCAACGCCTTCTGCTACCAAAGTAGAAGAAATTTTAAAGGTAATGACTAAATCCTTACCTATCAAGCTGCTAAGTCCTCTAGGGCCGCAACTGACGAAGCTTTTACAGAAGAAGGACGAGCCTTTGACAACGAAAAAGGCGGTTGGGCCTAAAAAGCGAAGAATTATTACTGTTATACAAGCCATTGAGGAAACACCACCGCCGGCCTCAGCATCAAAGATGACACCAGCTGCCGAAGCTGCGGCCACCGAAGCCACCAATCTGGAGAGTACGTTTTCTGCTATTGATAAAGTGCTCTTGGATATGGCCGCAGAGGAGACTGCTACGGCTACAGAAGAAGTCATGGCCGCAGTGCCTGAGAAAGAGAAGGGAATTACCGAAGATACTTCGGAAGAAAAAAGCTTCAGCCTTCAGAATCTAGTTGGTCAAGAATTATCTGAGGCTGAGAAGGAGTTGGAGGAGTATGCTATATCCTGTGGCTACCAACCAGGAGCCATGCTTTTTGGTGGAATCAATGAAGAAGCCTTAGGATGCATTCGAGACCGCACTAGGGCGAAGATTATCAGCACTCTGTCGAAGAGTGTTGGTTTTCCAAAGCTTGAAGCTGACATTAGCAGTTACCGGCGACAACATATCGTTGGCAGCTTATTCTATTCCAATTTTAAGGTAAAGCTTTTTCCCTCATCTTTTTAATTTTTGTGATGAAGCAAAAAATTTCTGATGAAGGCTATTTTGTACAGAGTATGCTACTAAGCAAAGCACTGAGGATGCAACAAGATCTTGAGGATAAAAAGAATGAGATTATAATCGAGGGCCTAGAAAAGAAAATGTATGATCATGAAGCTTCTCTGGAGAAAAAGGACTTCCTTCTTCAGACAATGGAGGGTTCATTGGCAGAAGCCCAAACCAAAGTTGCTAGATTAAATGATGAACTCCTTCGTAAATCAGAAAGCTTCGAACAAGAAAGGAAGAATTTTGATGTGAGGTGTGGCAGAACCACCCGAATTATTCCAGCTTAAGTGCCTAAGTCACGCCTCAGGGGCCGTAACACACTTAAATCGGAATAACCCGTCAGTCCCTCAGATCTAGTCTGATAGAGCCACTTAACCAGGATCAAATTCCACACTCTCACTCGAAGGTGAGTCACAGAAGAAATACAATAAAACAGGAAACCTCAAATTAAGTACGGAGTTATTACATAAATCGGAGTTTTTGGAGTAGCAAATAAAGTTCCCAAGTTAAAGTGCAGCGGATAATCGATGTCGTTGGTAACGAGGAAATGGGCAAGGCCTAGCCCACTACTCCTCATGCTCCTCTCCTGCCGGAGCAACATCCCACTCGACCGTCCAACCCGGTGGCAGGGTGGTAGGCCAAGTCACACCATCAACTACATCCTGCATGGTACCTGCAAAAATGGTGCCACAAGCAAGGCTGAGTATACTAATACTCAGCTAGACTTAACCGGTGTGAGGAGTCTACTCCTCTACCTCTAGACTATGCAGCTGTTTGGCTGAGGGGTTTGGTTTGCCAAAAGCACTAGCTGTTTCTAAAATCAACTTTTAGCTTTTCAATTTCTACCATCATTAACTTAGCTAGATTGGCTCCTTCTAAGCATACATGGTAACAAGCAATTAGTTCAATCAACAAGTTATCTCATGTAATCCACATTTCACTTCTTACTCGATGCAGTACAAGGAATCAAGCAGTCTCATTAGCTGCGAGAAGCAGACGATTCGAATCGAGTTTTAACCTTGCAAGGTAAACCTAAACACACGGCATGTCAGGGTACTCCGACCCCACACATGACAACCGTCCCCATCGATTCCCCGTTCGCGTCCAGGCCTCACCGCCTTGGCATACAATGCTCCACTGACCCCGGCTGCCGCCGTGCAGTGACCGCACTTGTACCCACCATAGCTAGCATGGGAGACCCTGTCTCAGGTCGCATGAGGGATAAAGTCCGCGCCCGGCTTCACTCAGGTACTAGGTTTACCGGTTACCATTTTTCCCGGCATGTGCTTAGTACGTTCAAAAGCTTGACTCAGGTATCCACACATTAATCCTTAATTTATTTTTTTCCCGTCTCATGGACAAGGCATCCTCCCTGGATCCAAGTCCATAGACCAACATATATCCCATTATCAAGATGAATACAATCAATTCCTGACCTCGCGCGAGTGCTAGAAAAATCACTCGACTTCTACCGAGATCCTGATTAGCAAGCAGCTACTCGACCTAGCATACTAGTATTCATCTCAAAAAGGAGTCCTAAGTTCATGCAACTAGAGGTTTCAAGCAACTCCTACACTTAAGTGCACATTACAGTCCTACAAGCATTAAGTGTAGTAAAGTAGCATATAATAACATGGTTATGCATAGAACCGGGGCTTGCCTTCAACTGCTGGGGCTGCGGGGAGATCCTCAATAGCAGCCTCTGAAGCCTGCTCCTGGTCCTCCTCTTGGACAGGTCCTTGCTCGAGGATGAGCACGTACTCTCCGTCGGCAAGATTACAATCTAATGAATGCAATGCGTAAGATACATGCATGATATGATATGTGCTTTGGAATTTACAACTTTAAAGATGTATGGTCTTTTTTTGAATTTAAACAAGTTAACCTTGCTTATGTAAAACCCTTTAGTGGTATATTTGGTAAATTGGGTTAGCTTTAATGGGATGAGGTTTATTCCTTCTTCTCTTTTCTTTTATTCTCTTTAATGTTTTGGAGTAGGTTTGAACTACAAGTTGCTTTTATAAAATTCTAAAAATTCTGCAAAAATTACAGTGGCTGGTTACTGGTGTATGATTCTCTGTCTCAAAATTTGGGGTTCAGAAAGTAAATGGTTTTCTCTGGACAAAATTACCAAATCTTAAGGCAGAAGGGGTACTTTGAACTACAACTATTATTTAACAGTGGGTAATTCTTTAAAACTTATTTTTGCTGGCTTTTAGGTGTCATAACATGACTTGATACAAATTTCTAGTCATTAATACCTTTTAATTCTTTTCCTATGGTTTCTTAAGGTTTCTAGCCAAAGGGGTGCTTTCTACTACCACTATGTTTGAAAAACATCAAACAACAGAGTTCTTATTTTTCTTAGCTAGTATTTTGTGCAAGAGCAATCATTCTGGAGTTTGGTTTCTTTTTGCTTAAGGGAAGGGGTGGTTTGCATTATTTAAGTCAAATGGCCTTTCTCACAAATTACTAGCAAAAGGCATGGGTTCACTTCTTTTTCATGGGTTTGTATTTTTCTCTGGTGGTTTATCTCATCATGGACTTAGCTAATTTTTGGTTGCCCATTATCTCATTATTTGAGGTTGTTTATGATTTATTGGGAAAATGCCTTATTACCACTTTGTATTTATTTTCCTTACTTAAAAAGTTAGGCTGGGGTGCTCTGTATTTTTGTAGTGGGGCTCTGAAGGTTACAAGTTCACTGGATTTTTGTTAACCACTTTGGTTATAGTTTTGCAATTCTAATAATTGATTTTCAGTCTACATAAGGCTAATTAGAGCATCTTAATTAGAAACTGGTCCTAATTAATGGTCTCTGCATTTTTCCTAGGTTCTCTGTTACATAAGTAAACTAGGAAAAATATTACTAATCACTGTTAAACATTTTCTAGTGCTTTTCTGATTTTCTCTAAGTTTTGGACAAAATGGCTTTAAATGAATAACTACATCATAATCTCTAATGCTGGGGCTCCTACTATTTTTAAACAGTGTATAATTAAGGTATGAGCATCTACAAATTTTCTTAAGCTCAGCATAAAAGAAAAACTAATTTTCCTTAATTAAACAAGGTTTAGGGGGTTTCTGTTTTTAATTTTAAACTCTAAAATTTAGAACAGAAAGCATATGGTTCACTATTTTTAAATGATAGGTCATAAAATTCCAGAGCTAGCAAAATTGGTTTGACAGCTTTTCATTAAGATTTCATCAAGTTATGAATTTTCTAAGTTCTCTGGTCATTTTAAAAAGAAATAACAAAATTGATTAAATGGAAATCCACTTTGCACTGGGGTCCCTGGCGGTTTTCTAGGTTTTCCTCGCGAATCAGTCCTTAGGTTACTATTCATATGAGTCGCTGACATTACAGAAAACCCCTCGGGTTCTACAGAACCTAACCCGAGGTCCTTCTTCTACCTCAAACAGTAGCCGCGGCGAAGAAAAGGGCGGAGGGGCTTACCGGCGGCGAGACTGTTCCGGTGAAGTGGTCGAGGGCGAAGGGGAGGTCGCGGGGATCACAACGGTGTGCGGAACGTCGACGGAGATGGCCGGAGTTGGTCGGTCCACGCGCGCAGGCGGGGATGCTCGTCGGCGGCGAGGAGACCGGTCTGGTCACGGCGAGATAGTTCAATCAAATGGGTCAGGGAGGTCCACGGGATGCCAGAGAAGACATGAGCGAAAGGAATTGGGCGGAGACTCACTGGATAGCTCGGTCCACGCGCGGCGGCGGAAGACCGAAGTCCGGTGAGGTTGATCTCGGGCCTCCGGTGAAGTCCGGTCGGGTCCGAGGGCTTGGCGAGCTTCACGGGCTACTGGCGGAGCTAGCCGAAGCACAGGTTGGGCTGGAGGGTGGCTGGAGTGGGCTGGCCACGGTGGCCGTAGCTCTGGCGGCAATGGCGGGCGGAAATACGCTCGCCGGAGCTAAGGAACGGTGGCTGGCCGATGAGGGTGAGTGCGGGGCGAAGAGAGGTGCGCCCGGGGAGGCTTTATAGGCGCGGGCGGGCACGGCCGAGGGCGTGGGCGCGCGGCGGACGTGACCGGACGCCGGGGCGAGCGCGCGCGCGGGTTGGGCGAGCTCTGGCGTGCCGACCAGGGTCGAACACGTGTGCCCGAGCGTTCTGCCCAAGCTCTGGCGCGTGTGGTCGCTCATCCGAGCCTGCTCTCGCCTGGGTCAGTGCACAAAACCTCTTCTCCTCCCTACAAGCTACCATTCTTGTGTGGAGGTCATAGGATTTTGCCTACTGGTTGCAGAGATATGGAGCCAGGAAATCTGGTCTGTCTCCCTGCCCAAACCCGAGGCAAATCCCAAGTTTTGTCGTGTCTAGGGCTCGCGTCCCAATGCCATCTTCTGGCACACGACAGAGGGGTTAGTTAGACACAAATTTGTCAATGGGGCCATTAGGATTCGAGTTAGGGATCAAGGTGAACATCCCTGATCTTTGGCTCAAGGTCTGAATTTCAGAATTCTGAAATTCAGAATTCCCAATGAGTCCCAACAAAAGAAGCTTGATTTGGGGGTTTTCTTGAATTATTTTGGCTAAGCTTTCTCAATCTATCTTGTTGCTTATCAAATATACTTTAACTTATTTTATTGGCTCAACTCAAAATTTTAAACTTTTCATTCCCCTTTGCTTATTTTCTTGAATTTTGTTCATGGGGTTCACTTAGAGTTCTTAATTAGGGTTGCACATTCTTATCTTTTCAAGGACTCAATTGTTTTGATCATGACACTTTTAAACATATACTTGGTGAATTCTTTATCACTTAAGTTATTTTGATGCTCATGCTTACCTTGGTTCACAGGAAGTAATGGCTCTTGGTGTGGCTTTTTTTTAAGAGAAACCCTAGGTGACACTGGGGTGTCACATGAGGCTTGAAGCCTAAGTCGAGAAAAGCTCAAATCTACAAAAATCCTTAAAAGAACTTCAGAATATTTGCTTGAACTTCGGCAACCGCTGCGTGCAACGGCTAAGACAGGTCTTCAACTCATTGGGAACCAGCTCTGAAAAATTTGAACCTTCGGTTGAAGACTTGCCAAGCACCTTCGAGCATATTGAAAGCAAAGTTGAGGCGCTTGACGAAGTAATAGCTAGGCATGGCGACTTCTGTGCCCTGCTGGCTTCTCGCGGCACAGCTGTAGCTTTTATGAAGGCTGGTTGCACGCATGGAAAGATAGTAAACAGACCAAACTTCAGTCTATCTCTAGCGGACATAGTTGATATCCCCAGTCAAGCCCAAAGTATTGGGAATAGATTTATGACACAAATTTTGACGAAGGGTGGGCGGAACTTAGCTGGTGACGAGGCACGAAGTCATCTTAAGCTGGTATGATAATTATACCTGTTGCTTGCTCTCTTGAAAGTACGTTTTACCTCATACTGTGTTGCCGTGTACAAGATGACGATGCCGAA
The DNA here is from genome assembly GCF_902167145.1 of Zea mays. Classification (NCBI taxonomy): domain Eukaryota; kingdom Viridiplantae; phylum Streptophyta; class Magnoliopsida; order Poales; family Poaceae; genus Zea; species Zea mays. The sequence goes on along the minus strand of NC_050097.1, from coordinate 153,124,262 downwards.
GGTCAGTAGTCCGAAGCTCTTCTCGAAGATTACTGAAGCTGCTAAACAAGGCTTAGAAATATTTGAAGTATCTTTGTAAAAGATATTGTAATTTAGGAATCAAACATTACTCTGTAAATTTGTCCATACCTTGTAATATATTTTTACCTTTCCAATCGTGTGTGAATTGCTTTGATGTGGACGAAACTTGTATCTTTTGAGCCGAAGGCGAAAACACCTTCCCTTCTTTTCGTACACAACAAAGCGTATCTTTGCTTCTTTATGCTCATCGAAGCTTTGTCATCAATGCCGAAGTATCTATTTGTACTTTATGTTATGATGATGATGATCCTACGGATGTCTATATGAATGTGTATGAATGCAATGAATGATGTAATGTAATGTGCAAATGAATGTCCAAACACACGCACACGAAGCCACACCCAGACTCTGCATCCCCTTAGGAACGTCTTTTGAGTCTTAAGCTCTGCATCCCCTTAGGAACGTCTTTTGAGCTTCTTCACCTTCTATTTCGGTGGTATAAGTTCTGCATCCCCTTAGGAACGACTTTTGAACTTCTTCGCCTTATATTTCGGCGGTATTTGGCTCTGCATTCTCTTAGGAATGACTTTTGAGCAGAAAACGTACGCTGCGCTCCCTTAGGAACGACTTTTTGTAGCTTTGTCATGCTCTGCATCCCCTTGGGGACGTCTTTTGAGTTTCTCCCTGTTTTTCTTTTTGCACTCGATGGTGCTGGCTCAGATTTTACATGTTACATCTTTTGGGGATTTGGCCCTCATGGGGCTAAATATGCATGAAAAATTACAAGCTATGGCCCCATTAAAAACCTTTCTCCCCTCTTGAAAGGAAAAAGGTACCATAGAAAAAATGAAAAAAAGATTACATCAATATTACACATAGTATCGCCGAAGCTCATCCGCATTCCAAGATCTGGGTATGTCATTGTCGTCCATATCCTTCAATCTGTAAGAACCGGTCCTTGACGAAGATACCACCAAAAAAGGTCCTTCCCACTTTAGTTGCAATTTGCCTACTGTGTCTGGATTGGCTATTCTCCGAAGCACCAAATGTCCTGGCTTGATATTTTTCAATCGAACTTTTCTGTCATGCCATTTTATTGTTTCGGCTTGATATTTATTGATGTTCTCTATAGCCTGAAGTCTGGTCCCCTCTATAGTATCTTTTGTTACATGATAATCAGCTTCGTCTTCTGCTGAAGCTACTCTTCTTATTGATCCTGCTTTAGCTTCTTCTGGAGTTATAGCTTCGTCACCAAATAATAGTTTGAAAGGTGTAAATCCTGTTGATCTTGACATTGTTGTATTGTGGCTCCACACCACTTTAATCAACTCATCTGGCCACTTTCCTCTGGGCTAATTGAAGATTAGCTTCATTATTCCTATCATTATAATGCATTTGCTCTTTCTACCAGCCCGTTTGACTCCGGATGCCTAACTGATGCAAAATGGATCTTCGTACCAATCTGGTCACAGAACTCTTTGAACGTTTCGGCATCAAACTGTGTTCCATTGTCCACAGTTATAGCCTTCGGCACGCCGAAGCGACAAATAATATTTTGCCAGAAGAATTTTTGGACTGTAACCGAAGTTATTGTAGCCAAAGGCTTTGCTTCAATCCACTTAGAAAAATATTCTACGACCACCACAACATACTTCAAATTACCTTGTGCCGGTGGAAGTGGTCCTAACAAATCCAGGCCCCATCTTTGTTATGGCCAATTAGGCTGTATCAGCTGCGTGAGAGACGAAGGTTGCTTTTGATCTCTTGCACATTTTGACAATTCTCGCACTTTTGAACTAGCTCTGCTGCATCTAAAGCTGCCTTCGGCCAATAAAATCCTTGTCTAAACACTTTTCCCAGCAAGGGCCTAGACGCAATATGAGATCCACACAGACCTGCATGTGTCTCCTTCATTAATTCTATACCTTCGGTTCTGGATAGACACTTGAGGAGTGGAGAACATACTCCATGTTTGTATCATTCCCCTTCTATTATCATATACGGTCTTGTCCTTGCTTCCATTCTCTTATTATAAGCTTCATCATCCGAAAGACAATTACCTTGGAGGAAAGATATTATTTCAGTTCTCCAATCTTCACTATGTACAAGGGAAATTGCAAGCACTACTGTCTCCATAATTTCAATCGAAGGTGCTTTTATTGTCTCAAAAAATACTTCCGAATGTAGAGGGAGCCCCTATGCCGCTGATTTGGCTAACAGATCTGCATGCTCATTTTCTCCTCTTGGAATATTCTTGACGGAAAAACCTTCGAAAGAAGCCTCTAGCCTTCGAACTGTATCCAAATATTTTTCAAGCTTTGGATCTCTTGCCTTACTACTTTTGTCTACATGACCATAAATGACTTGAGAGTCAGTTTTAAGGATGACCCTTCTTATTCCCATTGCCTTTAACTTCCGAAGCCCCAACAGAAGTGCTTCATATTCAGCAATATTATTTGTACAACTGAAGTCAAGCCTTGCTGCATAACATGTTCTGACTTTAGAAGGCGCAACTAGGACAACAGCCGCTCTTGCGCCGAAGGTTCCCCAGGAACCATCGCAGAACACTATCCAAGCTTCGGCGTCTTTATTTGTTTCTTCTTCCTGAGCCCCTGGCATCCAATCAGCAATGAAGTCTGCTAACGCATGGGACTGAATTGAGGATCTATGTATATAGTCAATACTGAATACGTTAAGCTCCGCAGCCCATTTCCCAATCCTTCCAGTAGCTTCTCTGTTCCTCATTATGTCCTTCAGAGGTTGTGATGAAGGAACAATTATGTGATATGCTTGAAAATAATGCCGAAGCTTCCTAGAGGCCATTAACACAGCATACAATATCTTCTCCAAATCTGTATAGTTTTTCTTTGATAAACTTAGAACTTCGGAGATGAAGTATACTGGGGCCTGCTTTTTAATTTGGCCATCTAGCTTCTCCTGTACAAGCGCCGCACTAACTGCAGAGTGAGAAGCTGCTACATACAGGAGTAATGGAGCCCCTGACGAAGGTGGAGTTAGAGTTGTCAAATCTATCAAGTATTGCTTTAATTATTCAAAAGCCTTTTGCTGAGCCGAACCCCACTAAAAAACTTTGGATGACTTTAGAATTTCAAAGAATGGTAGATTCCTCTCTGCTGATCTTGATATGAACCTATTCAATGATGCAAGCCTTCCTGCCAATCGTTGAGCCCCCTTTTTTGAATTTGGTGGCTCCTATAACACCTCAGGTGTCACTTAGAGTTTTCCACTCAAGGCTACACAAGTAAGCCCATCATCACATGTGACTTAAGTTGGGAAAGTACTCCAAACTTGGAACTCAAGATCCTAAGTAAGTGCAACCCATCTTAGATGTCATGCCTTGGCTTATCATGCACCTAAAAGGGGGAGAATTGCCCAAACCCTAATGCAAATACCTTTGGACAATTGGAGCACTATAAGTGAGTATGATCAAAAGGCTGTGAAAACCACATGATCATGATTTGGACCAATTATAAAAGTTGTAGTACACTTAATACCCTATAAATAATGGTAAGCAAGTGACCCCAAAAAGATTTCAGAAAAACCCCAAAAGGTTCACCAAAGGGTTGAGCATAAAGGGAAAATCAGAATCTTTCTAAGTCCAAAACCAACCCTTTTGCAAAGATCAAACATGTTCACCTTGATCCCAAACTCAAAACCACTTGGCCCAATTGACAAAGTGGCGCCAGAATACCTCTAGAACACCCTGGAAAAGTTTGAACCCAACCCTAAGTCGTTTGACACGACTTGGCATAGCTTTTGTCTCGGTTTGGATAGCTAGGACAAAGGCAACTTCTCACGCCTATATCTCCCTACCCCGACCGTATCCTTTCTTGGGACTCACATCATAAAGGTAGGATTTGGTGCAGGGAAGAGACCGTACACGGGTGTTTTGCCAAGATCTGCACGCTAAGGTGCCCCAATTAGCCGTTGAACCATGGCAGAAGCAAACACACACGTGTTCGACGAGGGCTGACACTCAGGGGCGCGCTCAGAGCACGCCCGTGCGCGAACCCCCGCGCGCCCGCGGCCGCCCCGTGACCACGCCCGCGCCACGGCTATAAAGCCCGCCCCAGTGCCCGGCTATCTTCCCCGTTGCATCCTCTGTACTGCGCCAAACTCCCCGGAGCTCGCCCGTAGCTCCGGCGACCTCTCCGCGACCCGCCAGAGCCGGTCGAGGGCAACCACCATGGCCAAACCATTTCCTGCCCTCCTCCGCACGATCCAAGCCCCTAGATAGATCCCCTAGGAGGCCGTGAAGCTTGCTAGAGCTTGAACCGCGAAACCCCGCCACAGGAAAAGCGCAATCGTGCTCGTCGGAGTTCGGAACCCCGCCGGCGCACGTGGGCCGGGTGAGTCTCTGCACCATTTTTCGATTCACTGCACGCATAGCCTCTACGTCACCCCGTGAAGCTCCCCGTGCCATTGGATTGACCGGTAGCGTCGTGGTTAGGCCGGAGCACTCGCCGCCGACGAGTTCACCCGCCTGCGCACGTGGACCGGCTGATTCCGGCCACCCCCGTCGTCGAGCCGTACCTCGCTATGACCGCCAGGACCTCCCAGAGCCAACCCCGCCCCTCGTCGGACCTCTCTCGCCGCCGGTAAGTCGCGCCACCCTTTTTACTCACGCGGGTACTATTTAAGTTAGGGGAGGGACCTCGGGGGAGAAGAAGAAAATGCCAGGGGGTTTTGTGCCCTGTCAGCGACTCAAGGGAATAGTGGCGCAGGGTTATAACTGAGGGGATTAGTTTAGAAAGAACCCAGGGTCTTCGGTGCAAAGTGGATTTCCAGAAAACCTTTTTGTTATTTCTGATTTAAATACAAACAGAACTTGAAAAATTCATAACTTCACTTTTTTTACCCAAATTGAGTCAAACCAATTTTGCCAGATCCTAAAAAATGTAAACTATTGAGGAAAAATATAAAACCCCCAAGTGTTGCAGAAAGTTTCAAAGTTTTGATTTAATTAATTAACTGGTCAAAAGCTAAAGAAAATAAGGAAAAATAGCTACACTATTAAACTGGGATTAAGAAAATTCAGAGAAGTACTTAATCACTTCCTAACCTAATTAAAAATAATAAACTCCTCTGTACACCCAATTAAGGTAGGGTTTGCCCTTTTAATCATTTTCAGCTTATAGTTAAAGAAAATATAAAAGGTAGTTTAAAATAAGAACCAGGGAGCACCCACATTTTTGTTGGCTCTCTTATTCAGTATAGTTCACTGGAATATTTTATTATACCTTTGTTTAGTACAAAAGAAATGAGACACCTTTTATTTTAGGAAAACAAGAAAAACTTAGAAAAATCCTAGAAAAATAACCTTGAGGAGAAAACACCCCAAACCTTGGGATAACTAATGTTTTGTTATTATAAACATAGAAAAATTAGGAGTTCTGTTGTTTGGCATTTTTCAAATAACAAGTTAGTTGTAAGTGTCATTTTAGCTTAAAACTTTAGAAAAGCATAACTAAATAACCACTAAGTAACCTTCTGTGATTTTTGGCACAGAAGCATGTTATTACCTATAGATACCAGCAAAAATGACTCTTAGTACAGAACCCACCCCTAGATAAGAGTTGTAGTGCAAAGTGACCCCTTTGCCCTAACTTTTGTTATTTTTGTCCACGACATATTCTAATTTTTCTGGACCTCAAACTTTAGGACAGACTACAGTGACAAATAGTAACCCACTGTAATTTTTACAGTATTTTTGGAAAAATTTAAATCAATGTTGTAGTTCAAACCCACCCTAAAAGCATAAATGGAAAAAGAAAAAGGAAATTAATAGTTGAGACTAATGTTACCCTAACCAAACTAGCAAAACCCCTTGAGTACCTACTAAAACATTTAAGGGGCATTCCAATTCTTAATCCATTATGCTTAGGCAAGAACCTCAAACCTAAATTGATAAGCCTAAAACCCTAAGAGCCTCTTATAACAAGGAAACACTAAATGATTAACTAACTTAGTTTTTCTGCACTAAGGCATAATTGTTATTAAATTCTACATATCATAGCATGCATATATCTTATTCATTGCATTCGATAGATTGTAACCTCGCGGACGGAGAGTACATCCTCGTGCCAGAGCAAGGAGTTGCTCAGGAGGTGACCCCGGATCCAGCACCAGAGCCTACCTTAGAGGATCTGCCTGCCCCAGCTTTGGAAGGCAAGCCCCGGTTTTATGCATAACCAATTATATTATGCTATTTTACTACACTTAATGTTTGTAGGATTGTACTGTACACTTAAGTGTAGGAGTTGAATGAAACCTTAGTTGCATGACTCAGGACACCTTTGAGATGGACACTAGTATGCTAGGTCGAGTAGCTGCTTTACTAATTAGGGATGTCGGTAGAAGTCGAGTGATTTTTCTAGCACTCGCGCGAGGTCAGGACATTGATTGTACCCACTTTCATATCATACTAATGTTGGTCTGTGGACACGGATCCATGGGGATGCGTGGTCTACAAGATGAAATTGGAATAAGGATTAACGTGCGGATACCTGTGTCAAGCGATTGAACGTACTAAGCACATGCCGAGAAATATGGTAAATCGGTAAGCCTAGTACCTGAGTGAACCTGGCAGTGGACATATCCCCTCACGCGACCTGAGACGTGGTCTCCCATTCCGGTTATGGTGGGTACAAGTGCGGTCACTGCACGACGGCAGTCGGGGTCAGTGAGGCATTGTACGCCAAGGCGGCGAGCCCTGATCTGCTGACAGGGAATCGATGGGGACGGCTAATGTGTGTGGGGACGGAGTGCCTCGCCACGTCGTGTGTTTAGGTTTACCTAGCAAGGATAAAAACTCGATTCGAATCGTCTGCTTCTCACAGCTAATGAGACTGCTTGATCCATTGTACTGCATTGAGTAACAAGTGGAAATGTGATGAGTTGGCAAAAGGTGTTGATTGCTAAATTGCTTGATACCATGAATGAGTAGATAGTACACATTTAGTCTTAAGAGAGTCACACTAAAACTTGAGAAAGCTAAAACTTGATTTTTAGACTCAGCTAGTGCTTTTGGCAACCAAACCCCTCAGCCAAACATCTGCATGTCTAGAGGTAGAGGAGTAGACTCCTCACACCGGGTAAGTCTAGCTGAGTATTTGTATACTCAGCCTTGCTTGTGGCATAATTTTTATAGGTTCTCTGGAGGACATGGTTGCTGGAGTGACTTGGCCGTCCATATTGCCACCGGGATGGACAGTCGAGTGGGACCCTACCTCGGCTGAGGAGGAGCATGAGGAGTGATGGGACATGCTTCCCCATCTCTCTGTTTATTTATCGTTAGTTTTATTCCGCTGCATTCCGAACAATGATGAGTGCTTTTGCTAAAACTCTGCTCATGATGTAATAAGTTTAATACTCCTCAATGTATGGTTTTATGCTTTATTGTATTGCTCTGTGCCTCACCATCGAGTGAGTACGTGGTACTTGATCCTGTCAGTGGCCTAAATCCGAGGGATTGACGTGTTATTCCCATTTAAGTGTGGTCTAGCCTCTAAGGCGGGACTTAGGCACTTAAGTTGGAATAATTCGGGCAGTTCCGCCACAGCTCCATCCGAAGGATACCTTCAATCTTGCTCAGATTGGCTTCAATTCCCTTCGTTGATACCAAACAGCCAAGGAACTTGCCCTTCTTCACTCCAAAAACACACTTTTCTAGATTTAATTTTAGGCCAGCTTGCGTGAAATTGGCAAATGTCTCTTGCAAATCGGCAATGTGATTTTCTTGCTTCGTGCTTTTCACTATGATATCATCAACATAGGTCAGTACATTCCTGCCTCTTTGAGAATGAAGGACCTTGGCTGTCATTCTGCTAAAGCTTTCTCCAGCATTCTTGAGCCCCTCAGGCATCCGAAGATAGCAATAGGTGCCACTAGGAGTTATGAAACTAGTCTTTGGTTCGTCTTCCTTCTTCATCCAAATTTGATGATAGCCTGAGTAACAATCCAATAGACTCATGAGCTCTGAAGAAGCTGCTGCATCTAGAAGAGAGTCTATTCTTGGTAATGGGAACTCGTCCTTTGGATAGGCCTTGTTGAGATCTGTGAAATCGATGCACATTCTCAATTTACCGTTAGCCTTCTTCACCATAACAGTGTTGGCTAGCCATTCTGGGTACTTCACCTCTCTGATGACACCGGCACTAAGAAGTCTCTTCACTTCGTTCCGAGCACCTTCAGCTTTGTCTTCAGGCATCTTTTGAAGCCTTTGTTTTCTTGGCCTGAAAGATGGATCCACATTGAGTGAATGTTCAATAACATCTCTGTTGACACCATAGAGATCATTGGCTGACCAAGCAAAGACATCTTTGTTGTTGAATAAAAATCTTAGCAAAGTCTTCTCTTGCTCATCAGATAAATGAGACCCCAGCAGTACCCTTTGTTCTGCTATATCTTGACATAGAAGCATAGGCTTCGGCTGATCCGCCGAAGCAGCCTTCTCTCTTTTGTATTTATATTGCTGACAGGCTTCAGCTCCATCTATGTTATGGATTGCCTTTGAATCTGTCCGGTTACCTTCAGCCCTTCTGGCAGCTTCTTGACTCCCATGGACAGCAATGGGCCCTTGTTCCGAAGGTATCTTCATGCATAAATATGCTGGATGAAGTATTGCTTCAAAGGCATTAAGTGTCCTTCGACCAATGATCGCATTATATGGGTATTCCATGTCAACAATGTCAAAGACAACCTATTCAGTCCTTGTGTTGTGGACGTAGCCGAAGGTAACTGACATTATGATTTTACCAAGTGCGACAATCTGCCTTCCTCCGAAGCCACAGAGAGGGTGTGTAGCATCATGAATCTTGTCCTCTGGCTCTTGCATCTGTCTGAAGGCCTTAGCAAATATGATATCCGCTGCATTGCCTATGTCAACCAGAACATTATGGACCAGAAATCCCTTGATGACACAAGATATGACCATAGCATCATTGTGAGGGTAATCTTTGAGCTGAAGGTCCTCCTGGGAGAAGGTGATTGGAATGTGGGACCACTTGGACTTGATGAAGGGTCCTTGCACCCCAACATGCTACACTCTTCTCTGTGCTTCTTGTTAGCTGGCTCTGAACTTGAACCGTCCGTGATTGGGAGCACCAGCTTCATAGCTGAAGGTGCTACGACTTGGTTGTTGAACGAAGCCATTAGCTCAACAGTGGAAGTGAGTTCACCGGATGTGGGCGCCAATGTTGGGGACTTGTTCTAAAATGCTATGAGATAAGAACAAGGCAACACAAAATGTTAACGGTTAAAGACCTTCGTCCTTTGAAGCATTATCTCCCTTAGGATATAATGATCTTCAGATGAAGGTCATGAAGGACGTACCTTCATCATCTCAATGTATAATAATGGAAGTAGAAGCATATGAAACATGAGAAAAATTATGAACAATCATATGACATCCTTTATATTTCTTTATTATCATATCAAGAATGAGTATAAACAATATTGAATTACATTTATACCTTCGGCTTGACAGAAGGTGAAAATCCAAGCGAGATGCACGAGTGAATACAAGTCACCGTGAACAGTACTGTTCACCTATTTATAGGCATAGGATGCAGCCCGATCAAAATTACATTTATGTCCTTGATGACTAGTTACAATCATGACACAAATTATCATGGACTGATCGGTCTTTTCTTCTTTAAGTTGGTGCAGCCCTTCGTCTCAAGGCATGTCACTATGCTGAAGCTCCCTGGATCGTAGCTTTGGCGTGTAGCTTCGCGCTGTGTTTGCTTATATGCCGACCTTTTGAAGGTGTTTCTGCTTAGAGGACCTTCGGCAAAGAAGCAAGCCCCCAACACTTCTGCTGCCTCGATGGATGTTCAAGTTGGGTCACCAATGCCTCGGATTGACGATGTTGTGGCGACGAGTTCTACCCTGCCCATCGGACCTGGTCTAGGTGACCCAACCACTTTGGAGGTCAGTGGTTCTGGTGCTGGGATCCCAATGGGTGTTGCACTTTGTTCGGGGGATTTGGAGCCTTCGACGCTTGTTCCTGCTTCCCTTGTGGCTTCTGCGGATGTTGCTGCTTCTTAGGATATCTTGGCTGCACCAGCTTTGGGCCTTCCAGTGTTTCTGCAAACTTGCAGTATTTGTTTGTGGGGGCTCACACTTCCTTTTATTTTTCCTGATGGGTGCTCTATCTTTTGTTTTTTGTTTTGCAGGGCATTTTGAATTAGGTGGTCGTCCAGGTGAAGACGCAGGCAGATCAGGTGCCCGAGCATATATCTTCTTTGTTGCAATGAGATCCTACTGCTCTTCAGAAGCAGATAGATGACTAGAAGGTTTCTAATGTAGGTAAGTCTTTTATGTCATCCCTTGCTAACTCTTCTCTTGCTCATTCATATTTTTGGTGATAGTGTGTTTGTTCCTCAGCTATGACTCGGTGTTGCTCCGATGTGAAGGAAAGGTGCGCCCGAAACCAAGTAGAGCTTAACCAAGTCACTAAATTCCTTGATGGTGTCTGTGCCATGAACTCCTCCCTGTAGTCAAAGTTAGACATGTAAAAGAAAAATCATGAGGTAACTCAAGCTACAATAGGGACTGTGGCTAAGGCTCCTGCCCTTGGTGGTACTAGGGTTGATTCCACTCCTAGAGATGCTCCTGCATGATGTATTGCACACTCGAAACGTATAACAATTGTTGCTTGTGTGGGAAGTGCTCCTCCCTTTTGTGAATGTATTTGATAATTAGTTTGAATATAAGCTTTGAGGTTGCTTCATTGTATTGTGATGAGTTGTGGGGGGAGACTTGGTGGGCGTCCCTGCCTTTTTTGCGCGAGCGTGCTGTACTAGACTAAGTTAATTCTCGGGTTTCAGTCTAATCATTTTAAGGGGTTCAATGTGCACCCTCTTTTATAAGTGTGTGTGACGCCGACTTAAGTCGTTTCCTGACTTAAGTCGACTTCTCTGTTAGTAGGGTAGTGTGTACCCTTTGTTTGTAAGCGTGAGGATGTAACACCGACTTAAGTTGGTCTCCAACTTTTGTCGATTGCTCCATTAGTAGGGTATGGTGTGAACCCTTCGTTTGTAAGCGTGAGCACGTAACACCGACTTAAGTCGCTCCCCGACTTAGGTCGATTACTCCGTTAGTAGGGTATGGTGTGCACCCTTAGTTTTTTAAGCGTGAGCTTGTAACACCGACTTAAGTCGATCCTGACTTAAATCGATTGCTTCGTCAATAGTATACAAAAGTATAATTGTATGTGGGAAGAAAGTAGAAATTTATTGAAAATGAGTCTACAGAATTACAAGTGAAGCCTAGCATCTAGAGTTTATGGTGCTGCTAAGTCTAGAACTTTCTGAGATGCTCAATGTTAAAAGAGTTCCCAATTGGAGTACCATCCATCTGAGTTAGCCAATATGAGACCGACCGTGTTAGTTCCTCCAGTAAGCGTTTTCCAGCACCTGAGTCAATGCACTTCATGAAAACACCCACAACACCTCTTTTGTACAATGCATCACCTATGACTGAATATTGAGTTAACTGCCTCGCGATGGGATCGATCGTGGCTCTATCATTTGGCTCTTCTTCATGTTGGATGTACTTCATGATTGGTGCCCTCCAGTCGTTCGTATCTGGTTCTACTTGCTCAATTCCCTTGCATTCTTCCCCTGGCCCTGATGTGACACTTGGTTGTTGTACCTCTTGGATGAAGACACCCTATGGAGCCTGCGCTCGGCCTGATCCTAGCTTGGATAAAGCAGCAGGTGCCATGTTACAGTCTCTCTCTATATGGTGGAACTCCATCTCTTCAAATTTATCCTCAACTTTCCTGACCACAGCATAGTAATTGCTCGTTGATTTCGTGGAGTAGTTCCAATCTTTATTTACTTGGCTGATGATGACAATAGAATCTCCGTATACCATCAATCTTCTGATTCCAAGTGACACGACAATATTAAGTCCGTGTATCAAAGCTTTGTATTCTACAACATTGTTGGAGGCAGGAAATAGCAGTTGTGGTGCATATTTGAGCTGATCTCCTTTAGAGGGGATGAAGAGGATGCCTGCCGCTGCTCCTTGTAATCTTAGCAACTCATTAAAGTACATTTTCCATACCTCCACTGACTCGGGATTTTTAGGAATCTGCTTCTCGGTCCACTCTGATATGAAATCTACTAGAGCCTGGGTCTTGATTGTCGTGCAAGGTCGAAATTCTATGTCGTGGGCTCCTAGTTCGCACGCAACTTGATTGTTGTTCCCACTGCTTCTCTATGCGGAGTATGTCTACTATCGGGAAGCATGTAATCAATACGACTTTGTGGGCGTCAAATTAGTAGCACAACTTTTGCGTAGTGAGGAGTACTGCATATAGCAGCTTCTAAACTTGAGGGTATCTGATCTTGGAGGGTCGAGGACTTTGTTGATGAAGTACATCGGGTGTTGGACTGGATATGCGTGCCCTTCTTTTGTCCGCTCGACTACTAATGTGGTGCTTACCACGTGAGTCGTGCATGAGATGTACAACAATAGATCTTTAGCTGGTCGATCAGTGGTGGCTCGGTTGGCTGGTTTGAGGACTGGCGGGGTGGTCAGAAATTTCTTGAGTGCCTCCAATGCTTCTTGAGCTTCGGGGGTCCATTGGAATCTATCCAACTCCTTGAGAAGTTTGTAGAATGAAATGCCCTTGTCACCGAGCCATGAGATGAAGCGACTAAGTGCTGCCATGCAGCTAGTAAGCTTTTAGACCTTCTTTTGCGATAGTGGCAATTCCATACTTAGGATGGCTTCGATTTTCTCTGGGTTGGCCTTGACGATGAACCCGAGTAGCTTCTAGGCCTGTACCCCGAACACGCACTTGTCCGAGTTAAGCTTCAAGCAGTAGCGCCTCAAGCTATTGAAGACATGTTGGAGGTCATCGATTAAGTTCTCTAGGTTCATAGTCTTGATTACCACATCGTCAATGTAGGCCTCCACCCGCTGGCCCCAGTGGTTGGCTCAGCATGTTTGGAAGGCCCGTTAATAGGCCGCTCCAGTATTTTTTAGGCCAAACGACATGGAGGTATAACAGAAGGCCCTAAAGGGCATAATGAATGATGTTTTACCTGGTCTTCTTTCGCTAGACTGATTTGGTGATATCTCGAGTAATAGCCTAGAAAGGAGAGCATGGAACAGCTGGCGGTAGAGTCGACCACTTGGCCTTTTCTAGGGAGCCCGAAGGGATCCTTCGGGCAATGCTTGTTGAGATCACTAAAGTCAACGCACATGCGCCATTCAACTTTGTTCTTTTTTAGTATAAGAACAGGGTTCGCAAGCCACTCGGGGTGCGCTACTTCTCTAATGAATCTTGCTGCTACTAGGCGAGCTAACTCAGCCTGTATGGCTTCTCTTTTGTCGGGCGTAAAGCGGCGCAGCTTCTGTCGGATTGGCTTTGCTTGAGGATACACCTTCAATTTGTTCTCAGTTAGCTCTCTGGGGACTCCTGGCATGTACATGAGTTGCCACGCGGATACATCCCGGTTGTCCTGCAGAAAATGTATGATCGCCATCTTGCGTTCGTCGGAGAAGCCGAGGTTGGCTTTCTTGGTTTCTTCAAACGGCCGCATGGTGGTACTGGTAGATACTTCATCGCTGGGATTGTGAGGTCATCCCTTAGTGATGCGTCAGCGCTCATCGTTGGGGGTGCTACCTAGGGTCTGGTGATGTGGGCGGTCTGGATGCCCCCCGATAGCACTATGTCCCTCCTTGGAAATTGGCCCAGACGGTGATGATGCCTCGAGGTTCGGGCATCTTGAGTATCATGTATGGATAGTGTGGGATGGCCATGAACTTGGCCAGTCCCAGCCTCCCGATGATGGTGTTGTACCCGCACTCGAATCGAGTTACTTCGAAGCGTAGGAACTCGGTTCGGTAGTTGTCTAGAGCGTCGAAGGTCACCAACATGAAGAGGTGTCGTAGTGGGTACTCTCCTTTAGTTGGAACGATGTCGTAGAATGGGGAATCCGACTTAATGAGGTCAGAAGTCGGGATACCCAAGTCTTGAAGTGTTCTAGGGAAGGTGATGTTGATGCTGGTGCTGTCATCCACCAGAACCTTCTTGACCGACTTTCTTGGATCACGAGATTGATAGGCAGAGTGTACTTACCGGGGTGACCAAAATTAATCCACTGATCAGCTTGGCCCTCAGGCAAAGCCAACTACACCCCTAGGTTCATCTAATTAATCAGCTAAGGGCGTCCCATTCCACCCTCATGGTTGCACTGTTATCCCGGATGGTCACTCCACGAACAGGTCCTTACGGAGAGGTACTTAGGAAAATGGCCTGAGTCACCTAAAGTATCACAATATCATCATCGGGATAACATCATCGTATCATAAATGTTCACATCATGTTCATTGATTAATGTAAAGCAATAACATAAGCTAACCATGATAACCCAAAAAGGTAAACAAGGATAAGGTAAATACAGACTAGTCAATCCTTAGGTTTCAATAATGTAATGTGGGACAGTGAATTATGAAGTATGTAGGAGATAATAGGTCAGAGGACACTTGCCTTCACCAGGTTGTTGCTCAGGGAGATCTTCGGCAACACACTCAGGAACCACGGGCCGCTCGTTGTCTAAATAAAGCGATCATACATTCAATACATTTGGTAAATGACAAATGAACAGTGCATCAATCATGTACAAACAATGGAACACATCTCAAAAGGAAAAGTATAAACTCAAAAGGGACTTTAAATTATAGGGTGAACTAATCTCATTTAGTAGTTGATTATCCTTTAAGTGTTGGCCATGGTTACATATTCTATTCATTTTAATGAGACATAAAAGTTAAACTAGAGATAAATTCATATAATACACATTATTAATCTCACAAGATTAAATATCCATTAACCACTAGGGTTTCTTTTTATTTATTTTATTAAGTGAATAATTCAACACATACACTAACCTATAGTCTAGGTATAAAATTGAAGTGCACAGACTGTGACGGAACCTCCCAAGTCATTAGGCCCACCTACAGTTGTCCTTGTCCAACAGACCTTGGACAACCCTGTAGATGCATGTAATCACTCGACAAGTTCGATATCTGTATCGTTTTCCTTTCCCAAGAGCGTTTCACCCGTCACACAGATATTACAACACATCGGAGGAACGAATAGGCAGAAGCAAATTGCAATAACTTAATTTACATTCAAAATATAGAAAGAGTGTTATAGTTATTACAACCCAGGGTATAAGAGTGCATAAGTATTATTATTACAAACTTGGGAGGCAAAAACCCCTCCCGCATAAAAGTATATTGTTTTCAAAAGGGATGCCAACATCCCTCCTGCAACCACGTCACAGTTGAGGTTCGTCCTTCGGCACCACATCCTTGGGCACCACCTTAGTGCAAAAACAACAAAATTCTGTTGTTTTCTCACCTACAACAACATGGGTTCGAAAACCCTGAGTAGGGAGTGTACTTTCGCAAGTCTTACCCGTCAAAAGAAAAGACTCTCAAGGATATGCTGGCTTGAGGGAGTCAAGGTAAGGCTATTCAATAATCAAGACTCTGTTTGCAAAAATGCTTACTAATAGTGGATCCTTAAAAATCCAATTTTATTAGCAAGTTAAGTCATTACCTGTCACTAGAGTTCTTTCTACCCTAGTTCAAGCACTTGACATGCTGAGAGCACCTAGATGCGGGGTGAATAGGTGATCCTGTAAAATCAAACACTAAATAGCCACATACTTGATTATTAAAGTGTTAGTTAAATCAAGTGGCTATGGAACACGCTCGTGCGAACAAAACGATCACAAGAAGCAACACACGAGACACGAGATTTTTATCCCGTGGTTCGGCTAAGTAACACTTGCCTACTTCCACGTTGTGGTGTCCCAATGGACGAGGGTTGCACTCAACCCCTTTCAAGTGATCCAATGATCAACTTGAATACCACGACTTTCTTCCTTATAGTCTTTGTCCCGTTTGCGAGGAATCTCCACAATTTGGAGCCTCTCGCCCTTACAATGATGATCACAAAAGAAACACAGAAGTAAGGGAGGAGAGCAACACACACAAGACTCAAATACATAGCACAACCACGCACACAAGTGAAGACTTGAGTTCAAAGGACAATACATGGAGTTCACAACTCTAATGGAGCTCAAATCACTAACACAACGAATCAAATGCGTGGGAGCAGAGTCTGGATGTCTTAGTATGCTTAGAGAATGCTTGGTGTTATGCTCCATACTCCTAGGGGTCCCTTTTATAGTCCCAAGGCAGCTAGGTAGCCGTTGGAGATCAATTTGGAAGGCCATTCTTGCCTTCTGTCGAGTGGTGCACCGGACAGTCCGGTGCACCACCAGACAGCCACTGTTCATGTCCGGTGCGCGATCTCCTTCCATATCGGGCGCATCCGACCGTTGCTCCTCCGAGCCCGTTGGGGCACCGAACACTGTCCGGTGCACATCGGACAGTTTGGTGTGCCCATATGACCGTTGGAGCAAGACACGCGTCACCTGCAGATTGCGCAGCCGACCATTGGCCGCGAGCGCCGTTGGCTCACCAGACAGTCCGGTGAATTTTAGCCACGTCGCCTTTTTCATTTCCCGAGACCGACGAGTTCGTCGCAGATGACTCACCGGACAGTCCAGTGCACCACCGGACAGTCCGGTGATTTATAGTCGTACAACTCCGTCGATTCCCGAGAGCAGCTGGTTCACCGTCGGCCAGCCTGGGGCACCGGACACTGTCCGATGCACCACCGGACAGTCCGGTGTGCCAGGCTGAGCTGGAGTTGGCTGCACACAACCAACTCTTTCCCATTTCTTTTCTCCTTCTTTTGTCACTGTTTCTAGCACTTAGACAAACACATTAGTATTAAAAAACAATGTACTAAGTCTAGAAACATACCTTGTAATATGATTTGTATTTCTCTCTTTATTTATCACATAAGAACTTAATTAATCGTGTTGGGCATTTAATCACCAAAACATTATAGAAATGGCCCAAGGGCACATTTCCCTTTCACCTGCACTAGCCATCTTTTATCACCCCTTTTTGTTTCACTGGAATGTTACGTGTAAGTCAGTGACCAAGTTTTCATGTCCGAGAAGTAACGGCGATCCGAATCGATTAATACTCAGCTGAGGATCTCCAATCACACGACATATGTAGCACTTAACCCTTGCATATGTCAACTCGCCACCAAGGTTCTTAAGACCAGATCGGGTTCACGCCAACCGAGAGCACAGATACACCACCGTCCAGCCTCTTGCCACTGAGGGTACACGCTACTCTCGCCATCTCTCCACTCCCATGACGAGGCATGTGACCAGTTAAAGGGTCCTTGGTTAGCAGGCCCACATCGAGACGGTCCTTAATCGACTCAGACAGAGACACTACACCGAGACTCTCTTCTCGTGCAAGTCACCCGCCCGGTCACACCTTTATTATTTAAAACCCAAAGTTTGGTACCTGACAGAGGTACATCTTTTCTGATGTTGAACCCATCATGGCCATGATGGATCCACCATCAAGATTTATTTTTGAAAACACCTCATCCACTGTGAAGCATCACTTTTTGTTTCAAAACAAAATATTTGTTTTTCTAAAGCAGGACTAAGCATCAGAAAACCTTTTAATAAAACAGGTAATCAAGGAATGGTAAACAGATCCAATGAAGGAAATGCAGCAATTGGTTTAACATCCAACTCCTATCACCTAATGCATCAGTCAAGTGATAAAGAGTTTAAAACAGCAAGGAGGTGGCAAATGCACCGGGGCTTGCCTTGTGTTGTAGGAGAGTCGGGCTCTGTTCCACAGATGTCAAAGTAAGAACAGTTCCCGGTAGGTGGATTTTCTGTTGATGGAGTAGTCTCCTCTTCTTCAACAGTCACTTCTTCTTCGTTTTCTATATATATAACCATATATAACCATGAATGCTCATGTGATGCTTATAAAAATGCAATGATAATAAAGTTACACCAAGTTGTATCTTGAATACAACTTTCCTTAATGGTGCTCCAGGGAAACTAGGGTTTTCTAGGTCAATACCCTAATAGGGTTAGACAGTTTTACCCTAAGGGGCTATGGTTTTGGGTTTGCGAATCAAACAATGTCCAAAGCATATCAAACTTTACTCATGGGTTCTAAGTACCAAAATAAGTTCACCCAAAAAGTTTTATGATTTTTGGTGCTATCTAGTAATTTATAAAATTAAAAAAGACTAGGTTTAGGCCTTCTTAAATACTAAATAATTCTTGGTTTGGGCAAAAAATCTTGGAACTATTTTTATTAAATACTAAAGAAATTTAGAAATCCAACAAAATTGGTCTCATATTTTTATCATTTTTCTATATTTTCCTATGGATTTCCTAGGTCTGGTAGAAAAGGAAAAAAGGAAAATAATGAACAGTGTTGGGCTGAAAACTAGCCCAAGTCAGCCCGTGTCTGGGTGGAAACGCGCCCGTGCACCTGCCCTGGCATTTTTGCGCAAAGACCTTGAGGAATTAAAAAAACAGAAACGAACCCACACACTGTTTCTATGTGTCGCTGACAATTACAAAAACCCCCATACTTCTATTTCTTCACAATTCTTGGTCCACGACGGGACCATGCTGAACACCTGATCGGAGCTGCGATTTCACGGCGATGGCGACCCGGACAGTAGGCAACAAGGTTATAAACATCAAGCACAAGTCTATCCGAGCGAAAACCCTCACTTAATTTGAAAGATTAGACCCTAATTGAGGCTTGTTCATGGTCACGACGACAGAAAGACCCTGGTGATCGTGTTCTGGACAACTAACGGCAGTGGTGTTCAAATTGAAGCTCGGGTGAGCTTCACGGGTTCACCAGAGACTATGTACATGTTTAAATTTGGACTGAATGGGGACGGGAGAGTGGGTCAAAAGAGAGGGTGTCCGTGGCGGCGTTCTACGGGCGACCTGGTGTTCCGGGGTTTAGGCTTCGGTAAAGTTCAATTGTCTGGTATCGTGGGCAACATGAGGCTAAAGGCAAGCCAAAACAAGAGGCAATTGGATAAGTACTGACCCGAGGAGGGCTGCCCACGAATGGGTCCTTCACGGTGGCGCTAAGAACGGTGAGGAGGAGCTTATGGCTTAACTGAGTCCCTCGGCAAAATTGAGTGGTTTGCGCAAGCACTCGTATGTGTGATGCGGTGAGGAAACATCGCTCGGGCTCAATTTATAGAGGGATGGCCGGAGGTGGACGGGATTCAAAAGATCTCTCGGTGCGCTGGCGAGCTCACTCGCGCAGGTAGAGCCACGGCGAGCGTCTGGTGAATCCTTTTAGCCGGACAACGCCACCTCATGGTTACATGCACCATGTCGCAGAAGATTTTTACCGCGGCCGCAAGTCCGAGCAGTGCCTCAGCCGCGGTGGCGTTCTTATCGCCGGCGAGGTTCACTGAACCACGGTGAACAGTGCGCCAGCCAACCTGAATTCAGATAGCTATTGTGCCCAGTTTTATGTGGTTGCTCGCAAACTAATCTGTATCAAAGTTGTACATTGATCAATGTTCTTTCATTTTGGTATAATGACCATACCAAAAATCCTCACGGATTGATCAGGCCAGGGCGCTCAAGTTGGCGCAATAACACTGAACCTAGACCTTAATCAGATGCAGTGAGCAAATATCTATCAGGCCGACTGACAACGCTATTTCAAACCTATTTATCTCTCATTTCTGTGCAACACTAGTGCTTGGTCACTTAATCAAATTTGTTCTCCTTACATAGCTCTACAAATTTGCTATACTGACCAAGAGCAAAATCCTCAAGAATCCTGAGATGTAGAGCTCCAAAGTCAGCCCTATTCAACTGATTTTGGACTTAGGCATATGAGAGGCATAGGGTGCCTTTTTGCAAATAAGCCCAAATCCAACAATTCCACTTGTAAATCCTCAAATGTGAGAAACACATGAGTTGTGGTGTTCTATTACTTTGGTATTTGCACTTGGGTCCAAAAGTGCATAAGATTTACACTTAGCCCCCTAGGGTTCCAATTTAGGGTTTTCGAGGGGTCTTTTCAGAGTTTTTAGCACTTCAGGGTTTTGATGTCACTAAATTCCATCAAAGATGATATCTTATGATCATTTCTCATGTCTTTTGAGGTTTTCACATATTTGGGCTTCACTTTCACCCATGAGCCCTAAGTTAGGGTTAAGCACTCTGTCCTAGGGTTAATCACATATCAAGTCACATCAGTACAACTTGTTTGAAATTTTTACCTAGTGAATGCATTCTAGGTATATCAAACACATGATATGCTAATTCTCATGATGTTATGCCCAAGTTTTAGTAACAGTAACACCAGAGGTGTTACATCCTTCCCCCCATAAAAGAATCTTGTCCCGAGATTTAAAGTCCTAGGACAAGTAGTGGAAAAGGAAACACGTCATATTTTTATTTCCTTACTTCTTGTACAAGGCAGGGGGTGGTAGGGGTCTGTTTCATCTTTACAAAAATTGTACATACCTCACAAATTACATGAAGCTAAAAATCCAAGGAAACTCTTCTCTAAGAAGTCTTGGGTTTCCCATGTAGCTTCATCTTCAGTATGTTGGTTCCATTGTATCTTATAAAATTTGAGAACTCTTCTTCGGGTGACCCTGTCCTTCTGATCCAGGACTCGAATGGGATGTTCTGAATATGTTAAGTCTGGTTCCAAGGTAACATCCACCACATCAATGGTTCGATCAGGAACCCGAAGACACTTCTTCAATTGGGATACATGGAACACATTGTGCACTGCAGTCAATGTTTCGGGTAATTGGAGTCGATACGCCACTGGTCCACATCTTTCAAGAATAGGAAACAGACTAATGTATCGGGGTGCAAGCTTTCCTTTTACACCAAAACAGGTTACGCCCTTCATTGGTGATACTTTCAGGTACACATAATCTTTGACTTGAAAGTACAAGGGTTGGTGTCGTTTGTCTGCATAACTCTTTTGTTGAGCTTGTGCCTGTTTCAAGTTATGTATGATTCGTTGAACCTTTTCTTCCATCACTTTCACCATATCAGGCCTGAAAACCCACCTTTCTCCTGGTTCAGACCAATTCAAGGGGGTACGACACCGTCGTCCATACAATGCTTCAAATGGTGCCATCTTAATACTTTCTTGATAACTATTGTTATATGAAAACTCTGCCAATGGTAAACATTCATCCCATTTTTGTGGGAATTCCAGAACACATGCCCGCAACATGTCTTCAAGTATTTGATTTACTCTCTCAGTCTATCCACTTGTTTGAGGATGATAGGCCGAACTGTGGAGCAACTTAGTACCCAGGGACTTATGCAGTTCTTCCCAAAACTTGGATACAAATTGTGGTCCGCGATCCGACACTATTGTCTTTGGAACTCCATGCAGACTAAGAATACGAGCAATATATAACTAGGCATAGACAGCAACTGGGTGATCTGTCTTGACGGGCAGAAAATGGGCTATCTTGGTAAGCCGATCAATTATAACCCAAATAGAATCAAATCCTTTTGATGTCCTGGGTAATCCCACAATGAAGTCCATGCTAATGTCCTCCCATTTCTAAGTTGGGATGGGCAAAGATTGTAGTGGACCAGCAGTCTTCATATGTATGGCTTTGACACGTCTACAGGTGTCACATTTTGCCACATAGCGTGCAATCTCAATCTTCATTTTTGTCCACCAATAATGTTGCTTTAAATCTTGATACATCTTAGTGCTTCCGGGATGAATGGAATATCGACTAAGATGAGCTTCATCCAAAATTTGCTGGCGGACTTCCGCATCCTTAGGCACAACTATGCGATTATTAAACCATACTATGCCTTGGTCATCCTTTCTAAAACAATTTGCTTTGTCGGCTTCTATTTGCTCATGAATATGTTTCATACCTTTATTATTTCTTTGGGCAGCAATAATCTTTTGCAGAAGAATTGACTCAAGCTTCAATTGGGTCAAAGTTCCATGCTATATCATTCCCAGGTTTAATTTCTCCATTTCTTGACATAATGTGGTGTCTGGAGTCCTTACTGTAAGACAATGGCAGGAAGCCTTGCGACTTAATGCATCTGCCACCACGTTGGCCTTGCCTAGGTGATAGTGAATTTCTAATTCATAATCCTTAATCAGCTCAAGCCATCTCCTTTGTCTCATGTTTAGTTCTGACTGAGTAAAAATATACTTCAGACTTTTATGATCTGTATATATATGGCAAATGTTTTCCAGCAGATAATGACGCCATATTTTAAGGGCATGAACCACAGCAGCTAATTCCAAGTCATGAGTTGGATAATGCTCCTCATGCCGGTGCAACTGTCTTGAAGCATATGCTATAACTCGGCCCTCCTGCATCAAGACACATCCGAGACCACTGCCCGATGCGTCAAAATATACATCAAAGGGCTTTTCAATGTCCGGTTGAGCCAATACCGGGGCAGTGGTCAATAATACCTTCAGCTGTTCGAAGGCTTCGTTGCATCTTGAGGACCAGTTAAATTTTGTATCATTCTTCAACAAACTTGTGATTGGTTTCACAATCTTGGAGAAATCCAGAATAAATCTACAGTAATAACCAACCAGTCCAAGGAAACTTCAAACTTGATGTACAGTGGTTGGCGATTTCCACTCTAGAATATCCTTGACCTTACTTGGATCAACCGTAATTCCATTTGCAGACAATACATGTCCCAAGAATTGGATTTCCTCCAGCCAAAACGCACATTTGCTGAATTTAGCATATAATTGGTGTTCCTTAAGCGCGTTAATACGATCCGTAAATGTTTAGCATGATCCTCTTCATTCTTGGAATAGATCAAGATATCATCAATGAAGACCACCACAAATTTATCCAACTCGGGCATAAACACCAAGTTCATTAGACATGTGAAGTGGGCAGGAGCATTTGTCAATCCGAAGGACATAACTAAATATTCAAATAATCCATACCGCGTAGTGAATGCGGTCTTGGGTATATCTTCGGGTCGAATACGGATCTGATGATAGCCCGACCTGAGGTCAATATTGGAGAATACCCGAGCTCCGGTAAGTTGATCGAACAAAATATCAATCCGGGGAAGAGGGTACTTGTTCTTAATAGTGACCTCATTAAGGGGTCTGTAATCCACGCACATTCGGAGTGTTTGATCCTTCTTCTTGACAAAGATTGTGGGACATCCCCAAGGTGATGAACTGGGCCAAATGAATCCCTTCTCAAGAAAGCCTTGTAATTGAGTCTTGAGCTCCGCCAATTCATTTGGTGGCATCCGGTACGATATTCTAGAAATAGGAGCTATACCGAGCTTCAGTTTGATCACAAACTCTACATCCCTTTCTTGGGGCAATCCAGGCAAATCTTTAGGAAATACATCCGGAAATTCATATACTACCAGAATATCGTGGATTTTGGGAATGATGGATTCATAGACCCGTCCAAATGGTTTAGCTGGAATAGCTACAGGGATGGACAAGAGAACCTCTTCATGGCCATGACTCAACTTGATAGTCCTTAAATCAGTGTTAAGGATAGCTTTGTGCTGGGCTAACCAATTCATGCCTAGAATTACATCTATATCTTGGCCTTTCAAAACAATCATATTGGTGGGAAAGTCCCGTTCAGCCAATGTTACTGGCACATGGAACGCTACTTTCTTAGTAAATATTTGTCCCCCGGGTGAATGGATAATAAACCCTTCCCTTGATTCAGTGCAAGGAATGCAGTGCTTTTCCACGAATTTCTTGCTTATGAATGTATGTGAAGCACCAGAATCAAAGAGAATAACTGCTGGGTGATTGGCCATAAGGAACGTACCCATCATTACCGGCTCTCCTTCAGGTGTAGTGGCCACTTGAGTATAATAAATTCGCCCAGTCTTCTTGACATTTTTGCCCGCTGAATTATTAGCCACATTCCCTTTTCTTTGATTAGAGCTCCCAGAGTTCTGTTGATTGTTGAATTTATTCTGCTTTGGATATGGACAGTCTTTGATAAAATGACCAGACTTTCCACAGTTGAAGCAGCCAGTTGAAGAGCTAGGGAGGGCAGGGAAACGAGCACCAGGGGCACTCGGCTGATTTGTATAAGTGGGGGCAATGGTAGGACGAATGAAAACAGGCTGTTTGAACGGATAGGAGGGTGGACGAGGCGAAGAATGATTCTGATGGAAAGGTCGGATTACCAACCTTGTTCGCTTCTCAGGTCCCTGATTGGACTTGTCACCTCCAAATCCCCTTGATTTTCTTTGGCCTGTATTCTTGGCTTCTACTGCTAGCGTCGTGCTGACAGCCCTGCTATAAGTAAGATCTAGGCAGGTGGCCATCTTCCGTTGGAGCCGGTCGTTCAGTCCTCTCATGAAGCAATTTTTCTTCTTCAGGTCAGTGTTTACTTGATCTATAGCATATTGGGATAAATGATTAAACTTGTTGAGATACTACATCATCGTATCCCCTCCTTGTTTTAGTCGAATAAATTCCTCTTGTTTCATGTGAAGCACTCCTTCTGGAATATAGTGTTCATGGAATGCCAACTTAAATTCATCCCAAGTGACCTGATGTCCGGCTGGTTGAACTGCCACAAAATTTCCCCACCAGGTACTGGCAGGACCTCTCAGTTGTTGAGCGGCGAACAACGGCTTCTATGTTTCTATGCAACGGATTAATCTGAACTTCTGCTCCATTACCCTTATCCACTCATCAGCTTCAAGAGGGTCTTCGGCTTTAACAAAAAGTGGGGGACACGTTTCAGAAAAGTCCAGATACGAGGTCTCACGCGGTCCCTGTGGAGGAGCTCTTCCGCCATGCTGCTGGAATTGATTACCCGCCATCTCACGTATGAAAAGGGTATTATCTGCAGTGTATTGACCAAGGCAGCGATAGCCTCGGCCAGTGTGGGTGGTACTGGTGGCGGATTAGGAGTATCTTCCCAACCACGGGAAGTCCCCGCACCGTCTTGCGCACGAGTCCTTGATGGCATCTGAGGCAAAGAGACATCTAGGAAAAATATGACATGCCAACACATACCATTCCATTACATTACCAAAATGTAATTATACAGACTCATGTGTACAACATGACCTCATTTATTTATCTTACATAATACTACATCTAGATTATACTATTCTAATCTTCATCACCCTTTGCTGCTCCATTTACTGCCGCAGGAGACCGTTCGTCAGCCAGGTTCATGGGAGGAGGAGGCTGAAAAGGTCCAACTCCTCGTCAAGTTCTTCGTTTGCTGTTCCTGACGGTTCAGCTCCCAAAGCAGCATCGGAATGCACCTCTGGGTGTAGTGTAACGCCCCGAATTTTGCAGTTGAATTTTTTCTTTTCTTTACTCGCCAAAATTCGGGCGTTACCTTTTCTTTTTCTTTTTTCCCTCGCTAAACCTTGACCTTTTCCAAAGTTCTAGCGGGATTCGGTTTGGATTTCCCGTGTAAGAAAAACCCTAAATACTTTATGTTGTTTGATGCACCATGCCGAACCTTGCATTTCTTTTGATTGCTTTGAAAGTGCAAATGCATTCATGTAGAAAGATCGGATTTTGAAAATGAGAAGAAGATCTTTTCTTTCTTTTTCTCTCTCTTTCTCTCTCTTTTTTTTCTCTCTCTCCCGCGCCGTGGGCCGACCCCGGCCGGCCCAGCCGCCCCTGGCGCCCCCTCTTGGGCCTTGGAAGGCCCAACCGCCCCCCCCCCCCCACCTCCCCTTTTTCCCCAATTCTCTCTCCCTCCCTCTCATTTTCTCTCATTTTCTCTCCCCCACCCTAAGCCGCCGCCGCCCCTACCCCCCTGCCCTAGCGCCGGCCGCCGCCCTCGCCGTCGGCCGCCCCTCGCCGGTGAGCCCCCCCTTTCCCTCTCCTCCCTCCCTCTCCCCTCTCCCCTCCCCCTCCTCTCTCCTCGGCAGCCCGGCCGCCTGGCCGCGCGCCCCAGCCCCCGCCTGGCCAGCCCCAGCCGGCCCCTGGCCAGCCCCGGCCGCCCGCCTGGCCCTTGGCCGCGCCCCCTGCGCAGGGCCGGTTCAACCGCCCCTAGGGCCGGTTCAACCGCACCCCCCCCTCTGTTTTTTTTATTTTTTTATTTTATTTTATTTACTTTCTGTGCTCATAGCTATTTTATTTTAGGTAGGCTAATCATTGTTCATGCCATTGAAATAGGAAGTTTAATTTAGAATTCTGTTACGCTAATTGATTCATGTGATTAACTGTTTATCTCGTTCAATGTTGATCAACTTAAAATGACTAAGTTTCCATTAGTGTATATAACAGAATTCTTTTGTCAAGAACCAGTTGTAACTAATCATTAGGGCATAAAACTTTAACCCCCTGCGAGACCCTTTTCCCGTTTCTTTCTAACCATAACAAATGCAATGTCAAATGTCATACTTGATGCATATTCGCTTTATTTGTTCCCTTGTATGGTGTACTGTTCTTTTGTATTAAATATGAGGATGGATGTATGTATGTTTGCGCTCGCATAGAGAACGATCCGGTCGAAGAGCCCGAGGAATTCGCAGGAGAAGCCCCTGAGCAGCAGTCGGTTGGTGGAGGCAAGTGTCCTTTGACCTATCTCTGTCCTATTCATTATTTAATTCACCTCCCGCTTTACACATTTATGCCTAAGGATTGACTAGCTTTTGTTATCCATGTCCTTGTTTACCTATTTGGGTCGGATTATTACTGCTTAGTTTGATGCTATTGCTCAACTTTAATCAATGAACATGATGTGGTTATCTATGATACGTTGTTTTCCCGTTCTTATTTATGATTATACTTGTGGCATTTAAGGGGACTCGAGCGGTTTCTCGAGTGCCTCTCCGTAAGGACCTGTTCAATGGATGACCGCCCGGGAAAACAGTGCAACCATGAGGGTGGAATGGGGTGCCCTTAGCTGAATAATTAGAGGATCCGGGGTGTAGTTCGCTTCGCCGTCGTGCCGTCAATGGGGCTCGGTGTATGCGGCTCGCTCTGCCAAGGTTGATTTGTCCCTTGGGGAGGAGTGCGGTACATTTAGGAAACCTAACGGGTGGCTACAGCCCCGGGGAATCTTTGTAAAGGCTTCGTAGTGAATCCTTGGCCATTCACCTCGGGAGTGAATAAGGGTCTTGCAAGCCCGGGCCAGAGAGGGAATCACGGCTTGTGGGTAAAGTGCACAACCTCTGCAGAGTGTTTGAAAACTGATATATCAGCCGTGCTCGCGGTTATGAGCGGCCAAGGGAGCTCCAGAGATTAGTGATACTTGATCAGAGATACTTTGGTACAGGTGACAATGAGATTGATGGTTCTGATTACGATTATGGTATTGGTAAGTGGTATTCTTTCCATTTGGAAAGGATACATTGGGCTAATAACTTGGGTTAATGTTAAAACCTGGCTTTCTACTAGTAAGTAATAACCTGACCAACTAAAAGCAACTGCTTGACTTATCCCCACATAAAGCTAGTCCACTACAGCCAAACAGGATACTTGCTGAGTATGTTGATGTGTACTCACCCTTGCTCTACACACCAAACCCCCCCCCCCAGGTTGTCAGCATTGCAACCACTGCTCAGGCGAAGATGAAGCTGTGGAAGGAGACTTCCAGGAGTTCCAAGACTACGACGAGTTCTAGGTGTGGGTTAGCGGCAACCCCCAGTCGGCTGCCTATGAAGGCCGCGTTATCTACGTTTCTTTTCCGCACTTTGATTTATTGTAAGAACTATATGGACGTCTCAGACGTATGATGTAATCGACTATTTCCCTTATTAATACTATTTTGAGCACTGTGTGATGATGTCCATATTATGTAACTGCTGTGTACGTGAATAACTGATCCTGGCACGTACATGGTTCGCATTCGGTTTGCCTTCTAAAACCGGGTGTGACATAAGTGGTATCAAAGCCGTGCTGACTGTAGGACCGCTGACCTAGAGTAGAATGGTCGTTCTAAGGACTATAGACCTCTGTCTCTGCCTTGACTTTGATATCTCTTCAAAAGTTGGTCCTACCGACCAAACCTATGTTCTACTATATATTATACCTTGCTGAAAATCATGTTTTATTCTAATCCTTCATTTACTTGTGGTTCATTACTTGCTGGTCATATTAATTCTGTTCTCACCCTTTTGCTTGCGATGTCTTTTGTAGATGGCTCGACTTAGACACACTGCACGAAAGTCCGTCATCCCTTTCTTACCCTCCCGCCTTGCTGAGCGTCCGCTTCGCCGTCCCGTGGCCGGACAGTCCAGCCACTTGGAGAGACTACACCACCGCCTGCGTGAGGAGCAGGAACGTCGACGACAGGAGCAGCAGGGCTCTTCTTTCTCGCTCCACCAGGAGATAGAGTCTGTGAGGAGCTGCTCTCCTGTGCTTCCTCTGGAGGCGCCCCCTGCACCACCACTGGGCGTCCCAGCTTCTGGAGTAGCTGCTGGAGGAGACCCAGACGACGGAGGAGGCGACGACAGCTCAAGCCACGACACCGACTTCTCTGCTAACCTTGAGCCGGAAGGATGGGTTGCTCGACCCATCACTCGCGACGCTGCTCGCGGGTGTCACTTCCACGATGCGCTCGACACCCTGCTACGTCGGGCATTTGACCGGCATACTTGGTCCGTCGAGTATCGCTGTGTGGTCTACCAGCATAGTCGCGGGGTCTACCCGGACCGCTGGGAGGCAACTTGCTTGGTGCGCTGCCCGGAGGACAGTCTCCAGGGTGCAGAGGCCTGCTCAGAGCACTATTCTATCTCTGAACGGGACTCGGCTGAGGCAGCCATGCAAGATGCTGCACGGCGTGCGCTTTCGCACTACTGCTCGGTTTTCGGTGGGGCAGCTGACGGTCTTGACCTGAAGTATTACCCCCGTCGTCCATCTGGCAGCACAGGAGGCGTGATTGTCTCACCTGTCGGTGAGGGCAATCCTAGGTTGAGCAGCACAGTCAACCTAGCCGCCGTGCTAAACACGGAGCTGGACCATGCACTAGACGAGCTGAGTAGGGCTCGTGCTGAGATCGCCCTGCTGCGGGCTGAGCGCGCGGAACGTCGTCATCTGGATGGTGGTTCCCCCGCTCCCGTCGGGACTCAGCACCCGTACCGCTCACCTCAGCATGGACACCAGTCTTATGGCAACCCCGACTGCAAGACCAAGATAACTCTAGAACCATAGATCGTTAGAGTTGGATCTTGTGATTAATACGAAATATATATACATAGAAGCTTCAGTCTTAGCGTTAATCTCGCTCTTAGTTAAGTCTTAGTTAGACAGGGTAGTTTGCTATATCCTGTGCATTTATGTTTGTCATGATGAACTATGTTTGGTTTGGATCTTTGTAATGATTGTCACCAGAGTGTGGGTATCCCCTGCATTTTGGTTTACCTATTATGTTAATAAAGTTAGTTATATAGTTGGGAAACCTTTTATTCCACTCTCCTCTTTATCTGAGAAGTTGTGTGGTCTGTGTTGGAGATCAGTGAAGATGCTCACCTGCTCAGTGCTGTTGAAGAATTCTATACTCTTTCCTTATGCTGCAAGATTTGCCAGATCAGTTCTGATGTGTGGTTGCATTCTGCAGATGTCAGAGAACAGGCGCAGAGGAGGAAGGCGTGCTCAGCAGGAGCGAGCCGCTCCGCAGGACGAGGTGCCCCAGCAGCAGCACCTGCCGCCCCCGCCCCCGATGTCCATCGAGCAGATGTTTCTGATGCAGACTCAGGCAGTTCAAGCTATCGGTCAGACCTTGGCCGCCATTCAGCAGCAGCAGCAGCAACAGCAGCAAGCACCACCCCAGCCTCAGATGCCTCAGATGCCCAGAGACAAGCGTGCTGAATTCATGAGAGGTCATCCCCCAACGTTCGCTCACTCTTCTAACCCCATGGATGCTGAAGATTGGCTGCGCACTGTGGAGCGGGAGTTGCATACCGCTCAGTGTGATGACAGGGAGAAAGTCTTGTATGGTCCCCGTCTGTTGAGAGGAGCAGCCCAATCATGGTGGGAGTCTTACCTCGCCACCCATGCCAACCCCAACACCATCACCTGGGAAGAATTCAGAGGTAGCTTTCGTTAGTACCACGTGCCTGCAGGTCTGATGACAGTGAAGAAGGAGGAGTTCCTGGCCCTTAAGCAAGGGTCATCATCTGTCAGTGAGTATCGAGACAGGTTTCTGCAATTGTCTCGCTATGCTCCTGAGGATGTCAACACTGACGCCAAGCGACAATACCGTTTTCTGAGAGGCTTGGTCGACCCCCTGCAGTATCAACTGATGAATCACACCTTCCCGACATTCCAGCACCTGATTGATAGAGCGATCATGACAGAAAGGAAGCGTAAGGAGATGGAAGATCGTAAGCGCAAGATCAGTGGACCCCAGCCTGGAAGCAGCAGCCGTCCTCGTTTCTCAGGCAATCAACCTCAGCAGTTCAGGCAGAACCAACGTCCACCTCAGCAGCATCAGCAGTTCCAAAGGCAGTATCCTCAGCATCAGTACCAGAACCGTCAGAGCAATCAGTCAGGAGGTCAGTTTCAAAGGCAGAATCAGCAAGCACCCCGTCTTCCTGCCCCAGCAAACCAGCAGAACAGTCAGGCAGCACCAGCTCAGGTTGGAAACAGGGCATGTTTCCACTGTGGAGAGCAGGGCCATTGGGTGATGCAATGTCCGAAGAAGGCAGCCCAGCAGCAGTCAGGCCCCAATGCCCCAGCAAAGCAGAATGTGTCTCAGCCTGGAGCAGGCAACCGCCCTCAACAGCGCTATAATCATGGAAGATTGAATCACTTGGAGGCTGAAGCAGTTCAGGAGACCCCCGGCATGATAGTAGGTATGTTCCCAGTCGACTCCCATATTGCAGAAGTGTTATTTGATACTGGAGCAACGCATTCTTTCATTACTGCATCATGGGTAGAAGCACATAATCTTCCAACTACTACCATGTCA
Source organism: Zea mays (assembly GCF_902167145.1). NCBI lineage: Eukaryota > Viridiplantae > Streptophyta > Magnoliopsida > Poales > Poaceae > Zea > Zea mays. The sequence continues at coordinate 153,093,376 of NC_050097.1, read as the reverse complement.
ACCCCCATTCAAATTGACTCAGCTGGTGGTAGAATTCGAGCTGATAGCATTTGTTTAAATATAAGTGTGGAAATAAGGGGGATAGCGTTTCCCGCCAACCTTATAGTAATGGGTACTCAGGGAATAGATGTCATCCTAGGGATGAATTGGTTAGATAAGTATCGGGCAATTATCAGTTGTGATAAAAGGACAATCAAGTTGGTGTCCCCACTAGGAAAGGAAGTGGTGACCGAGTTAGTCCCACCTGAGCCGAAGAAAGGAAGTTGTTATCAGATGGCTGTCGATAGCAGTGAAGCAGATCCAATTGAGAGTATCCAGGTTGTGTCTGAATTCCCAGATGTGTTTCCAAAGGATTTACCGGGTATGCCACCAGAGCGGAAAGTTGAGTTTGCCATAGAGCTTCTTCCTGGAACCGCCCCTATCTTTAAGAGAGCTTACAGAATATCTGGACCAGAGTTGGTTGAGCTTAAGAAGCAGATTGATGAGCTGTCAGAGAAAGGTTACATCTGGCCAAGCACCTCGCCTTGGGCCGCCCCTGTCCTGTTTGTGGAAAAGAAAGATGGCACCAAGAGGATGTGCATCGATTATCGAGCTTTGAATGAGGTCACGATCAAGAACAAGTATCCCTTGCCCAGAATAGAAGATTTGTTCGACCAGTTGAGAGGAGCCAGTGTGTTCTCCAAGATTGATCTTAGGTCAGGTTATCATCAGCTCAGGATCCGACCTTCGGACATTCCGAAGACGGCATTCATTACCAAGTATGGGTTGTATGAGTTCACAGTGATGTCTTTTGGTTTGACCAATGCACCAGCGTTCTTTATGAATCTGATGAATAGTGTATTCATGGATTACCTTGATAAGTTTGTGGTGGTATTCATTGATGACATTCTGGTTTATTCTCAAAGCGAAGAAGAGCATGCAGATCATTTGAGGATGGTATTGCAGAGATTGCGAGAGCACCAGTTGTACGCAAAGTTGAGCAAGTGTGAGTTCTGGATCAGTGAAGTCCTGTTCTTGGGTCACATAATCAACAAGGAAGGATTGGCTGTGGATCCGAAGAAAGTGGCAGACATTCTGAACTGGAAAGCGCCAACGGATGCTCGAGGAATCAAGAGCTTCATTGGAGTGGCCAGATATTATCGGCGATTCATTGAAGGGTTTTCGAAGATTGCGAAGCCAATGACAGTGTTGCTAGGCAACAAGGTTGAGTTCAAATGGACCCAGAAATGTCAAGAGGCCTTTGAAGCGCTGAAAGAGAAGTTGACTACATCGCCTGTCCTAATCTTGCCTGATGTGCACAAGCCCTTCTCGGTGTATTGTGATGCTTGTTACACAGGTTTGGGATGCGTGTTGATGCAAGAGGGAAGAGTTGTGGCTTACTCGTCCCGACAGTTGAAGGTTCATGAGAAGAATTACCCAATCCATGATCTAGAGTTGGCAGCAGTGGTTCACGCACTGAAGACATGGAGGCACTATTTGTATGGACAGAAGTGCGATGTTTACACAGATCACAAGAGTCTGAAGTACATATTCACTCAGTCAGAGTTGAACATGAGGCAGCGAAGATGGTTAGAGTTGATCAAAGACTATGAGTTGGAGATTCATTACCATCCAGGCAAAGCAAACGTAGTGGCAGATGCTTTGAGCCGAAAGAGTCAAGTCAATCTGATGGTCGCTCGCCCGATGCCTTATGAGTTGGCCAAGGAGTTCGACAGGTTGAGTCTCGGGTTTCTGAACAATTCGCGAGGAGTCACAGTTGAATTGGAACCTACCTTGGAGCGCGAAATCAAAGAAGCACAGAAGAATGATGAAAAGATCAGTGAGATTCGGCGATTGATTCTAGATGGCAGAGGCAAAGATTTTCGAGAAGATGCTGAAGGCGTGATATGGTTCAAAGACCGCTTATGTGTTCCCAATGTCCAGTCTATTCGGGAGTTGATTCTCAAGGAAGCTCATGAGACCGCTTATTCGATTCACCCTGGTAGTGAGAAGATGTATCAGGATCTGAAGAAGAAATTCTGGTGGTACGGAATGAAAAGGGAAATCGCAGAGCATGTGGCTAAGTGCGATAGTTGTCGAAGAATTAAGGCAGAGCACCAGAGACCAGCTGGATTGTTGCAACCGTTGCAGATCCCTCAGTGGAAATGGGATGAAATTGGTATGGATTTCATAGTCGGATTGCCTCGCACTCGAGCCGGCTACGATTCTATTTGGGAAGTGGTGGACCGTTTGACCAAGTCAGCCCACTTCATACCTGTCAAGACCAACTACAGCAGCGCAGTATTAGCAGAATTGTATATGTCTCGGATCGTTTGTCTTCATGGTGTGCCAAAGAAGATAGTGTCAGACAGAGGAACGCAGTTCACCTCTCATTTCTGGCAGCAGTTGCATGAAGCCTTGGGCACACATCTGAATTTCAGTTCAGCTTATCACCCGCAGACAGATGGCCAGACTGAAAGGACCAATCAAATTCTCGAAGATATGTTGAGAGCCTGTGCGTTGCAAGATCAGTCCGGATGGGATAAGCGATTGCCTTATGCAGAGTTTTCCTATAACAACAGTTACCAGGCCAGTTTGAAGATGTCACCGTTTCAGGCGCTTTATGGAAGGAGTTGTAGAACTCCGTTGCAATGGGATCAGCCTGGAGAGAAGCAAGTGTTTGGGCCAGACATTCTGCTTGAAGCCGAAGAGAACATCAAAATGGTTCGAGAGAATCTGAAGATAGCGCAATCGAGGCAGCGAAGCTATGCAGACACAAGAAGAAGGGAGCTGAGTTTTGAAGTCGGAGACTTTGTCTATCTGAAAGTGTCACCGATCAGAGGAGTCAGAAGATTCGGAGTGAAAGGCAAGCTAGCACCCCGCTACATTGGTCCGTATCAAATTCTCTCAAAGTGTGGAGAAGTGGCTTATCAGCTCAGCCTGCCAGAGAATTTGTCTGCTGTGCATGATGTCTTTCATGTGTCTCAGTTGAAGAAGTGCTTGCGTGTGCCAGAAGAGCAGTTGCCAGTGGAAGGTCTTGAGGTCCAGGAGGACTTGACCTATGTTGAGAAGCCAGCTCAGATCCTTGAGATTGCAGACAGAGTCACCCGAAGGAAGACCATCAGAATGTGCAAAGTCAGATGGAATCACCACTCTGAGGAAGAAGCAACCTGGGAGCGTGAAGATGATCTAGTGGCCAAGTACCCAGAGCTCTTTGCTAGCCAGCCCTGAATCTCGAGGGCGAGATTCTTTTAAGGGGGATAGGTTTGTAACGCCCCGAATTTTGCAGTTGAATTTTTTCTTTTCTTTACTCGCCAAAATTCGGGCGTTACCTTTTCTTTTTCTTTTTTCCCTCGCTAAACCTTGACCTTTTCCAAAGTTCTAGCGGGATTCGGTTTGGATTTCCCGTGTAAGAAAAACCCTAAATACTTTATGTTGTTTGATGCACCATGCCGAACCTTGCATTTCTTTTGATTGCTTTGAAAGTGCAAATGCATTCATGTAGAAAGATCGGATTTTGAAAATGAGAAGAAGATCTTTTCTTTCTTTTTCTCTCTCTTTCTCTCTCTTTTTTTCTCTCTCTCCCACGCCGTGGGCCGATCCCGGCCGGCCCAGCCGCCCCTGGCGCCCCCTCTTGGGCCTTGGAAGGCCCAACCGCCCCCCCCCCCCCACCTCCCCTTTTTCCCCAATTCTCTCTCCCTCCCTCTCATTTTCTCTCATTTTCTCTCCCCCACCCTAAGCCGCCGCCGCCCCTACCCCCCTGCCCTAGCGCCGGCCGCCGCCCTCGTCGTCGGCCGCCCCTCGCCGGTGAGCCCCCCCTTTCCCTCTCCTCCCTCCCTCTCCCCTCTCCCCTCCCCCTCCTCTCTCCTCGGCAGCCCGGCCGCCTGGCCGCGCGCCCCAGCCCCCGCCTGGCCAGCCCCAGCCGGCCCCTGGCCGCGCGCCCCAGCCCCAGCCAGCCCCGGCCGCCCGCCTGGCCCTTGGCCGCGCCCCCTGCGCAGGGCCGGTTCAACCGCCCCTAGGGCCGGTTCAACCGCCCCCCCCCCCCTCTGTTTTTTTTTATTTTTTTTTTATTTTATTTTATTTACTTTCTGTGCTCATAGCTATTTTATTTTAGGTAGGCTAATCATTGTTCATGCCATTGAAATAGGAAGTTTAATTTAGAATTCCGTTACGCTAATTGATTCATGTGATTAACTGTTTATCTCGTTCAATGTTGATCAACTTAAAATGACTAAGTTTCCATTAGTGTATATAACAGAATTCTTTTGTCAAGAACCAGTTGTAACTAATCATTAGGGCATAAAACTTTAACCCCCTGCGAGACCCTTTTCCCGTTTCTTTCTAACCATAACAAATGCAATGTCAAATGTCATACTTGATGCATATTCGCTTTATTTGTTCCCTTGTATGGTGTACTGTTCTTTTGTATTAAATATGTGGATGGATGTATGTATGTTTGCGCTCGCATAGAGAACGATCCGGTCGAAGAGCCCGAGGAATTCGCAGGAGAAGCCCCTGAGCAGCAGTCGGTTGGTGGAGGCAAGTGTCCTTTGACCTATCTCTGTCCTATTCATTATTTAATTCACCTCCCGCTTTACACATTTATGCCTAAGGATTGACTAGCTTTTGTTATCCATGTCCTTGTTTACCTATTTGGGTCGGATTATTACTGCTTAGTTTGATGCTATTGCTCAACTTTAATCAATGAACATGATGTGGTTATCTATGATACGCTGTTTTCCCGTTCTTATTTATGATTATACTTGTGGCATTTAAGGGGACTCGAGCGGTTTCTCGAGTGCCTCTCCGTAAGGACCTGTTCAATGGATGACCGCCCGGGAAAACAGTGCAACCATGAGGGTGGAATGGGGTGCCCTTAGCTGAATAATTAGAGGATCCGGGTTGTAGTTCGCTTCGCCGTCGTGCCGTCAATGGGGCTCGGTGTATGCGGCTCGCTCTGCCAAGGTTGATTTGTCCCTTGGGGAGGAGTGCGGTACATTTAGGAAACCTAACGGGTGGCTACAGCCCCGGGGAATCTTTGTAAAGGCTTCGTAGTGAATCCTTGGCCATTCACCTCGGGAGTGAATAAGGGTCTTGCAAGCCCGGGCCAGAGAGGGAATCACGGCTTGTGGGTAAAGTGCACAACCTCTGCAGAGTGTTTGAAACCTGATATATCAGCCGTGCTCGCGGTTATGAGCGGCCAAGGGAGCTCCAGAGATTAGTGATACTTGATCAGAGATACTTTGGTACAGGTGACAATGAGATTGATGGTTCTGATTACGATTATGGTATTGGTAAGTGGTATTCTTTCCGTTTGGAAAGGATACATTGGGCTAATAACTTGGGTTAATGTTAAAACCTGGCTTTCTACTAGTAAGTAATAACCTGACCAACTAAAAGCAACTGCTTGACTTATCCCCACATAAAGCTAGTCCACTACAGCCAAACAGGATACTTGCTGAGTATGTTGATGTGTACTCACCCTTGCTCTACACACCAAACCCCCCCCCCCAGGTTGTCAGCATTGCAACCACTGCTCAGGCGAAGATGAAGCTGTGGAAGGAGACTTCCAGGAGTTCCAAGACTACGACGAGTTCTAGGTGTGGGTTAGCGGCAACCCCCAGTCGGCTGCCTGTGAAGGCCGCGTTATCTACGTTTCTTTTCCGCACTTTGATTTATTGTAAGAACTATATGGACGTCTCAGACGTATGATGTAATCGACTATTTCCCTTATTAATACTATTTTGAGCACTGTGTGATGATGTCCATATTATGTAACTGCTGTGTACGTGAATAACTGATCCTGGCACGTACATGGTTCGCATTCGGTTTGCCTTCTAAAACCGGGTGTGACATGTAGTCGGGCATACAATACATGCACTTCCTCATGTAAAGTATTGTAGTATACTTGCAAGTTGTCAAGGGCCGCACTAAGCTCGGCCACACAAGCACGAGATTTGGCTTCCCGGTCCCAAGCAACCGAATGTGAGTTGACGGCCCAATCGACCGCCAAATCCCATTCAGCAAGCTCGTCTTGCAGGAGTCTGACGTCAGCTGCCAACTCATTTATACGCTGACCATCTTCTGCCCACACCCTGTTTCGGTGACGTAGCTCCGTTCGAAGCTGTTCCACTTGGGCTTCCAAGTCTCTGATTGGATCATTGCTGCCGCTGCTACTCCCTTCATGTCTGGAAGCCAACTGATGACGAGGCACGCCAATAGGTTCAGTGGACTTGCGCGCGGTTTTCCTCGTACGCGGCATATCTCCATAAGGGGGGAAGATTTATTAGTATAATTTTAAACATGATGCATGCATAACCCAATGATTACAGAATCAACCTTCATTGATCCCACTTCCTATATATTGTGTTCTATTACCTGGTCTTATAAGATGAGAACTTTCAGAAAGTGGCAAGCTAAGAATGAAAGAAATTTTCTTGGATAAGTATTTGAAAATTCTTTTTGAAATGCTTCGTAATATCTGAAGAGATGGGCTTCGCTCTGATACCAGCTGTGACGGAACCTCCCAAGTCATTAGGCCCACCTACAGTTGTCCTTATCCAACAGACCTTGTACAACCCTGTAGATGCACGTAATCACTCGACAAGTTCGATATTTGTACCCTTTTCCTTTCCCAAGAGCGTTTCACTCATCACACAGATATTACAACAAATCGAAGGAACGAATAGGTGGAAGTGAATTAAAATAACTTAATTTACATTCAAAATATAGAAAGAGTGTTATAATTATTACAACCCAGGGTATAAGAGTGCATAAGTATTATTATTACAAACTTGGGAGGCAAAAACCCCTCCCGCATAAAAGTATATTGTTTTCAAAAAGGAGACCAACATCCCTCCCGCAACCACGTCACTGTTGAGGTTCGTCCTTTGGCACCATATCCTTAGGCACCACCTTAGTGCAAAAATAGCAAATTCTGCTGTTTCCTCACCTACAACAACATGGGTTCGAAAACCCTGAGTACGGAGTGTACTTTCGCAAGTCTTACCCGTCAAAAGAAAAGACTCTCAAGGATATGCTGGCTTGAGGGATTCGAGGTAAGGCTATTCAATAAACAAGGCTTTGTTTGCAAAAATGCTTACTAAAAGTGGATCCTTAAAAATCCAGTTTTATTAGCAAGTTAAGTCATTACCTGTCACTAGAGTTCTTTATACCCTAGTTCAAGCACTTGACCAGCACCAGCCATCTTTTATCACCCCTTTTTGTTTCACTGGAATGCTACGTGTAAGTCAGTGACCAAGTCTTCATGCCCCAGAAGTAACAGCGATCCGAATCGATTAATACTCAGCTGAGGATCTCCAATCACACGACATATGTAGCACTTAACCCTTGCATATGTGAACTCGCCACTAGGGTTCTTAAGACCAGACCGGGTTCACGCCAACCGAGCGCATAGATACACCAGCGTCCAGCCTCTTGCCACGGAGGGTACACACTACTCTTGCCATGTCTCCATTCCCATTGTGTGTTGGCCTTTATGGTATTAGTCTGCCCGAGGCAAAGCTTACCCATGACAAGGCATGTGACCAGTTAAAGGGTCCTTGGTTCGCAGGCCCACATCGAGACGGTCCTTAATCGACTCAGATGGAGACACTACACTGAGACTCTCTTCTCGTGCAAGTCACCCGCCCGGTCTCAGCTTTATTATTTAAAACCCAAAGTTTGATACCTGGCATAGGTACATCTTTTCCGATGTTGAACCCATCATGGCCATGATGGATCCACCATCAAGCTTTATTTTTGAAAACACCCCATCCACTGTGAAGCATCATTTTTTGCTTCAAAACAAAACATTTGTTTTTCTAAAGCAGGACTAAGCATCAGAAAACCTTTTAATAAAATAGGTAATCAAGGAATGGTAAATAGATCTAATGAAGGAAATACAGCAATTGGTTTAACATCCAACTCCTATCACCTAATGCATCAGTCAAGTGATAAAGAGTTTAAAACAACAAGGAGGTGGCAAATGCACCGGGCTTGCCTTGTGTTGTAGAAGAGTCGGGCTTTGTTCCACAGATGTCAAAGTAAAAATAGTTCTCGGCAGGTGGATTTTCTGTTGATGGAGTAGTCTCCTCTTCTTCAATAGTCACTTCTTCTTCGTTTTCTATATATATAACCATGAATGCTCATGTGATGCTTATGAAAATGCAATGATAATAAAGTTACACCAAGTTGTATCTTAAATACAACTTTACTTCACGGTGCTCCAGGGAAACTAGGGTTCTCTAGGTCAATACCCTAGTAGGGTTAGACAGTTTTACCCTAAGGGGCTAGGGTTTTGGGTTTGGGAATCAAACAATGTCCAAAGCATATCAAACTTTACTCCTAGGTTCTAAGTACCTAAATAAGTTCACCCAAAAAGTTTTATGATTTTTGGTACTATCTAGTAATTTATAAAATTCAAACAGACTAGGTTTAGGCCTTCTTAAATACTACATAATTCCTGGTTTGGGCTAAAAATCTTGGAACTATTTTTACTAAATACTAGAAAAATTTAGGAATCCAACAAAATTGGTCTCATATTTTTATAATTTTTCTATAATTTTCTATGGATTTCCTAGGTCTGGCAGAAAAGGAAAAAGGAAAATAATGAACAGTGTTGGGCTGAAAACTAGCCCAAGTCAGCCTGTGTCTGGGCGGAAATGCACCCGCGCGCACCGGCCCTGGCGTTTTTGCGCAAAGACCCTGAGGAATTCAAAAAACAAAAATAAACCCACACACTGTTTCTACGTGTCGCTGACAATTACAAAACCCGCCCTATAGTTCTATTTCTTCACAGTTCTTGGTCCACGACGGGACCATGCCGAACACCTGGCCGGAGCTACGATTTCACGGCGCTGGCGACCCGGACAGTAGGCAACAAGCTTATAAACATCAAGCACAAGTCTATCCGAGCAAAAACCCTCACTTAATTTGAAAGATTAGACCCTAATTGAAGCTTGTTCATGGTCACGGCGGCGTAAAGTCCTTGATGATCGCGTTCTAGACAACTAACGATAGTGTTGTTAAAATTGAAGCTCGGGTGAGCTTCACGGGTTCACCAGAGACTATGTAAAAGTTTAAATTTGGACTAAATGGGGACGAGAGAGTGGATCAACAGAGAGGGTGTCCGTGGTGGGCGACCTGGTGTTCCGGGGTTTAGGCTTCGGTAAAGTTCAATTGACTGATATCGTGGGCAACATGAGGCTAAAGGCAAGCCAAAACAAGAGGCAATTGGGTAAGTACTGACCCGAGGAGGGCTGCCCACGAATGGGTCCTTCACGGTGGCGCTAAGAACGGTGAGGAGGAGCTTATGGCTTAACTGAGTCCCTCGACGAAATTGAGTGGTTTGCGCAAGCACTCGTATGTGTGATGCGGTGAGGAAACATCGCTCGGGCTCAATTTATAGAGGGATGGTCGGAGGTGGACGGGATTCAAAAGATCTCCCAGTGCGCTGGCGAGCTCACCTGCGCGGGGCAGAGCCACGGCGAGCATCCGATGAATCCTTTTAGCCGGACAGCGCCACCTCATGGTTACATGCGCCACATCGCGGAAGATTTTTACCGCGGCCGCAAGTCCGAGCAATGCCTCAGCCGCGGTGGCGTTCTTATCCCCGGCGAGGTTCACTAAACCACGGTGAACAGTGCGTCTGCCAGCCCAAATTCAGATAGCTATTGCGCCCAGTTTTATGTGGTTGCTCGCAAACTAATCTGTATCAAAGTTGTACATTGATCAATGTTCTTTCATTTTGGTATAATGACCATATCAAAAATCCCCACGGATTGATCAGGCCAGGGCGCTCAAGTTGGCGCAATAACACTGAACCTAGACCTTAATCAGATGTAGTGAGCACATATCTATCAGGCCGACTGACAGCGCTATTTCAAACCAATTTATCTCTCATTTCTATGCAGCACTAGTGCTTGGTCACTTAATCAAATTTGTTCTCGTTACATAGCTCTACAAATTTGCTATACTGCCAAGAGCAAAATCCTCAAGAATCCTGAGATGTAGAGCTCCAAAGTCAGCCCTATTCAACTAATTTTGGACTTAGGCATATGAGAGGCATAGGGTTCCTTTTGCAAATAAGCCCAAATCCCACAATTCCACTTGTAAATCCTCGAATGTGAGAAACACATGAGTTGTGGTGTTCTATTACTTTGGTATTTGCACTTGGGTCCAAAAGTGCACAAGATTTTCACTTAGGCCCCTAGGGTTCCAATTTAGGGTTTTCCAGGGGTCTTTTTAGAGTTTTTAGCACTTCAGGGTTTTGATGTCACTAAAGTCCATCAAAGATGATATCTTATGATCATTTCTCATGTCTTTTGAGGTTTTCACATATTTGGGCTTCACTTTCACCCATGAGCCCTAAGTTAGGGTTAAGCACTCTGTCCTAGGGTTAATCACATATCAAGTCACATCAGTACAACTTGTTTGAAATTTTTACCTAGTGAATGCATTCTAGGTATATCAAACACATGATATGCTAATTCTCATGATGTTATGCCCAAGTTTTAGTAACAGTAACACCAGAGGTGTTACACAGACTGTGATGAACACAATTTATTTGAACAGAGAATATTCATATGAACATTTTGCAATTTGAACCACTCAATTTGGAGTTCATATGAAAAGATATGAAATAAACAAGTTTTGAAGTTTGAAATACAAAATTAAGTCCAAATCTGTGATTATTTAAAAGTGCAGGGGTGTGTTTATAAGAACTCAGGGGCCTACGCGTGAGTTTTTAGGACAGTGGGTTAATTATAATGAAGCCGAGGGTTTCTTTAACAAATTTACATGCGAAGGGGTATCGGGTCTGCTCAACCATTAGATCTAAAATCAACGGCCGAGATCAGATCCACGGACCGACGGTGTCAGCGACCGAGGAGGGAGGCGGGCTGACCGGTCGAGCCCAGTGCCAGGGTGCATAGGAGCTAACCGGCGGGGCCCAGGGGCAGAGCGCGGGTGAGGGAGCGAATCCAAGCAGTCGGGTGCGAATCGGACGATTAGTATTAGATTAGGTTTGATTAGATCTGGGCCGCCCGATCTGAGACGGATGCCTAGGATCTAACGGCCAGGTCCCTCGGCCACCAGCGGTGGCGCCGCTCGCGTCCACGACAAAGGTCCACCGGAGATGAGGGGCGCGCGCGCTAGGGCCCGCTGGGACACCGGGAAGGGCTTGGGGAATTCAGGGGAGTGCAGCGAACTCGTCCAGGGGCATAGCACCGGTACAAAGGCGCTGGAGAGGGCGGTTCACACCGAGGCGGCTCGGCGGTGGCACAACACTACTCCGGCGAGCAGTCGCGCATGACCGAGGGCAAACAAGGGAAAAATAGGGTGCGGGTCTAGGTTTCTTACCTCGAGAGAAGACTCTGGGACCCTTGAACGGTGGCAGGGACACGCCAAGGGCTTGGGTCGACGGCGACGGCTTTCCGGCTGCGCGAGGGAAGCTCCGGTGAGCACGAGCAGAGGGAACCAGAGAGGGAGAGAGTAAGCTGAGGCGCGTCTCAAGTTGCAGGCACCGAGGCTGAACTTACCGAGGCGAAAGGCACGACGAAGCCCCAACGGTGACGGTGGGACGGGCGCACGGACACGGCAAGCAGCGGCGGTCTTCCGAGAGCTCCGAGAAGGAATGGCGCACGAGCGAAAGCGAGCTGGGGTGTCTGCGAGTGGGGGAAATGGCCGAGTGGATGGGGGGCTTGAGTAGGGGTTGGGCACGTGGGTAGTGGCCGAGATTCACGCGGACGTGGGCGCGTCCATGGAGGGCGCGCGGACTGGGAGTTGGAGGAGGGGGAGAAGGCTAACAAGTGGGGCCTGCCAGACAGTGGCTCAGGCACGCAGATGCGCGAAGGAACGCACCGACAAGCAGGACCCAGGAGGTAGAGAGAGGGAGGGAGAGGGTGTGCGGGCGCGAGAGCTACCGCTGATAGGTGGGCTCCACCAGTCAGACGGCGCGGGCGTGCGTGCGCGGAGCTAGGCCAGCTTGGGCTAGCTGGGCCGAATTAGGATTTCCTATTTTCCTAGAATTTCTAATTACTTTTCTATTTTATTTTCTCTAGGGTTTTCAATTCAAATTCAAACCAAGTTTCAAATTCAAACCTAATCAAACATGTGCAACAATTCAAAGGATATTTTAAGATCAACATGATGCAACATTTCATGACTTATAATATTTTAAAAAATAACTAATAAATCCCTCACTAATTAAGCTAGAACTACTCAAAAGAAAAGAGAGAGAGATACTAGAGAGAGATTCAAGAGTAACACCTGAATTTGGTAGAAATTTAGAAAGAAATTTTATACCCCCAAATTCAGGGTGTTACAGACCTATCCGCCTTAAAAAGAATCTCACCCTCGAGATTCAGGGTTGGCTAGAAAAGAGTTCAGGGTTCTTGGCTTTCAAATCATCTTCTCTTTCCTAGGTTGCTTTTTCCTCTTAGTGATGGCCCCATTTGACTTTGCACATCCTGATGGTGCTTCTCCGAGTGACCCAATCTGTTATCTCCAGAATCTGAGTTGGCTTCTCAATATATGTCAGATCTTCTTGAACTTCAAGGTCCTCCGTTGGCAATCGCTCTTCTGACACTCTCAAGCATTTCTTCAGCTAAGACACATGGAACACATCGTGCACAACTGATAGACTCTTTGGTAGGCTGAGCTGATATGCTACTTCTCCATGTCTTGCTTGGATCTAGTACGGTCCGATGTATCGAGGTGCTAGCTTGCCTTTGACTCTGAATCTTTTGATTCCTCTAATCAGTGAAACCTTCAAGTAGACATAATCTCCCACTTCAAAACTCAGTTCTCTTCTTCGGGTGTCAGCATAGCTTCGCTGTCTAGAATGCGCTGTCTTCAGATTTTCTCGAACCGTTATGATGTTTTGTTCAGCTTCAAGCAAAATATCTAGACTAAACACAAGCCTTTCGCCAGGTTGGTCCCAATGCAATGGAGTTCTGCAATTTCTCCCATAAAGTGCTTCGAATGGTGACATCTTCAGACTAGCTTGGTAGCTATTGTTGTAGGAGAATTCTGCATACGGTAGCCTCTTGTCCCAACCTATCTTGTCTTACAAAGCACAAGCCCTCAACATGTCTTCAAGAATCTGGTTGGTTCTCTTGTCTACGGGTGGTAAGCTAAACTAAACTTCCAGTGTGTGCCCAATGCTTCATGCAACTGCTGCCAAAAATGAGAAGTCAACTGGGTGCCTCTGTCTGATACTATCTTCTTTGGGATGCCATGCAAGCACACAATCCGAGACATGTATAATTCTACCAACACTGCACTATTATAGGTGGTCTTGACTGGTATGAAATGAGTCGCCTTTGTCAAATGGTCCACTACTACCCAGATGGAGTCATAACCAGTACGAGTGCGAGGCAAACCAACTATAAAGTCCACCCCGACCTCATCCCATTTCCACTGAGTAATCTGCAACGGCTGCAACAAACCTGCGGGCCTCTGGTGTTCTGCCTTAATCCTCTGACAACTATCGCATATAGCCACATATTCTGCTATCTCCCTTTTCATACCGTACCACCAAAATCTTTTCTTCAGGTCTTGGTACATCTTCTCGCTACCAGGGTGTATAGAATATGTTGTCTCATGAGCTTCCTTGAGAATCAGTTCTCGGATCGATTTCATGTCAGGAACACACAGTCTATCCTTGAACCATACCACTCCTTTTGCATCTTCACGGAAATCCTTGCCTTTTCCATCTATGATCAGCTGTCGAATCTCGTTGATCTTCTCATCATCCTTCTGGCCCTTCCTGATATCTTGCTCTAGAGTGGGTTCCAACTCAATTGTCACTCCTTGAGTGTTGTTCAGAAATCCGAGACTCAGTCTATCGAATTACTTTGCTAGCTCATACAGCATCGGGTGAGCGGCCAACATATTGACTTGACTCTTTCTGCTCAGAGCGTCCGCAACCACATTTGCTTTGCCTGGGTGATAATGGATCCCCAGCTCATAGTCTTTGATCAACTCTAGCCATCTTCACTGCCTCATGTTCAACTCTGACTGGGTGAATGTGTACTTGAGACTCTTGTGGTCCGTGTAGATATCACACTTCTACCCATACAAATAGTGCCTCCAGGTCTTCAGTACATGAACCACTACTGCTAACTCTAGATTATGAGTAGGGTAATTCTTCTCATGAATCTTCAACTGTTGGGACGAGTATGCCACTACTCTCCCTTCCTGCATTAACACACATCCCAGTCCGGTGTACGAAGCATCACAATATACTTCAAATGACTTGTGGACATCTGGCGGAATCAATACTGGTGTTGTTGTCAACTTCTCCTTCAATGTCTCAAAGGACTTTTGGCATGCTGGGGTCCACTTGAACTCAATCTTCTTTGCCAACAAGGTTGTCATGGGCCTGGCAATCTTGGAGAAACCTTCAATGAAAATCCGATAATAACCGTACATTCCAATGAAACTTTTGATTCCTTGGGCGTCTTTCAATGCTTTCTAGTCCAGAATAGCTGCTACCTTCTTCAGATCCACATCCAATCCCTCTCTGTTTATAATGTGACCCAAGAACCGGACTTCGCTGATCCAGAACTCGCACTTGCTAAGCTTGGCATACAGCTGACAATCTTGTAACCTTTGTAGTACTTTCCTCAAGTGCTCTTCATGTTCTTGCTCATTCTGGGAGTATACAAGGATATCATCAATGAACACCACTACGAACTTGTCGAGGTAGTCCATGAACACGATGTTCATCAAGTACATGAAGTAAGATAGCGCATTCGTCAGACCAAATGACATGGCAGTGAACTCATATAGTCCATACTTGGTGATAAATGTTGTCTTCGGTATATCCGAGGGTCGGATCCTAAGCTGATGGTAACTTGACCTTAGATCTATCTTTGAGAACACACCGGCTCCTCTCAACTGATCAAATAAGTCTTCAATTCTAGGCAGGGGGTACTTATTCTTGACAGTGACTTCATTCAAGGATCTATAATCATTGCACATCCTTTTTGTACCATCCTTCTTCTCCACAAATAGCACCGGGGCTTCCCAAGGCGAGGTACTTGGTCTGATGTAGCCTTTCTCTAACAACTCATCAATCTACTTCTTGAGTTCCACCAATTCTGGTCCGGACACTCGATAGGCTCTCTTGGAAATAAGGGCGGTGCCAGGTATAAGCTCTATGGCAAATTCAACTTCCCTTTCAGGTGGCATACCTGGTAACTCCTTGGGAAACACCTCTAGAAATTTGGATACTACGTTGATAGCTTCTGATAGTTCGATTTCCTCAATATGGGCGGTGACTTGGTGACAGCTTCCTTTCCTTGGTCTAGACAAGACCAGCTCCACTAACACTTCTTCTCCTAATAAGGACACTAACTTCACCGTTCTCTTGTCACAGTTAAGACTGGCTTGATATTTGGTTAGCCAATTCATCCCTAGGATGACATCTATAGTCGCATCCTGGTTACCCATAACTATTAGATCAGCGGGGAACTCTATCCCCCCTATTTGAACTCTTGCACTAGGGCAAAACCAATCTGTTTGGGTTCTCCCACCAATTGAACTAACCCTCATAGGTGGATACATGGGTACTACTAGTACATTGTGTGATTCTACCCATGATGTAGTCACAATAGAATGCGTTGCTCCAGTATCAAATAACACATTTGCGGAATGGTACTCGACTGAGAACGTACCTAGTGCCACTCTTGGGGTCTCCTGGACTGTGTCGGCCTCCAGGTGGTTCACCTTTCCATACTGGGCACGAGGCTGGCCACAGTTGTCGCCTCCTTGCTGCATTGCATTCTGCCTGCCTAGGGCATTCAGAGCTGGCTGCTGCTGAGCTGCTTTCTTTGGGCAATGATTCGCCCAATGGCCTTGTTCCCCACAGTGGAAACATGCACGGCCTCCTCCTTGCGCTGTAGCTGCTTGGTTGTTCTGGTTGGTTACTGGGGAAGGAAGGCGAGGTGCCTGGTTTCTTTGACGCTAATACTGATTTCCTCCCTAGTGGTTGTTCTGATGGTACTGCTGCTGCTGCTGCTGAGGAAACTGCCTCTGGTACTTCTGATGCTGGTGCTGGTGACTTGCTTGGATTGTTGAGGTGGGTTGCTTGAGTAGCAGGGACGACTGCTACTCCCGGTCGAAGATCCACCAATCTTGTGTTTGTTGTCTTCCATTTCCTGATGCTTCCTTTCAGTCATAATGGCTTTGTCGATCAAATGCTGAAAGGTAGGGAAAGTGTGGATCATCAGATGGTAATGAAGGGGGTCAACTAATCCTCTCAGAAAACGGTACTGCCTCTTAACATCCGTATTGACATCTTCTGGTGCATAATGTGACAGCTGTAGAAACTTGTCCCTGTACTCACTGACAGACATGGGACCTTGCTTCAACGCTAGGAACTCCTCTTTCCTTACTATCATCAGTCCGTCGGGCACATGATAGTGACGGAAGTTGTCCCTGAATTCCTCCCAGGTGATGGCTTCAGGGTCGGCATGGGTGGCGAGGTAAGACTCCCACCAGGACTGTGCTGCTCCTCTTAGCTGTCGAAGACCATACAACACCTTCTCACGATCGTTGCACTGAGCAGTGTGCAACTCACGTTCCATGGTACGCAGCCAATCTTCGGCGTCCATGAGATCAGCATAATGGGCAAAGATAGGGGATGGCCCCTCATGAACTCTGCCCGCTTATTTCTGGGCACCTGCGGCATCTGAACTTGCACCTGAGGTTGAGGTGGGGGTGGGGGTGGTTGCTGCTGCATCACTGCTAAGGTATGACCAATCACTTGGATTGCTTAGGTCTGCATGAGGAACATCTTCTCCTTGGTCATCGAGGGTGGCGGTGGCAACTGCTGTTGAGCTGCATCTTCCTGGGGTGCCTGCTGCTCCTGCTAAGCATGCCTTGCACCATGGCACCTATTCTCAGACATCTGTAGAAAGCACACACATCTCAGATTCGACTCCGCAGTCTTTCAGCATAAGAAAAGATATATGGAAAATCTTCATAGCACTGAACAATTGATCATCTTCACTAACTCCCAACACAACTTCTTAGATAAAGAGGAAAGTGGAAGTAAATAGGTTGCCCAACTAAATAACTGACTTTATTAATAACTATACCAAGTTGCAGGGGATGCCCATACCTTGATGACAATCATTACAAAGATCCAACTTCATTACAAGTTCATCACGACAAGCATCAAGACATATAACAAGTAAACTAACTCTAACTAATACTAACTGAGATTAAGACATTGACTTAAGCATTATTACAGACTCCGACTCTATCGATCTATGGATCCAAATCTATCTAGGTCATATAGTCATGGGTACCATAATCGAAGCGACCACGGGGCGGCGAATGATAAGGGTGCTCAATCCCATAGGGGTGGGAGAACCACCATCCAAATAGTGGCGCGCTGCGCACTCAGCATGCAATTCCGCAACCTCTACCCGAACCTTGCCTAACTCGTCAAGGGCGTGGTCCAGCTCGGTGTTGAGCACAGCGACCAGGTTGACCATGCTGTTCAGCCTGGGATTGCCCTCACCAACAGGCGAGACAATCACACCTCTAGCACTGTCGGTCGAATGGCGAGGGTAGTACTTCAGGTCGAGGCCGTCAGCTACCCCACTGAACAACGAGCAATACTGAGAAAGGGCACATCGTGCTGCATCTTGCATGGTTGCCTCAACAGTATCCCTCTCAGTGATAGAATAGTGCTCTAAGAAGGCCTCCGCACCCCGAAGATCATTGTCCAGACGGCGCACCAAGCAAGTAGCCGCCCACCGGTCCGGGTATAACCCGCGACGATGTTGGTAGACTACACAATGGTACTCGATGGACCAAGTGTGTCGGTCGAATGCCCAACGCAGCAAGGTGTCAAGAGCATCATGGAAGTGACACCCGCGAGCGGCGTCGCGAGTGATGGGTCTAGCGATCCATCCCTCTGGCTCCTGCTCCCCCGAGAGCTCCGTGCTGTGGCTCGAACTGCCATCGGCATTGTCGTTGTCTCTGTCTTCGTCAGGGTCTCCTCCAGCAGCCGGGGTGCCCTTTGGTGGTGCAGGGGGCATCTCTGGTTGAGGTGCAGGGGAAGGCTGTCTCCCAGAATCCACCTCCTACTGAGGCGAGGGGGAAGAGTCCTGCTGCTCCTGCTCCTGCTCCTGGCGTTGGTGTGCTCCTGCTCCTCGTGCAGGCGACGATGCAGTCTCTCTAGGTGACTGAACTGACCTGGCACCGTGCGGCGCAGAGGGCGCTCCACCAGGCAAGAAGGCAAAAAGGGGATCACTGACTTACGTGCAGTGCATCAAATACGAGCCATCTACAAAAGACATCGTAAGCACAAGAGTGAGAGTAGAACTATATGGCTAGCAAATAAACTGAAAGAAAAGTGAGACAAAATTTTGTAAGATGAGTAATAAGATAGAGTTGATCAAGATGACCAACTTTTGAAATGACACTAAAGATCAAGGTAAGAGTAGGGGTATATAGTCCTTAGGGCGACCATTCTAGCCTAGGTTAGCGGTCCTACAGTCAGCAAGGCTTTGATACCACTTATGTCACACCCGGTTTTGGAAGGCAAACTGAATGTGAACCATGTACGTGTCAGGATCAGAAACTCATGTACACAGCGATTACATAATTGAAATCATCACACATTGCTCAAAGTAAATAGCGGAAAGGTACTTTTATTACAATAAGATGTCCAAGACATCCACAAAGTCTAATACATAGCATAGTCATTAATATCATAAAAGTAACCATCATCATAAAAGTAACCAAAGTTCTTCTAATCAAAGAGGATCTCAAAGCCGCTCTTAACCGTGAGCTCGGCTGATATACCAGTTTCTAACACTCTATAGAGGTTGCACACTTTACCCACAAGTTGTGATCCCTTTCCAGCCTGGGTTGTACAGACCCGATCTTCACTACCGTGGTGAATGGCCAGGGATACACTACGTAGCCTTTACAAAGACTCCCCTGGTGCATAGCTGCTCGTTAAGTTTTGCCAGTCGTACAAACGCAGTACACCTCCCCAAGGTGGGTGACTAACAAAACCAAATCGAATGAACCTCTGCACCCCCTTGGCAGAGCGAGCACTATGCCCCGGCCCCCATTGACGGCCCTCAGGCAAAGCCAACTACACCCCCAGGTTCATCTAATTAATCAGCTAAGGGTATCCCATTCCACCCTCATGGTTGCAATGTTATCCCGGGTGGTCACTGCACATACGGAGAGGTACTCAGGAAAATGGCCTGAGTCCCCTAAAGTATCACAATATCATCATCGAGATAACATCATTGTATCATAAATGTTCACATCATGTTCATTGATTAAAGTAAAGCAATAGCATAAGCTAACCATGATAACCCAAAAAGGTAAACAAGGATAAGGTAAATACAGACTAGTCAATCCTTAGGTTTCAATAATGTAATGCGAGACAATGAATTATGAAGTATGTTGGACATAATATGTCAGAGGACACTTGCCTTCACCAGGTTGTTGCTCAGGGACATCCTCGGCATCACACTCAGGAACCACGAGCTGCTCGTTGTCTAAATAAAGCGTTCATACATTCAATACATTTGGTAAATGACAAATGAACAGTGCATCAATCATGTACAAACAATGGAACACATCTCAAAAGGAAAAGTATAAACTCAAAAGGGACTTTAAATTATAGGGTGAACTAATCTCATTTAGTAGTTGATTATCTTTTAAGTGTTGTCCATGGTTACATATTCTATTCACTTTAATGAGTCATAAAAGTTAAACCAGAGATAAATTCATATAATACACATTATTAATCTCACAAGATTAAATATCCATTAACCACTAGGGTTTCTTTTTATTTATTTTATTAAGTGAATAATTCAACACATACACTAACTTATAGTCTAGGTATAAAATTAAAGTGCACAGACTGTGGATGAACACAATTTATTTGAACAAAGAATATTCCTATGAACATTTTGCAATTTGAATCACTCAATTTGGAGTTCATATGAAAAAGATATGAAATAAACAAGTTTTGAAGTTTGAAATACAAAATTAAGTCCAAATCTGTGATTATTTAAAAGTGCAGGGGTTTGTTTACAAGAACTCAGGGGCCTGTGCGCGAGTTTTCAGGACGGCGAGTTAATTATAACAAAGCCGAGGGATATAGGTCTGCTCAACCGTTAGATCTAAAATCAACGGTAGAGATCAGATCCACGGATGAGAGCGCGTGCGGACGAGCGAACGCTAATAAGCAGGCTGGAGGTGTCAGCGATCAAGGAGGGAGGCGAGCTGAGGTCGGGCCCAGCGCCAGGGGGCGCAGGCACTGACCGACGGGGCCCAGGGGCGGAGCGCGGGTGAGGGAGCGAATCCGAGCAGTCGGGTATGAATCGGACGATTAGTATTAGATTAGGTTTGATTAGATCCGGGTCACCCGATCTCAGACGGATGCCTGGGATCTAACGGCCAGGTCCCTCGTCCGCCAGCGGTGGCGCTGCTCGCGTCAGTGGCGGAGGTCCATCGGAGACGAGGGCGCGAGCGCGCTGGGGCCCGCTGGGACACCGGGAAGGGCTCGGGGAATTCAGGGGAGTGCGACGAACTTGTCCAGGGTGTCTCACCCGGGTTTTAGGGACCCGAGCGCGAACATAATCACCAGGTGTGCTGAGACCAAGTCTCACACATATGATGAATCATGGTATAGAAACGAATGTTACAACTTTACTATATAATATGAGTTCTGTATAAAATAAATAAATAAATACAACGTAAGGAGACAACGATCCAGCAACCCAAAGTTGACTGGGAGACGACGACCTAGACCTTTCACGAACACATCGCAGCATCCTCCACGTGCCTCATCCTATGGTACATGTTCTTGACTTGTGGGGGGTGTGAGACAGCAAGGGTGAGCCCACATATGTTAATTGCTCAACAAGTTGTGGGGAATAATGTGCATGAACTCACCAAAGGTGGGAGTTCATGTGAAGTGTAAGGCTGATCAATAATAGGGGTTAAAGCTGAGCATTGCTTTTAATAAGTTGGTCAAATTTTATTTGCAATTGCTAAGTATAAGTAGATACCAAACCAGAATAATAATCGAACAAAATTAATAATAAATTCCATGCAATGCAAATGAAAAATTGAATTTAATTCCATAATTTAATCATGTGAGAGTCCTGAGTTGCTCATGACCGCGAGCACGGCTAGTATACCAGTTTCACACTCTGCAGAGGTTGTACCCTGTACCCCACAAGTCGTGTATCCCATGTCGCGAGGGTTAGCTAGACCCTTAGACGCTACTGAGGTGAATGGCTAGGGATCCACTACGAGGCCTTTACAAAGTTCCACTAGCTTCAGAAAACCCACTATAGTTTCTAGGAAGAGCAATGCATGAATCCCCCGTCTGACCGCCATCACAGCAAAATCAACCCGGGAACCTCCCTACACGCCTACTCCCCTACTGCCCTGCCCCTATCGGGTAAGGTAGTCCTCCACTAGCTTTCCTAGTTAGTCAGCTAAGGGCGTCCCATTCCACCCTTGTGGTGGCACGTGTTTCTCAAGTTAAGCTCCATGTTCCAATTAATATAATGATCTTGTCATGAACAACAAATAAAGTAACAGTATAATTGAAACATGAACATGATGTAATATTACACCCAAACCATATAGAGCAATAGCAAAACTACCCAAATAATTCAAAGGTGAACAAGGTAATAAGATAACCAGACTAGGGTGACCTATTAGGTCCCGTAAAAATTAAACCTATGCATGATAAAATGATTATAGAGAACATTATTGGGTAAATAAAAGTGATCAAGGGCACAACTTGCCTGGGACTTGAGATTCCAGGTACCAACTTGCTCTTCCGGTGACTCGTGTCCTCATTGCTAAACGTAGCAATACATACAAACATGGTATAGGCAAAATTAACATCACACCAAGCATAAGAACAAACTGTATATTAATGACCTGCGCGTTGCTACGAGATCGTGAGATCGAGAACTACTAAGATCGACGTTATGGTTAAGGAGTTATGGAGGATCTATGTGATTTTAATATTAAACTATATTATAAATTGATTAATGTCTATCATATGAGAGAATATTCTATAAATAATTAACTCAACTTTAATCTTAATTATAACTTGACTACATATCATCTTTTAATCAAATTATAATTATGGATAGGTTAGCTTTGGTTTAGAAAAGTTAATCTTGTAGACATAGGATAAATAAATATATAACTATAAAATTATTTGATATGGTATACTTAATGTTGTTACTGCATAGTAAATATTCATATGAATCTAACACGACTTGAACGGACCAAATCGGAATTAAAACGAAGAAGTTATGGATTTTCGAAGTTTTAAATGTTGGATTAAAAGGAACTAAGTGCATAATTTATTTAATATAAGTTCCATACCAGACTAAGGTTACCAGACGATACACAATATTAATGTGAGACTAATGCAACTGGAATGGATCAAAAAGGAGTAAAAATGGAGAAGTTATGAATTTAGAAAGATTTTTGGGCTTAATTCCTATTTTAAAAGTCTTTTTCTGGTTTATTCAATTATCCTGAATTTATTTGGACGCTGGGCATAAATACCAGTGAGCACAGGGTCCAGCACATAAATTTCAGGACCTGTTTGTATTTTCTGTTGAACTAAAGTGGACTGCGGATTATTTTCAATTAAAGCCAGGGTCACTTTTGCAATTGTTTACTGCCGAAGGGGTATCTTGTAATCACAGTCGTCAGATCAAATCCAACAGCACATATTAGATCGTGTAAGGTTATGAACCGGTACGTTCTATCCACCGTAGGATCCGAGATCCACGGTCCGGGTTTTATTAATGTGTGATCTAACCGCATCCGCTCGATCAACAATGTATGGTCAATATCCTACCAGCCAAAAGAATACTAAAATACCTAATCACGACCGCCCCTTGGTCGATCGATGGCCAGGATTCGTTGCTACGAAGAGGTATCCAAGGTTCAAATCAGAACCAATCAACCCAAGATCAACGACCCCTAACATTCCCCCCCGATCCCACCATTGAATACTGCGGCGCCGCTCGACTACGCCTGGTGGGGGATGACCGGAGCTAGCCTGACACGGCGCCCGCTGACCCGATGCCAAAACAACGACTAACAATGCGCTATGGAGGACTCGCCAAACACGAGGGTCGATAACTCACCGTCGATGGCGAGGTGGTGAAGCCGGTCCGCGACGGATGGTCAAGTCGCGGCAATGGAGTCACACCGGCGAGCAATTCTGGTGTCTTCGACGCTCCCCGGTCATGGCTATCCCATCGTTGTCACACCCGGGTTTTAGGGAACCATGCGTGAACATAAACACCAGGTGTGCTAGAACCAAGTCTCACACATATGATGAATAGTGGTATAGAAACGAATGTCACAACTTTATTATACAATAGGAGTTATGTACAAAATAAATAAATAATTACATCGCAAGGAGACAACGATCCAACCATCCAAAGTTGTCTGGGAGACGACGACCTAGACCTCTCACGAACACATCGCAGCATCCTCCATGCACTTCATCCTGTGGTACCTGTTCTTGACCTGTGGAGGGTGTGAGACAGCAAGGGTGAGCTCACATACGTTCATAGCTCAACAAGTTGTGGGGAATAATGTGCATGAACTTGCCAAAGGTGGGAGCTCATGTGAAGTGTAAGGCTTACCAAAGAGAATGGTTAAAGCTGAGCGTTGCTTTTAAAGTTGGTCAAAATTTTATTACAATTACTAAGTATAAGTAGATGCCGAACCACAATGATAAATAAACAAAATTAATAACAAATCTCATGCAATGCAAATGACAAATTGAATTTAGTTCCATAGTTTAATCATGCGATAGTCCTGAGCTGCTGTTGACCGTGAGCTCGGCTAGTATACCAGTTTTACACTCTGCAGAGGTTGTACCCTGTACCCACAAGTCATGTATCCTATGTCGCCAGGGTTAGCTAGACCCTTAGACACTACCGAGGTGAATGGCTAGGATCCACTACGAGGCCATTACAAAGTTCCACTAGCTTCCGAAAACCCGCTACATTTTATGGGAAGAGCACTTGCAAGAATCCCTCGTCTGACCGCCATCGCAGTAAAATCAACCCGAGAACCTCCCTGCATGCAACTCCCCTACTGCCCTTGCTTCTTTCGGGTAAGGTAGTCTTCCACTAGCTTTCCTAATTAGTCAGCCAAGGGCGTCCCATTCGACCCTTGTGGTGGCACGTGTTTCTCAAGTTAAGCTCCATGTTCCAATTAAAAATATAATGATCTTGATATGAACATAAATAAAATAACAGAATAATTGGAACATGGACATAATGTAATATTAAACCCAAAACCATATAAAGCAATAGCAAAACTACCCAAATGATTTAGGGGTAAACAAGGTAAAAAATAATCAGACTAGGGTGACCTATTGGGTCCCATCAAAATTAAACCTATGCATGAGTAAGTGATAATAAAGAACATTATTGGGTAAATAAATGTGACCAAGGGCACAACTTGCCTGACACTTGAGATTCCATGTAACAGGATGATTCTTCAGATCCTTGTGACCTCACTGCTAGTCGTAGCAATATAGACAAACATGATATATACAAAATTAACATCACACCAAACATAAGAATAAACTACATAATAATAATCTACGCGTCGTAACGAGATCGTGGGAACGAAAATTACTAAGATCAGAGTCATGGTTAATGAGTTATGATTTATGGGAGATCTATGTGATTGAAATATTAAATTATAAATTGATTATTGTACATCATATGAGAAAATATACTCTAAATAATCAATTCAACTTTAATCTAGATTATACTTGACTAGAGATCATGTTTTAACCACATTATAATTATGATCAGGTTAGTTTTGATTTAGAAGAGCTAATCTAGTAGACATAGGATAAATATATATCTAACTATAAAATTATGCAATATGGTATAATTAATATTGTTACTGTGTAGCAAATACTTATACGAAACTAACGCAACTGGAACGAGTCAATTCGGAATTACAACGAAGGGGTTATGAATTTCTGAAGGTTTTATGTATTTGATACAAGATTAATTAGAAGTTCAATTTTATTATGGCTTTCATGTCACAATAGAGACACTAGGTGATAAACAATAATATTACAAAATTATAGAAACTGGAATGAATTAATTTGGACTTCAAATGAATTTTCTATGAATTATACAAGTTTCTACCATTATTTTTGTACTATAAATCAATTTCCATAATGTTTTTCTCGATTTCCTTGGTCACTGGACTGCGCGTATAAAACAAATGAACTCGGGGGCTCGAGCGCAAAAATGTCCAAGACTCAGCTTATCAGGTTGGTGGACGGCGGGTTGGATTTCTATTAATCTAGGGACTCTTTAGCAAATCGGCCACCAAAGGGGTACGGGCGTGTCTGAACCACATGATCAAATTTGGACGTGCGAGATTAGATCTAGGTTTAACGAAATGGTACGAAACCTCAGTCATCCGATCCTAGATCTACGGCCATGATTTTATTAAGGCGAGATCCCATCGCAGCTCTTGATTCCCGATCGAATGGACCACGCGTTCCCGAGCCAAAGCGCTACGAGCGTGCGATCCCGACCAGCCATCTAGGATCGACGGCCCAAGACTCTCCCCTAACTCTTTCTCTCTTACGTCTATCACCACGGTGGTGTGGTCGCCGGTGAACAGCGCCCCAATTCTCCCGTGAACCAAATCAAGCATCGAACGATCCAACCCGCGATGATGATCAAGGCGAAACGGAATTTAAGTGTGTTACCCGCGATGGAGCGTCAGAAGATGCTTCCCACCATTTCATCCCCATCCTCTGCTTTATTCTGTCATCCCCAGCAATAAGAGAGGAGGTCCAGATTGGGTCCGGCATGAGGCGAGCGTGCTTGCCGCCCCTCACCTCCCATACGTCCTCCGCGTCATCAGTGGAAGCACTGAGGGCCTCAGCGAGCGTGGATGCGACGCCAGACTGGAGGAGGACGAAAGGTGGGCGCAGTTCGCCGGAGAACGAGATCCGCGTCCATGGACGCTGGGGTGCACACGGCGCGGATATTTATGTGCATCCCTGGGGAAATCGGAATGGAGGCGGCGGCATTAGGGGCGGTTGTGCACTAAAGGAGGCGCGGTGCCGGGGTCATGGCGGCGGATCCACTCTCCCTCTCTCCTTGGTTCGATGTGGGCGTAAATCACCAGTGCTAGACGGCAAAGGGCGTGCGGCGGCCAAGGGACTTATAGCCGTGGTTCGACCGAGTCAACCGCAGCAAGCGGGGGTCGTTGCAACGACGCGGAGCGATCCCGGCGGACACGACATTGACCTTTGAAAGCGACGACAGGGGAACAGGGCGGATCTGACCGCGAGGCCCCACCTGCCAGTGTTACGCGACACGGCCGCAGGCGCGGTTACGACTAACTAGCGGCCCCGGATGGTGGCGCGCGCACGTAGGGAGAAATGGGCCGGTGGCTAGGATTTCGGGAAAAGGATGGGTCGCGCTAAATTTTCGGCCCAGACGCGGTTGAGCTGATTTATTTTCCTTTTCCTTTTGTTTTTATTTGAATTAATTTCAAATCTAGCATTTGTATTCAAATTTGATTCGCAAATTGCCCACAAATTATATTGCACAATTAAAAGTACCATTTATGAAGATATATTTATATATATATATTCTCTTATATTTCATACTCTTTCTCTGTTTTCCCATTCCATTTCCAAACCCTAATTTTCAATTTATGTTTTAATTCAATTTCCTTATTATTATGTTTTGATTAATAGAGTTTCTATTATTATTATTATTATATGCACAAATGAAACTCAATATAATGCATTAAATATTTTTCTTAGTTATTTTGTCCTTTTGATTATGATTAATCCCATGTTATAGTAATGGGATGGCGAACCAACCGATGATATCCAATTCTTTTTAGGAGAATAGTATTTTGATTATGGGTAAGAGTCAAAAGTTACTTCAAAATTAAATATTCATGTAAATACATGCTTATGGTGCATCATTTAATGATAGGCATAATCACTTAGTTGAATAGAAAACTTTTCTATTACTTCTTTTCTAAAATTGATTCTTGGTTTTCAAAATTCAGCCCTCAATTTTTAACACTCAAGTATAATTTGACATATCTGAATTTACTATTTTATCTCTTCACATATTTATTTTATTATTATTATTATATTTTTTTCTTATACAGATTTTGGGCCTTACAATCGTGCATGCTCCATGTGCAACTGTGAAGCCCCTAGTCCACACGCCTAGGTTGTAGGGTCGCCCCAGGGCTAAATCGACCGAGGCGGTCATTTCTTCTCTGTCCACGGCGATGGTCTCCCCACGCGCTCCGGGGTCCCTATGACACGCGCCTGTCCGTGATGACGGCCGAAAGGGGGCACGGGGATCCTTATATACCTGGGTGATGACCCCAAACTACCAGCCTGAGTCTATCGGCACGCATCAGCTGGGGATATGACGCACGATCCCCGCGTGTATAACGACCGACACAAGGAGAAGGAGCTGACACACGGGTCCCAGGTGACAGCGGTAGCGAGACCGTCCCAGCCACGTGAACACGGGGCCCACATGGTGGCGACCACAAAAACATACGCGTGCGCACGGGAGAGAGCCAGGGGCTAGCCCAGGTTGACAGCGAGAGAAGAAGGGAGAAGGAACGACAACGTCACTGATAAGGGGGGTCCTAGGTGCTGGCGTCCAATGGCGTGGCAGCGTGGACGTGGAGTTGGGTCGGCTAGCGGCCCACGCGGGCGCGAGAGGGATATGTCACAGGGTGAGTGGGTCAGTTGGGGAGAACCATCCCAGGTAAGCTCTTTTCATTCTCATTTTCTTTTAGATTTTAGTTTTGTTTTTCTAGTTTTCCAAATTTGGATTTCAAGTTCAAATTCAACCTAGGTTTCAGAAATTCAAATTTACAGTTAAATGCACAATACATAAAGAAATAAAAACCCAACATGAGATGATATTCACATTTATACATGTTTATAAACTATTTTAGCCATTTTGACCACTATTTCTGTCATTTTAAACATTAAACTTTCAGAGAAAATGTTATGGACTCCAAAACAGAATTGTGGGTGTTACACAGGAGCATAGCACCGGCACAAAGGCGCTGGAGAGGGCGGTTCATAGTGAGGCGGCTCAGTGGTGGCGCAACACTACTCATGCGAGCAATCGCGCATGACCGAGTGCAAACAATGGAAAAATAGGGGCAGGTCTAGGTTGCTTACCTCGAGAGAAGACTCTGGGACCCTTGAACAGCGGCAAGGACACGGCAAGGGCTTGGGTCGACGGCGGTGGCTTTCTGGCTGCGCGAGGGAAGCTCCGGTGAGCACGGGCAGAGGGAACCAGAGAGGGAGAGAGTAAGTTGAGCGTGATGTAGATGTCTACCTCTCAGAAAAGATGTTCCGAGGTGGCTAGAGCTTTCTGGAGGATGGCTTGGACGAAAGCTGAGTCATTAGATCCTCGATAGAAGTCCTCGATCATGGTGGCCTACGTGACGTCAGGGATGTGATTCATCATAGTTTGGAAATACTTTAGGAACGAGCGGAGGGACTCATTGCTTTGGCGTTTGATGGATTTGAGGTCCCAGGGTTGCGCCGACTTGTTGGAAAGGGATTGGAAATTCACGAAAAACCGGCGACAAAAGTCAGCCCAGTCGTTAATGCAATGGCGAGGAAGGTGTCGGAGCCATTTCATCGCATCCTACCTGAGGACGATGTGCATGTACGTTTTCATGACGTCCTCCATTGCCCTGGTGGCCCGAGCTACGGTCGTATAGATGGCTACCAACTACCCAGATCTTGCTTGGGCTCGTACTTATCAACGTTCGAGACCTTGATGTTAGACTGCCACTTAATCGCCCGGAGTCAGGGGAAAGGACTGATACTCCACACGTCCCTTGGGCCTCCCAGTGGTCTTCTTGAGCGTAGTCATGGTGGCAGTTTCTAGGAGGCAACTGACGCCGAGGGTCGTGCAATCTCTTCTGAGTCGATCGGCCTGGTGCTGGGCTGTTCGTAGAGGCTGCTGCTGACTTCGTCCTGGTTGCACAGGTGTGTGCTAGTTTGTCATGATCTCAATTGTACTATTCCCGCCGCCTCATCTCACTTTCATGTAGGCGATCGCGTGAAGCATTGATGTTGCTCCACGCATCTCACCGACTATTGATGACCTAGCACATGTCTAGAGCCGGATGGGTGGGGGGAAGAAGATGGTTCGCCGCCTGGGTGTGGATCTACCTTCCGCATCTGGGGCACGGGGCAGGTCGTTGGCGATTTGAACCAGAACGTCGTCGGCGTGTTCAAGGCTCGAGCGAAGTCGGGCAGTAGATTTTGGGGGAGGAGCGGGTTCTCGCGTCGGTGCCTGGCATCGTGCTTCGCTCGTTCCTGCTCGTGCTCCTAGGCGTGGCGACGATCGCGACATCAGGAATTGTGGAGCTCATGGAGCACCCTATCGTCAAGAGTTTCTCCTGCTTTAGATGCCTCATCCCGGGATACGAGCTATGTGGGTCCCGTTCTCTGGCCTTGTGATGACACCGAACGTTACGGCGCCTGTTCCGACGTTGGCGTGCCTCGCGCTGCGGGGGCTGCTCCCCCAGTACAGTGGGCTTGTCGTTGGAGATGGGAGCGTCCTCTACTCTTCCCTGGATATAGAGGACATCTGGGAAGAAAGAGCTCAGGGCCACGTCCCATGCTCCGGTCATCTCCCACATGAGCGGAGCGACTGGGATAGTCGTCAGTCTCGTTCCTGCGCCCACACCGGTGTTGAGGGCCATCCACTCCTTTAACCCGTGTGATCTAGGTGCACACCTTGGTGGGTGATGTGGACAGAGGAGTCCACCATGATAAGGGTGCAACTCCATTCAGTCGGGCCATAGGTGTTGCTATGGTCCTAGGCCCACCCAACATGGGCACAATCCTACATGGGGCGGAGGTTGGTTGAGGTCTTCGTGCCTTGGAGTTCATCGAAGTAGTTTTTGTTGAGGTCAGGTGGGGCGAGCATGCCTCCACGGTCGGTGCCATCGGAGAAGATCTTGTCTCGGATGGATCCGCGATGCAGTGCAGGACACCTTCTCGACCCGTGATGTAGGAGAGGGATCCAAAGTAGAAAACCTCCCCAACATTGAAGATGATCAGGGTGTTGAAGATGATAGCCATGAGCGTTTCTGCGCTCCCGCTCGAGGCCAACCTTGGGCGGCCAAGGTTGGCCTCGGGCGGGTCGTGACTACATCTCCCGCCCAGAGGTTGGCCTTGGGCGAGTCATGACTGCTTCTCTCGCCCGAAGTCGTCCTCGGGCGAGTCATGACTGTATCTTCCGCCCTAGAGGTTGGCCTTAGGCGAGTCATGACTGCTTCTCCCGTCCGAGGTCGTCCTCAGGCGAGTCGTGATGGCATCTCCTGCCCAGAGCTAGCCTCGGGTGAGTCAGAACAGCGCCTCCCGCCTAGAGCTGGCCTCGGCGAGTCAGAACAGCGTCTCCCGTCTGAGGCTGGCCTCGGGTGAGCTAGAACAGTGTCTCCCATCCAAGGTTGGCCTTAGGCGAGACAGAGCAACATCTCCCTCCGAAGTTGGCCTCGGGTGAGTTGAAACTTTGTTTCTGTGCTCCAATGGACCCTGGGATATCTATCTCCCATAGAAACCATGCAGTAGAGACCAGCCACTGTTGATAGCTGAAACCAATCTATTGAGGTAAGATGTTTTCAAGAGGTGAAATAGGGCCAAAAGTTTAGTGATGGATATGGATTAGTATTTCTCTTTAGCTGATAATAGCTAGTGCAAAAAGATATGGCAACCTGACCTGGTTGTAAAGAGATCAATGTTTTTAAGGCATCGCCTAGGGGACGCCTAGGCGTCCAGGCACTCAAAGAATCCTAAACGCCTTGCTCGCCTAGGCACCACCTAGGCATCTAGGCGGTGGCTCAGCGTCTCGCCTTGCCTTACCACCTTAAGAACACTGAAGAGATAATTGATCCATGTGTACCGCCAGTTATGTGATAGCTGCTCTCTCCAGAAATTATGTCATGTTCTGATGATGCCTGTTAATTATACTTAGAAGGACTCTCAATAGGCTTCATACGTCTAGCTGGGAGCCTGGGATTAAAATGCATACTAATAATAGATTAATAGTTGATCAAACCTTCTATAGGTAAAATCAAGCAAAAAGGATGAGGACTACAAGCCTATGAAAATGTCCTATCGACCACCATGTATTTGCAGCCAACAAGAACTCCATCACGCTTGGAGAACGTCACCTGGTGGTTGATCTTGTTCTTACGTGGCGCGCTTGTGCTGCCGCAACGACCCTTAGTCGTCCGGGAGGAGTCTGGGGCGCGACCTCAGACGCTGAT
Source organism: Zea mays (assembly GCF_902167145.1). NCBI lineage: Eukaryota > Viridiplantae > Streptophyta > Magnoliopsida > Poales > Poaceae > Zea > Zea mays. The sequence goes on along the minus strand of NC_050097.1, from coordinate 153,062,011 downwards.
CGTCTCACGCGTCGGCCCTCAGTCGTTTAGCGCGACTGTTGAACCTAGAGGAGGTGGAGGCGGTGGTGGGCGAGCTGGGCTTCTAGGTGACGTCGACGGTGGGCAAGCTGCGCTTCTAGTGCCCCTCCCTTCCTCGGCCATCGGGCTCGTGGAGATGTTGTCGCGGGCACTGTTCTCTGGCGGCGTCGGCGATGTTGCCCCAGCGGCTGCCGTTTGGAAGTCGTGGAGGTTGCGCTCTCGGGAAGCGCTCCCTCCACCGGATGCGTGCGCGGGCACGTAGAAATCCGAGGGGTTGTTGGCAATCGGCAACGCCACGAGGTCCAGCAAAGAGAGAGGGGAGTGGAGACGTAGATGGCGTGCAAAGTGGGGTGGCCAGAGAGAAAGCGAGTAGGGGGGAGTGGTTGCTGGATTGCATGTAGAGATGGCCAAATGGGCCGCCCGGCCTGGCCCCGGTTAAGCCCGACCCATTTTGGGTCCGACCCGTTTAGCACGGAAAAAGCGGGCCGAAAAATGGGCTAAGCGGGCCGGTAAGCACGGTTTAGTGCAAAAAGCGGGTTTAACAGGCTTAGAGGTAAACGGGACATGCCGGGCTAGCCCACCGTTCCTAGTTTTCTGTCCGAGCCCGGCCCGGGCCCGGATAGAACCAGGCCATGCCGGGCTCGGATCGGGTCCAAACAGTGCGCTTCGTGCTGGGCTCGCGAGAATCGTTCTTATTGGCCATCTATAATTGCATGGAGGAAGAGAGGGTCAGAGGAGCGAGGGGTGAGGGGCCGACTGTGTCTCGCGCGGAGGGTGTTGGCGCGATGATCGACGGGTAAGGGATATTTGGATGGACGGTGTAAATTTGCTGGAAATAGACTGACGGTGTAGATTATAGAAGGCAAAACTAGGGTGAGACATGCTACCCCTTGCAGCCTTAATATAATAATATAGATTATATGTGTAATAAGTTTAACTCACATCACAAATAAGTAAAGCAATTATTCATATCATGCATATGAGTGTTTCATAAAAATCATTAGATGATGCTTCATGGTTGGAGCAGAACTTGAGAAAAATAAAATGCGAAGGTGTGTGACACTCAGCTATATATTTGGAAAGAAAAAACCCACGTACTCGATCTTGTACGTATCATTAGTTGCCTTTATTTACGCATGTTCGCCCGGCCTAAGCCCATCGTGTTTTGTGTCAAACGGGTTCGGATCAGGAAAGCCCAAAAAACTTTTGGGCTATGCCGTACCAGCCCGAAGTGTAAAAATAGTGGTCTAGCCCGACTCTAAATCACGCCATACCTTCGTTGGATTATGCCGACCCAAACCCGGCCCATATATTTTACCACATAAAATCAAAATATTACAACTACATAAAGTCTATAACTTACTAAATTAAAGATATTAAACAATCCTAGCATCATTTGACCCAATAAACTCCAAATATCACAACAATATAAAGTTGGTAGCTTACTAAATTAAAGAAATTAAACAACTTGGGCTTCATTGGGCCGTGTCGACCCAAGGCCGACCCATCCTTGCGGGTCGTGCCGAGGCCCGACGGGCAGGAATTTAAAGCCCGGCTCAGACCCGCCTTTGTGCCGTGCTAGCTCGACCCGTACTATTTCGTGTCGTGCCGTGTCTTAGGCTCATGTTTTCGGGCCGTGCTCGTGCTGACCCAAAAAGGCAGACCCATATTCCAACACTAGTGCTGAGTCCTTACTAATCAACGTTGTTGCGACACAGCTAGCTTAGCAAGCTTTGTTAATAGAGATGGCCAAACGGGCCGCCCGGCTCGACCCGGGCCCGGTGAAGCACGGCCCGTTTTGGGCCCGGCCTGCCAGGCACGGTTAGGAAACCAGGCCGGGCTTTCTAAGCCCGCGGGCTCGATTCCCTGTCCGAGCCCGGTCCGCAGCGGGCCTAAACGGGCCGGGCCGGGTCGGCCCATTTAGCACGAAAAAAGCGGGCCGAAAAGCATGTTTTAGTGTAAAAAAAGCGGGCTTAACGTGCTTAGAGGTAAACGGTCCGTGCCGGGCTAGCCCACCATGACTAGTTTCTTGTCCGAGCCCGGCCCGCTTATTCGTGCCGGGTTGGATCGGGCCCGCATAGAATCGGGTCGTGCCGGGCTCGGACCAGACCCAAACAGTGGGCTTCATGCCGAGCTCGCGGGCCTCGTGCTTATTGGTCGTCTATACTTGTTATACTTGTTCAAAGAAAACCGACTAGTAATAATGAATCAATCGAAAGAGACTAGCTAACATTCATGGATCCATGGATGATTGATCACTAGTTCTTACTACTACACTAGCTAGTAGCACAGAATCATCGCTAAGAAACGAAACCAACAAAAGATTCAAAGCCTAAACCTTGGCCTAGCCGGTGTCATAAGCCTGCTGCTGATATGTGAGCCATGAGCGGATGAGCCCATCATTCTACGTGTTGCCTTCTGTCGGCTGTTCCGACGGTTCCTCCTCCGTCGCCGCCGCCTTCATTTGCTCCCTGAGTTTCATGACGTTCCGGTGGCGGTTGGAGTGCTGCCCGCTCCGGAAGCTAGGAGCCGTGAGCGGCCGGTACTCCGGCACCAGCCTGTGTCCCGCGTAGCGTAACCCACACGCGTTGCACAGAGTGGCCCGCCCGTTCGGGCCTGTGCGCCACTGCGGCGTATCCGGCGAGTGGCAGTGGCGGCATACCTTCTGGGCTTGCATGTTCCTCTGGCGTGGCGCGGATCGTGACCTGCGGGCACCTGTGGGTAGGCTCCGCTGCCGCCTGGGAACAACCCAGGCGTGGGGTTGCAAGAACTCGGTCCCCGATGTCGCTGACGACGGGCAGCGGCCCGAGCCGGAAGACGCGCTGGACGACGGCGGAGACGGTGGCGGAGGGGCGTGCGCCGGCGCAGCGTTCGGGTGGAGACTAGCACGTGCTGGCATGGGCTCCATCCGTGGCGGCCCAGACGCGCCGATGGAGACAATGCCAGGCAACACCACGACGCACGCGTGAAGGCCAGCAGCAGCCCCCGGCATTGGCGCGCCGTTGTTGGTGACGAAGACGGACAGCGGACCGCCCGCTGCCGTGGGCGGCGACGCGCCATGGAACGCACGGCACGATGGCGGCTTAGACGCGCCGTTAGAGACAATTCCGGGCAAGGCGCCGCACGCGTGAAGGCCAGCAGCAGCTGGCATGGGCGCGCCGTCGTTGGTGACGAAGTCGGGCAGCGGACCGCCCGCTGCCATGGGCGGCGACGCGCCATGGAACGCACGGCACGCGTCGTACGCTTGGAGGGCGCCGGGTAGCATGTGCGCGGGCAGCGGCGACGCGTGAACGTCACCAGCTTCTGGCATGTGCGCCGGCGGCTTGGGCTTGGCTCCCGTCGAGTCGCAGGGCAAGTTGTCTTGGGTCGCCTCGCCGCCGCCGCCGCCGCCGCCGCCGTCCAGCGCGTCGTCAGCAAAGAACATGTTCGTATCAATTTCCTCGAGGCCGGAGAGTCCCTCAAGAACGTAGCTGGACAAGCCACAAGAATTCCGCCCGCCGCTGCCGCCACCACCATACGCGCTCTCCGCCAGCGGCTGCTCCTGCTCCCTACAGGGAGGCTCGCCGGCGCTGGTGCCTATCCCGAGCGCCGATCGGTCCACGGTGGTCTGAGCAGGGAAGAGCGAGTGGACGAGTTCGAGCGGGTCGTCGGGGTAGCACAGACCGCCGCCAGGGAAGCAGGCGCCCGTCCCGTCGCAGTCCGGGAGGTCGTCGGGGGCATCGCGGAGCCAGGGGTGAGGTTCTTGCGTGCGCATGTTGGGCGGCGGCAGGGGCATGGCGAACCCAGCCCAGAAACACCGGCTGCCGCCTACTCTCCCGTACGGCCGTACGTCTTCTCCGCCTGTTCGTTTCTTGGTTCTTGCTCGCTTGGTTCGTTCTCGAACCGGAGCGTCTTATGTCTACGGCTTTCGTCGGCGGCTGAGAGGAGATATATATTCGGGGGCGCAGGTTAACCATTTCGCATTTTAATAAGTTTTTCGGTGACCATAGAAAAGCTCCTTTCGAGAATTGAGAAAATACAGGAATAGAAAAAATATAGGAACAATGTTGGAATGTATGTGCAAAACAGAGGATTATAAAATACAGTAATTTTAACTGGAGAGTTATTTGGTTGGGACAGAGGATTGGAAAAAAGAGATGTGGTTGGATATTTATTTTCCTACGTTTTGCATAGGAAACAGATGACAACGGATTTTTTTCCTCCAAATTCTCAATCCTACGATCCAAATGATGCTACCATAACAATTCCTATGAAAATCAGAATACTATGTTTTTCATGTAAAATTACTTTGATCCGAAGGAGCCTGAAATCAATCTGTTGGCACCAATCTAGTCATCAATCATTACGATGTGTACCGGCGGTGGTGCTCTCTGTGATAGCATGGACGGTTCGTGGCCTTGGGGGACGGTCTACGACCTGGCACAAAGACGGGCCTTCCCTGCGGTGAAGTTGGACAGTCTGCGTCTGGTGGCTAGACGGTCCAAGCATGTGCATGGGCGGTGGCGTTCCAACAACACTTGGATCTCACTCCCGGGAGAGATCCCGTCAAAAAGGAAAAATCCTAAGGTTTGTCTTAGATCGGCAAGCCACCCAAGGGACCCATATGATGTAGAGTCGAAGAGAGATAAAGATTGGGGTGAAGAAGGCTACGTTATTGTCTACTCCTAGGGCAAAAGTAGGATGATATATTGATTTTGGTTCGATTATTAATGCTTCAATTGGTCATACCCTTTCAAATATATATGGGAAGGTTCCTAGGCATCCTCCAACTCTCACGTGTTTAGAGGGATAAAACACACGTGAAGATATGAGTTAATCCATATGCTCTGATCCAATCACGGACTGTCTGCACCTAAGACGGACCATCCGGGCCTTAAGATTGGACCGTCCGACCTCGCCCAATGCCACAAACAAACGGTGCTTAACACAATCAAAATAATAATATTCTTTGTAGTGAAAACGGCGCCCACTGTTCTTTGTAGTTTAGGTTAGGAGAACGATATACAGTGTTAAGAAGAAGAATACTATATCCTAAAAATAATAATATTCTGTATTTAATGGAATAAATACTCTAGGTTCAGTTCAATGGTTTCTAGATCCAACCTTTGTGTGGGAAACAGGCCTAAACTGCTTGGCAAAAGATTGATACCACACAGTTAGAGGTACACATTCACCAACTGATTAACAAGTTCTGACACCGATCACAAGAAAAACAAATCACCCTGAAGCCTACCAGAACCGGATAAAACGGGACCAGAATCTCTCAAGGCAACCAGAGCGGAGGCTCACCAATTTACCCAAGATTCACAAAATACATCATGTTGCTGATATCCTCAAGGATCACCTGTGCGAAGGAAGGGCTTAGGGCAAGCACACGGGATAGTAAACACTGGGCAGTGATCCCATTGAGGATAGCAGCAGCAGATTGCAACTTCAGAATACCCTTATATCCAAGCAACGGTATATCAAAACGATGGACAGACTATGACCTATGGACCTTTCACAAATAAATTATCTACAACAACAAAAACAGGTAACAGGCCAATCACTTGATCTTCCGAATCTCGGATTTGCGAGAAAATGGCGCTGTGTTATTAACTCGAGGATGTGTCGACCTCCTTCCCATGATCTTCGTTCATTGTTCTTCGAAGCCGTTTCAACCAGATCTCATAGTCCATCGGGTACGGGGTTCCACAAAGGCTGTCAACATAATCCGCAAAAGCTTTCAGCACCGCAGAGATGTCGCCCAACTTCTGCTGTATGACTCTCCTCGACCACGAAGTCTCCCTCCACTGAAGTGCACTTTCAACAGAGTCAAGCTCAGGGCAAACTCCACCACAAGAGAAATATAGAAGATAGATTAAACTTTCTGCGTCAGATGCTCCACATAGTTTTCCTTCCTGGAGCGCAAACGTGGATGAGAAGAATAGATTCATCACAGGCCGGTCTCTATCTTCTAGGATAGCATGGCCCCATCCAATAAGCACGAAATATGGATGCCTTGAGCCGTTATTGACACGGATCACATTCTCTGGCCGGATATCACCATGGCGGATTCCTGCTGCTGCGGCGGCGGCGAGAGCAGATAAACAGTCATGGCAACATCTCAGAGCCTCCTCAACACCAAACAGTCCATTCCTTATCAGATTTGAAATGGTCTCACCGACTGGTGAGGTGACAAGCATTGGAGTACTGCACCATGGATGGCCACAACTTCCATTTGAGTTAGGCTTGTTACATGGGCCTGGATGGACGAGCCGTCCAGAAGATACCATCTGTGGTATATATCTGCTAGAAATGCATCTTTGCTTCATCACAGTCAGTACTTTTGTCTGCCTCTGTACTTGGTACCAGGAGTTCATATCCTCCCATGCCGGTTCCAAATGAGAAGGGCTGGAGCCCACATACAGCAAATAGGTTCTGGTAGGTTCTTCTACAGGAGTAGAAGTATAAATAGGAGGATCACTGTCTGTTAGGATGTCATTGATCTGAAAACCTTTCTGCATGTAAGCATCATCCATCAACACAACAGATCCTATTTCAATCCTTAAGGTTTCATGTGGTTTCACATCGACAGCTGCTTCCTCCTGTACTTCAACAATTTCAGGAGAACGACTCCGCTGTTGGAATCGAAATAAACCATTACCATTAGCTTGTCTGTCAACCAAATGTCTTTCTGATCTTCGACTTTGTAGCCTTGAACTATGTTCCGTTGCCAGCTCATCAAGAGAATACTTAGGCTCTCCATAAAATTGGATCATTGAGTGAAACATTGCAATGAGAACCTGAAGGGTCCCGATGTCTCCCCAGTTAGCATTCCCAAGTTTGTTCCATACTCGATCTATGGAAGAAACTGAAATGTTGGCATGTTTCTTTATCCATTCAGCAGCACAGTCATAAACATTGTTTAGGTCAAAATCCAGCTTGTTCAAATCACCTTGCACTTTTACCACTCCGCCAAACTGTGAATCAACAAGAAGCAAGTAAACACAGTCTGAATTGCGAAGAACAGTGGAGGATCTGCCAAGGCTTCGAGATAGTAGGACACGCAAAGCAAAGAACAGTGCCTCCCCTAAAACAGCAGGAGACGGCTCCTGGTCACCATGTGCAGAAACCATTCCAATATCAGGTCTCAACAAAGCCAAGACGACAATATGGTCCCATCTTCCTTGTGAATGCTTCAAATTCTTGAGTAGTATAGCGGTTGCACAAACACCATCGAGTTTTCCACTGCTAATAGCCTTCTCAGCAGGATAAAATTTGGAGCTTGTGCTGTGTATACAGGCAACTGAAAATGGCATTGATTCATCAGGACCCCAGAAAGTTTGCCACAGTCCTTTAATGCTTGCATGAAGGAAATCCTCTAAAGCAAGATATGCAGTAGCTTCAAAAACATCTGATGTCGATGCATATAGGGCATTTGGCATCCGTACTAGCTGCTGAAAAGTAACACTCTCCAGAGCGTAATCAAAACTCTGTAATTCTGTAAGGTCGAAAGGAACATCAAAAGATGGCTTCCTGAAACCACAATCTTCACTGTGACCAGAGAACCAATCCTCTAGGCTTGAAGTTAAAAGTTCACTGTCCACAAACTTCCGGAGAAAATCTTTGCATGTTGATGATGAGAAATTACGGTGCCGGCCTCGTGAGGAAGTACTAGACTTCTTTTGTGCTGAACCGACTGATATATGGTCAGGCGATTGGTCTGCAAAATCATGTCAAATCCATCAGTTACTAAGTGTAAAGTTTGTACAAATGGATGTTCAAGTAGTATATACTATGAAAGGTTCGAGAAACTCTAAGATCCCAGATGAGCAATCAGACAACAAGTAGCAGAGAAACAATAGAGTACTGAAGATAGCAAGTGTAGCATGAAACAATACATCACAAGGAAAACTGGCACATAGAACTATAGAAGTTACTCTACAATGATGTCTACTTGGTTTAATCAATCAGTACCTAAACACAATCATATATGGGCATGATTTTTTGAGAGATTTTTCTGGATGTACCAAACAAGTCCATACAAGTCAAAGGAAAAGCACAGGAACTTAAGTATAGATTCAATATTCAAGACGATCAGAGAATGATCATCACTCTACTAAAAAATGACTTTTCAAGTCAACCTGAATTTACCACAATTATCTCTAGAAACCCCCCAAAAAAGAACAGAACCAGTGCTGGCAGCTCCCACATAAGTGGGGTATGGGGAAGTGATAACCGAGACAAGCCTTACCCCTACATTTTATGCAGAGGCTGCGTCAAACCCAGGACCTTTGGCCCAGAAGAAAGGCTTCTTACCACTGTGCTAAAATTTTAAAATATACGATATAAACTTGCTGCATTTTGCAATTTTTACTTCAATTATATTGTGTCACAAGGGGGGCACAAGAACGTAGCATTGCTGCTGACCAAAGAATACATGGGATCTATGCTTGAACACCACAAAAGCTGAGAAACTTGGGGGCCCAATGTGCAAGCAACGAACTCTAGAATGTGGTATATTCAACTGAACTTGTGATTGGGGAGCTGTGGATTTGTAATTTCGGTAATACCATTTTTATGCTAACCCACAGGACAGGAATTGACTCGCTTTCCTTTCTGCATAGGGCCTCGTTCGTTTGTCCCAGATTCATCCAGGAATCATTCCAGTTGACCAAAACTTATATAAATTAGGCAAACAATTCAGCTATCCCATCTGAATTTCTATCAATCTGAAACCCGAAACTGAGTAGGATACATTCCCAAACCTGACCTGGCACTGCCTTAAAATACACGTTAAATCTTATCAGCAGGCTCACATCACCTGCGAAGCATTCACAGCCTACTTCCACCGTATATGAAGCCAACTATAGACCCGCGCTCAAACCTAAAATCGAAGTTTGGGATCCCATAGACACATTGGCAATGCGAAAAATAGATCGTTTGCTTGCAGTTGCAGCTCTCCCGAATCCCAGCGCCAAATCCACTCAAAAGAAGAAAGAACGAAAAGAAAGAAAAAAAATCAAGGAGCAGGACAAGCAATCCGTCCAGAATTTGCTGTGCTTCGACAAAGGTGCAGGCCCGAAGCGGGGAGAGTGGAAAATCCAGGGCGAAACAGCGCCGCCCAAAATCCTACAGCTCAGGGAAACCCCGCGGCAGATCTAGAACGGAAAGCTACAAATCTAATCTACCCCAAGAAGGAAAAACCAAGTCCAGCAGAGCGCAGAGCGAGAGAGAGAGAGAGGGAGGGGAGGGTCGGGTCGTAGTTCGTACCTTCCATGGGGCGGGCGGGTCGTCGTCGTCGTCGTCGTCGCTAGATTGGAGCGGGAGTGGTAGGGGTAGAGCGACTACTCCTCCCCAACTGCCTCCGCGCAGGCGCAGCAGCTCCGTGGTCGCTGGACGGCCGCCCCAGCCCCGAGAAAAGACATCAGTCGCCCTCCGGAAACAGACGGAAGGAGGTAGAAAAAAGGTGGGGGGGTTTATTTCGGGAGAAATCGATCGGCGATTTCTTTTCTTTTCTTTGTTCTTCCCACCGATCCCCGAATTCCGGTGGCGAGCGACGGCAGAGCGGAGAGAGCTTTGACTGGGACTGCCAGTGCCAGCCCGACTGTTTGTTGATTTGTTCCCCCTTTCCTCGCTCGCCGGCTCGACTCGGCCGGCGGCCCCCAGACGGCCAGACCCCAGTGGACCTTTTCTCCTTTTTTTTTTCTTTTTTCCTTTTTTTTTACTGGGATAGGAGGAGTGGGAGATGGAGAAGGGAGCAGAGCAGAGCAGCAGAGCTCACCTTTTTGTGCGTGCGCGCGTGCGCTGTAGCTGAGCTGTGATGTTTTGGGCTTTTGCTTCTGTGGACTCTGCTGTTGGCTTGGCAGCAACTGTACACATGAGATGGATTATTTGGCTATTCATTAATCATTAGCACGTCCAAAATGCTCAGAATGCCCTAGTTCCGTCTGCTGTGTTATGTGGACACAAGAACATACACGTACGTACACACATGTATACACATACAAAGGATTATATATTGTTGGGTACCATATGTGACACCTGTGAGATGCGGGACAGTTGGGCTCTGTGATCGGATAGTTTGGGCCGGTACGCCCATACGCGAGGACAGTCTATGACTAAAATTAGATCAAGTCGATTAAACTTATTTTTCGTATGTGTTTATTTAACTAAACTCATGGATTCTATTGTAGAATACTTAGAAACGGATCTAGACTTCTCCTATATATATATATATACATATATATATATATATATATATATATATATATATATTAGAGCAGGTATAACGGGAGCCCTGGGCTTCGGATATTAAAGAAAGCCCAGGTCGGTTATGTGGTCTGGTCCGCTGAGACAAGCGCGCCTGTGTTACGCGGATAGACGGCATGCAGGGAAGACGACGCCGTTACGCGGTTGATTCAATGGCAAGGCGGTAAACATTTGGAAGTGGTGCGGAATTATAGGGAATAATTTCCACATGCAAACGTGATTACTCTGTTACGTGGGCACGAAATTTATGGATCTTGCATGAGGTGAAATGGTGGCGGGTAAATAGAATGTAGAATAAGATGTTGAAGGATATGGCATAAAATCGGTAATGTACAAAAAGTGCATAAATAGTATATACGTTGTGGCGTAAAATGTTGAGTCATTGTGCGTAAGTATTGTGTTAGGAAAATTAGTTTTATATGTACATCGCTAGAATATCGGGACGGTTTCGGAAAATAATGGAAATACCCTGGAAACGTGGATGCGGTTACTTGTATAGTATCCGTGATTTCCTTTCATCGGAAAAAACACCACAAAGCCTGCATAACCATTTGGAGGTGGAGATGGCCGGCTCTGGAGAGTCGCCGGCGATGGTAGGAGGTGGCGTTCATCTTGATCTAGAGACAGAGGGAGGAGTTGATGGTAACTCACTGGTCACACCACCTCCTGCTCTACTGGGTCTTGTAATCGACGAGATGAGTATAGGGGAAGAAGGAGAACAAATGGTCCGACCTCCTATATCCAATATTAGCTCCAGGGAGATGGATACGCCTCAAATACTGCATTCACATGTAAGTCCAATTGTTGTGTTTGATTCTTGATTGATTAGATTGTTATGATCATATTCCATCGTACAAACAACAATGTCAATTAATTTGCAGAAAAAAACATTGATCCAACTATAGTGCCAATGGTAGGGATGACTTTCAAGGATGTTGATGATGCATATAAATTCTATAAAAGGTATGCATATGAAGTTGGATTTCCACTAACGAAATACAGAGAGAAGACATTCAGTAAGTGGATAAATTGTTCACGTGAAGGTAAAAGTGCACCAAAATCAAATGATACACCTAGGATGAAGAATATGACTTCGGGGCGTACGCAATGTAAGGCTGGAATAAAATTAAAAAAAATATGATGATGAACAAAAAATGGTTGTAGCTGCAAAAATTGAGCTGGTAAACTTGGAGCATAACCATGAGTTCATAACTGACGAAGCAGAGAAACAACATTTACGTTGCAACAAAAGTAGGGATGCTGAATTCATAAATTTTGTTGATGCAATGCATGATAGCCGAGTGCCGCAGCATTGCATAGTTGATTTTATATCAGAAATGCATGATGGGCCAGAGAATGTACCGGTAACTGCTCAAGATCTGAAAACTATGTAAGCAATATTTTTTGTTTCATGTGTATACATTTAGTGCCATAAATATTACTATAGCAAATGTTTGTATAACCATTTTTTGTGCAAACAAATGTAGGAGGGCAGCAAGGAGACGAGAAAACTGCGTAAATGATGTAGCCAAACTTTTAGCTTTCTTTACAGAATGCAAGAAATAGAATCCACAATTTTTTTGTGATTTTCAGCTAGACAATGATGGAAAAATAGTGAGTATTTTTTGGTCACACGCAAGTATGCAGGGGGATATGCAGATTATGGTGATGCTGTGACATTTGATACAACACACAAGACAAATATATATGATAAACCACTGGGCATGTTTGTTGGAGCTAACAGCCATCTGCAGTGTACAGTGTTTGGATTTGTTTTGTTGGGAGATGAAACAGTGCAGACTTTTGAATGGGCTTTCAATTCATTCAAAACATGTATGGGATGCGAGGGTCCGAGAGTTATGCTAACAGGTATGATGTATGTCAATTTGTTATGCAAAAAATTGAATTAATTTATTGTGAAAGTAAATTAATAGTTTGTGAGCAATTGCAGATCAAGATCCTGCAATGTCAATTGCTCTAAGAACTGTATTTCCAAAAACAGTTCACAGACTGTGTTTATGGCATGTCCAGAACAGATTTATGCCATTATTAAATGAGATATATGCAAGGTTTGCTGATAAGGATTTTAAAACAACATTCCAATCTATTATACATCATCCATTAACTCCTCATGAGTTTGAATGTGCCTGGGAAATGATGCTAGAGGAGTTCAATCTTCATGAAGATATGACTCTACGCAAATTATATGAAATAAGGAAAGAATGGATACCGGCATTTTTTAAAAATGACTTCTGTGTGGTAATGGTATCTACACAACGAAGTGAGAGCATGAACAGATTAGTGAAGCAATCACATGTAGATGCGAACACCCCTCTGCATGAGTTCGCTAAACAAATGATGAAAATGTTGCACAGCAGGAAAATGAAAGAATCAAAGGATGCATTGATGAGCAAGGTATGTCGTGCTTATTATTATTACTGTACGGCATACATGTTTATGTAAAATACTTTGTTTAATTATGATAATAACGTCTTATAGGGACCGAGGACAACAGATACATTCTATAGGTTCGAAGTAAGAGTGTCTAGAGCATACACCAGAGCTGTTATGAATAGATTTGATGAATCAATGAAATACGCCACTGCATACAAAATATTAAAGGACACAGACGGTTGTGATAAAGATTGGATCGTACAACATACAAAACGGTCTAATAAAATTGTGTGGGGACAACATCAATTCAAGATAACAGCGGACATAGAAGCTGGGGAGTATACATGCGAGTGCAAACAGTGGGAACATACAGGTTTGTACATATTGTGTTGAGTAAAATAGTAAATTTGCATGCTAAATAATTTGTTTATTGAAGTACAAATTAATATATATCGTTAAAAATAAGGGTTGGTTTTAATTTGTTTAAGGTCTATTGTGTGTTCATTTTTTAAGAGCCTTCATGCATCTTTAAGTAGAAAAGATACCTTCAAAGTATATATTGCAAAGGTACACTGTCTCATCAAGAAAAGATGTACCGTTTGAAAGAATTGATAAGAGCTTCAGGGGAAAGGATGGAGTTACTAAATCATACAGACAGAAAATGTTGCTAACAAAAATAATGAAAGTGGTTCGCCAGGCGTGTATGTCAAAAGCAGGGTACGATAAGGCAATGGATGTGTTGGATGAGCTCGATGGCGTTCTATGCTGATTAGAGCCAAATATTGGATGTAATGAGTCATATGATGTTAGTGATGATGAAGAAAACAAGGTAATAATATTCCAGTTGTTTAAATGTTATATTATTTGTAACATATAGTATGCATGGTAACATATTATTTGAACCAGGAAGGAGAATTAAATAATAATAATGCTGGCGATGGGATGGAAGATGACAATACAATTACATGCCAAAAATGGTATGTAAAAGATAAATACATAATATTGCATGAAGTATTGAATATAATGAATATATAAAATCAATGAACTAATCAAGTTTTATGTTGTAGGATGAGCATAACACCATAACTGGATGTGAACATGTGTTAACAGTAATAACATCTGGTAACCAGGTACATATTAAAAAAATTGTTCATTTGTATATAATGAAAATATATGTTTATGCTGCATGGAAATGTTGATGTATTTGGGTTGTGCTATATAGGTGGACAACCTGAGATTTTCACCTGAGGTTGGTGATACAAGTTCTCCGTGTCACGTAGCATATGAACAAATGGAACATATTGGTGCATCTTCAGAAGCTAAGAAGGTGAGCATTGAAAAAGGATTTTACTGATCAGTAGAAAGATACTTTATGTAAATATGTGTATGCTAATTAAGAACTTCTTTTATTATACAGAGGTTGAATTTTAATGTGGATGTTATAAATCTGAGTATGCCGGATCGTGCAAGGCCAAAAGGACGGACAATAAAAAATACAGAAGATAGGATTATGAAACTAGGTGCGAAAGGAGAAAAAAAGAAGAATAGGAGATGCCAATTGTGTGGAATAGCAGATGGACATAACAGCAGAACGTGTCTGTCTGTGGAAGAGAACAGGGCAAGACTAGCAAAACTGGCTAATCGAAAGAGAGGACGACCGGCCGGATCAAGACTAAACAATAAAACAACTGCTCCACAGTGGAATGAAACATCGACTACTAAAAAACATCGTATCGATGAAGAAGTAGAAATTGAATAAGCCGCTGAGCATATGGAATTACGTGAATAATTTGAAGTGTGACTAAAGAGTGGTCGATATAGTATAAAGTTGTAATAGCACAATGACCTATGTTTTAGTTTTTGGAAATTAATATTTTACATGGCTGGTTTATATAATGCGTTGATATAATACTATTATATGTTGCGAAAACTAGACCATTACACAAATTATGAAAACTAAATATATACCAACACTTGGCATTGAAAGTTTAGCAACCGGCCGATCTTGACATAAATGGTATAAATACTCAATACACTTAACATAACTAAGCAAATGAGAGTGCATACTTCGGGGTTCACACTACATATACACGAGAAAAGGTTGTAGCATAAGCACTGGTCACAGTTAGCATAATTAGCATGGTAAATGTGTAGAAAAAGGGACCTATTGTATATAAAATACGGCAGTATATAGGTTGCATAAAACTTGAATATTAAATATAATATGATAATAGAAATACGCCAAACATTGGGCAAAAACGATTAACCATCTCACAATCTGGAAATGAAAACCATATAAGTTCATAACAGATACCATAAGTATACAGTCTGGGAACACTTATGTTTTGCACACTTGAAATAGAAACTGATACGAAGTAGCATAGACAGTGGACACATCGAACATAAGTGTCATGGGGAGTATCATACACATGAGCAACGCCTGACATAAGTGACTTAAGTAACATAAACATTTTGGGGATCCCATAGGGAATCAAGTTCAGCTGTGATATCTAAGTCTTGGCTTTCAAACAACGTCGTTTCCTTGGAACATACTTGAAAGGCATCAGTTCTGCAGGGAGGGGGAAACCCTGTTGTTGCGATGAAAGGTCAGGTAATGCAGAACAAAAGCACGTTGGTCCAATGGTTCATCCTGAAATAATCATAATAGATGAATTAATGCTAAGAATAAGTATGAAGGAGTAATATATGCATGATCAAAACACTAATTTAGTAAACATACCGGTACAACAAATTCTGATAAGTCGCCATCATCAAAATCGTAGCATCGGAGGAAGTTTGCGACAAAAAACCACAATCATTTGACCCTGGAGACATGGTTGGACAATTGGGAAGAAGGCCAATCTTGTAGTTGCCAAACTTTGGTATACTTGAATCTGGTCGAGCTTCATGTAACGCAATGCTAAGTCTTCTCATTATTAATCTGGACCAAGGTACCTTCGTTCCATTTATCAGCAATTGATCATTGTCGATTTGTTTCCAGGTAGTGCCTCCAAGCAATGTCCCATAAGGATTTGAATCTAGAATGTCTATTCGACGAAGCTCAAAGTTGATTGCATAAAGGGTCCAGTGGCTACGACGTAGCATAGGAACCAGTATCTGTCAAGGTATATGTATAAGTTTATGAATGAACAATAAGAGGTGTATGGAAAATTAAAGATAACGTAAAATATAACTTATAACCAACAGAACATTAAAATATTCTTACAAATAAAACTGATTGGGGCTCACCAATTTTATTTGGTTCAGAACTTCATCTAGAGGAAGCATCGGTTCTAGTTGTTCTTTAAGAACTGATGTTGAGAAGGGCTGGGGATTTGAACTGTGCTGTTCAAACTCCTCGATATTCAAAACGGTCTGGACAAAAAATATATTGATTAGTATTATATATTTATACAGTAAGGGTTGAAATATGATACAAAGTTGTAGATAAAAAAATACCCCAACATTGACATTCAATATTAGAGTGTTGATTAATGTATCTGGATTGTATAATACATCATCATCACGAATACAGTCGATAAAACCCTGCATGAAAATATTCTCAAGGCATTTATTAGGACCAAACGATTGGACAACATCGAGGACAGAACCTCCAAATCCTCCAAAATCAATGATGGACCTAGGAAAAAATGAAACTTTAATTAGAAATCGTCTAATTATACTTAATTGAAGTTTGGATAACGAATACATACATGCTCGGATCCAGTTGTCCTGATAAAATGAATTTATATAGTTTGCGAGCACATTCTTCGCGCGATACGTGGGGAAGATCAGCAACCTTAGATTTAGAAGAACTATCCTTTGCAACAAGTTCAGTAGTTGCCTAATATATATATAATTGTTAGTAATGAATGTCATAAATTGTTATGTATTTTAGTGTATATATATATATATAAAATATAATAAGATAAAATTACATGACTTACTTTTGTCAATGGGGTTTTGTCAAACTGGGGTGCACAGATACGAGAGTATCATGTTTAATAGTTTTTTGTCCTTCCTAAAAAACAATAAAATTATAAATATAAACGTAATCAAACATAGGTTCTAACTAATATTAACATAATATGATGAAGGTATAAATACTGACAGTATTTAAGTTTGGAGTTAATTCAGTAGCAGCAAGCTTGTCGGTTGTGGGAGCCTAGTGAATAAAGTAAATAAAAACATGCATATATATTATTGTTACTGGCATAAATTTTAATTGAAAAATATAATAACTGTGAATAAAGGAAAACAAACATGGGATTTTGGAGTCTTGTCAAAAATAGGGGCATCCATAACTGATTTTTTTTCGCAAACGTTTCCACTAACAATCTGTAATGGAAACATAGGAAATTTGAGTAAACAATAACTTGTATGCTATATTTAATACATGATTTATATAAAGTTTGTATGAAAAAACTTACCTGTTCTGATACTTTGATATCATCAGAAGGAACATGTACTTCCTGATCATGTTGCTTATTATCAGGGGTTGGAACAGGTGGAGAGGATACTGGAGCATTTGTTGGAGACATTGAGGTAGTGAGGGGATACCTGAAAGGGAATTAGGCTTACACCTAGTTCCTAAATAATTTTGGTGGTTGAATTGCCCAACACAAATATTGGACTGACTAGTTTGCTCTAGTGTATAAGATGTACAGGTGCAAAAGGTTCACATCTAGCCAATAAAAAGATCAAGTATTGGATTCAATAAAGGAGCAAAGGGGCAACCGAGGGCACCCCTGGTCTGGCGCACCGGACTGTCCGGTGTGCCACCGGACAGTGAACAGTACCTGTCCGGTGCACCAGGGAACTCAGACTCAAACTCTTCACCCTCGGGAGTTCTCGGAAGGCGGCGCGCTATAATTCACCGGACTGTCCGGTGTGCACCGGACATGTCCGGTGCTCCAAGGAAGCTCGGCCTCCTGAACTCGCCAGCCTCGGGTTCGCGCGGCAGCCGCTCCGCTATAATTCACCGGACTGTCCGGTGTGCACCGGACTGTCCGGTGTGCCAGCGGAGCAACGGCTCCCTGCGGCGCCAACGGCTCCCTGCGCTGCATTTAATGCGCGCGCAGCGCGCGCAGAAGTCAGAATCGCCCATACCGGTGCACCGGACATCAAACAGTGCATGTCCGGTGTGCACCGGACACCCAGGCGGGCCCACAAGTCAGAAGCTCCAACGGCTAGAATCCAACGGCAGTGATGACGTGGCAGGGGCACCGGACTGTCCGGTGTGCACCGGACTGTCCGGTGCGCCATCGAACAGAAGGCTCCAGCCAACGGTCAAGTTTGGTGGTTGGGGCTATAAATACCCCAACCACCCCACATTCATATCTATCCAAGTTTTCCAACTTCTAACCACTTACAAGAGCTAGGCATTCAATTCTAGACACATACAAAGAGATCAAATCCTCTCCAATTCCACTCAAGCCTTTAGTGACTAGCGAGAGAGATTTGCCGTGTTCGTTTGAGCTCTTGCGCTTGGATCGCATTCTTTCTTTCTCTTTTGCTCTTGTGATCAACACTCAATTGTAACCGAGGCAAGAGGCACCGATTGTGTGGTGGCCCTTGTGGGGAAGTTTTGTTCCCGGTTGATTGAGAAGAAGGAAAGCTCGCTCGGTCCGAGGGACCGTTTGAGAGAGGGAAGGGTTGAAAGAGACCCGGCCTTTGTGGCCTCCTCAACGGGGAGTAGGTTTGCAAGAACCGAACCTCGGTAAAACAAATCCACGTGTCACTCTCCTTATTTGCTTGCGATTTGTTTTGCGCCCTCTCTTGCGGACTCATTTATTATTACTAACGCTAACCCCGGCTTGTAGTTGTGATTATTTTTGTAAATTTCAGTTTCGCCCTATTCACCCCCCCTCTAGGCGACTATCAATTGGTATCGGAGCCCGGTGCTTCATTAGAGCCTAACCGCTCGAAGTGATGTCGGGAGATCACGCCAAGAAGGAGATGGAGACCGGCGACAAGCCCACTACAAGCCAAGGGAGCACCTCATCAGAAGAGTCCCGCACCAAGAAAAGGGAGAAGAAGAACTCCTCCAAACGGAAGGAGAAAAGATCGCCCTCTTCTCACCACAAGGAGAAGAAGGAAAAATCTTCTTCTCACAAGCCGCATCGGAGTGGGGACAAGCACAAGAGGATGAGGAAGGTGGTCTACTACGAGACCGACACTTCATCGACATCCACCTCCGGCTCCGACGCGGCATCCGTCACTTCTAAATGCCAAGAGCGTAAGAAGTATAGTAAGATTCCCCTACGCTATCCTCGTGTTCCTAAACATACACCTCTACTTTCCGTCCCATTAGGTAAACCACCAACTTTTAATGGTGAAGATTATGCTATGTGGAGTAATTTAATGCGATTTCATCTAACCTCTCTCCACAAGAGTATATGGGATGTTGTTGAGTATGGTGTACAGGTACCATCTATAGGGGATGAGGACTATGACTCAGACGAAGTGGCCCAAATCGAGCACTTCAACTCCCAAGCCGCAACCATCCTCCTTGCCTCCCTAAGCAAGGAGGAATACAACAAAGTACAAGGGTTGAAGAACGCCAAAGAGATTTGGGATCTTCTCAAGACGGCGCACGAAGGTGATGAACTCACCAAGATCACCAAGCGGGAAACGATCGAGGGGGAGCTCGGTCGCTTCCGTCTTCGCCAAGGGGAGGAGCCACAAGACATGTACAACCGGCTCAAGACCTTGGTAAACCAAGTGCGCAACCTCGGGAGTACAAAGTGGGATGACCACGAAGTGGTTAAGGTTATTCTAAGAGCTCTTATTTTCCTTAACCCCACTCAAGTACAATTAATTCGTGGGAACCCTAGATATCCACTAATGACCCCCGAGGAAGTTATCGGGAATTTTGTGAGTTTTGAATGCATGATTAAGGGCTCCAAGAAGATCAACGAGCTTGACGAGCCTTCCACCTCCGAGGCGCAACCGCTGGCCTTCAAGGCAACGGAGGAGAAGAAGGAGGAGTCTACACCAAGTAGACAACCAATTGACGCCTCCAAGCTCGACAACGAGGAGATGGCCCTAATCATCAAAAGCTTTCGGCAAATTCTCAAGCAACGGAAGGGGAAGGACTACAAACCCCGTTCCAAGAAGGTTTGCTACAAGTGTGGTAAGCCCGGTCACTTTATTGCAAAATGTCCTATGTCTAGTGACAGTGACAGGGGCGACGACAAGAAGGGAAGAAGAAAGGAGAAGAAGAAGTATTACAAGAAGAAGGGCGGCGATGCCCATGTTTGTCGGGAGTGGGACTCCGACGAAAGCTCAAGCGACTCCTCCGACGACGAGGACGCCGCCAACATCGCCGTCACCAAAGGCCTTCTCTTCCCCAACGTCGGCCACAAGTGTCTCATGGCCAAGGACGGCAAAAAGAAGGTAAAATCAAGGTCCTCCACTAAATATGAAACATCTAGTGATGAGGATGATGATAAAAATGAGGAGGATAACTTGCGCATCCTTTTTGCTAACCTTAACATGGAACAAAAGGAAAAATTAAATGAACTAATTAGTGCCATCCATGAAAAGGATGATCTCTTGGACTCCCAAGAGGACTTCCTAATCAAGGAGAATAAGAAACACGTTAAGGTTAAAAATGCTTATGCTCTAGAAGTAGAAAAATGTAACAAATTATCTAGTGAGCTAAGCATGTGCCATGACACTATTGCCAACCTTAGAAGTGAAAATGCTAAATTAATTGCTAAGGTAGATTCTCATGTTTGCATTGATCCTAGAAATGATAATGTTGATTTACTTGCTAGGATTGATGAGTTAAATGTTTCCATTGCTAGCCTTAGAAATGAGAATGAGAAACTAATTGCTAAGGCTAAGGATTTTGATGTTTGCAATGCTACTATTTCCGACCTTAGAACTAAAAATGATATGTTGCATGCTAAGGTTGTTGAACTAAAATCTTGCAAACCCTCTACATCTAATGTTGAGCATATTTCCATTTGTACTAGATGTAGAGATATTAATGTTGATGCTATCCATGATCACCTAGCCTTAATTAATAAACAAAATGATCACATAGCTCAACTAAATGCTAAGATTAGAGAGCATGACTTAGAAAATGAAAAATTTAAATTGGCTAGAAGCATGCTCTATAATGGGAGACGTCCTGGCATCAAGGATGGCATTGGCTTCCAAAGGGGAGACAATGTCAAACTTAATGCCCCACCTAAAAATTTGTCTAACTTTGTTAAGGGCAAGGCTCCCATGCCTCAGGATAACGAGGGTTACATTTTGTACCCTGCCGGTTATCCCGAGAGCAAAATTAGGAGAATTCACTCTAGGAAGTCTCACTCTGGCCCTAACCATGCTTTTATGTATAAGGGTGAGACATCTAGCTCTAGGCAACCAACCCGTGCCAAGTTGACTAGAAAGAAAACTCCTAATGCATCAAATGATCATGCCATTTCATTTAAAACTTTTGATGCATCTTATGTACTTACTAGCAAATCCGGCAAGGTAGTTGCCAAATTTGTTGGGGGCAAGCACAAGGGTTCCAAAACTTGTGTTTGGGTACCCAAAGTTCTTGTATCTAATGTCAAAGGACCCAAAACAGTTTGGGTACCTAAAGTCAAGAACTAAATTTGTTTTGTAGGTTTATGCATCCGGGGGCTCAAGTTGGATACTCGACAGCGGGTGCACAAACCACATGACCGGGGAGAAAAGGATGTTCTCCTCATATGAGAAAAACAAAGATCCCCAACGAGCTATCACATTCGGGGATGGAAATCAAGGGTTGGTCAAAGGTTTGGGTAAAATTGCTATTTCACCTGACCATTCCATTTCCAATGTTTTTCTTGTTGATTCATTAGATTACAACTTGCTTTCTGTTTCCCAATTATGTCAAATGGGCTACAACTGTCTTTTTACCGATATAGGTGTCACTGTCTTTAGAAGAAGTGATGATTCAATAGCATTTAAGGGTGTGTTAGAGGGTCAGCTATACTTAGTAGATTTTGATAGAGCTGAGCTCAACACATGTTTAATTGCTAAGACTAACATGGGTTGGCTCTGGCATCGCCGACTAGCCCATGTTGGGATGAAGAATCTTCATAAGCTTCTAAAGGGAGAGCACATTTTAGGACTAACCAATGTTCATTTTGAGAAAGACAGGATTTGTAGCGCATGCCAAGCAGGGAAGCAAGTTGGCACTCATCATCCACACAAGAACATAATGACGACTGACAGGCCACTGGAGCTCCTACACATGGATCTATTCGGCCCGATCGCTTACATAAGCATCGGCGGGAGTAAGTACTGTCTAGTTATTGTGGATGATTATTCTCGCTTCACTTGGGTATTCTTTTTACAGGAAAAATCTCAAACCCAAGAGACCTTAAAGGGATTCTTGAGACGAGCTCAAAATGAGTTCGGCTTAAGGATCAAGAAAATAAGAAGCGACAATGGGACGGAGTTCAAGAACTCTCAAATTGAAAGCTTCCTTGAGGAGGAGGGCATCAAGCATGAGTTCTCTTCTCCCTACACGCCACAACAAAACGGTGTAGTGGAGAGGAAGAATCGAACTCTATTGGACATGGCAAGAACCATGCTTGATGAGTACAAGACACCGGACCGGTTTTGGGCCGAAGCGGTCAATACCGCCTGCTACGCCATCAACCGGTTATATCTTCACCGAATCCTCAAGAAGACATCATATGAACTCCTAACCGGTAAAAAGCCCAACATTTCATATTTTAGAGTTTTTGGTAGCAAATGCTTCATTCTTATTAAAAGAGGTAGAAAATCTAAATTTGCTCCTAAAACTGTAGAAGGCTTTTTACTTGGTTATGACTCAAACACAAGGGCATATAGGGTCTTTAACAAGTCCACTGGACTAGTTGAAGTCTCTTGTGACGTTGTGTTTGATGAAACTAACGGCTCTCAAGTAGAGCAAGTTGATCTTGATGAGATAGGTGAAGAACAGGCTCCATGCATCGCGCTAAGGAACATGTCCATCGGGGATGTGTGTCCTAAGGAATCCGAAGAGCCTCCAAGTACACAAGATCAACCATCCTCCTCCATGCAAGCATCTCCACCAACTCAAAATGAGGATGAGGCTCAAAATGATGAAGAGCAAAATCAAGAAGACGAGCCACCTCAAGATGATAGCAATGATCAAGGGGGAGATACAAATGATCAAGAAAAGGAGGATGAGGAAGAACCAAGACCGCCACACCCAAGAGTCCACCAAGCAATCCAACGAGATCACCCCGTCGACACCATCCTCGGCGACATTCATAAGGGGGTAACTACTCGATCTCGGGTTGCTCATTTTTGTGAACATTACTCTTTTGTTTCCTCCATTGAGCCACACAGGGTAGAGGAAGCTCTTCAAGATTCGGATTGGGTGGTGGCGATGCAAGAGGAGCTCAACAATTTCACGAGGAACGAGGTATGGCATTTAGTTCCACGTCCTAACCAAAATGTTGTAGGAACCAAATGGGTCTTCCGCAACAAGCAAGATGAGCATGGTGTGGTGACAAGGAACAAAGCTCGACTCGTGGCCAAAGGGTATTCACAAGTCGAAGGTTTGGATTTTGGTGAAACCTATGCACCCGTAGCTAGGCTTGAGTCAATTCGCATATTATTGGCCTATGCTACTTACCATGGCTTTAAGCTCTATCAAATGGACGTGAAAAGTGCCTTCCTCAATGGACCGATCAAGGAAGAAGTCTATGTTGAGCAACCTCCCGGCTTTGAAGACAGTGAGTATCCTAATCATGTCTATAGGCTCTCTAAGGCGCTTTATGGGCTCAAGCAAGCCCCAAGAGCATGGTATGAATGCCTTAGAGACTTCCTTATTGCTAATGGCTTCAAAGTCGGCAAGGCCGATCCTACACTCTTTACTAAAACTCTTGAAAATGACTTGTTTGTATGCCAAATTTATGTTGATGATATTATATTTGGGTCTACTAACGAGTCTACATGTGAAGAGTTTAGTAGGATCATGACACAGAAATTCGAGATGTCGATGATGGGGGAGTTGAAGTATTTTCTAGGATTCCAAGTCAAGCAACTCCGAGAGGGCACCTTCATTAGCCAAACGAAGTACACTCAAGACATTCTTGCTAAGTTTGGGATGAAGGATGCCAAACCCATCAAGACACCCATGGGAACTAATGGGCATCTCGACCTCGACACGGGAGGTAAGTCCGTGGATCAAAAGGTATACCGGTCAATGATTGGTTCATTGCTTTATTTATGTGCATCTCGACCGGACATTATGCTTTCCGTTTGCATGTGTGCAAGATTCCAATCCGACCCTAAGGAATCACACCTTACGGCCGTAAAACGAATCTTGAGATATTTGGCTTATACCCCTAAGTTTGGGCTTTGGTACCCTCGGGGATCCACATTTGATTTACTTGGTTATTCGGATGCCGATTGGGCGGGGTGCAAAATCAATAGGAAGAGCACATCGGGGACTTGCCAGTTCTTGGGAAGATCCTTGGTGTCTTGGGCTTCAAAGAAGCAAAATTCGGTCGCTCTTTCCACCGCCGAAGCCGAGTACATTGCCGCAGGACATTGTTGCGCGCAATTGCTTTGGATGAGGCAAACCCTGCGGGACTACGGTTACAAATTAACCAAAGTCCCTTTGCTATGTGATAATGAGAGTGCAATTAAAATGGCCGACAATCCCGTCGAGCATAGCCGCACTAAGCACATAGCCATTCGGTATCATTTTCTTAGGGATCACCAACAAAAGGGGGATATCGAGATTTCTTACATTAATACTAAAGATCAATTAGCCGATATCTTTACCAAGCCACTTGATGAACAATCTTTTACCAGACTTAGGCATGAGCTCAATATTCTTGATTCTCGAAATTTCTTTTGCTAAGCTTGCACACATAGCTCTTTTGAATACCTTTGATCATATCTCTTTTATATGCTATGACTAATGTGTTTTCAAGTTCATTTCAAACCAAGTCATAGGTATATTGAAAGGGAATTGGAGTCTTCGGCGAAGACAAAGGCGTCCACTCCGTAACTCATACTTCGCCACCACTCCGAGCAACTCTCTCTTCTTTGGGGGAGAAATGAGCATCAAGGAAAAGGACTTCATCCTTGGGGGAGAGAGTAAAAGCTCAAACGCAAAAGGACTTCGTCTTTGGTATAATCTTAACTCACTTATTTATGACCAAAGGGGGAAATTGAAAGGGCTCTAATGATTCCGTTTTTGGCGATTCATGCCAAAAAGGGGGAGAAATGAGCCCAAAGCAAAAGGACCGCACCACCACCACCAAAGTCAAAACCTTAGTGCTTTCCAAAAGTCTTTATCATTTGGTATCCCATTATGTTCAAAAGGGGGAGAAAGTAGTATTTCAAAAACGGTATATCAAAACCCTCTTGAACACTAAGAGGTGGATCTCTTTTAGGGGGAGTTTTGTTTAGTCAAAGGAAAAGCATTTGAAATAGGGGGAGACAATTTTAAATCTTGAAAATGCTTTGCAAACTCTTACTCATATACCTTTGACTATTTGCAAAAGATCTTTGAAATAGATTTACAAAAAGAATTTGCAAAAACAAAACATGTGGTGCAAACGTGGTCCAAAATGTTATATAAGAAAGAAACATTCCTTGCATATCTTGTAAGTAGTTATATTGGCTCAATTCCAAGTAACCTTTTCACTTACATTATGCAAACTAGTTCAATTATGCACTTCTACATTTGCTTTGGTTTGTGTTGGCATCAATCACCAAAAAGGGGGAGATTGAAAGGGAATTAGGCTTACACCTAGTTCCTAAATAATTTTGGTGGTTGAATTGCCCAACACAAATATTGGACTGACTAGTTTGCTCTAGTGTATAAGATGTACAGGTGCAAAAGGTTCACATCTAGCCAATAAAAAGATCAAGTATTGGATTCAATAAAGGAGCAAAGGGGCAACCGAGGGCACCCCTGGTCTGGCGCACCGGACTGTCCGGTGTGCCACCGGACAGTGAACAGTACCTGTCCGGTGCACCAGGGAACTCAGACTCAAACTCTTCACCCTCGGGAGTTCTCGGAAGGCGGCGCGCTATAATTCACCGGACTGTCCGGTGTGCACCGGACATGTCCGGTGCTCCAAGGAAGCTCGGCCTCCTGAACTCGCCAGCCTCGGGTTCGCGCGGCAGCCGCTCCGCTATAATTCACCGGACTGTCCGGTGTGCACCGGACTGTCCGGTGTGCCAGCGGAGCAACGGCTCCCTGCGGCGCCAACGGCTCCCTGCGCTGCATTTAATGCGCGCGCAGCGCGCGCAGAAGTCAGAATCGCCCATACCGGTGCACCGGACATCAAACAGTGCATGTCCGGTGTGCACCGGACACCCAGGCGGGCCCACAAGTCAGAAGCTCCAACGGCTAGAATCCAACGGCAGTGATGACGTGGCAGGGGCACCGGACTGTCCGGTGTGCACCGGACTGTCCGGTGCGCCATCGAACAGAAGGCTCCAGCCAACGGTCAAGTTTGGTGGTTGGGGCTATAAATACCCCAACCACCCCACATTCATATCTATCCAAGTTTTCCAACTTCTAACCACTTACAAGAGCTAGGCATTCAATTCTAGACACATACAAAGAGATCAAATCCTCTCCAATTCCACTCAAGCCTTTAGTGACTAGCGAGAGAGATTTGCCGTGTTCGTTTGAGCTCTTGCGCTTGGATCGCATTCTTTCTTTCTCTTTTGCTCTTGTGATCAACACTCAATTGTAACCGAGGCAAGAGGCACCGATTGTGTGGTGGCCCTTGTGGGGAAGTTTTGTTCCCGGTTGATTGAGAAGAAGGAAAGCTCGCTCGGTCCGAGGGACCGTTTGAGAGAGGGAAGGGTTGAAAGAGACCCGGCCTTTGTGGCCTCCTCAACGGGGAGTAGGTTTGCAAGAACCGAACCTCGGTAAAACAAATCCACGTGTCACTCTCCTTATTTGCTTGCGATTTGTTTTGCGCCCTCTCTTGCGGACTCATTTATTATTACTAACGCTAACCCCGGCTTGTAGTTGTGATTATTTTTGTAAATTTCAGTTTCGCCCTATTCACCCCCCCTCTAGGCGACTATCAATACCTACATTTGGAAAATATAATAATAAAGTAGTTGTTACTGAAATGAACCAGAAATATAAATGTATCGTTATAAAAAAAAGGTTAAACACACACATCATCACAAACTACATCAATATACTATCAGGATGCATAAATAAATGAGATCTATCAAAATAAAATCAAACACAATGTGTTGGTGACTGTATGAGTATAAATTAATGCATAAGTTATTTATACAATGCTGCATAAACTAAAGTATCTGAGATCATATAACTAAATATAATTTTCCCCGCAATAATTCGTGAACTTGATTAATACAAAAAAATAAATATAAATAACAAAACCTTCTTGCTGTGAATCGCGCTGCGTTGCAGCTCTCAGGACTTCATCGATCATTTCACCAAATGTTTCAGATAGTTCAATCTGCTTCGAAACAATCATCTGATGGCTCAGCTGAAGAGAATCACAGTACTTATCCACCTCTTTGTCATGAGCGTCAAACATTGATTCAAACATTGGTCGATGCTGGGAGGGCAAACATTTCAACTTGTTGCCAATCAAATGCTTGATACGTGGCACATATATGTTGAAAACGGCAGAAACGGGCCGTTCTGGTGCAATGATGTAACACGTTTCTGAACGGCTACGAAACTGTATAAAGCCCAGTTACAACTGTTAGCAGTAATTAAAATTGAAACTTCTAAAAACAGGACAAAAAAATGGATATGTCTAACCTCTGCATAGCCGAATGGTTCACCAGTTTTACGGGGTGGACGTCTGTCACCCCTAGCCAAATCCCTTATGGTCTCATTGTCAAAAAACTTAATGCGGGGAGTACCATATTTGTTATCAGGAGATGCAGGGTGATGTAAGTGATCAAGATAGTAAATCTGAAAAAATGAATGAAAAAATATAAACTTAGTAGAAAACAAATATTTGCATATCATATATATGCACAGTGAACAAAATAATTACTTACTAGAACTATGAGTGAACATCCATATATTGTTGCTGTAATGTTTGTTTTGTTCCTTTTGTGCCAACGTGTGGCAGCATCACACAAATCCGTGTAAACTAGTTGACACCAGTCAATATCAGCCATTCGGGCCATGTTTGAAGTCATTAGTACCTCATTGTTTGTAATGCCCCATGAAGCAGATGGAGAAAGAAGTCGATTGAATAGAATCAGAAAAAAGCATCTGATTGATAACACATCA
Organism: Zea mays; assembly: GCF_902167145.1. Lineage (NCBI taxonomy): Eukaryota > Viridiplantae > Streptophyta > Magnoliopsida > Poales > Poaceae > Zea > Zea mays. Next base: position 153,034,077 of record NC_050097.1, on the reverse strand, counting down.
TCAGTGCCAAGCACTATCTTGTCCTGAAGCTTGACAACATCAAATTCTTCTTTACCAACTTTGAGATCACGTCTAAGTTTTGCAGCAGCATCCACTTCATCATACCAATCAGTAAACTCCCTGCTCCCTCGAGCACATGGCAAACCCAAAATAAGACGAACCGTCTCTTTTGTTATCTTCAGTTCCTTGCCAGCCCCTGGGCGTATGGTCATGTCATGTGGATCCAATTTATCCATCAACCACCTAATGAGAGATCTGTTCTCTAAGGCATCATTTGGCAAATCAAATATACTGGAAAATCCCAACCTAGCGACTGCATCGCGCTGCCGATCGCTCATTATCCAAGTTGAGACAATAACATCATAAGGAATGCAGCGGATATTCAATTTCTGAAAGCATAAATGATTATGCATTAATACACAAGGCATATATATTGTTATAACTAAGGATACTACATATACATACAATTGATATTTATTAGAGCCTTGTGAATAACTATTCTACAACACTAAAAAAATAAACAACATACTTTGAGATAATAATATACATAAATGTAACTTGGGGGGGAATAAAAAATTGATTGGGCACAAAAATTAACACATAAAATAAACAGAAATATATACATAGTACCTAGGATTTTCTAGGAGTCTTCTGTTTAGGAGAACTTTTTTTGTAATGATATTAGACTTGGCATCTATATCAAACTTTGGACTGCTTTTCACACTCGGAACTTGTGGAGAAGGGACCTTTATCTTCTTTGCACTGTTTTTTCTGTAGGGGAAGGTGAGGTTGATCTGAATTGGCGCTTCAACGATGGAGCATCCATGAAATCATCGTCGGACAGTGTGGATGGAGCAGGAGGTTTTCTTTTTACACGACAAGCTAAAGCCTTTCTGTGAAAACGATGGACTGGTGTTGGTTGTGGCTCATTCTGCTTCTGATTATGTGGATTATCATCTTGATGAGCTGAGCTGCTAGATCTTGTACGTCTGGAAATGTCAATGGAAAAAACCTCCTGACTGGACTCAATGGTTAATCTTTTTGGATTACTTGGAGGGCGATCAACAGATCTCATGATTAAACACTGAATAAATCTGTTGAAAAAAAGTTGTTTTTAAATACAGTAATTTATGCATGAATATATGCCAAAAAAACTCTAATTTTACTATAACTATCTACAATGCATACTACATAATGCTAAATGGAATTACATAACTTAAACTACCTTTTACATTTATGTGACAACATTTAATGAACAATGGTTATATACAAACATAAAGATTAATTTAATATTTCATATAATTGGAACTGGAGCATGATAAAATAAGTGCCTTTTTGCATCAACTAACTATACAACATATTTTAATAACTGGTTCATAGTAATATACACATTTAGCTCATATTCAAAAATGAATATTTAAATAACTTTTGCATAAATAACAGATTCTGTATGTATTTATATATAATAAACAGTAGTGTATACTACTGATTCAGTTAAATAGAACAATACAATTATGCTTATTACCTTACATAAACATCTGTACAAATGAGCATAGACAATATTGACGATATGCATAAATATCAAATCCAATAAGTATATTTTATATATAATACAACATGTGTGTAAACTAATGATTGAAGTAAATAGAACAATACAATTATGCATATTATCTCGACCAATATTCAAAACATTTGTACAAATGTGCATAAACAGTCTTGACGATATGCATATATATCAAATACAATAAGCATATATGTGTTACTAATGTTGTATAAAGGTACTCTCTGCAAACTCATGAATAAATACCTGATCCACTGCCTTCGTCTAGGTCTATGAATGTCGAGAGATACACTGGATCTAGAAGAAATGCAGATGCCCTAAGATCAGGGCTCCTGAACAAAAGATAGATGCAATGAGCGACGCAATAAGCAGATTAGAGAGATGTATAATCGGATACAAATCACACATTTAGGTGAAGAATAAGGGTTACAATCAAATCCACTTCAATCAACGAAAAATGCTTCAAGAATCAATGGAAAACACGATGTATTTCAAGTTGGATTACCTGGAACTTCTGGGAAAGCATTGGCTCTTGAATCGGGCTCCAATGCTCGGAGATTGAAGGAGCTCAGCTCGATTCGAACGGCGCTGGATTGGAGCGGCGGAAATCGCTGGCGAGTCGCCTCAGACGCAAGGAAGGACGGCGCGGTCAGTGGGGTTTCCTTCCTATCGACGCGGGTTTCCCTGGGCTGTTTGCGCGAAGACGGTTTTAGAAACTGGGAAACAAGGGATCGTGGCTGGGACTGACGTGGGCAACGGTGTAACGGCGCCGTGACTGAAAACTGTTGACCAGGTCTGGTTCAACCCAAATGAGCATATTGACTAGCCTGGGCTTCCTCTATTATTGGAAGCTCAGGGCTCTTAATATATAAGCTTTAGCATTATGTAGTATTCCATTTAGCATTATGTAGTATGCATTGTAGATAGTTATAGTAAAATTAGAGTTTTTTGGCATATATTCAAGCATAAATTACTGTATTTAAAAACAACTTTTTTTCAACAGATTTATTCAGTGTTTAATCATGAGATCTATTGATCGCCCTCCAAGTAATCCAAAAAGATTAACCATTGAGTCCAGTCAGGAGGTTTTTCCCATTGACATTTCCAGGCGTACAAGATCTAGCAGCTCAGCTCATCAAGATGATAATCCACATAATCAGAAGCAGAATGAGCCACAACCAACACCAGTCCATCGTTTTCGCAGAAAGGCTTTAGCTTGTCGTGTAAAAAGAAAACCTCCTGCTCCATCCACACTGTCCGACGATGATTTCATGGATGCTCCATCGTTGAAGCGCCAATTCAGATCAACCTCACCTTCCCCTACAGAAAAAACAGTGCAAAGAAGATAAAGGTCCCTTCTCCACAAGTTCTGAGTGTGAAAAGCAGTCCAAAGTTTGATATAGATGCCAAGTCTAATATCATTACAAAAAAAAGTTCTCCTAAACAGAAGACTCCTAGAAAATCCCTGGTACTATGTATATATTTCTGTTTATTTTATGTGTTAATTTTTGCGCCCAATCAATTTTGTATTTCCCCCCCAAGTTACATTTATGTATATTATTATCTCAAAGTATGTTGTTTATTTTTTTAGTGTTGTAGAATAGTTATTCACAAGGCTCTAATAAATATCAATTGTATGTATATATAGTATCCTTAGTTATAATAATATATATGCCTTGTGTATTAATGCATAATCATTTATGCTTTCAGAAATTGAATATCCGCTGCATTCCTTATGATGTTATTGTCTCAACTTGGATAATGAGCGATCGGCAGCGCGATGCAGTCGCTAGGTTGGGATTTTCCAGTATATTTGATTTGCGAACTGATACCTTAGAGAGCAGATCTCTCATTAGGTGGTTGATGGATAAATTGGATCCACATGACATGACCATACGCCCAGGAGCTGGCAAGGAACTGAAGATAACAAAAGAGACGGTTCGTCTTATTTTGGGTTTGCCATGTGCTAGAGGGGGCAGGGAGTTTACTGATTGGTATGGTGAAGTGGATGCTGCTGCAAAACTTAGACGTGATCTCAAAGTTGGTAAAGAAGAATTTGATGTTGTCAAGCTTCAGGACAATATAGTGCTTGGCACTGATGATGAATTATCAATCAGATGCTTTTTTCTGATTCTATTCAATCGACTTCTTTTTCCATCTGCTTCATGGGGCATTACAAACAATGAGGTACTAATGACTTCAAACATGGCCCGAATGGTTGATATTGACTGGTGTCAACTAGTTTACACGGATTTGTGTGATGCTGCCACACGTTGGCACAAAAGGAACAAAACAAACATTACAGCAACAATATATGGATGTTCACTCATAGTTCTAGTAAGTAATTATTTTGTTCACTGTGCATATATATGATATGGAAATATTTGTTTTGTACTAAGTTTATATTTTTTCATTCATTTTTTTCAGATTTACTATCTTGATCACTTACATCACCCTACATCTCCTGATAACAAATATGGTACTCCCCGCATTAAGTTTTTTGACAATGAGACCATAAGGGATTTGGCTAGGGGTGACAGACGTCCACCCCGTAAAACTGGTGAACCATTCGGCTATGCAGAGGTTAGACATATCCATTTTTTGTCCTATTTTTAGAAGTTTCAATTTTAATTACTGCTAACAGTTGTAACTGGGCTTTATACAGTTTCGTAGCCGTTCAGAAACGTGTTACGTCATTGCACCAGAACGGCACGTTTCTGCCGTTTTCAACATATATGTGCCATGTATCAAGCATTTGATTGGCAACAAGTTGAAATGTTTGCCCTCCTAGCATCGACCAATGTTTGAATCAATGTTTGACGCTCATGACAAAGAGGTGGATAAGTACTGTGATTCTCTTCAGCTGAGCCATCAGATAATTGTTTCGAAGCAGATTGAACTATCTGAAACATTTGGTGAAATGATCGATGAAGTCCTGAGAGCTGCAACGCAGCGCGATTCACAGCAAGAAGGTTTTGTTATTTATGTTTATTTTTTTGTATTAATCAAGTTCACGAATTATTGCGAGGAAAATTATATTTAGTTATATGATCTCAGATACTTTAGTTTATGCAGCATTGTATAAATAACTTATGCCCTATATATATGAAGGGGTACAATGCTCCACTGACCCCGGCTGCCGCGCGTGCAGTGGCCGCACTTGTACCAACCATAGCTAGCATGGGAGACCCAGTCTCAGGACAAGTGAGGGGGAAAGTCCGCGCTCGGCTTCACTCAGGTACTAGGTTTATCGGTTACCATATTTCCCGACATGACTTTAGTACTTTCAAACGCTTGACTCAGGTATCCACACATTAATCCTTAATTCCATTTCCGTCTCATGGACAAGGCCTCCACCTTGGATCCAAGTCCATATACCATCATAGATCCCGGTATCAAGATTAATACAATCAGTTCCTGACCTCGCACGAGTGCTAGAAAAATCACTTGACTTCTACCGAGATCCTAATTAGCAAAAGCAGCTACTCGACCTAGCATACTAGTATCCATCTCAAAAAGGAATCCTAAGTTCATGCAACTAAGGGTTTCAAACAACTCCTACACTTAAGTGCACATTACAAGCCTACAAACATTAAGTGTACTAAAGTAGCATATATAAACTGGTTATGCATAAAACCGGGGCTTGCCTTCAAATGCTAGGGCTGCGGGGAGATCCTCTGTGGCAGGCTCGGGAGTTGGCTCCTGGTCTTCCTCGTGGATAGCTCCTTGCTCGGGAATGAGCACGTACTCTCCATCAGCGAGGTTGCAATCTAATTAATGCAATGAGTAAGATATATGTATGCCATGACATGCAATGTGGTAGTAATAGAGATGATTAATTGATAAGTAAAGTTAAATCTTACTACTGGAGTTCTAGTGGTATACTTAGCCAATTTTTTTAGGATTAAGTATGGTTAAGTTAAATGGTCGGATTATTTTAGAGTTCCACTGATTTACCTCTAATGTCTTAGTGAAAGTTTATTATGATTCCTAGCTGAATCCATTGGGGTGAGATTCATTATTCTTCCCAATTTAACTCTTCTTCTCCTTTTCTTTTATGCTTTCAAGGTGGGCTTGAACTACAACCTAGTTCTATAAATTTCCAAAAATTCTGTAAAAATTACAGTAGATTCTCACTGGAGTATAACTCTTAGTCGTAAAAATTTAGGCTCAAAATGTTAATGGTTCTCTCTGTACAAAATTAGCAAGTTGTAGGGCAGAGGGGGTGCTTTGAACTACAACTCTCCTTTAACAGTGGATTTTTTCCTTAAAGCTTATTTTTGCTGGCATTTAGGTGTTGTAATATGACTTTTTACCAAATTTTAGACACTAACACCTATGGGTCATTTTACTGTGATTTTCTAAAGTTCTTGGCCAATGGGGTGCTTTCTACTACCACTATACTTGAAAAATGTCAAACAACAGATTTCTAATTTTTCCTATCTTCTTATTTGTGCAAGAGCAATCATTCTAGAATTTGGCAACTTTTTGCTTAAGGGAAGGGGTAGAAATTCTTGGATTATATGACCTTTTTCATGGGGTAGGGGTAATGGGTGTTACCTTACATTTTTAAATAGGTTTCATATTTTTCTCTGGTGGTCTACTTCATCAATAGTTGGGTAAAAATTTATTTGCCTAGTGGTGCACAATTTTAGGCTTTCTTATGATTTAATTAGAACATGGGCCAATTCCATATTTTAATTGTTTAGCTCACTTATTGTGAGGGGTTGGGGTGTGTATTATTTTTGTAGTGGTGTTCTAGCAGTTAGGAGTCTACTGAATTTTTTTACCCTTTTTACAGTGGTCCTTGTATTTTTAATCATGATTTTCCTTGATTTCTTAGAGCCTAATAAATATTTAACCTTGAATTAGCTCTATACTAGGTTTTTCTGTATTTTTCCTATGTTCCCTATCACTTAAGTATACTAGGAAAAATGCATTCCTTCCCTATTTATTATTTTCCACTACTTTCCTTAATTTTCTAAGTTTTGGACAGATATAGTCTTTAATAGCAAAACTTGAGTTAATCTTGTATACTGGGGTGCTTAGTATTTTTAAACAGTGCATACGTTGGGTATGTATCTCCATAAATTTTCTTAAGCCTAGCACATAAGCATTTCTATTTTTCTTTGTATTTATAAGGTTTGGGCAGTTTCCTTATTTAATTCAAAACTCTAAAAATTAATACAGAAAACATGGGGTTTACTATTTTTGCCTGATAGTTCATATTATTTTGATTCCAGCAAAATTGGTTTGACAAATTTTGGTTAAATATTTCTCAAGTTATGAATTTCCTAAGTTATCTGTTCATTAAAAAGAATAATCAGAAATGGTTAAATGGGAAATGACTTTGCATCGGGGTCCCTAGCGTGTGTTTTCTAATTTCCTTACAGACTAGTCCTCGGGTCACTATTCAAACGTGCCACTGACAATTCAGAAAACCCCCTGGGGTTTTACTAAACCTAACCCGAGGTCCTTCTCCCAATTAAATAGTGCCCGCGGCGGAGGAAAGGACGGAGGGGTTTACCGGTGGCGAGGTTGCTCCGGTGAGGTGGTCGAGGGCGTAGGGGAGGTTGTGACGGTCACGTCGATGTGCGGATCATCGTCGGGGATGGTCGGAGTAGGCCGATCCACGTGCACAGGCGGGGGAGCTCGTCGGCGGCGAGGGCTCCGGCCTATCCAGGGCGATAGAGTTCAACTAAACCGGACATTGAGCTTCACTAGGTGCCAGGGGAGGCATGGACGCGAGGAATTGAAGAATGGTTCACCTAATAGCTCGGTCTACGTGCGGTGGCGGGAGGCCAAAGTCCAGCGATGGTGATCTCACTGTTTCAGTGGGGGCAGGGCCTCGATCCTTGTTTGGAGAAGCTTCACGGCTCCTCGGGGAAGCTGTCCAGAGAGTCGGGTGAGGCTAGGGGTCTCTAGAAATGGCTGGCCGCGGTGGCCAGCGCTCGGGTGGCTCGGACGGGCGGCGCAGACCTCGCCGGAGCTAATGACGGGGTCTGGTCAGCGAGGGTAAGTGTGGAGTGAGGTGTGGCGCGTCCGGGGGTGGTCTTTAAGGGCGCGGGCGAGCACGGCCGAGGGTGGCTCTGACACACGCTCGGGGGGTGCGCGCTCTAGCGCCTTGGCATGGCGTCGAGCACGAGGCAGCGCAGAGAGTGGTCAAGTTCAAGCGCGGATTGGCTCCAAATCTTCGTGATTATGGCCATGATCTCGTTGAGAGATCTTCACTTGACCTTCCTTTGTCGTTTATGTGTGGAGGCTTATGGGTTTTGCTGACTGGAGCCAAAGATATGGAGTGATGAAATCTGGTTTGTCTCACTGCTGAAACCCGAGATGAAATCCCAGATTTGACATGTCTAGGGCACGAATCTCGATGCCATCTTCACACATGTTGCAGAGAGGTTAATTTAGCACAATTTTGTCAATGGGGGCTTAAGGATTTGAGCTAGGGATCAAGGTGAACGTGCTCGAGTTCTAGGTGAGGGCTGAAATTCAGAAATCTGAATTTTCATATTTCCCTAGATAGCTCCCACTTGGATGGCCTTTTTGGGGATTTTAATTAATTATTTTGGCCAAACTTTTCTAATAGTTATTGTAGCTTAATTAGTTTATTTCAACTTTTATAATTGGCCTAAGCCATGATTCCATGTTTTTCATGGTCTTTTTACCAATTTCTTCCTTTTTACTTAAATAGCCCATTTAAGGTTATTCTAGGGTTTAGACATTTTTCCCCACTTTGAGTGCACGATATGGTTTAGGCATGATTCTTAAGACAAAAAGACTTAGTTGAATTTGTGTTCCCAAGTTTTTGGTGTCTTTTGCTCAATTTGATTAACATGAGATAATGGTTCTTGAGTTAGCACTGAGAAGAACCCTACGTAACACTGGGGTGTTACACCTAACTTTATTTATTCCTCGTCCCCTATAGTTTCTAGGAAGGGAAATATAGGAATCCCTCGTCCGAAAAGCCATCGCAGCATGATCGACCCGAGAACCTCCCTATACGCAACTCCCCTACTAACCCTTAATGGGATGTACTATTATCTAAAGAAAAAATTAGAAGGCATCTAATTTTTTACATTAGCACAATTACAACAGCGGGCTTCGGCTTGTGAAACCAGAGCAAAGATACACGTAAAGTAGCACGCCACAATATTAATTTAGTCAATTATGATTAAAGTAGCTCAAATGAGATGGTTTGGCCAACCAAGGCCAAATTGTCATCCTATACCTCTCTATAGTCGGTCCAAAAGAAACGACAAGAAGAGGTAAAATTTACCTTTAATGTTGCCAAATGCGAAAAAATGTTTTATGAATTAGTAAAAAGCGGCACATTAAAATCACTCATACCATCCCACCTGCTGATGAATTAAAAAGGAAAGCCTATTGCAAATGGTACAATTCTTTTTTCTAATGCAACTAATGACTGTAATGTGTTTCGTCGACAAATCCAATCGACCATTAATGAGGGCTAGATAAATTTTTAGGAAATGTTGGTGGATAAGCAACCCTTCACTGTCAACACCATTGATCTCGATGGAAAGAAAGTCTTCGTTCAGTCGGAGGTGGCTGATAAAGAAAATGGAAAGGGTATTCCATCAGTGACCCTCGGGTCCTCGATGAAAACAGGAAGATTCAATCCATGAAGGTCGTTGCTAAGAGGACGCTAGATGTAGGAGAAACGCTGAAGATCACCATCAAGTTCTCCAACTTTAGGGGGTAGGTGCAGGTAGGCAGCGGTGCCAGGGCTCGTATTCTGCGCATCGCGGACGGTTCGGCCTAGAGGCGTGGATGGTTCGGTTTGCCAGTGGACAATTCGGTTAGAGAGGGCGAACGATCTGGAATTGACCAGAGGCAGCAACGACTTTGTAGCTTCAAACATCGATGACCCGAAATAGGTATGCGGAAGCAAAATACAGCTAAAGCACCTAGTCGGCTGATTAAAGCCATCCCAACTTTTGACAATTGTTGTCCAAATATGTCAATTAAAAGGTTAGTAATAGTGATCGGCCCGCAAAATAACCATATTCACCCGCCCGAGGGAGGCAGGCGAAATCGATTAGGTCATCTCAGCAAATAAGGCCGAATAAATCGACCCAAAATGTTGTTTAGTTGACCCCAACCCACAACCCACTTCACCATCATGGACCCCTCCACCTCCATATCCACCCATGCCATACTCACCTCAATTATCATACCCTCATACATACATGCCTCGCCCATATCATATGTGGGGCATGCTGCCATAGCCTTATGAGATGTCGCCACACCTAGCTTGGGGGACACAACTAACATTAGTATTTGATTGTTCGACACTACCAGTTGAGAGCACCTAGAGGGGGGTGAATAGGTGATCCTGTAAAAATAAAGACTAAACAACACAAACTTGGTTTATAAAATGTTAGTGAAGTCAAAACCAAGGTGCTATGACTAAAGAGGGAGAGAACTCTTCACTTGATTGTTCCTTTAGAATGTGTATTTGAACTTAGGAACAACAACGCAAGTGATGAAGTGTGAACTCTAAGAAAGAAAGCAATCACAACAGAAAGTCACACAAGAGACACGGTGATTTTATCCTGTGGTTCGGTAATGCCTACTCCACGTTGTGGTGACCTCCTTCGGTCAAGGATTGCACTCAATCCCTCTCAAATGATCCAAAGATCAAACTTGAGTACCACAATTTTCTTCCTTTCTCAAGTATTCCCTTTGTGAGGAATCTCCACAAGTTAGAGCCTCTCACCCTTACAAGATTGATCACACTTAAACCACAAGAGTAAGGGAAGGAATAGAAACAGACGCAAGAGCTAGAGTCACAGCAACGACACGCACACAAGTTAAGAAACGAGCACACAACACAGCGCAGCAAGTTCACAGCTCAAACAAGTGCTCAAATCTCAAACACAAAGAATCGAATGCGTGCATGCGGAGTCTAGGCATCTTAGGATGTTCAAGCAGTGCTTGGTGTACTGCTCCATGCGCCTAGGGGTCCCTTTTATAGCCTCAAGGCAGCTAGGAGCCGTTGGAACTCCATTTGGAAGGCAATAGTTGTATTCTGTCTGTGATCGCACCGGACAGTGAACAGTGCATGATTTCCTTCCTTCTTTGGTGAAGATGATCGTTGCAGCCACGGGCCCTCTGGCACACCGGACAGTTCAGTGCGGCCTGGTGACCGTTGGCGCGGGCCACGCGTCGCACGCTGATTGCGCGGCCGACCGTTGGCGCAGGCGCGGCTGGCTCATCGGACAGTCCGGTGAATTTTAGCCGCAGCATCCCCAACTTTTCTCGAGAGCAGCGAGTTTGTCGAGCTTGCCAGCCTGGGCACCAGACACTGTTTAGTGTACACCAGACAGTCTGGTGCACCCGCATGCTGGTGGAAGTCTGGCTGGGCACTGCCAACCATCTCCAATCCAATTTCATTTGATTTGACAAGATTCCTAGCACTTAAAGGAATTTGTTAGTACCAAAAACAATTCACTAAGGCTAGAGTCATACCTTGATACTTGATTTGCATCTCTTTGATACTTAACACATATCAACCGAGACAATATGTGTTAGGCATCTAATCACCAAAACATTTACAGAAATGGCCCAAGGGCACATTTCCCTCCCCCTTTTTGGTGATTTATGCCAACACATTAAAAGCAACTCAAAATGCAACAACATTTTCAACAATAAGCTAAAGAGTGCAAATTGAAGACAAATTTATCTCACATAGGATTTGACATATTTGGATCACTTTTGCCACCACTTGGTTTATTTTCACAAAACAAGTTCTTTTTCCTATCTCTATATCAAAAACACTTGTTTTGGCAAATCAAAAGATCTTTCAAGAGTAAATTTGATCAAATGCCAAAAAAACTCCCCCTTTTCCCATAGTCGAATTTCTCCCCCATAAGAGAATTGTTTTTGCAATAAGAGGGTTTTGATCAAACACCAAGAATCTAACACTAAAATTTTGAAATTTCACAAGTGGTTGGCTGATCCAGTTGCTTTGGCCTTAATTTCTCCCCCTTTGGCATTACGCACCAAAACAGGAAAACTAGTTGGCCCTTTAACCCCATTGCCTCGCCAAAATGTCAAATAAGATCAAGGCAATGAGAAAACACAAATAAGAACTTGGGACAAGATACGTTGATACCGAAATGCAGTGGAAGCCCTTTCTTTGTCGAAGTTCACCTTTTCTCTTTCAATGCAACTTTGAGACTATATCAAAAGTACTCAAGCAAACACGTTAGTCTCAAACGATCAAGTTGTAGTACATCCTCCCCCTAAACATATACATCATGTGCATAGGGACTTGTGAGGTCCGGGGATGACTTGTACAACTTGAGCACCAAAAATAAGCAAGTAAAGACATTAATGCTTAAAGTAACATGATCAAAGGCATAAAACACATGTATGGTATAGATCAATCCAAGTTCCGCGAATCTAAGACATTTAGCTCACTACGTAGCGTGCAAAACCTTTTCTCATCTAAATACTTGGTGAAGATATCAGCTAGCTGGTTCTCAGTGCTAATATGATGAATATCGATATCTCCCCTTTGCTGGTGGTCTCTCAAAAAGTAATGCCGGATGTCTATGTGCTTAGTGCGGCTGTGTTCAACAGAATTATCCGCCAAGCGGATGGCACTCTTATTATCACATAGGAGTGGGACTTTGCTCAGATTGTAGACGAAGTCCTGGAGGGTTTGCCTCATCCAAAGCAGTTATGCGCAACACTGTCCTACGACAACATACTTGGCCTCAGCGGTGGATAGGGCAACAGATGTTTGTTTCTTAGAGCTCCAGGACACCAGGGACCTTCCGAGAAACTGACAAGTCCCTGATGTGCTCTTCCTATCAACCTTACACCCGACATAGTCGGAATCTGAATATCCGATTAAGTCAAAGGTAGACCCCTTTGGATACCAGATCCCTAAGCAAGGCATAGAAACTAAATATCTAAGAATTCGCTTCACGGCCACAAGGTGACATTCCTTGGGGTCGGATTGAAATCTAGCACACATGCATACGCTTAGCATAATATCCGGTCTACTAGCACAAAGACAAAGTAAAGAACCTATCATAGACCGGTATGCCTTTTGATCAACAGTCACTCTATGGCCCGGACTGTCATCTCGAACAGGAGGATTGGAAACGAAATCGGAAAAGGGACTCTGCGGAGGCAGATTCTAGGCAGAGTAAGACGAGGGGGCACCGACATTTGAAACCCTACCCCTTAGCATCAAATCAAGTCGGCTTAGTAGGTCCTCATTGGGAATTTGTCTATTAGTAACTCAGGTAGGATCGTTGACCCCAGTGTACAGATAAGTAGGGTAGACTCTGTCCTTCAAAGGTTGGATGTTCTTGAAGACAAAGTCAGCAACCACGGCTTCAGCAGTCAGGCCTCTATCCTTTAGCGAGCAAATCTCAGCAAGCAACACCTTGGATTCGGCTACCTCTGAACTGGTGGGGGGCTCTGTCCAGCTGGGCATGCGGACGTCATGCTGCCTCCCTGGTCAAGAGGGGAGGGACTTGTTGTGGTTCTCCATGGTGAACCACTCGAGGCGCCATCCCTTAATGCTATCCTTAAGGGGGATGTCAAGGTACTCTACTTTCCTCCCCCGGCGAAGCTCCAAATTGGCACCACCGACAAGCTGATGCTGTCCTCCGGCCATACCGGGCCGGTAGTGGTAAAGATACCTCCAAAGCCCAAAATGGGGAAGGGTTCCAAGAAAGGCCTCACAAAGGTGCATGAAAATGGCAATTTGAAGAATAGAGTTGGGATTTAAATGTGTAAGATTCAAATCGTAGAAATCAAGGAGGCCGCAGAAAAATGGAGAAACGGGCGGGGCAAGCCCTCGGATGAGGAAAGGCACAAAAACGATGGCTTCGTGGGTGTCCTCTGTTGGAACAGTCACCCCGCACTAGATTCGCCAAGAACACAGTTCTTTTGGCGGCAAAACCCCACTTTCCACAAGATGCAAAAGATCTGACTCAAAAATTACAGACATGTGGTTACCAGTAAATGGAAGCTGGTTGTTGGGATCAATTGAAGGAATGATTGGAATAGCGACACTCTGTCTCTTATGGAGCCATTGCAATCTCTCGAGCGAAGTGGGCGGGCTCGAGAATTCGGAAAATAGAGAAGCGACAGAGGAGAAAAGTGAGATTTAGGGTTCGGAACTCAAGAAGACACGTCGACATGAGTATAAGTTGGCTCCATAAGTCAGGCATTACCTCTAAAATGGCAGATCATAACTCGGAAAAGTAAGAATCACAACCGTCTCTCTACCTCTAAAATGTCGGCATGCCTTCAGGCACACGAACAAAAAGCGTGCAACGATGGTTAAGTGAAATAACTATGTTCTTCATCCATAAAGGGGGATTCAACACAAACTTGAAGCTGACTCATTATGAGTCGGCCTCTTCCACCCCTGGTCACTACATTACACTACTCTACTACTTACACTACGCTATACTAATACTACTCTAATCCACTACTACTTACTACTACTTATTGCTACTACTACTGCTATCTATACTAATATTTAAACCAGCGGCATTATGCCACTAGCCTTGTCGTCGTCGCCGTCGCCTTTGCCGATGTCACCCTTGCCGTCGTCGCCCTTGCTGTCGTCGCTGTCGCCCTTGCTGCCCTCGTCGTCGCCCTTGCTGTCGTCATGGTCGTCCTTACCATCGTCGTCGTCGCCGCTGCTGTCGTTGCCGCCACCCTCGCCGTCGTCGTCGCCACTGCTGTCATCGTCCTCGTCGTCGTCACCGCCGCCGCCACTCCACTCCTTAGAAGAGTCAGAGGAGTCTGCATCTTCCAAGGATACCTCCTCCAAATCATCCGATCCATCGAGCCCGGCACGCTCGATGGAGCGCCAGTATGCACAGGCTGCAGTGGACAGTCCCATGGAGTCATCCGAATCCTCGGACGACACCACTAGAGAGGCAGGAGCGGGTGATCGATCATACTCGGAGGAAGCCTCCTCCGAGTATTCTGAGTCGCCAAAGTCCTCCGAGGGAGGACTTGGGGCGCGCTTGCGTTTGCCGTCGGCACGGCGAGGCCAGCCTCTACCCCTCCTACCCCTGCCCATGGCCGCTTGGAAAGAGAGGAAGTGAAGAAGAAGAAGAAAGCAAGTGATCAAAGAGCAAGTGAAGAGAACAGCTAGGGCAAGTGGGCTATTTATAGAATCCAGGGGTGACCGTCCACTTCCTACCCTGCTCATCGAACAGTCGCAAAAATTCAATAAGCAATTCAAGCCGCTTGAAAAGAAGTCAGGCAACTGGCGCCGTTTCGCGTAACACGACACCGATTGGACCCGATTCAACTGCTCAGGCAAATGATTACACCTCTCCGTCACATCAAGTTACTACTCCAGGACAACGCGATAAACACTCTGCACACCAAGACACCCCTTGGGCACACCCATTGGGTGTGTCGCCCATAATTTTCAAAGATTTTCTGAAGGAATGATATCCACAAAATATATGCAATGAATGTACCATGACAAAAGGAGGAGATCGGCTGGGACAGGAACAAGTCCAAATGTGGTTACTCAAGCGCAAGTCTAATCACCAGAACCATTGAAGCACAGAGCAGGGTGATGTACAGCTGAGAGCCATCTGCCTCAACTAGCCAGATGTCCAATCTGTCACCGATCAAATTGATTTCATACCTAACAAGGCATGGATAGATGGCATCGTCTGAATATTCAGAAAATGCAGATTTCAAAAGCATAATATGAAGACCTTTGAATGGATTATTTCTAAAATCCACTCAAAGCTCGGGGGCTACACCCAATAGATCTACATTGACTCGATGCAAAAATGTTGATTTCAAAAGCATAAGATGAAGACCTTCGAATGGATTATTTCTAAAATCCACTCAAAGCTCGGCGGCTACACCCAATGGGTGCACCTTCGGTGCACCCAACAACAAAACAGAAACCAGGCTATACAACAAACCCATAGGCCGGACCAAGAATCTTTGGGCCGATTATTTCAAGATCAACTGAAAGATTGGGGGCTTGTGGGGGACAGATATCCCCAGGGTCCACTAGAAGGCAAAAGATCCTTGCGCGAGGCCTCAGGCCAGTTACCCCGCAAGGCCATCTCTTCATGGGCTAGGCAAAAGCTACTGGTGGAATGGGCCGGTCCGAGAAGGCGATGGATCCGAGCCCAGATGGACCGTCGAATCGCGCGCTACCCCAAGAAACCGCTCAACTTTCCCGCGCCTGTCACCCTCTAATGTCGGGCGGTTCAGGGATGAGTCGGTGGGACTCTCGGGGGTTTGGTTCAGTCAGTTCACTATTAGTTAGGAGATACATGATCATCATGTATGTATGGAGTGCCGCACAGTCGTGTATATAAGGCCCAGGGGGAGCCCCATCATTTTCATCATATCTACCTATCTCATTAGCTTCTCTCCATCTAGGAGACACCACTTGGCACACCACATACAGATCCACCCCAGAAAGTAGGGTATTACGCCTCTCCAAGTGGCCCAAACCTGCAGAAAATCGCCTGTCTCTCTCTCGTGCTCCCAGCACGAACCATTGAGCTACAATCAACAACACCGTCCTACCGAAAAGCACCGCAAGGGTAACCCTGGGTGTGCGATCGGACACTAAACATCGACACCATTGACCAAGTAATTAGGAAAGCTAGGGAGAGACTACCTTACCCGAAAGGGGCAAGCGTGGAGCGTGTCGCTGCAAAGTATAGGGAGGTCCTAGGGTAGGACTGTCTGTAAAGCTAGTGGAACTTTGGAAACACCTTGTAGTGCTACCCTGCCTCGTCTCCTCGGTAGAGATGAATGCGATTTCTAGACTCCTTGGCAGATGGGTGACACGATTTGTGGGTAAAGATGTGCAACCTCTACAGAGTGCAAAACTGGTATATCATTCGTACTCACGATCATGAGCGGCTCGGACACTCACATCAGTAGCTTGTAGAATTAAACTAATATGTCATATGCATTGCATTGTGGGATTTATTATAATTGTGTTATCTTATTTTATTGGGCCAGTATACGCTTATACTTAGTAATTGCTAATAAATTTTTTGACCAACTTATTAAAAGCGATGCTCAGCCTTAACCATTATTTATTGATCAGTCTTACACTACACATGAGCCCCACCGTAAGTGAGCTCATGTACATTATTCCCCACACTTGTTGAGCGATGAACTTTTGTGAGCTCACACTTGCGATAACCCCCACCACAGGTGAAGAGTATGTGTCACCAGAGGAGGATTACGATGACGATTTCGATGAGGTCTAGGTGTCGTCTCCCAGTCAGCTTGATGCACTATCGGAATCGCGTTCTTTGCCGAGTGTTTAAGACACTCGGCAAAGACTATTTTACACTCGTCAAAGCCTATTTTATCGGCAAAGGGTTCTTTGCCGAGTACTTTTTTCGGACACTCGGCAAAGACTTTACCGAGTGTTGAAAAACACTCGGCAAGGAAAAACACTCGGCAAATTAAGAATCGAAAAAAATAAAAAAAAAGCAGCAAAACATTTTTTAAAATTTATAGGAATAACTCTCCAACCGTACCTTACCCATTGCCCTATAATTATTTTCACTATTATTTTGAATCAAATTTATATATTTTGTGAATGGTGAGATTCGAACTCGCAACCTCTCTCGCGCATACCCTCCTATACCACTACACTACTACACCAATTATGTCTATATTACGTTTTCAGTCCCATGTACTATAACAAACCGCCATGTACTATAACAAACCGAGAGTAATTTGATTATTTAAGGCATTAAATGAGTTCATTTGAAAATGTGACCAACTATAAAGTTGCATAACTTTTTGAGATCTACAAGTTTTATTTTAACAGTTTCTACATCCAAGACCGTTTACAAAATTTGAATTTTAAATTTGAAAAATTCACACGAATTTTTCAATGATAAGATGATTTCAAATAAAAAAAGTTTTCAATTACAAAGTTTCATTAAATTTCAAGACCTACTTATTTTGGTGGTTTTTCCATCCGAGATAGTTTGAAAAATTTAAATTTCAAAATTCAAACATAGTTTTGCATAACAAGATCATTTCAAACAAAAACATTGTCAACTACAAAGTTTCATAACTCTTCAATACCTATAACTTTCATGTTGGTGGTTTTTTCTTTCGAGGCCGTTTTCAAAATTCAAAATTTAAATTTTTTAAATTCAGACGTAGTTTTCGTTGACAATATGACTTCAAATGAAAAAGTTGTCAACTACAAACTTCTATAACTTCTTAAGATCTACAAAGTTTATTTTGGTTGTTTGGTCATTTGTTCATCTAACATGATGGTTCTAACAATATGCACAAATTCTATACATCTCTCTCGTAGTTTCATAAACTACGAGACAAATATAGATTTTATGAACAAATTTATTTTTATTTTGTCATATGAAGAAATGTTCAATATATAAATTGTACATCACGATGAGTTATACAAATTTGCAGTTGAAAACTTTTTTATTTTAATTAATTTACTGCTTTAAAATGTGATTTTTAAATTGTCTTTGCCTAGTGTTGAAAAAAAGCACTCGGCAAAGAGCTCTTTACCGAGTGTCAAAAAAACACTCGGTAAAAAAACTCTTTGTCGAGTGTCAAAAATAAAACACTCGGCAAAGAGCTTCTTCACCAAATGTTTTCTTTTACCGAGGGTTTTTTGCGTGGCACTCGGCAAAGAGCTTCTTTGCCGAGTGCCCGAAAAAACACTCGACAAAGAATTTGGCACTCGGCAAAGAGTCAAATTCCGGTAGTGATGGCGCCAAGGGATAATGATATTAGTTTGTTTTATTTATTACCAGTTATTTTGTAAGACAATTTCGTAATGTAATAAATATTCGTCTATATACACTGAGTCATTGTATGTATTGATCTTCTTTGGTGTACATATAAGACGCACCCCGGGTTTGTCCCTTAAGTTCGGATGTGACATCGTCCAGCTCGACGCCAGGGAACCCGCTCCTGTCACCAGGTCGCGGTCGGTCCAGCCCTAGGCTGCGAGTCATCCATGCCACCACAGAGAGCCCGCCAAACGGAACACCTCTTCAGGGATTGACGTCAAGATCCGCGCCAACACATATACACTAGTAATTAGCGTACGCGGGAATTAGTGCGCGCCTGCCTAGAAAACATTTTGATAATATAAGTGATGAGAAAACAATATCTAAGATACCAAGATCAAGAAGGAGACCGATGTTGCATAGTCGACGATAGACGTCATGGAGATATTTTTTTAAAAAGATGCTTCCTCCGTTTCCATTTATAGTTTATTTGACTTTTTTATCCTAAATTTAACTAACTTGTTTTATTAAAAAATATTCATAATACTTATTAATTTTTACTGTGATATATACTTTAAGTATGACTTTAATTTTTTCGCTTCTCTATAATTTTAAAAAGACGAGTCAGCCAAAGAAATTATAAATTGAGACGAATGGAGTAGAATAGTTAATTGCATTTCATTTATCACATATTTTATTACGTTGATTACATTAATGCGTTGAACTGAATTATGGTTGTATGTCTTTAATTAAGTAAAAAATAAACAGAAATGTTGTTTTTGGTAAATAAGTAGAAAGATGAAAACTAAAACATTTATCATATTTGGCCATCTCATTTAGCATATTTCATGTAGGTATAGAAAATAGGTCATATATTGCTTCAGCAAATAAGTAGAAAGTATTAAGTTGCATGTACCAACTAATCTAACATAAAAGCTTAAAAGGAGGAGGTGGACAATTCACTTGTACATTATATTGTAACAGAAAGATCGAAAATGTTCGCACATGATTCAGTTCAAACGAACAGGGAGATTGCTACAACAAATAAGCAAGAAGATGGAATTTGAAATATTTAGCATATTTGTCCATACCATTTTAGTAATTAAACGGGAAAATGAAATAAAGACTTCATGGCAACTAGAAAACATATCATATTAACGAGCGTGAACTTAAAAATTTGTATACGTGTAGATGCATAACAGGCTGAGAGATTATGTTGCAGAATGTAACCTTTTTGTGGTGATTCAATTGTACATGTTGAACCTTTTCTCTTCCTCGTTAGGCACCACCACTTCATGTTGCGAAATTTGTTACGATATGAGCATCAACAATTTGGGTAGAAGAGGGAAATTTGGTAGGTTAGTGAAAGAAAAAAAAGATTGTACGTGTGTATTTTTTCATCAACCATCTACATATTTGGCCATCCCATTTAACATATTTTCTGTAGGTACAGAAAATAGGCTCTATATTGATTTGGCAAATAAGTGGAAAGATCAAATATAAAGATTGAAAATGGTCGCACATAATTCAGCACAAATGAATAGAAGATTGCTAACAAATAAGTAGGAAGATGGAATTTGAAACATTTAGTAATTTAAGTGGTAGAAATATTATATCTATTGAGCGGACGGCCGGACGGCCTGCGATGATATTAACTCGGACGAGAGTCCTTATGCCATGTGTGTTTATCCCTAACTGCACGGGAATCTGTTGCGATACGCCTAGGAACGGGTCCATACCTCCTTCTATATATATGAAGGGGTACAACCGATTGGAAAACAACACAATCGACCCAAATCAATACAGTCTTCTTTATTTGTTTCGTTCTTTATCGCATTAGGAGTAGGAGTAATTTATACCTAGCTTAGCTTTTCCACAACCTCGTCCATCTTTGACTCTGTCATCTAGGGATGTTCCAGGTGCCCTGCCGACCCTAGAGCACCCCCTTCAACTCTCCTCCCCGACGGGGTCCCTCCCGAGGGGGAGTTCTAGTTTTCCAAGGAGGAAGATGACTATGTGTCATCACGGAACATCTAGGCCTACAACATGGACCGTTCAATGCGGCACAGAGAGGAGTAGCTCTGTAGCGAGGTCACAGACCATCCAGCCCTAGGCCGCGGAGGGTTCGCGCTCTTGCATAGACTAACGCTAGGCGGTTCACCCTCTAGTGTTTGGCCCAAATCAGAGCCAACACACCTTTTGTTGACTCTGCTGGGACGAGGGTGTCTAGATCTACTAAAGATCCCTCCCTAAAGGTTGGTTCTAAAGATTACACCAAAGTCTCCACAAGCAACATCATGAGACTGGCTCTAGCAAAAGTGTCGGCCAACGAACAATGATAGTTTGAAGATTACATGGAAAAGATGTGGAAGGAGGCAGAGGAGAAGTTCCTATCTCACTTCATAGATGACCTGCACCAGAATGTCATCAAGCATGGAGAAATCCAACTTGACTCCCTCAAGCCTCCACCCCATGACAACAATGTAAGTAATTCTAATGACAATCAATCTATTATGTGTCTTGTGGAATTACAACGGGATCAGGTAGACCAACACATAAATGGGATAGAAGAGGCACTCAAAACTAACGCAAACAATAGAAAAAGAGGGAGAAGTTGGTGTTTGATCAAAACAAGTCTTTGAAATTTGTTTGTTTTGCAAAACTCAAGTGTTTTTGGCTTAGTAGTAAGAAAAAGTTGAAAAATGGTTTTGATTGTAAAATTAAAAACAAGTGGTGGCTAAATGATCCAGATATGCCAAATCATTGGACAACTTCATTTCTTTGAGTTTGAACTTCAAATTGCAACTTTTGTCTCATATTGCTTTTAAGTTAGTCAATTTTTTGTTGTGTGTTGGCATAAATCACCAAACATGGGGAGATTGAAAGGGAAATAGGCTAGATAGTCATTTCTACCTTTTTGGTGAATAAATGTCTAACACATCATCATGGACTAACTTGTTTGCTATGAGTATGAGCACAGGTTTACTTGAATGCAATTTGAATGTGCTAAGTCGTAAAGAGCATCACCTAAAGTTTGTCTAACACATGATCATGAACTAACCATTTATTTGGGCCAAGTTTGTGTTTAAAGTTGTGTTTTACAGGCATCACCTATTCACCCTCCTCTAGATGCTCTCAATTTCGTTCACTACAAGTGCCTAGGTGATTGGGGCCTGTGGGATTAGGGTTTGGGCATGGATAATTGTGTTGGCTAAACCGATGACCCCTTAATTCCTTTTATATGGCGCTTGTATGACTAGGGGTCGTAACCATGGTTAAGGTTAAGGTGTCCCCTCGATTAAGGGGTGTGTGGTTAGTGAGATGGTAATGATTAACTCATTCGAGTTTCTGTTAACAGGCCACAGAGAACACCTTAACAACTCCTAGCTGAAGATACCAAGGATGATAGCTCTAGTACTGCAACAGAAGAGAACGGACGGGGCAGAGGAGTTTTGCTCTCCATGGGAGCCCTCTCGAGGCTCTCGAGCCCCGTTACTCGAATGAGAAATTTTGGTCATTTTTTATTCTGCTTGCTACCTGAGAATCTGAGATGCGTTCGTGGCCCTTGGATCAATATCGTATGGCTGAAATAAAATAAACTGACATTGATGTTGTAAGGAAAATGGGCCCAACCCATTTGTTTAAGGATTTTGGTATTTGATGATCAACATAACCTTGTGGACTAATTTTTTCCATGTGCTTGTGTTTTAAAGTTCACAGGATGCGAAGTGAATGGATTGAGGCTTTGAGAATGCAAAACCTCAAAAGAAGACCTCAATGAAGATCAACAAATAGTCAACACAAGTCCAAGACACAACACCAAAAAGCCCAAGTAAGAAGATTGAAGAAATCAAGAAAAGGACAGTCAGCTGGCGCACCGGTGGCTCACCGGACTTTCCGGTGGCATAACGGACAGCCTACGCAGAGGGCACTCTTAGGTAGCTGATGGACCGACAGTCCGATGGCACACTGGACAGTCGTCCAACGGTCGACAACGGGTAGACGCTAACGGTCAAGTGATTTGGTGGCTCACCGAACAGTCCGGTGGCACACCGGACATGCTATAGTACCGACAGTGCCCAACGACTAGCTGACATGGAGGACCGAATCGGATAGTCCGGTAGCGCACCGGACGGTCTGGTGCACCCGTAGACATAAAAATCTGCTTTCTGACTAACGACTAGAATTGAGTGTGGGGCTTATAAATACCCCCTAGCCGGGCATATGGAGTGTGTGGAACACAAAAAAAATATCCCAAGCATAGAGGCACATTTCCAAGAGCTCCAACACATAAGTGCTAAAGAGAATCACTCTTGGTGATTAGTGTAGGTGCCTGGGAAGTGTTTAGGCTAGTTAGACCGCTATTGCGCTTGCTCTAGGTGTATTCCTAGTTATGTGAGTGAGGTTAGCAAAACCCATAAAACCAATTGGCTCTTGCGCAAGCCGTTGTAATATTGTATCGAGTGAGGCGAGAGTCTTGCGAGACCGTGTCAACTGCGTTTGTGACACGATCGCCACCGTGTACTGGAGGGAACGAGGCCCGCGACGATTCATCTGAAGCTCGATAGTGAAGACAGTGGGAAGCGTCCGAGAGGAGGCCGGAAGCGAAGCACCACTTGTGCGTGTAGAAGGCCCGCAGCTCTCTATGGAGTTACTCGTTCGTGTGCTTGGCCCTCGCATGGGCTACCCTTTGTGGACCTTGCGCGGTCTCGGATACCTCGGTAAAAATATCGACGTCGTCCACGAGAGTTTGCATCTTTATCCTTGCTCTTTAGCTTCCATTTACATTCAAGTACTTAAGTTTCAACCTCTCAATTCCTAGTTAGAATTGTTAGGATTGGAACTTAGGTTGCAAAACTCCTTTTACGGTAGATATAGCAACACTTAGGGAGTGTTTGGGAGTGAAGTTTTTTCAAAGTTTTGGAAGAATACTGCAGTATTCTCAAAAACTGTAGTATTATATACCAAAAGGTGTTTGGCAAGCCAGCTAAAATCTTTGTTTTCAAAACTAAAGTATTACAAATACTGCAGTTCTTT
The DNA here is from genome assembly GCF_902167145.1 of Zea mays. Classification (NCBI taxonomy): domain Eukaryota; kingdom Viridiplantae; phylum Streptophyta; class Magnoliopsida; order Poales; family Poaceae; genus Zea; species Zea mays. Next base: position 153,010,686 of record NC_050097.1, on the reverse strand, counting down.
TGAAGTATTCTAAACTTAGGTCTATACCTCAGTTTTGTCTGTAAAACGCAGTGCGCATCTCCCCCGCACTTTTTCCCGCGTCAACTCCTTCCGCGCCTTTTTTCTCCACAGAAACCAGCCACAGTTTTGTTCTTTTTTTCTCCACGGAAACCCCAACCCAAACCCAAACCAGCCGCAAATATTTGCCTCCCCGCCGCCGGCCAGGCCGCCACAGGCCAGATCGGTCCCAGACCGCCGGCCAGGTCCTGGCCCTCACCGACGCCTAGGCCACCGCCGTCCTCTTCGCCAAGGACGTCGCCCAAGCCACCGTCGTCCAGCCGCCGCCATCCTCTTCGCCAAGGCCGTCGTCCCAGGTTGCTGACCTCCACTTCGCCCAAGAGTCGGCCCTCCCCGACGCCCAGTCGTTGCCCAGGAAGTCGACCTCCCTGCCGGCCTCCACCTCGTCGGCCCTCCTCGTCGCTCGATGTCGTCTGAGTCTGCTTTCACCCCAGATTTCAAACTCGGCAAAAGAGGTATCTCTCTCTTCTTCCAGCCCTGTACTCTTCCTCAACCACGCCCATGAATTTGTTTCATTAGATTGACCATGATTCTTAGGTGCCAGGGAGACAAGGGCTGTATGGACAGACGCGTGTACTAGTTTTTTTGTGAGCACTCTTAGAGAGTTCAATTCACCTAGATATCGTGGTCAAAATGATTGGGGTAAAAGAAGGTTGGAATGCAATAGCAGATCGTATGAATGAGAAATTCACATCAACCAAATTTGTTGTATCTCAATTGAAGGATAGAGAACAGAGGCTCAAGAAAGATTACAATGTGGTGGCACTACTCTTGTTAAAGAGTGGTTTTGGTTGGGATCCAAACTTGAAGATGGTTACTACAATAGATGAAAAATGGAGCGAGCTGCCGGAAAATTTGCAGAAATTTAAGGACAAATCGTTCCCCTACTACGATGATCTCAATGAGATTTATAACGATACTGTTCTATCTATCTAAATGCTTAGATTTTTTTAAGAAAAAGTATGTTGTGATGACATGCATAAGATTTACAATAAGTTGCTTGTCTGTGTGCAGGTAAAGTAGCCGGGGGGAAACATTGTAGGCGAACTTCAGAGAAGGTATCTAAATCTGAATTTGAGGTTTTGGAGAGGACAAATTGTTTGAGTACTCCAAGCCCAACATTACATGCTTCGGATGTTGCATGGACTAACTTTTTTCAAGATGATATTACACATAGTCAATATAGATCAATGGCTGACAGGGAGACACACAATTACAATCTGTTTTCAGCTAGCATGGATCAACATGCTGAACAAGATGCAATAGCTGAGAAAGAGGCACAAGCTGAGCAGGAGGCACAAGCTGAGAAATTTAAGGAAATAGCTGAGAGGGAGGCACAAGCACCTAGGGAGGGCTGTCCCAAGAAATGTAAGAGAAACAATGAGACTTCAATGGATGAGTTGATTGCTTTACGACGAGAAGAGCTAGAGGTCTACAAAGATCTCACAGAGAGACAACTTTAGCTTACACAAAGGAAAATAGAGAAATGTGACCCCAACAATGATCCATTTAGTATGACAAAATGTATTGAAAAATTGAAAACTTTTTCTTTTACTCAGCAAGAGAGACTTGAAGCAATTAAATTTCTAAAAGGAGATAGAGAGGCTAGAGAGATATTCATTGGTTGTGATGAGATAGATCTTGCAGATGTTTACATCAGGGGTTCAATTACACCTTAATTTAAGGTAATACTTATTTCTTAGTACTTATTTTGAATACGGGTTTGTAATATTTTTAATGAAACATGGTGCAAAAAAATACTTTGCTTCCAAACACCTCTATCTATCCAATACTGTAGTATTCTAAACTGTGGTATTGTCATGACTAAAGTATAATGTAGTATTTTAAAAACCGTGGTTTCCAAATACTTTGTTCCCAAATAGGGCCTTAGCGAACATATTTGCTTAGGTTTTGATCTAGGATTCTATTTATTGTCTAGTTTAGCGAAAGTTTTGAAAGTTCTAATTTATATCCTCTTAGACGTCATCGTTTCCTACATATGTAGGAGAGCAGTTTTGCTCCCACCTTCTAGGAGGCGTTTGGTTCAGTGAGATAGTCAGAATCTGGCCCTAGTACTCGGGCAAGGAACCAAACACTGCACATTTTACATCTCGGATATTCTGTCATGTGTGGAGAATCCCATTATTAACATTGAAAGAGATAGTCTCGGGTAACGGGAATAGCTAGATTCCAAAAATCTATTGGAAACCAAACACAACTTTAATATGTACCCCTCCAAAAGTGAGAACGAACAATATTTATGGATGGACGGAGTAGAAGAAAGAAAGAATCAACATGATAGCGCTCCACAACTTTTTTGTATGAGATGATGGCGCGACCTATACGAGCTAGTAGCTAGGTTAGTCCTTCCGGTGGCTTCTGACAGCGATCTTCAGCGTGGTGATTGGCCTTGGCCGGGCACGGGGGCCATCATATCATTCGGCATGATCGACGGAGTTGTTGTCGGCGTGTCTGTCCGTGTCACGCTCTGTCGTCGAACTCGAACCGCATGGGCAGGCACAGGCCATCATTGTGCATAGAGATTAAGGAACAGTGAGACACCTCTGTGTTGTATTGGGGCAGATAGAGAGAGACACACACGTCGGGGTCTTGGAATTGGAAAGCCATGCATCTGGAGCTATCTATCGATCTATTTCTAGCTACTATGTCGCTTGGAAACCACGCTAGCTAGCTCGTACTGCTCCATCTGTTGGAAGAAGATACAGTTCTAGAATCATGTCAAGTTGAATGACCTTTTTGTATGAAAAAAAAAGATGCTAACGTTTACTAAACAAGTCATGGCTTTTGAACCACGGTGCCTTTTTGAAATCATAAATTTCGACCCCGACCTTTGATCTCACGCTCCTACGAGAATCCTACCGGTGCTGACCTAGGGCCTCTTTGGATTTATGTATTTTTTTTCCGTTTTTCCTGTGAAAATGATCTGATTCTTATAAAATGCACGTATAATTTCTCTGAAATTTCAGCAATCAAAGGAGGGCTAGAACTTTTAAATTGCAAAGTGAGATAGCTTAAACCATCGTGATTTTATCAGGACATTGCCTGCCGTGTGGTGTGGTGTGCACTTGGTTTTTCTCTGAATTTCTGCCAGCAAAAGCCTGTCACACAATTACGGAGTTCTGTATGCCTATGCGGTTAGTTCTGAAAATTCTTACAGTTTTTTATCGGTTTAGGATTTCCCATCAACATATGGCCATCATGGTGATTTTGCAAACCTTACTATTCTGTAGTCTCTACTCTAGGTTCTAGTCACTGTACCCGCAGGAGATCAAGAGAGAGAGAGAGAATGTTTGCAAGATTCAGAAGCATGAGGCAGATTTTAGCCATTCTGTTCAGTTAACTGCAACCTTCTGTTTTGTAAACTTCTTCTTCTGTCTAACATTATTATTCATGTTGATTTCCTTTACTGAACAGAATGGCTAAATCTGCCATTCATTTCAGTAGTTTTTTTAAAAAAAATTACACCGTGAGCCATGCAGATTCTTCTGCTTTGCTTGCTGTTAGTTACAGTACATTTCTTCCTCCTGGCAGCTAGAAAGTAGAAACTAGGGTGGCAGAACGAGTCGAGTTTCAGAGGATTATACAGGAGGGGCAGAGTCCCTTGGAGTGAGACGATTCACTCCCATGCTCTTCCAGCTCCTGGTTCCTTCGTCTGCACAAGAACCCCAAACCATGCATGATCAATTCCGTCAGGTCAAGCTTGATCGATGGTGCGGGAGAAAAGAGGGATCAGGACGAGTGGATGACAGAGACAAACGACGGCTCACTTGGCAAGCATGACCTTGGCGAACTCGGAGTAGTTGATCTGGCCGTCGCCGTCCGCGTCGGCCTCGCGGAGCATCTCGGCGAGCTCCTCCTCGGAGAGGCGCTCGCCGAGGTTCTGGAGGACGTGGCGGAGCTCGTCGCGGGAGATGAAGCCGTTCTGGTCCTGGTCGAAGACGTGGAAGGCCTCCCGGAGCTCGTCCTCGTCGGCGCCGCTCGCCTCCCGCATCTGGCGCGCCAGCAGGGTCAGGAACTCCTGCAGGTCGATGGCGCCGCTGCCGTCCGCGTCCACCTCGTCCACCATCTCCTGCAGCTCCTCCTCCGTCGGGCTCTGCCCCAGCGACCGCATCACCGTGCCCAGCTCCTTGGTCGTGATCGTCCCTGGTTTCATTCATTCGTCGTGCCGCCTCCACTATCAAATCCTACACGAATAATGCGATGCGATGCGGAGATTATTAGAACAGGGAATGGCCGGCCGGCCGTACCGTCGCCATCTTTGTCGAAGAGGCTGAACGCCTCCCGGAACTCCTCGATCTGTTTCTTGGTCAGCTGCTGCTCCACCTCCTCCATCCTCCTCCCTCCTCGCTAGCTCCCGATTCTTCAATCCACCGCTCACCGACCGATCTCCTTAGCTCCGTTGGAGACGCCGCCTCATGATCGATGGACGACGCATGGTTCGTCCTCAATCACAGATTCACAGGCAACTCTTCTGTACGGACGGAGACGGATTCGCGTTGATCGACGAGGAAGGGCCAAGGTGAAATTCCTCTGTTTGTTCGTGCTCTTGCGTTGGCTAAAATAAGGAGTCTGCATGCGTAAACCTGGATGCCAGGACTTGTAAGATGAAAGTTGCTACCAAAAACACCCATGCATCAAAAGATGCCATGAATGGTCGTATCAGTGTTACTGGCCCTGGGCATCAAGACATTGAAGCCATCAGTTGCCGTTGATATGATCACTGAGGGTATCAGTGCTACGGCCATGATAATTAGTAGTTAGTCGACTGCAGCAATTTTGCAGTGACAGATCATATTCAGTGTAGGGTACCTCTAAGGCTATTCACAACACCTTATTTCTTAACACAATATCCAAAATTGCCACATTGAATACTATACAAGATATAAAGGGTGTTTGATTCCAACGGATAAAGTTTAGTCCCTGTCATATCAAATACTCACTTCGTCCCAAATTACAATTCGTTTGACTTTGTTATGCCACTTTAACCGGCTCTTCCTATTCAATTTTTTTGCAAAAAGAAATGAAAAAAATCAAAGCCACATTTAAAATATATTATATGTTAAATAATATCACAACAAAAATGAACAATAATTATGAAATGTTTTGAACAATATGAACTGATCAAACATAGGGTAAAAAAGTCAAACGAATTATAAATTGGAACGGATGGAGTATTTGAATGATAATTATGAATATTAAATATATTCTAATCATAAAAGTAATTATGTAGATGAAGATTAAAAGCCGAGACAAATTTATTAAACTTAATCAAGTCTATATTTAATGCTCGTAATTGATGTTCAAATATTTGATATCACATGAACTAAACTTTAGTTAGGGAAACAAAACAAACTTATAGTTGTTTCAATGTGTAGTATCATGTATTTTTTTCATAGTCTCCATAAGACAATTAAATGCTAGATGTGTTTAAGAGTATTGTTGATCGGTGATTTGTCTCTACCTCAAAGGGTAATTACTGAGCGAACTTCAATATTAACCGATAATTACTAAAGACCGTTCAGTAATAATCAGTTAGGTGAAACTTCACCTAGATGATGAATAGCGCGCGTGTGAAAGCATCTATGTTCCTGGATGGTTTTAGTGATTAATGACAACGTAAGATTACATGTGACTAACATGTGTTTTGCAGAACAAATTGTAAGTTAGGTCACATTGGAAGGAGTTGCGCTACAACGGTGAAAACAATCCCTCAGATGAGAACATGAAGTGACGACTGAAAAGGCGAATCAAAAGATGAAGGACTCCAAATCCTAAGTGTCAAAGGAGTTGTGGACACTTGGTATAGAGTTAGGACTTCTATTTTTGGTTTTGCCGTACTATAAAGAGGGGATGTGGATGAGTAGTTTGACTAAGAGAAATCTAGTGTAGTGACGGTGCATGTTCACACTCACAACTAGTGCTAGGTGTCACTCTAGAACTCACTCACAAGTTAGAATCGAAAACAGTTTAGAAAAAAAACTAAGAAAAGGAAAAGGGGTTATTGACCTAAGGGCACCGGACTGTCCGGTGTCCACCGGACTCTCCGATGGTCCCGCTGACAGCGAGCCCGAGAGCGGACGAGAGCAAGCCCCGACACCTCTGAAACCCGAGAGCGAACAGTTCCCGACAGTTGATTTTTAGCCCGGCACCGGACTGTACGGTGCGACATAAGAGCAACGACTAGTTTTTAGAATTAGCCATTAGAAACGCACAAATGGTGCGCCAGTGGCGCACCGGACTGTCCGTTGCGCCCATGCGCAGCAGCCTGTTGTAACAGCTAGTTTTGGTTGGTGGGTGTATTTATACCCTCTCCACCAGCCATAATAAGTGTCTTGCTGCCCCAACCACCTTGTATTCATTGCTAGAGCACTGCAAGTCCATAAAGCCTAGTGAAGTGACTAGCAAAATCATAATCCCATGTTAGGACCTCATTAGTGCGCATGAGAGTCACTTAGAGCACACACCACATGCATTAGGCTTCTCTTGGTCAAGTGAAGGTCTATGGCTTATTACTCTTGGTGATCGGCATCACCTAGATAGCTCGGTGGTGATTGGAGTTCGGTGATCACCTCGGAGGATTTATTGGTGACCTAACTCGATAGTTATACATGGTCGTGAGGGATCCACCGCGCCAGTGAGGCAAAGGATCATCTCATGGTGAGCACTTGGTTCTTGCGAGGACCAAAGAGGAGCGATACCCTTGCGCAGGTGCTTCAACAAGGACTAGTGGAGAGTGCCGACTTTTGGATACCTTAGGAAAAAATGGAGGAGTCTTCTTATCCCTACTTTATTTTCCGAATTTACTTTGAGCATTTTACTTTGTGTATTTGCTTTGCTAGTATTTGCAATAATGACTTAGGGTTGTTCTCTATTTCATAGCGTTTACTTCTTGTTAGTATATTGGGTGAAGTTGGGCTCATGTTTAGGGTTTAATCTTTTGTAAATATTTTAGAAAAGCCCAATTCATCCCCCCTCTTGGGCATCATGATCCTTTCAGCGTGTGTATATACACACACACAGATAGATAGAGGGAAAGGGAGCAACAGATATCAAAGAAACAAGGGGACGCGACAAATCAAGGATGGAGACATAGCGCCCTTTAATCTAGGGATATTCCCTAGCTAGCTAGGAAAGTAATTGATTTTGCTAATACCCCCTCAATCTGGACATCTATCAAGTAAGTTTAGATTGTGCCATAGATGAGTGAACGTTGGAGATGGAAGGGCCTTCGTCATGATACCTGCCAGCTAGTCTTTAGAAGATATGTGAGGTACATTAAGTTGGTTCATGATAACATGCTCACGAACAAAATGGTATTCAACCTCCACATGCTTCATGCGCCGATGAAAAATTGGACTGGTAGCGAGGTATGCGGCACCGATATTGTCACACCATAGACTAGGGATCGTGTCAAAGAAATCCCTATTTCACGAAGCAGAACTTGAATCCAGATAACTTCGATAGTAGCATCGGCAACAACCTTGTATTCAGACCTCTATGCTTGATCATGAGACCGTAGCATGTTTCTATGAAGTCTAGGAAATGAGATTACCAGGAAAAAATAGTGTAGCTGCCCGTACTACGTCAATCATCCATATTGCTAGCCTAGTCAGTGTCTAAGAAGGCACTGAGAAGCATGGAGCTGGTCTTTGTAAAGCGAAGACCAAGACCAATGGTGTGGCGAAGATAGCGAAGAATATGTTTCACTGTGGACCAATAAACCGTAGTTGGTGATGACATATATTAACACACCCAATTAACACATAATTAAATACCAGGGTGAGTCAAAGATAGACACTGAAGTCTGCCAACAATACTCTGATATTTGGTGACATCATCTGGAGATAAGTAGTCACCATCCGTGGATGAAATCTTGTCGATCGGTACCATGGGAGTGGTAACGCCGCTAGCTGAGAGAATGTTTGTGCGTAATAAGAGATCATGTATATACTTCCGCTGAGTCAAAGTGAGCCCAGCAGTGTGATGGCACACTTCAATCCCCAATAAGTAGCTCACCGGCCCTAGATCCTTGGCCACAGAATCATCTCGTAGTTGTCCAAGTAACCGACCCGTGGCAGCAGGAGAAGAACTATTGATGAGGGTATCACTAACATAAATGATAAAATAAATCTGAATGCCATCCTTATTGAAGATAAAAAGTGAGATGTCTGCCTTAGAGGTCGAGAACCCCAATTTCACCAATTTGGAACTCAGATGAGCAAACCAGGCTCAAGGGGTCTGCTTGAGGCCATATAAGGACTTGTGAAACCTACAAATATGGTATGGATGAAAAGAGTCCTCAAAACTAGGCAACTACTTCATATATACCTCTTTATCAAGAAAAGCATGAAGAAGTGCATTATGTATGTCAATTGGGCACCGAAACAATTGCGCCAAACACATCGGCAACAAATGGGTTTCCCTAGCCATATTCTGATATGTCGGTGGACTCATATCTAGGACAACCATCACTGCCATCTTCACTAAATGGTAGGTCAACTCTGAGCACAACCGGACCATCCGCACATGATCTCGAACCGTCTAGCCCTAAGTCAGACCGTCCGGTACCCCACCCCGGACAGTCCGAAGTCACACAGAGCCCATCACAAGAGTCACAGGCGGCCTGGCGCGACTGGACCGTCCGGGAATTGTACAGGACCGTCCGGTTCACTCCTAGACTGTTCGACTACATAGGTCGGACCGTCCGGAGCACCGGAAGGAACTTGTGATCGGCCTAGTACAAAAGGCCGGCATAAAGATAGTCAGCCACATAAGCCCTAGAAGCCGAAACGGTTACACGTTATTGAGCTTGTTTGGCCTGCTAAGTCCAAATTTTCTGCTCGCTCTCACCCTCACTCGAAACAAAAGGGGAAAGTTATTTTCACATTTAATGTTGCTAAGTGTGAAAAAAATATTTGATGAGTTACTTACGCATGGTAACATTAAATTGTCACATACAATTCCTCTGGCTCAAGAATTAAAAGGGCGTGTGTATTGTAAATGACATGACTCCTTTCTTCATAACACCAATGATTGTGATGTCTTACGTCGGCATATACAATCGGCTATAAATGAAGACCGATTGAGATTTCAAGAGGTAAAGATTGACAGGCCACATGTCTTTGTCGCCACATTAGAGCCGACGAGAAAAAACTTTGGTTCGGCCATGTGCGCCCAGTAAAAACAAAGGTAAAAATTTATCATTGGTCATCCCCGCACGCCAAATATGTCACACAGAGTAGTTACTCGAAAGACTTCGAACAAAAGAAAGACCGAAGGCGCTGGGGGCAAGCACACCCAATCACGGTCACCTGTCCAGTGTACGCCGGACGGTTCAGGCACTAAGACCGGACAGTCCGGGACATGCGCGGACAGTCCGACTATAAAGGCCAAACGATCTACAGGTAACCAGAAGAAGCAACGACCTCAGGCCGTCAGACCACAGAGTTCCAAAATAGGTACTAGGAAGCAAAACACTTCCAAGGTGTCTGGCCGACTCAGCAGAACCACTCCTACTTTTGACCCTTTGCTTGTTAAATATATGAAGAAGGTCGTTCCACACAATTGGCCAATAAAACAAACGAACTAAAAAAAGGTGATCTGTGCGAAAGCAAAGGCCGACTAAACCGACCCAAAAGGTAGTGCAGCCAAGATCGTCTGGTCACCCTCCTCTAGGGATATCATGGTGCTTTCCAGTCTATTCAATGTTGATGTGTTATCCTACTCAAATGTGGGGTGGTATGATGATGAATCCGTATTACTGGTCCAATCCGTTTACTTATTCGGGCTAGGGGCACCACAAGTTTTTGTCTATTGATATGTTGATTAGGCAGACATGGCTGAGGAGGATGCAATCCATAAACGACCTCTGTGCGTCAAAGTTCTATCAAATATTTATATTATCTGATCACAAGAGCCGATGACTTGCATCGAGTTGAGTCCTTACTTCAAGAGCAAAATAACCCATGAGATCTATTGTTTTTGAAGTGCGCTGGTGCTTTTGGTTCGCCAAACTCCACCAAAAGGCAAGGGCAATGTGTTGAACATCAAAAGTGGCGGACAGTCCAGCCCTAGAGCCCGGACAGTCCGCGTCTCCACGAACAGATTGACTCGGGTGATTATCCTTATCTCGGCGTGGTTATCTATCTAATCACGTGAGTCTATTGCTAACGCCTATATATACACACACGACCAATTGAGAACCCTCAAAAATATTTCAATCGAACCAATTTACTTTCTTTACCCTTCCTGTCCTAGGAGTAGATGTAGCATAGTCCTAGTCCACGTCGTCTAGATCCGTCTTGGGCCTCCTAATGGATAAGATTTACTTCGTCTACTTCACTGGAGATCTATACCTCGAATTGATCTCTTAATGTCTAGGGGACTCTATGTCGTTTCCGAAGACGCTTTGGTGACCTACTGACCCGGAGCACCATAAGATCTCTCCCTATGGGACGGGATCAAGGTTATGCAAGGAAAAGACGACCCTACGTCATTGCGGACCGTCCGACCCAGAGCGCGGACCATCCGGACGTACGCAGGGAAAGCGCCGCTCCTGCGCTCAAATCGCGGATCGTTCGGCCCAGAGCCACGGACCGTCCGTGTCGGCATAAATTCCAATGATTGGCGCTCATACCGCGCGTCTAACACCTACCAATTTTATTTCCAACACACAATTTCGAGTCGCTGAATCTTACACTACCACTACTCACAGTGCAGCAACAACTCGATCCACTGGCCACATTTAGTCATTTATCACCTACATACATGTGCATTTCGTAAGCACAAATGCTAATGCAGCGATACTGCATACACCGCTTACGGTTACCAGTACACAGCTCTTGCTTCTTCCTGGGTCTCACTGGTATTGCTGCCATACACGATGAAATTTTGAATCATTCCAAAACTTCTATAGTTCATCCTCCAAAGAACAGCTATCTACTATCGCATCGCTCTGGCACTGCCAGAAAGGGTTTGAATGTGAGGATGAGCCCGACCAGCTCAACGACGTTCAGCAGGAAGAACACCATCTGATCACCTGCATGAATGAGTTCGTGGAACAAGGAAAGCTGAATACACGCCCTGCCAACAGCAACAACAAAAAAAGAGCACGAAATGGCTGCTCTGCAAATTCTCTCTCTCTCTCTCTCTCTCTCTCTCTCTCTCTCTCTCTCAAAAGAGGCTAGCGAATTTTACCTGGGAAGAAAAAGGCATGCTGGCGTTTCTGCGCCCACGAGAACCTGAATCCAGACACAAACAGTCAGGTGCAGTGTTCCATGCATCACATGAAGCAAGCAGAGCAGATCATTCTCCAACAAGCATAGTGCAGGTAGAGAACTGTTGGAACTGATCATACTCACACAATGCCCGCTCCTGCCGGAGCAAGTGCCTTGAAGAAGGACATCCCTGTCATGGACAGTCCGTTCGCAGCTCCTCGTTGATCCTGAGGCTGTTATTTTCATTGCATGACCATCACTCAGTCAAACCACAGATTAACAGCACAGATGTTTTGAAATCTTCTTTGAGACTGGTGCCTACCACTGCATTGTTTTGAAGGATGAAAGTGCCTGTAATGATCGTAACCTAACATTGCATGCCAAAGATTAAAAAACAGTTAGAATAAAATCAACTTCAATACAGCAAGAAGATATGAAATGCCCACTTCTTCAAAAGGAAAACAAAACCTGTGAAATCCTAAGTTGTGGGAAAGCATACGTGACATTCAAAAAAAAATATCACGTATAAAAAAAATACTCACAGCAAGATTATTCTTTATCGCTGACGCAATGTTCAAAATGATTGACAGTCCTGGTTCTGAGATGTATGTCATGTAGGGGTAGGCAAAGAGGATAGGTATGCACAGGATCTGCAAAGGTTGAGGACGGCACTTAAGATGTGCAGCAAGAACAGAAGGGATTGAATACCTGAGTAAAGGGATATAGTTTACTCACAGCTGCAATTCGAGAAGATTTGATCGGCCCGAGAACCTTATTGATTCTAGGGTATAGAAAGAGTTGATAAACAAGAAGACTGGCACCTGAAACAGAGGAGGTAAACTGCTGTAAATGTTTTTAAACGACTTGTCAGCATTATATATATTAATGGAGAAGAAGGTCAGCATACAATGAGAGAGAAATTACCAGTGACTGCAAGAACTTGACCAACGTCCTCAGATGATAAGCTCAGTCCACCATACTTCTTGTCACTTTCAGCCCATAGAGAGAACACCTAGAGTTAGTTTTCATTAGCGATCTGAAAAAATAACATGCTAGAAATCTCCTCTAGATAGGTGCTGTAACAGAGGGCACACAACATACATCTACATGACCTTTTCAAACAAATAAAGTAACACAAAAGCAAAATAAAAAAGACAAATTTAGTTCAGAAACTTCAGTGCCGTATCTAACAAACAAACAAACAAACAAAAAGCGAATACCTCTGTGTAAGCCATGTCATGGAACGAGAAGATGCAGTAGACAATTATCGACGACATCAACGGCCAGTTCCTGAATAAGCTCTTCTTCTTCCTAATGCCGCTTTCTTGAACCTTTTCAACGTCCTGGCTCGTACTCTCGTGAACTTTGTGCCTGTGCAGAGTCTCCTAAAACACATCGCGAGACGACAGGTTTAAGATGGAGGACAAGGGGGAGGAACCAAAAAAATCTGGTTCAGAAGGTAGAATAGAATCAGAATAAAGCAGCTAGTCTCATCGCCGTACGTACGTACCGGCATCCATATGCAGCTCACTAGAACAGCAGCAGCGAAGACCGACGTGCAAAGGCATGGTAGGAAATACGGGAACCTGACAGATTCTCAAACAAAATAAAGTACGTATATACTCTGTAAGGGCGGCTAGTTTGGGAGCCACAAATCCGGAAGGGTTTGGAGGGAATTTTAGTCCCTCCAATATCCTCTGGATTTGTGGCTTTCAAACTGACCTTAAGTGTACTGGTTAAAACCACCTAGTTTTGTTGTTGGTGTGTGAAAAATATATATACCTTCCAAATACCGAGTCAGGTGAAAAGATAGCCGGGAAGTTCTCTGCAGGCTGCCACCAGATTAGGATTAGGATAGACAGTGAGTGAGATGTGAGTTCAGTTTGATAGATAGATTGGGCATTGGCTCGGAAGTAGTATGTACCAGTGCAAGGTAGCCTCCAAGAGCTGGGCCGATGATGAGGCCTATCCCCCATGCCGTGCTGACCTAAGATTGCAGCAGGGAGGTGAACATTTTCAGAATATATATATATATATATATATATGCGGTATAGGAGATCGATCAGTGTAAAGCTTGTGTGTTACAAGTGATAGCGCTAGAGCTTCATGTTCAGGCCGGCAGACTTCGATGGCATAAGCCTGTACGTAGATAGAAAACCGATGGAGCATCAAATTACTCTGTCTACCATACAAGAGCTCAGAGAAATTATGCACCTTTATTGGTCCAAGCAAGCCGTTCAAAGCACCAAGCAGGAACCGTGTGGCGATTGCCATCCAGTAGTTGACGCTCAGGCCAAACAGCGTGTTGAACACGACCCTGGGACACATGAAGCGCTCTCCCTGAATGTGTGTTTTTTTTTTACATAGAATAGAATGGAATGGAGGTAGTGAGATGCTGTCGTCGTTACTGACACAGAGGAGATGCCGAACACGACGACAGGTTTCCTCCCGATACGGTCCGCCGCTATTCCCCAGGCGGTTGAAGTCAAGCATCTACCAAACATGAACGAGGCACCTGGAACATGAACGAATTAAGCCACATAGTATATACGCTGAAAGCTGAGCGCGAGAGAGCACGCAGTTCGTCAGAACTGACCTACGAAGCCGGCGTAGAAGCCGATGTCTTCGGTTCTTTCAGCGACGTTCAGGTCCCTTATCTGTGTTGGAGATAGTAGTAGGACACTCGTATTGTTAATCATCATGCAAATTAAAGCCCTGAATTTCAATACCACCCATGAAATGTAGTAGTATGTATATATACGTACCATGAAATACAAGAAGGGGAACAGCGATGAGATGGGTAGGGCTGAAAACAAACCAAAAAAAAGAAGGGAGATCAGAAAGTAACAGCAGTAATGTGCAATGGGAAAAAATGGTGGTGCTGCTATCCATCAACCATCATTGAGAGGAGGAAAAGTCCCAATGGCCGGCCGGCCGGCCACTCGCTAGCTACGCGCTGGGACTTGGGAAAGGGGACTTGGCTTTATCTTTTGGCTCGCCCTCACGGGCGGCGCGGTAGCTGATTTGTGCGGTGTGGATGGATGCATGGGGCGGCGGGGGTGGGGAGGATTGTTGAAGAAGAAGCGTGGCATGGCATGGCAGGCGCGCGTACGTACCAGTGCAGAGGGTGACGATCCAGACGTAGATGAAGTTGGCGTAGGGGATGCCCGGGCTCGCCGCCTTGCGCCGGTCCACGGCGCACCCGGGGCACCCGTCCACGTAGTAGTAGTAGTTGTTGTTGTGGTGATGGTACCCGCCGCCCGCCTCCGCCTCCGACGCCGACGCCGGCGCCGCCTTGTTCTCCAGCAACGGCGCCGCAGCCGAGTCGCCCCGACGACCCGCCATACCAATCGACCGATGGACGGAATGCCGCGCGCGCAGTATGGCTCGTCCTAGCTAGTGCACGTGCGCGCAGCTAGGACCTACCAGTCTATCACTAGAGCTCAGCTCAGCTCCGCTCGCTCGCTGGCTATCTATAAACGGAGGGCTGAACGCCTGGACCAGCTTGGCCACACGTTCATGCGGTGGTTTCATTACTATCACTGCACTGCATGCTAGTACATCATCATCACGCTTTTCCTCTCCTTTTTTTCCTTCTAATAAAAGTCGATCAGGTGCTTAAAAACTTTATAAAGTTACATCGACCAGCAGCACAGATACATGCATGCATGCATGCGTGTATGCATGCGATCAGAAAAGAAAAACCCCACTGCGGATCCAGGTTTCGATTTCGATGGACGGCGGCAGGGAAGGGAAGTAGCAGGGGACGACACGGATGCTCGTAGCTAGTAGCTGCTAGTCTGCTACGGCATCATGCATGCATGTGACGACGATGCGCGCGCTAGCTGCTCGCTGTCCGAGATGCCAAATCCGACTCGCCCATCGCTAACTCTCCTCTCTCTAGACTCTAGTACTCTGTAAATAACAAAATAAATAGTTGCACGCATGAACACCACCGACAACAAGTCATTTAGGTACCGTTTGGTTCAAATATTTGTAACGTAATGAGTAAGTGATTACGTTAAATCATGTTTGTTTTAGTTCAACCGTAATCAGATATCGTATTAAAAATTGATACCAGACTATTTAAACTTGTTACCGCCCGTAATCAAGTGTAAACCATTACCATTACTCTTTACGTTACATTTCGTGAACCAAACAGCATCTTACTTGCTTGTTGTCTAGTGGGTCAACAGCTAGCCAAAATGTTTAGCTAAGAATTAGTCTACCCCATAAACCGTTTTTATTTAGGGTTTGTTCGGTTTGACGTAAATACATGTTGATTATTGAGTGTTAATGGATCGGTTTAATTGCATAACAAGTTAAAATCTACCTCAATGCAGCCTAACCCCCTCAAATTCATATGAAATAGGAATAATCCAACAAAACCTTACTTGGATTAAAGCTAATTCCTAATCCTGCTAGTTCTGAATAGGAGCACCACGCCGGTGAGGGGATCGGAGGAGGCTGTCTGAGCTTAAATTAAAGACAGAGTATGTGTACGGAGAAGCACGGTGTTTTTTTTCTTCTTCTTCTTCTTTTACTTCCTTTGATCGCTCCATTAGCTAAGAGACAGAGTATGTGTGTATCAAGGCTAGCTATCACCCTCTTTCATAGGAGGAGTGATGAGGTCAGACAACGGCCGAAAGCATACTGAGTGAGAATAATAATCAGAAGGGGGTGACAAAGGATCATGGTGTGGAACCTCAGCCGAGAGCATCAATAATTACATCGTGTTGCGTGGTGTGGCAATGATCGATGACGGTGGGTTTCGACATCCCTGACGATGCGGCGTTGTTCGAGGCGATGCAAGCTCAGCAGTTGCCAGTTTATCTATATATAGTTACTAAAAACATTGATTTGTACTGTCGGTTGTACTATTTGTAAAATAAAATTTAAATATGAGTTACAAGATAGATAAGCTGAAGAGGCCTCGTTGAGAGAGACGACCTTTTGTGTGGAGTTTGGTGGTGGTGGCGTCAGCACGTGCGTCATTTCGTCATCGGGAAACCACAAACGTACAGGTACAGGTCGGTTGGTGTGAGTTTGCTGGTCGATGCTGTCGTTGCCCATCGCGCGCTGCTTTGGTGGTGGTAGGCCGGCCGCGGAGGGTTGAAAGGGTGCTTCATTTGCTAGCTATACCGCGCGCTCGCGTATTCTGTATCCTAGCTGTTCTATTCTGTTCGGGCTCGTTCCATGCATGCATAGCATCTCCACCAACTTGGACGTGATTTGACGTGATGTGATTGTGATCGTGATCGTGATCTGCGATGCGGAGGAAGAGTCGCGATGGACTACTTACATTAATGTTTAGATTATCTTCAGCCCTACAACTTCTTCATTTATTTTCCATATTCAAACTCCACTGTATAAATATTGATATATATTTAAGTTATTTAAATAGATCTTAACTATATTGTATAAATAATTTTTTATATATATTTTAATATTTAGAGTTTAACATTGAGTTTGCTCGGTACCCATATTTCTGGACAGGCCCCGAGCCCAGCCCAGCCCATCTGCCCATGCATGCAGCAAGCTTGCCCCAACTAACCAACGTCTATTTACACTGATTACAATGCAATACAAGACGGAACGAGGGAAACCGTTCTCATTTGTTAACAGTAATCATGTTTGCTTAAAGCAACTCCAATAGTTTTGTATAATTATACTATCTAAATTTAGATTCAGCAAGTCCTCAAATAATATCGGAAACAAAAAAGCTCATCTCCTCCGACAGTTCTTTGTATATTACTTTCTAAATATGTTAAAATTTAACATGTCACCAGTTTTAGTAGGACCATCAGCGATGACAGATTCAACTTTGTGAATTGTTTTGGCTTTTTGATTTACTACCACAATTGTTTATCGTTTATTTCCGACATGTGCATGTGCGACTGAAAGGGAAATGAACTTAAAACATTTTCTATAATCGATTTTGGTGTTTGACGTCCATTACAAATCACGTGGACTAACTAGTTTGCCTAGTTGTCATTTATCTTAGGTGCGTAAAGTTCAACATATACCAACAAAGAAATTAAGTTGGGACTCAACAAAGTTTGGAGCAAAGACTAATAGAAGTGCTGCCAGTGGCGCACCGAACACTGTCCGGTGCCCAGGCCGAGCACTCCATGAACTGGTCACTCTCGGGTTTTTTCTGAGAGACGCTCCACTATAATTCACCGGACTGTCCGGTGCGCCAACGGAGCAACGGTCAACTGCGTCCAATGGTCGACTGCGGTGAACAATATAAGTGCACAGTGCAGAAGTCAGATGTCAGAGCTGCGGAGTTATAACGCACCGTACATGTCCGGTGTGCCACCAGACTCTCCGGTGCAGCAAGAAGACAAAAGACTTCAACGATCAACTGCTCCAAACCCCAATGGTTTGCTGACGTGGCAGGCACCAGACAGTAAACAGTGTCATGTCCGGTGCACCACCGGATTGTCCGGTGCGCCCATCAACAGCAAGGTCAGCAACGGCTAGGAAGTGGTTGGAGGCTATAAATACCCCCAACCACCTCCATTCAAGTCATCCAAGCCTCCTACACTTCTCATTCAATACAAGAGCAAAGGCAAACACTCCAAAGACACAATCAAAGCATTCAATCCACTCCAAGCTTCGAAATCATCTCAATTTCTTTGAGACTTGAGAGAGGATAATTTGTGTTCTTTTGTTGCTCTTATTGCTTGGATTGCTTTCTCCTTCTTATTCTTATTCTTCTAAGTGTTTTGTAAAGCTAGCAAGAGATACCTAAGTGTGTGGTGATCCTTGTGGGGTCTTAGTGATCCAAGTGATTAAGGAGAAGCCTCGACCGGTCTGTATGACCGGTTGAGAGAGAGAAAGGGTTGGAATAGACCCAGCCTTTGTGGCCTCCTCAACGAGGACTAGTTTCTTCGGAACCAAACCTCGGTAAACAAATCCCGTGTTCATTTGTGTTGATCTCCACTTGATTTGTTTCCCTTTCTTTCCTCTCTCTAAAAGTTCCTTTGCACATATTGATTTGAGTTGGCTCCCAAAGTTATCCGCACTGATTGAGCAACTCTTGGCAAGGATAACTATCTTCCGCACTCCGAATTATTTCTAACCCCGAGCATAGTGCGTGTTTAAAGTTTGTAAAATTCAGGTTTCGCCTATTCACCCCCCTTTAGGCGACTTTCAATTGGTATCAAAACCTGGTGCTTCATTAAGAGTCTAACAACTCGAAGTGATGTCGGGAGAACACGCCAAGAGGGAAATGGTCACCGATGAAAAGCCCGAAGGCTCTGGAAGGAAGAACGATGAATGGACTCCGTCAAAGGAGGTCGGCGACAAGTACAAGGAGGAATCTACTTCCTCCATCAAGTCACATAGTAAGGGTGACAAGAAGAAAAAGAAAATGAAGAAGGTGGTCTACTACGACACCGACTCTTCATCACCTTCCACATCCAACATCGAGTCCACCACTTCAAAGCGCCAAGAGCGCAAGAAGTATAGTAAGATGCCTTTACGCTATCCTCGCATTCCAAAACGTGCTCCTCTACTTTCCGTACCCCTGGGAAAACCACCATATTTTGATGGTGAAGATTATTGTATGTGGAGTGATAAAATGAGGCATCATCTAACCTCACTCCACGAAAGCATATCAGATATTGTTGAGTTTGGAGCGCAGGCACCATAGGTGGGCGACGAGGACTACGACTCTGATGAGGCTGCCCAAATAAGGCATTTTAATTCCCAAGCAACTTCTATACTCCTCGCCTCCTTGTGTCGGGAAGAGTATAATAAGGTGCAAGGGTTGAAAAATGCTAAAGAAATTTGGGATGTCCTCAAGACGACGCATGAAGGGGACGAGGTGACCAAGATCACCAAGCAAGAAACGAACTCTGTCGATTCGTCCTCAACAAAGGAGAGGAGCCACAAGCAATGTACAACCGGCTCAAAACAATGGTCAACCAAGTGCGCAACCTCGAGAGCACAAAATGGGATGACCATGAAATGGTCAAGGTTATTCTAAGATCTCTCGTTTTTCATAATCCTACTCCGATGATCCTTGCGGGGTCTTAGTGACCCAAGTGATTAAGGAGAAGCCTCGACCGGTCTGTGTGACCGATTGAGAGAGGTAAAGAGTTGGAATAGACCCGACCTTTGTGGCCTCCTCAACGAGGACTAGGTTCTTTGGAACCAAACCTCGGTAAACAAATCTCTTGTTCATTTGTGTTCATCTCTACTTGATTTTGAAAGTTGCCTAGAGGGGGTGAATAGGCAAGTTGAAACTTTTTCAACAAAAACTAGAAACGAACTGGGTAAAACCGGTTCAACCGGTGTCAAAACCGGTTCAACCGGTTTGCACGAGCTCAACTAAAGAATGAGATATAAAACTGAATTGATCTCGAAATCCACCCAGTTAACTTTGGAAATGAGATATTCTAGTTGATCCACAGGGTTCAAAGTAGTAGATCTGAGAAGGGCACTTCTCAAAATACACACACCAAAAAAGATATAAACAAATCTTCCACGGAATGGTGAGAGAATGAAGAACACGAACAAACACAATGAGCAAGAACACAAGAGACACAAGATTTATCCCGAGTTTTGGTCACACCACCAAGGTGCCCTACTTCCTCGTTGAGGCGCCCACAAAGAGCCGGGTCTCTTTCAACCCTAATCCTCCCTTTGCCGACCACAAAGGTCAAGCCCACACAATAATCTTTGCTCAAACGAGCGGGTAATACAAACTTTCTTGTGGTCTTCCACAAGATTTAGAGACTCACAAGAGACACCTAGTTGTCTAGGAGCTAGAAGCTCCAAGAGTAATGAATCCACAAAGAACTCGATGTAGTACCAAAGCTCGAATGAAGAAGTGCAAGAGAGATTTGGAGATGAAGCACAAAAACCGCAGCTCTCAAACTCACTCAAAGATTTCTCTCCAAAGATTTGAAATGGGAGAGGCAAGAGGTGTGTGAGAGAGAGTGGGAGGTGTTTCTCAGGTTAGAAATGGAGTCCAAGTCGTGCTCTACTGTGGGGGAGAGAGATAGGAGTGAGTATATATAGGTGAGGCTCCAAAACTAGCCGTTTTTTACTTTTCTGCACAAAAAACGGTTGAGCCAGTCCCAAAACCGATTGAACCGGTTTTCAAAAAGCTGCACAACTTTTTGGCTGACATAGCAGACTGGCAGGAAAAAGTGAACAGTGCAAAAACCGGTTGAATCAGTTTTAAAACCGGTTGAACCAGTTTCCACCAGACTGAAAACCGGTTGAGTGTCCGGCTGAGCTGGTCCAAAAACCGGTTGACTAGTTTTTGAATACCAGCTGAACCAGCCTGAAAACCAGTTGAACCAGTATTTGAATACCAGCTGAACCAACCTGAAAACCAGCTGAACCAGTATTTTCCAGAGAGCAATTTTGGCCAAGATAGACTTAAAAAGGTTGTACTACATACTTTCTGAATGTCACCTAGAGGGGGGTGAATAGGCAAATCTGAAATTTATAAAGTTTAAGCACAACTACAAGCCGAGGTTAGCGTTAGAAATATAATCGAGTCTGAAAGAGAGGGAAAACAAATCAACAAAGAAATAAAGTGAATGAACACGGTGATTTGTTTTACCGAGGTTCGGTTCTTGCAAACATACTCCCCGTTGAGGTGGTCATAAAGACCGGGTCTCTTTCAACCCTTTCCCTCTCTCAAACGGTCACTTAGACCGAGTGAGCTTCTCTTCTCAATCAATCGGGACACTTAGTCCCCGCAAGGACCACCACACAATTGGTGTCTCTTGCTTTGATTACAAGTGAGTTGGAAACAAGAATATAGGAAGAAGAAAAGCGATCCAAGTGCAAGAGCTCAAAAGAACACAAAAGTCTCTCTTTCTAGTCACTAATTTGTTTGGAGTGATTTCGGACTTGGGAGATGATTTGATCTCTTTGTTTGTGTCTTGGAATGAAGTCTAGAGCTCTTGTATGAGGTTTGATGGCTGAAAACTTGGATGCAATGAAGTGTGGTGGTTGGGGGTATTTATAGCGTATGGCGCACCGGACAATCCGGTGCGCCACCGGACACTGTCCAGTGCACCAGCCACGTCACCCAGCCGTTGGGTTCCGACCGTTGGAGCTCTGACATGTGGGGCCACCGGACAGTCCGATGGTGCACCGGACAGTCACTATTCACTGTCCGGTGCGCCTTCTGCGCCTGCTCTGACTTCTGTGCGCGCAATCACACACTGTTGATCAATGTTCCCTTTTGCAGACGATCGTTGGCGCTGTTAGCTGTTACTCCGCTTGGCACACCGGACAGTCCGGTGCAACACCGGACAGTCCGGTGAATTATAGCGGAGTGGCTCCCAAAATCCCGAAGCTAGCGAGTTGGAGGGAATCCACCCTGGTGCAACGGACACTGTCCGGTGGTGCACCGGACAGTCCGGTGCGCCAGACCAGGGCAGCCTTCGGATGTCTTTTGCTCTTTTTATTTGAACCCTTTCTTGGACTTTTTATTGGTTTGTGTTGAACCTTTGGCACCTGTAGAACTTATAATCTAGAGCAAACTAGTTAGTCCAATTGTTTGTGTTGGGCAATTCAACCACCAAAATCATTTAGGAAAGGTGTAAGCCTATTACCCTTTCAATCTCCCCTTTTTTGGTGATTGATGCCAACACAAACCAAAGCAAATATATAATTGCAGAATTGAACTAGCTTGCATAATGAAAGTGCAAAGATTACTTGGAATTAAACCAATATACATTTTATAAGATATGCATGGATGCTTTCTTCTATTTTAACATTTTGTACCACGCTTGCACCACTTGTTATGTTTTTGCAAACTCTTTTGGAAATTCTTTTCAAAGTCTTTTTGCAAATAGTCAAAGGTAAATGAATAAGATTTTGAGAAGCATTTTCAAGATTTGGAATTTTCTCCCCCTGTTTCAAATGCTTTTCCTTTAACTAAACAAAACTCCCCCTCAATGAAATTCTCCTCTTAGTGTTCAAGAGGGTTTTAGATATTAATTTTGAAAGGGGTTACACCAATTTGAAAATTCTATCAAAGATAAGATACCAATTGAAAAACCTTCTTTTAATACAATTTATTTTTGAAATTGGTGGTGGTGCGATCCTTTTGCTTTGGGCTAATACTTTCTCCTCCTTTGGCATGAATCACCAAAAACGGATACTTGTGAGTGAAATATAAGCCCTTTTTCAAACTTGCTCCTCCTTTTGTAAATAATGGTGGAGTGAAGATTATACCAAATTGGAGAGCGATGTGGAGTGTCAGCGAAGGATGAATAATTCGATGGAGTGGAGTGGAAGCCTTGTCTTCGCCGAAGACTCCATTTCCCTTTCAATCTATGACTTATCATGAAATATACTTGAAAACCACATTAGTCATAGCACATGAAAGAGATATGATCAAAGGTATTGAAATAAGCTATGTGTGCAAGGGATCAATCAAAGTTCCTAGAATCAAGAATGTTTAGCTCATGCCTAAGTTTGGTAAATGTTTTCTCATCTAGTGGCTTGGTAAAGATATCGGCTAATTGTTTTTTGGTGTTAATATAAGCAATCTCGATATCCCCCCTTTGTTGGTGATCCCTCAAAAAGTGATACCGTATGGCTATGTGCTTAGTGCGGCTGTGCTCAATGGGATTATCCGCCATGCGGATTGCACTCTCATTATCACATAGAAGAGGAACTTTGGTTAATTTGTAACCATAGTCCCTAAGGGTTTGCCTCATCCAAAGCAATTGCGCGCAACAATGGCCTGCGGCAATGTACTCGGCTTCGGCGGTAGAAAGAGCTACAGAATTTTGCTTCTTTGAAGCACATGACACCAGGGATCTTCCCAAGAACTGACAAGTCCGTGATGTGCTCTTTCTATCAATTTTACACCCTGCCCAATCAGCATCTGAATATCCTATTAAATCAAATGTGGATCCCTTGGGTTACCAAAGACCAAACTTACGAGTATAAACTAAATATCTCAAGATTCGTTTCACGGCCCTAAGGTGAACTTCCTTAGGATCGGCTTGAAATATTGCACACATGCATACAGAAAGCATAATATCTGGTCGAGATGCACATAAATAGAGTAAAGATCCTATCATAGACCTGTATACCTTTTGATCTATGGATTTACCTCCCGTGTCGAGGTCGAGATGCCCATTGGTTCCCATGGGTGTCTTGATAGGCTTGGCATCCTTCATCCCAAACTTGGTGAGTATGTCTTGAATGTACTTTGTTTGGCTGATGAAGGTGCCCTCTTGGAGTTGCTTCACTTGAAATCCTAAGAAATACTTCAACTCCCCCATCATAGACATCTCGAATTTTTGAACCATGATCCTACTAAACTTATCTTAAAAGTCGGGAGGTTGCTCAACATAGACCTCTTCCTTGATTGGTCCATTGAGGAAGGCACTTTTCACGTCCATTTGATAAAGCTTAAAGCCATGGTAAGTAGCATAAGCAAGTAATATACGAATTGACTCAAGCCTAGCTACGGGTGCATAGGTTTCACCGAAATCCAAACCTTCGACTTGTGAATATCCCTTGGCCACAAGTCGGGCTTTGTTCCTTGTCACCACACCATGCTCATCTTGCTTGTTGCGGAAGACCCACTTGGTTCCTACAACATTTTGATTAGGACGTGGAACTAAATGCCATACCTCATTCCTCGTGAAGTTGTTAAGTTCCTCTTGCATTGCCAACACCCAATCTGAATCCCTTAATGCGTCTTCCACCCTGTATGGCTCAATAGAAGACACAAAGGAGTAATGTTCACAAAAATGAGCAACACGAGATTGAGTGGTTACCCCCTTTTGAATATCACCGAGGATGGTGTTCACGGGGTGATCTCGTTGTATTGCTTGGTGGACTCTTGGGTGGGGCGG
This sequence comes from Zea mays, assembly GCF_902167145.1. Taxonomy (NCBI): domain Eukaryota; kingdom Viridiplantae; phylum Streptophyta; class Magnoliopsida; order Poales; family Poaceae; genus Zea; species Zea mays. The sequence goes on along the minus strand of NC_050097.1, from coordinate 152,986,538 downwards.
TCTTGGACCGTCATCATCTTCCTTGTCTTGATCAAGGGCATCTCCCCCTTGATCATTGTCCCCTTCTTGAGGTGGCTCATCTTCTTGATCTTCATTTTCATCCTCTTGAGCTTGATCCTCATCTTGAGTTGGTGGAGATGCTTGCATGGAGGAAGATGGTTGATCCTGTGCTTGTGGAGGCTCTTCGGATTCCTTAGGACACACATCCCTAATGGACATGTTCTTTAGCGCGACGCACGGAGCCTCTTCATCATCTAGCTCATCAAGATCAACTTGCTCTACTTGAGAGCCGTTAGTCTCATCAAACACAATGTCACAAGAAACTTCAACTAGTCCAGTGGACTTGTTAAAGACTCTATATGCCCTTGTGTTTGAATCATATCCTAGTAAAAAGCCTTCTACAACCTTAAGAGCAAATTTAGATTTTCTACCTCTTTTAACAAGAATAAAGCATTTGCTACCAAAGACTATAAAATATGAATCATTGGGCTTTTTATCGATTAGGAGTTCATATGATGTCTTCTTGAGGATTCGGTGAAGGTAGAGACGGTTGATGGCGTATCAAGCGGTGTTGACTACTTCCGCCCAAAACCGGTCCGAAGTCTTGTACTCATCAAGCATGGTCCTCGCCATGTCAAGTAGAGTTCTATCCTTCCTCTCCACTACACCATTTTGTTGTGGTGTGTAGGGAGAAGAGAACTCATGCTTGATGCCCTCATCCTCAAGGAAGCCTTCTATTTGTGAGTTCTTGAACTCCGTCCCGTTGTCGCTTCTAATCTTTTTGATCCTTAAGCCGAACTCATTTTGAGCTCGTCTCAAGAATCCCTTTAGGGTCTCTTGGGTTTGAGATTTATCTTGCAAAAAGAACACCCAAGTGAAGCGAGAATAATCATCCACAATAACTAGATAGTACTTACTCCCGCCGATGCTTATGTAAGCTATCGGGCCGAATAGGTCCATGTGGAGTAGCTCAAGCGGCCTGTCAGTCGTCATGATGTTCTTGTGTGGATGATGAACACCAACTTGCTTTCCTGCTTGACATGCGCTACTAATCCTGTCTTTCTCAAAATAAACATTTGTTAGTCCCAAAATGTGCTCTCCCTTTAGAAGCTTATGAAGATTCTTCATCCCAACGTGGGCTAGTCGGTGGTGCTAGAGCCAACCCATGTTAGTCTTAGCAATTAAGCAAGTGTCGAGTTCAGCTCTATTAAAATCAACTAAGTATAGCTGACCCTCTAACACTCTCTTAAATGCTACTGAATCATCACTTCTTCTAAAGACAGTAACACCTATATCCGTAAAAAGACAGTTGTAACCCATTTTGCACAATTGAGAGATAGAAAGCAAATTGTAATCTAAAGAATCTACAAGAACAACATTGGAAATAGAATGGTCAGGAGATATAGCAATTTTACCAAGTACTTTGACCAAACCTTGATTTCCATCCCCGAATGTGATAGCTCATTGGGGATCATGGTTTTTCTCGTAGGAGGAGAACATCTTCTTCTCCCCTGTCATGTGGTTTGTGCACCCGCTATCAATGATCCAACTTGAGCCCCCGGATGCATAAACCTACAAAACAAATTTAGGCCTTGTTCTTAGGTACCCAAACAGTCTTGGGTCGTTTGACATTAGAAACAAGCACCTTGGGTACCCAAACACAAGTCTTTGATCCCTTGTGTTTGGCCCCAACATATTTGGCAACTACTTTGCCTGATTTGTTAGTTAAAACATAAGACACATCAAAAGTCTTAAATGAAATATTAGGTTCATTTGATGCTATAGGAGTTTTCTTCTTAGGCAATTTAGCATGAGTGGATTGCCTAGAACTAGATGCCTCACTCTTATACATAAAAGCATGATGAGAGCTAGAGTGAGACTTTCTAGAGTGAATTCTCCTAATTTTGTGCTCGGGATAACCGGCAGGGTATAAAATGTAACCCTCGTTATCCTGAGCCATGGGAGCCTTGCCCTTAACAAAGTTAGACAATTTCTTAGGGGCATTAAGCTTGACATTGTCTCCCTTTTGGAAGCCAATGCCATCCTTAATCCCAGGGCGTCTCCCACTATAGAGCATGCTTCTAGCAAATTTAAATTTTTCATTTTCTAAGTCATGCTCATTAATTTTGGCACTAAGTTGAGCTATGTGATCATTTTGTTGTTTAATTAAAGCTAGGTGATCATGAATAACATCAACATTAATGTCTCTACATCTAGTGCAAATAGTAACATGCTCAACGGTAGATGTAGAGGGTTTGCAAGTATTTAATTCAACAATCTTAGCATGTAGAATAGCATTCTCATCTCTAAGATTGGAAATAGAAGCAGTGCAAACATTTAAAGCTTTAGCCTTAGCAATTAATTTTTCATTCTCAATTTTAAGGCTAGAGAGAGATGCATTCAATTTGTCAATCTTAGTGTCGGCGTTTCGAACCCGGGGGGTCCCTGGACCGACGAGTAAATTGTCGCCGCGTGCCCCAGCCCAGATGGGTCGGCGCGAGACGGAGCGCGAAGGGGGGAAGAAGCCAGAGGGAGACAGGCGTGAGAGGTGAAACCCGCGGCCTTCGTGTTTGTCCCGCGCCCAGGTCGGGTGCGCTTGCAGTAGGGGGTTACAAGCGTCCACGCGGGGGGGAGTGAGCGGCCCTGCGCGAGCGCCGTCCCGTCCTTCCCCGCGCGGCCAACCCTCTGTAAGAGGGCCCTGGACCTTCCTTTTATAGGAGTAAGGAAAGGATCCAGGTGTACAATGGGGGGTGTAGCAGTGTGCTAACGTGTCTAGCGGAGGAGAGCTAGTGCCCTAAGTACATGCCATCGTGGCAGCCGAAGAGGTTTTGGCACCTGGTTCGTGTGGTGTCGTGGCCGTCGGAGGAGCGCTGGAGCCTGGCGGAAGGACAGCTGTCGGGGCTGTCGGGTCCTCGCTGACGTCCTCTTGCTTCCGTAAGGGGACTGAGAGCCGCCGTCGTCATAGAGCGTGCGGGGCGCCATCATTACTTGTTTAGCGGAGCGAGCCTGATGGGACACCGGTCTTGTTCCCCGTAGCCTGAGTCAGCTTGGGGTAGGGTAATGATGGCGCCTCCTGTGACGCGGTCGGTCCGAGCCCTGGGTTGGGCGAGGTGGAGGCTCCTCCGAGGTCGAGGTCGAGTCTGTCTTCCAAGGCCGAGGTCGAGTCCGAGCCCCTGGGTCGGGCGAGGCGGAGACCGTCGGCTGAGGCCAGGGTTGAGTCCGAGCCCTGGGGTCGGGCGAAGCGGAGTTCGTCGTCTTCCGAGGCTGGGCCCGAGTCCGAGCCCTAGGGTCGGTCGAAGCGGAGTTCGTCGTCTTCCGGGGCTGAGCCCGAGTCCGAGCCCTGGGGTCGGGCGAAGCGGAGTTTGTCGTCTTCTGGGGCTGAGCCCGAGTCCGAGCCCTGGGGTCGGGCAAAGCGGAGTTCGTCGTCTTCTGGGGCTGAGCCCGAGTCCGAGCCCTGGGGTCGGGCGAAGCGGAGTTCGTCGTTTTCCGGGGCTGAGCCCGAGTCCGAGCCCTGGGGTCGGGCGAAGCAGAGTTTCCTATGGCGCCTAAGGCCGGACTTGGCTGCTGTCAGCCTCACCCTGTCGAGTGCCACAGCAGTCAGAGCGGCGCAGGCAGCGCTGGCCTCTTGTCAGGCCGGTCAGTGGAGCGGCAAAGTGACTACGATCACTTCAGCTCTGTCGACTGGAGGGCGCGCGTCAGGATAAAGGTGTCAGGCCACCTTTGCATTAAATGCCCATGCGATTCGGTCGATTGGCGTGGCGACTTGGCCAAGGTTGCTTCTTGGCGAAGACTGGGCCTCGGGCGAGCCGAAGGTGTGTCCGTTGCTGGAGGGGGTCCTCGGGCGAGACGTAGATCCTCCGGGGTCGGCTGCCCTTGCCTGAGGCTGGGCTCGGGCGAGGCGTGATCGCGTCCCTCGAATGGACCGATCCTTGACTTAATCGCACCCATCAGGCCTTTGCAGCTTTGTGCTGATGGGGGTTACCAGCTGAGATTTAGGAGTCTTGAGGGTACCCTAATTATGGTCCCCGACAGTAGCCCCCGAGCCTCGAAGGGAGTGTTAATACTCGCTTGGAGGCTTTTGTCGCACTTTTTTGCAAGGGGACCGGCCTTTCTCGGTTGCGTTTTGTTCCGGTGGGTGCGCGCGAGCGCACCCGTCGGGTGTAGCCCCCGAGGCCTCGAAGGAGTGGTTTGACTCCTTCGAGGTCTTAAAGCATTTCGCAATGCTTCGGCCGGTCTGGTTGTTCCCTCATGCGAGCTGGCCGTAGCCCGGGTGCACGGTCGAGTCCCAAGTTCTCGGGCTGGTATGTTGACGCTGTCAACGGTTTGGCCGCAGCCGGGTTTGCGAGAGCAGCCCCCGAGCCTCCGCACAGGGCGAGAGGATGGTCAAGGACAGACTCGACTTTTTTACATACGCCCCTACGTCGCCTTTCCGCAAGGAGGAGGGGGGGAAAAGCGCCATGTTGCCCTTGGAGGGCGCTGAACATGGTGTCTCCGGTGAGCTGCTGACGGGTAATCCGAGTGGACGCCTGTGCCCCATTTGTTAGGGGTCAGCTAGAGGCCTGGAGGCGCGCTCCAAAAGTACCTGCAGGTGATCTGCCGGACCCGGTCCCCTTTTGACGGGGTCCGAGGGCTCGATGCCTCCCTCTGATGGGATACCGTTACAAGATCGTTTCCGCTGGTCTCAGAAATGTCCTAGGGTACCTCGGGAGCATAGCCTGAGCCTTGGTTATGTATCGAATGTACCCAGGGTCATCCCTCGCTCTGTGTCTGAGGCGGTTGTGAACCCTTCGTAGGCCAGCCTACGAACCCCTGATCAGTAGTGGGCGCGGAGCCCGAGTGGCCTGAGGCGGCCGTTGAACCCTTCCGAGGGGCCGGCCCTCGAACCTCTGACCAGTAGTGGGCGTGGAGCCCGAGCGCTCTGAGGGGGCTGTTGAACCCCTCTGAGGGGGCAGCCTTCGAACCTCTGATCAGTAGGGGGCTCAGGGCCCATTTCCTTCGCGGAGAAGGATCCCTTTCGTGGTATCCCCCTTTCCCGGTCCCTGTTGTAAGAGAGAGAAAGAGGAAAAGGGAAAGAATATGAAATCGAGATGACGTGGTGTACCTTTTTTTGACGCGGTCATTATGGCGAAGGCAAAGCGTCGCTCGCTTCTCCTGCCAAAGGTGCCGCCTGTCCCGCCACGGAGTTAATGCGACGGGACAAGTGGTTCACGGGGCAGCCGTTGCGCGTGCGCGAGCCGTTCGAGGAACGGAACACGGGTGCGCCGTCTTCACGCCATGGGAGAGGGTTCCCTTGCTGTCCATGGAAGGGACGTAAGCTTGGCTGACGACGTGACCGCTGCTTCCGCCCGCCTGCCACCGCCATTACTGCCGGCCCATTTTTGGCCGTATTGACCGTCGCGCCTGGCTGGCACTGTTGGGTCATACGCAGGGTTACCTCGAGTCGCGGTACTGGTTCCGCAGTCGAGGAGGCGCGGTAGTGGCGCGAGTGGTGGTGCAGTTGCTCGCACGTAGCAACCGGCGCGCCGGTTGCATGACGTGTGGGCCTGGGCCTTTATGCTGGGCGCGTTGGAGTCGGAGGGGTGCGCCCATTTGGCGCGGTTGCATGCCGACTGCATGGCAGTCCGCCCTTTCACCCGCTGGTCTGGGTGAAAGTGGAGGAATGCTTGTAACCGCTGGGCAGTTGCATGCACCGCGCGAGGCAGTTTGGCTTCTTCTGCCCTGGGCCAGCTTGCATGACGCGTGGGACCCAGCCCCCGTGCCGTAGGGGGAGGACCTTGGAGCGTGTTGGAGAAGACTCAGCCCGCGATGGCTGGGGACACAGGTGGGAAGAGTCGCCTTCAAAAGGAGGGTGATCCCCTTGAAAGGCGACCATGTCTTTGCGCTCCCTTATGCATCACGTCTTTCCACCTTCCGAGCCCCAGGATGGGGGACACCCGCAATCCTTCCGCCTTGTCGTTGGAGGAACGCAACTTCGTGGAAGTTGGTACCTTTCAGCCATCGTTTGGCTTCAAAGATTTTCATCAGGCAGCCCGGCTGCATCCCCTCGCCGGTGGTCACCCAAGACGGTGACCTCCAGTCCGATAGCGAGGAGAAGCGAGCCGGGCTGCGATCTTGGTCCCGCCCTCAGCTTCAAGGATGTTCATCATCCTGGCTGGGGCGGGGGCCGGGCTGATCCGGAGCTCTACCTCCCGCGCGGGTTCGTGGGTCAGCCTCTCCCTCAGTATTCAGGGGAGAGGGCGCTCAGCGGCCCAGCGGGAGGGTCGGACTTCGACAACGCGGGGCTGGTCGACGGCGGGCGTCGTCAGCTTCAGCGCGTTGGGCTCGTTGGCTCGGCCCGTGGTGCCCCCTCTCGCCACAAGGGCGGTTGTCGCGCCGCGCGCACCGGAGGACCGCCCAAGACGTCGCGCGCTGCTAGGGCGGCGTTCGTGTTCTGGGGCTGTCCTGCCTTTGCCCCGGTACGGCACCTCTGCGCGGAGATCGGTGCTCCGCTCATCCGGGAGGATCAAAGTGGGGATCTGCCAGTGGGCAGACGGCTCCTGTCGTCGGTGCGGAGGTGGCGGCGGCTAGAGAAGTCCTCGTCGCCGGCGAGATCACCGCCACCATCCGCGCCCGGGGCCTCCGGCTCTTTGTACTTGTTCTCGCCCCTCGAGCGTAGACGCGGGCGAGGGCAAGGTTGCAGCGGCGTCCGCCCTGAGGCCATCGCTGCTGCAGTTCGGCCACCCGGAGCGGGGGTCGTTGTCACTGCTGCTGGAGCGGGCGACGGCGAGCCATCCGTTGGCCTTCTGTTGCTCCACAGGCCCCCCAATCGTGTGGGGTTGTTCGTACCCGCGGAGGTGGAACCGGAGTTCCGTTTGTAATGGCACCTTGAATGCCGGTGTCTTGTTCATTGTGGCTGTCGAGGCCTGAACATGTATGTATTTTCGGCACGGAGCCGTGTTTTTTCCTCATTTCGAGCACTAAGACTCGCCTGTCGGCTATCTGAACCGCTTCACCAAGCGTGAGTCGCCTCGTGCAAAGGTGACGAGTGAGGTATCCGTATCCCGGAGGCGTAGGAGTCCCTCGGCTCGGTCGGCCTTGTTGTCCGAGGCTTCTCTTGCTTAGTTAAAGGAAACCCTCGGCCGCTCTTCGATGAGCCGAAGCCGGAGGTGGTGGTGTCAGCACGGACAGAGGCAGAGTTGGTTTCGAAAAGAAGATTTGGTCGGCCGGAGCCTGGCCGGGTCGTCCACTGGCGGGACCGACGCCGGAGTTGAGTTGCCGAGGCCACAAGCCGGGCCAATGTCCTTGGGGGATAGCTGGCTGAGGCTTCGGGGTGACCGGCCCGAGCCGTCTGCTCGAGCCGGATTCCTGGAGAAGGCCCTGGCAGCGATGGCCCGGGCGTGGTGCTGATGTCGTCCTTCAGAGTGGAGATCCTCCGACCGCGTCGCCGTCTGAGGCTAGGTCAGACCTCGCCGAAGGTGTAGTTGACACCGAGGGTGCTGCTGCTCTCTTCAACTGTCAAGATTCGAGCCTGCAGGATCGGATTATCTTGTAGTGTGTGTATGTTTTCTGCGGCCGCCGAGGCTCAAACACACCATCGTCGTGTTGTAAAGCTGTGTTTCTTTTCCTCTTGTTTCGAGTATCAGGACTTATTTGTCGGTAACAGAATTGTTTGTCCAAGCGAGAGTTACTTTTCACGGAAGGCGATGAGTGAGGTATCCGTATCCCGGAGGCGTAGGAATCCCTCGGCTCGGTCGGCCTTGCCGCTTACGTGCACTCTTACTCGTCCATAGGGTTCTGTCATCGACGCAGTCGAGAAGGCCCGAAAAATCGTTTCGGCAGAGGAGTTTTCGAGAGTGAAGACTTGTTCGGTCCGCGGAATCACTTATCCGAGCGTGAGTTACTTATCGCAGAAGGTGATGAGTGAGGTATCTGTATCCCAGAGGCGTAGGAGTCCCTCGGCTCGGTCAGCCTTGGCTGCTTACGTGTACTCCGTCGTTTTCAGGATCCACTTTCGAAGTAGTCAAAAAGCACGAAAGACATTCTGGCAGAAAAGATCTTTTTCCGAGGAAAATTTCGACGCAGAGGGGGTTCCCCCCTTTTTAGCCCCCGAGGGAGGGTCGGGCTTTGCTGAGGCAAGGCTGACCCTTCCTTGATGACTAGAATTCGTGTGTGAACGAGGCGTACGAATAACTTGAAAGCATCTTAAGGGTAGAAGCGACGTAGCTGTCGGATGTTCCAAGCGTTGTTGTAGACCTCGCCTTGACTGTTGGCCAGCTTGTATGTTCCGGGCTTCAGAACCTTGGCGACGACGAACGGCCCTTCCCAGGGAGGCGTGAGCTTGTGCCGCCCTCGGGCGTCTTGTCGCAGCCGAAGCACCAGGTCGCCCACCTGGAGGTCTCGGGACCGAACCCCTCGAGCGTGGTAGCGTCGCAGGGACTGCTGGTACCGCGCCGAGTGTTGTAAGGCCATGTCCCGAGCCTCTTCCAGCTGGTCCAGTGAGTCTTCTCGATTAGCTTGATTGCTTTGGTCGGCGTAGGCCCTCGTCCTCGGGGAACCGTATTCTAAGTCTGTGGGCAAGATGGCCTCGGCCCCATAGACTAGAAAGAACGGTGTGAAGCCCGTGGCTCGGCTCGGCGTCGTCCTCAGACTCCAGACCACCGAGGGGAGTTCCTTCATCCATCGCTTGCCGAACTTGTTGAGGTCGTTGTAGATCCGAGGCTTGAGTCCTTGTAGAATCATGTCGTTGGCATGCTCTACTTGCCCATTCGTCATGGGGTGTGCCACGGCGGCCCAGTCCACCCGAATGTGGTGGTCCTCGCAGAAGTCCAAGAACTTCCTGCCGGTGAACTAGGTGCCGTTGTCGGTGATGATGGAGTTCGGGACCCCAAAGCGATGGATGATGTTGGTGAAGAACGCCACCGCCTGTTCGGACCTGATGCTGTTTAGGGGTCGGACCTCGATCCACTTGGAGAATTTGTCGATGGCGACCAGCAGGTGCGTGTAGCCCCCGGGTGCCTTCTGCAAGGGGCCGATGAGGTCCAGACCCCACACAACAAACGGCCAGGTGATGGGTATGGTCTGCAGAGCCTGAGCGGGCAGGTGGGTCTGCCTTGCGTAGAACTGACACCCTTCGCAGGTGCGGACAATTCTAGTGGCGTCGGCCACCGCCGTCGGCCAGTAGAAACCTTGTTGGAAGGCGTTTCCAACAAGGGCTCGAGGTGTTGCGTGATGGCCGCAAGCCCCCGGGTGTATCTCTTGTAGGAGCTCCTGGCCTTCGGCGATGGAAATGCATCGCTGGAGGATGTCCGAGGGGTTGCGGTGGTAGAGCTCCTTCCTGTCTCCCAGCAAGACGAACGACTTGGCGCGCCGCGCCAACCGCCGAGCTTCGGCTCGGTCGAGGGGTAGCTCTCCTTGGTGGAGATATTGCAGGTACGGGGTCTGCCAGTTTCGATTAGGCATGACCTCGCTCCGCTCCTCCTCGATGCGCGGTGCCTCACCCTCGGGGGCCGAGGGTACCTCGGGCCGAGCCGAGGGTACCTCGGACTGAGCCGAGGGTGCCTCGGGCTGGGCCGAGGCCTTCTCGGGCTCGGGCGTGTCGTCGGTCTTGACGGAGGGTTGATGCAGGTCTCGGGAGAAGACGTCCGGGGGAACCGTTGTTCGCCCCGAGGCTATTTTAGCCAGCTCGTCCGCAGTCTCGTTGTAGCGTCGGGCGATGTGGTTGAGCTCGAGCCCGAAGAACTTGTCTTCCAGGCACCGAACCTCATCGCAGTAGGCTTCCATCTTCGGGTCGCGGCAGTGGGAGTTCTTCATGACTTGGTCGATGACGAGCTGTGAGTCACCGCGAGCATCGAGGCGTCGGACCCCTAGCTCGATGGCGATGCGCAACCCGTTGACCAGAGCCTCGTACTCGGCCACATTGTTGGATGCCGGGAAATGGAGGCGTAGCACGTAGCGTAGGTGCTTCCCGAGGGGCGAGATGAAGAGCAGGCCTGCGCCTGCTCCTGTCTTCATCAGCGACCCGTCGAAAAACATGGTCCAGAGTTCTAGTTGGATCCGAGCTGTTGGGAGCTGGGTGTCGACCCATTCAGCCACAAAGTCCGCCAAGACCTGGGACTTGATAGCCTTCCGAGGGGCGAACGAGATCGTCTCGCCCATGATTTCCATCGCCCACTTTGCAATTCTACCCGAGGCCTCTCGGCACTGGATGATCTCCCCCAGGGGGAAGGACGACACCACAGTTACCGGATGAGACTCGAAGTAGTGTCGCAACTTCCGCCGCGTTAGGATCACCGCGTACAACAGCTTCTGAATTTGTGGGTAGCGGATCTTGGTCTCGGACAGTACCTCACTGATGAAGTAGACTGGCCTCTGGACGGGCAATGCATGCCCTTCTTCTCGTCTCTCAACCACAATCGCGGCGCTAACCACCTGAGTGGTCGCGGTGACGTAGATCAAGAGGGCTTCTCCGGCAGCGGGGGGCACCAAGATGGGCGCGTTCGTGAGGAGCGCCTTCAGGTTCCCGAGGGCTTCCTCGGCCTCAGGGGTCCAAGTGAAGCACTCGGCCTTCCTTAAGAGGCGGTACAGAGGCAGGCCTCTTTCGCCGAGGCGCGAGATGAAACGGCTCAGAGCCGCAAGGCATCCCGTGACTCTCTGTACGCCTTTCAAGTCCTTGATGGGCCCCATGCTGGTGATGGCCGCGATCTTCTCCGGGTTGTCCTCGATGCCCCGCTCGGAGACGATGAACCCCAAGAGCATGCATCGGGGAACCCCGAAGACACACTTCTCGGGATTGAGCTTCACGCCTTTTGCCTTGAGACATCGGAATGTCGCTTCAAGGTCGGAAAGGAGGTCGGAGGCTTTCCTCGTCTTGACTACGATGTCATCGACGTAGGCCTCGATCGTTCAGCCAATGTGTTCGCCGAACACGTGGTTCATGCACCTTTGGTATGTTGCACCCGCATTCCTCAAACCAAACGGCATGGTAACATAGCAGTACATGCCGAAGGGTGTGATGAAAGAAGTCGCGAGCTGATCGGACTCTTTCATCCTGATTTGGTGATACCCTGAGTAGGCATCGAGGAAAGACAGGGTTTCGCACCCAGCAGTGGAATCCACGATTTGATCGATGCGAGGCAGAGGGTAGGGAACTTTCGGACATGCTTTGTTTAGACCAGTGTAGTCTACACACATCCGCCATTTCCCTCCTTTCTTTCTCACAAGCACAGGGTTGGCAAGCCATTCGGGATGGAATACCTCTTTGATGAACCCTGCCGCCATTAGCTTGTGGATCTCCTCGCCTATGGCTCTGCGCTTTTCTTCGTCAAATCGGCGCAGAGGCTGCTTCACGGGTCGGGCTCCAGCTCGGATATCCAGCGAGTGCTCGGCGACATCCCTCGGTATGCCGGGCATGTCCGAGGGACTCCACGCGAAAACGTTGGCGTTTGCGCGGAGAAAGTTGACGAGCACTGCTTCCTATTTGGGATCGAGCTCAGAGCCGATCCGGATCTGCTTGGAGGCGTCGTTGCTGGGGTCGAGAGGGACGGATTTAACCGTCTCCGCTGGCTCGAAGTTGCCGGCGTGGCGCTTCACGTCTGGCGCCTCCTTAGAGAGGCTCTCCAGGTCGGCGATGAGGGCCTCGGATTCGGCGAGGGCCTCGGCGTACTCCACGCACTCCACGTCGCATTCGTACGCGTGTCGGTACGTGGGGCCGACGGTGATGACCCCGTTGGGGCCCGACATCTTGAGCTTGAGGTAGGTGTAGTTGGGGACGGCCATGAACTTGGCGTAGCATGGCCTCCCCAGCACTGCGTGGTAGGTTCCTCGAAACCCGACCACTGCGAACATGAGGGTCTCCCTTCGGAAGTTGGAGGGTGTCCCAAAGCAGACGGGTAGATCGAGTCGTCCGAGGGGCTGGACGCGCTTCCCGGGGATGATCCCGTGGAAAGGCGCAGCGCCTGCCCGGACTGAGGACAGATCGATCCGCAGGAGCCCGAGGGTCTCGGCGTAGATGATGTTGAGGCTGCTGCCTCCGTCCATGAGGACCTTGGTGAGCCTGACGTTGCCGATGACGGGGTCGACAACGAGCGGGTATTTCCCCGGGCTCGGCACGCGGTCGGGGTGGTCGTCTTGGTCGAAGGTGATGGGCTTGTCGGACCAGTCTAGGTAGACTGGTGCCGCCACCTTTACCGAGCAGACCTCCCGACGCTCTTGCTTGCGGTGCCGAGCCGAGGCGTTCGCCACTTGCCCACCCTAGATCATGAAGCAGTCGTGGACCTCGGGGAACTCTCCTGCCTGGGGATCTTCCTTCTTATTGTCATCACGAGCCCTGCCACCCTCCGCGGGTGGCCCAGCCTTGTGAAAGTGGCGCCGAAGCATGGCGCACTCCTCAAGGGTGTACCTGACGGGCCCCTGATGATAGGGGCACGACTCCTTGAGCATCTTGTCGAAGAGGTTGGCACCTCCGGGAGGTTTCTGAGGGTTCTTGTACTCGGCGGCGACGACAAGGTGCGTGTCGGCGGCATCGCTTTTCGCTTGCGACTTCTTCTTGCCTTTCTTTTTGGCGCCGCGCTAAGTTGACGCCTCGGGGACATCTTCCGGTGGGCGGCCCTGGGGCTGCTTGTCCTTCCGGAAGATGGCCTCAACCGCCTCCTGGCCAGAGGCGAACTTGGTGGCGATGTCCATCAGCTCGCTCGCCCTGGTGGGGGTCTTGCGACCCAGCTTGCTCACCAGGTCGCGGCAGGTGGTGCCGGCGAGGAACGCGCCGATGACATCCGAATCGGTGATGTTGGGCAGCTCGGTGCGCTGCTTCGAGAATCGTCGGATGTAGTCCCGGAGAGACTCTCCTGGCTGTTGGCGGCAACTTCGGAGATTCCAGGAGTTTCTAGGGCGCACGTACGTGCCCTGGAAATTGCCGGCGAAGGCTTGGACCAGGTCGTCCCAGTTGGAGATCTGCCCCAGAGGCAGGTGCTCCAGCCAGGCGCGAGCGGTGTCGGAAAGGAACAGGGGGAGGTTGCGGATGATGAGGTTGTCATCGTCCGTTCCACCCAGTTGGCAGGCCAGCCGGTAGTCCGCGAGCCACAGTTCCGGTCTCGTCTCCCCCGAGTACTTTGTGATAGTAGTCGGGGTTCGGAACCTAGTCGGGAACGGCGCCCGTCGTATGGCGCGGCTGAAAGCTTGCGGACCGGGTGGTTCGGGCGAGGGACTCCGATCCTCCCCGCTGTCGTAGCGTCCCCCACGCCTGGGGTGGTAGCCTCGGCGCACCCTCTGGTCGAGGTGGGCCCGACGGTTGCGGTGATGGTGCTCGTTGTCGAGGCGACCCGGGGCCGCAGGCGCTGTGTTGCGCGTGCGCCCGGTGTGGACCGAGGCTTCCCGCATGAATCGGGAAGTCGCGGCGCGATGTTCCGAGGGGCACCCCTGCCTTCGGGAGGCGGAGCTTTCGGCCCGTCGGACCGCGGTGTCCTCCAGGAGATTCTTTAGCTCTCCCTGGATACGCCGCCCCTCGGTGGTTGATGGCTCCGGCATCGCGCGGAGAAGTATTGCCGCTGCAGCCAGGTTCTGGCCGACTCCACTGGAAGTCGGTGGCGGCCTTACCCTGACATCGTCGGCAATGCGGTGCTGGATACCCTAGGGTAGATGACGCACTTCTCCGGCTGGAGGTTGGCCCGCCCATTCCTGCCCGATGTCCCGGCGGATCGGCTCAAGTGTTCCTGCTCCCTCGTCGAGCCTGGCCTGCATCTCGCGGATTTGCTCGAGCTGTGGGTCATGACCCCCCGCCGGGATGGGGACCACAGCTAGCTCCCGAAGGATGTCAACGCGAGGCATAGGCCTAGGGAGATCACCGTTCTCCGGCATACCAAGATGGTTGCCTTCGTCGGGACCCCCTAGATTGACGTGGAAACATTCACGACTTGGGCCACAGTCCTCGTCGTCGAGACTGCGGCTACCATCGGAAAAGTCGGAAAGGCAGTAGTCGCACGCGGTCATAAAGTCCCGCATGGCACTGGGGTTACCAAGTCCGGAGAAATCCCAACAGAAGTCGGGCTCGTCATCTTCCTCGGACCCCGAGGGCCCGTAGGTCGAGACGGCCGTCAGCCGGTTCCAGGGTGACCGCATACGATACCCCAGAGGGTTTGGACTCGCCTCTATGAGAGCGTCCACCAAAGCGAAGTCGCTTGGTGGGTCGAGGCTGAATCCAAAAGGCGTGAGATGGGAATCGGTCGGTACCTCTTGGTCGACGGGCGGTGAGGAAGTCACATCAGGGGCTGACTGCACCGTCGTCTCAGGTACGAGGGTGACGCCCAGCAAGTCCTTTGCGAGCGCGCTGGCGTCGTCCGTTTGCTTGGGGTTGGCGTGTTGCGGGGAGACGGCGCTCGTCTTCGTCTCAGACGCGAGGTCGATGCCCGACGTGCCCCCCGTTGGGGCGCCAGCGCCGTCGACTCGCTCGACAGCCGATGAGGTGCCGCCTCCTACTTTGCCTTGGTTGCCCCGCCTCCTCCTTCGTCGGCGGGGGAGGGGACGGGACAAGCCCGAATGTTGTTCTTCCACCATGTGGGGAAGACGTCGTCGATTCTGCCGCCGGCGGGCGGGTTGTCGGCCGCCATTGTCGCTGTCGCGCGGCGGGGGAAGGAGTATCATGTCGTAGCTCCCGTCGAGGGACATGAACTCAAGACTCCCGAAACGGAGCACCGTCCCGGGCTAGAAAGGTTGCTGGAGACTACCCATCTGGAGCTTGACGGGAAGCTGTTCGTCAACACGCAGCAGGCCCCTACCTGGCGCGCCAACTGTCGGCGTTTCGAACCCGGGGGGTCCCTGGACCGACGAGTAAATTGTCGCCGCATGCCCCATCCCAGATGGGTCGGCGCGAGACGGAGCGCGAAGGGGGGAAGAAGCAGGAGGGAGACAGGCGTGAGAGGTGAAACCCGCGGCCTTCGTGTTTGTCCCGCGCCCAGGTCGGGTGCGCTTGCAGTAGGGGGTTACAAGCGTCCACGCGGGGGGGGGGGGGGAGCGAGCGCCGTCCCGTCCTTCCCCGCGTGGCCAACCCTCTGTAAGAGGGCCCTGGACCTTCCTTTTATAGGCGTAAGGAAAGGATCCAGGTGTACAATGGGGGGTGTAGCAGTGTGCTAACGTGTCTAGCGGAGGAGAGCTAGTGCCCTAAGTACATGCCATCGTGGCAGCCGGAGAGGTTTTGGCACCCGGTTCGTGTGGTGTCGTGGCCGTCGGAGGAGCGCTGGAGCCTGGCGGAAGGACAGCTGTCGGGGCTGTCGGGTCCTCGCTGACGTCCTCTTGCTTCCGTAAGGGGGATGAGAGCCGCCGTCGTCATAGAGCGTGTGGGGCGCCATCATTACTTGTTTAGCGGAGCGAGCCTGATGGGACGCCGGTCTTGTTCCCCGTAGCCTGAGTCAGCTTGGGGTAGGGTAATGATGGCGCCTCCTGTGACGCGGTCGGTCCGAGCCCTGGGTTGGGCGAGGTGGAGGCTCCTCCAAGGTCGAGGTCGAGTCTGTCTTCCAAGGCCGAGGTCGAGTCCGAGCCCCTGGGTCGGGCGAGGCGGAGACTGTCGGCTGAGGCCAGGGCTGAGTCCGAGCCCTGGGGTCGGGCGAAGCGAAGTTCATCGTCTTCCGAGGCGGAGCCTGAGTCCGAGCCTGGGTCGGGCGAAGCGGAGTTCGTCGTCTTCCGGGGCTGAGCCCGAGTCCAAGCCCTGGGGTCGGGCGAAGCGGAGTTCGTCGTCTTCCGGGGCTGAGCCCGAGTCCGAGCCCTGGGGTCAGGCGAAGCGGAGTTCGTCGTCTTCCGGGGCTGAGCCCGAGTCCGAGCCCTGGGGTCGGGCGAAGCGAAGTTTCCTATGGTGCCTGAGGCCAGACTTGGCTGGTGTCAGCCTCACTCTGTTGAGTGGCACAGCAGTCAGAGCGGCGCAGGCGGTGCTGTCCTCTTGTCAGGTCGGTCAGTGGAGCGGCGAAGTGACTACGGTCACTTCGGCTCTATCGTCTGGAGGGCGCGCGTCAGGATAAAGGTGTCAGGCCACCTTTGCATTAAATGCCCCTGCGATTCGGTCGGTTGGCGTGGCGACTTAGCCAAGGTTGCTTCTTGGCGAAGACTGGGCCTCGGGCGAGCCGAAGGTGTGACCGTTGCTGGAGGGGGTCCTCGGGCGAGACGTAGATCCTTCGGGGTCGGCTTCCCTTGCCTGAGGCTGGGCTCGGGCGAGGCATGATCGCGTCCCTCGAATGGACCGATCCTTGACTTAATCGCACCCATCAGGCCTTTGCAGCTTTGTGCTGATGGGGGTTACCAGCTGAGATTTAGGAGTCTTGAGGGTACCCCTAATTATGGCCCCCGACACTTAGCAATCAAATTAGCATTATCATTTCTAAGGTTGACAATAGAATCATCACTAACATTTAATTTCTCAACCTTAGCAATCAATTTATCATTTTCAAATCTAAGGTTGGAAATAGTGTCATGGCAAGTGCTTAGCTCACTAGTTAATTTTTCACATTTTTCCATCTCCTGAGCATAAGAATTTTTAACTTTAACATGCTTTTTATTTTCTTTAATAAGGAAGTCCTCTTGGCTATCCAAGAGTTCATCCTTCTCAGGAATAGCACTAATCAATTCATTCAATTGTTCTTTTTGTTGCATGTTTAAGTTGGCAAAAAGGGTGAGCAAATTATCCTCCTCATCACTAGATGTTGCGTATTTAGTGGAGGCTCTAGATTTTACCTTCTTTTTGCCGTCCCTTGCCATGAGGCACTTGTAGCCGACGTTGGGGAAGAGAAGCCCTTTGGTGACGGCGATGTTTGCGGCGTCCTCGTCGGAGGAGGAGTCGGTGGAGATCTCGTCGGAGTCCCACTCCTGGCAAACATGGGCATCGCCGCCCTTCTTCTTGTAATACTTCTTCTTTTCTCTTCTCTTTCCCTTCTTGTCGTCGCCCCTATCACTATCACTAGATAAAGGACATTTAGCAATAAAATGACCGGGCTTACCACATTTGTAGCACACCTTCTTGGAACGGGGCTTGTAATCTCTCCCCTTCCTTTGCTTGAGGATTTGGCAAAAGCTTTTAATGATTAAAGCCATCTCCTCATTATCGAGCTTGGAGGCGTCGATGGGGAGCCTACTTGATGTAGACTCTTCCTTCTTTTCCTCCGTCGCTTTGAAGGCGACGGGTTGCACCTCGGGTGTGGAGGTGGCGCCTCGCTCAATGATTTGTTTGGAGCCTTTGATCATTAGCTCAAAGCTCACAAACTTTCCTATCACTTCCTCGGGAGACATTAGTTTATATCTTGGATCACCATGAATTAATTGAACTTGAGTAGGGTTAAGAAAAACGATTGATCTAAGAATAACCTTGACCATTTCATGGTCATCCCATTTGGTGCTCCCGAGGTTGCGCACTTGGTATACCAAGGTTTTGAGCCGGTTGTACATGGCTTGTGGCTCCTCCCCTTGGTGAAGCATGAATCGACCGAGCTCCCCCTCGATCGTCTCTCTCTTGGTGATTGAAAGGGAATTAGGCTTACACCTATTTTCTAATTGATTTTGGTGGTTGAATTGCCCAACACAAATAATTGGACTAACTAGTTTTGCTCTAATGTATAAGTTATACAGGTGCCAAAGGTTCACACTTAGCCAATAAAAAGACCAAGAATTGGGTTCAACAAAAGAGCAAAGGGATACCGAAGTGTGCCCTGGTCTGGCGCACCGGACATGTCCGGTGCACCACCGGACATGTCCGGTGCACCACCGGACAGTGTCCGGTGCACCAGGGGACTTCACGCTGAAATCCTCACCTTCGGGAAAATCCAGAGGCGCTTCGCTATAATTCACCGGACTGTCCAGTGCTCCAAGGAAGGGCGTCTCAGGAACTCGCCAGCTTCGGGAAATCGCAACGGCTGCTCCGCTATAATTCACCGGACATGTCCGGTGTAACTGTGGGGCAACAGCTACTTCGCGCCAACGGTCACCTGCAACAGCAATTAATGCGCGCCAGAGCGCGCAGAAGTCAGGCACGCACGTAGTGGCGCACCGGACACTCTACAGTACATGTCCGGTGTGCCACCGGACATCCAGGCGGGCCCAGAAGACAGAGCTCCAACGGTCGGAACCCAACGGCCTTGGTGACGTGGCTAGCGCACCGGACATGTCCGGTGTGCACCGGACTGTCCGGTGCACCATACGACAGTCAACCACCACCAAACGACTAGTTTGGTGGTTGGGGCTATAAATACCCCCAACCACTCCACATTCAAGTCATCCAAGTTTTCCCACTTCAACTACTTACAAGAGCTCTAGCATTCAATTCTAGACACACCCAAGTGATCAAATCCTCTCCAAACTCCACACAACGCCCTAGTGATTAGTGAGAGAGATTTGCTTGTGTTCTTTCGAGCTCTTGCGCTTGGATTGCTTTCTTCTTTCTTTGATTCTTCATTGCAATCAAACTCACTTGTAATTGAAGCAAGAGACACCAATCTTGTGGTGGTCCTTGTGGGAACTTTGTGTTCCAAGTGATTGAGAAGAAAAGCTCACTCGGTCCGAGGGACCGTTTGAGAGAGGGAAAGGGTTGAAAGAGACCCGGTCTTTGTGACCACCTCAACGGGGAGTAGGTTTGCGAGAACCGAACCCCGGTAAAACAAATCCGCGTGTCACACCTCTTATTTGCTTGCGATTTGTTTTCCACCCTCTCTCGCGGACTCAATTATATTTCTAACGCTAACCCGGCTTGTAGTTGTGATTATTTTTGAGAATTTCAGTTTCGCCCTATTCACCCCCCTCTAGGCGACTTTCAATTGGTATCAGAGCCCGGTGCTTCATTAGAGCCTAACCGCTCGAAGTGATGTCGGGAGATCACGCCAAGAAGGAGATGGAGACCGGCGAAAAGCCCACTACAAGCAACAAGAAAGCTCTATCGGGAGAGTCCCGCAACAAGGAAAGGAGGAAGGAAAAGAAGAAGGAGAAGAAGACTTCTTCCCACAAGTCGCATCGGAGTGGCAACAAGATAAAGAAGATGAGGAAGGTGGTCTACTACGAGACCGACACCTCATCGCCATCTACCTCCGGCTCCGACGCGCCCTCCATAACTTCTAAGCGCCATGAGCGCAAGAAGTTTAGTAAGATCCCCTTACATTATCCTCGTACTTCTAGACATACTCCATTACTTTCCGTTCCATTAGGCAAACCGCCAACCTTTGACGGTGAAGATTATGCTAGGTGGAGTGATTTAATGAAATTTCATCTAACCTCACTCCACAAAAGTATATGGAATGTTGTTGAGTTTGGAGCACAGGTACCATCCGTAGGGGATGAGGATTATGATGAGGACGAAGTGGCCCAAATCGAGCACTTCAACTCCCAAGCCACAACCATACTCCTCGCCTCTCTAAGTAGGGAGGAGTACAACAAGGTGCAAGGACTAAAAAGCACCAAGGAAGTTTGGGACGTGCTCAAAACCGCGCACGAGGGTGATGAACTCACCAAGATCACCAAGCGGAAAACGATCGAGGGGGAGCTCGGTCGCTTCCGTCTTCGCCAAGGAGAGGAGCCACAAGATATGTACAACCGGCTCAAGACCTTGGTGAATCAAGTGCGCAACCTCGGGAGCAAAAAGTGGGATGACCACGAGGTGGTTAAGGTTATTTTAAGATCACTTATATTCCTTAACCCTACTCAAGTATAATTAATTCGTGGTAATCCAAGATATACACTAATGACTCCTGAGGAAGTAATCGGGAATTTTGTGAGCTTTGAATTTATGATCAAGGGCTCACGGAAGATCAACGAGCTTGACGGTCCCTCCACGTCCGAAGCTCAACCGGTTGCATTCAAGGCGACGGAGGAGAAGGAGGAGTCTACACCAAGTAGACAACCAATCGATGCCTCCAAGCTCGACAACAAGGAAATGGCGCTTGTCATCAAAAGCTTTCGCCAAATCCTCAAGCAAAGGAGGGGGAAAGATTACAAGCCCCGCTCCAAGAAGGTTTGTTACAAATGTGGTAAGCCCGGTCACTTTATAGCTAAATGTCCTATTTCTAGTGACAGTGACAGGGGTGACGACAAGAAGGGAAGAAGAAAGGAGAAGAAGAGGTACTACAAGAAGAAGGGCGGCGATGCCCATGTTTGTCGGGAGTGGGACTCCGACGAAAGCTCTAGCGACTCCTCCGACGACGAGGACGCCGCCAACATCGCCGTCACCAAGGGCCTTCTCTTCCCCAACGTCGGCCACAAGTGCCTCATGGCAAAGGACGGCAAAAAGAAGAAGGTTAAATCCAAATCCTCCACTAGATATGAGTCTTCTAGTGATGAAAATGCTAGTGATGAGGAAGATAACTTACGCACTCTTTTTGCCAACCTCAACATGCAACAAAAAGAGAAACTTAATGAATTGATTAGTGCCATTCATGAAAAGGATGATCTCTTGGACACCCAAGAGGACTTCCTTATTAAAGAAAATAAGAAGCATGTTAAGGTCAAAAATGCTTACGCTCTAGAAGTAGAAAAATGTGAAAAACTTTCTAGTGAGCTAAGCTCTTGCCATGAAACTATTGACAACCTTAGAAATGAAAATGCTAATTTGTTAGCTAAGGTTGATTCAAATACTTGTAATGTTTCAATTCCCAATCCTAGAAATGATAATGATGATTTGCTTGCTAGGATTGAAGAACTAAACATTTCTCTTGCTAGCCTTAGAAATGAAAATGAAAGATTGCTTGCTAAGGCTAAAGATTTTGATGTTTGCAATGCTACTATTTCCGATCTTAGAGACAAAAATGATATATTGCGTTCTAAGATTGTTGAACTTAATTCTTGCAAATCCTCTACATCTACTGTTGAGCATACTACTATTTGTACTAGATGTAGAGATGTTAACATTGATGCTATACATGATCACATGGCTTTAATTAAACAACAAAATGATCATATAGCAAAACTAGATGCTAAAATTGCCGAGCATAACTTAGAAAACTAAAAATTTAAATTTGCTAGAAGTATGCTCTATAGTGGGAGACGCCCTGGCATCAAGGATGGCATTGGCTTCCAACAGGGAGGCAATGTCAAACTTAGTGCCCCTCCTAAGAAATTGTCCAACTTTGTTAAGGGCAAGGCTCCCATGCCTCAGGATAACGAGGGTTACATTTTATACCCTGCCGGTTATCCCGAGGACAAAATTAGGAGAATTCATTCTAGGAAGTCTCACTCTGGCCCTAACCATGCTTTCATGTATAAGGGTGAGACATCTAGCTCTAGGCAACCAACCCGTGCTAAGTTGCCTAAGAAGAAAACTCCTAGTGCATCGAATGAACATAACTTTTCATTTAAAACTTTTGATGCATCATATGTTTTGACTAACAAATCCGGCAAGGTAGTTGCCAAATATGTTGGGGGCAAGCATAAGGGGTCAAAGACTTGTGTTTGGGTACCCAAAGTTCTTGTTTCTAATGCCAAAGGACCCAAAACCATTTGGGTACCTAAAGTCAAGAACTAAATATGTTTTGTAGGTTTATGCATCCTGGGGCTCAAGCTGGGTAATCGACAGCGGGTGCACAAACCACATGACAGGGGAGAAGAAGATGTTCTCCTCCTACGAGAAAAACCAGGATCCCCAACGAGCTATCACATTCGGGGATGGAAACCAAGGTTTGGTCAAGGGTTTGGGTAAAATTGCTATATCTCCTGACCATTCTATTTCCAATGTTTTTCTTGTAGATTCATTAGATTACAATTTGCTTTCTGTATCTCAATTATGCAAAATGGGCTACAACTGTTTATTCACTGATGTAGGTGTCACTGTCTTTAGAAGAAGTGATGATTCAATAGCATTTAAGGGAGTGCTAGAGGGTCAGCTATACTTAGTGAATTTTGATAGAGCTGAACTCGACACTTGCTTAATTGCTAAGACTAACATGGGCTGGCTCTGGCATCGCCGACTAGCACATGTTGGGATGAAGAATCTTCATAAGCTTCTAAAGGGAGAGCACATTTTAGGATTAACAAATGTTCATTTTGAGAATGACAGGATTTGTAGCGCATGCCAAGCAGGGAAGCAAGTTGGTGCTCACCATCCACACAAGAACATCATGACGACCGACAGGCCACTGGAGCTCCTACACATGGATCTATTCGGCCCGATCGCTTACATAAGCATCGACGGGAGTAAGTACTGTCTAGTCATTGTGGATGATTATTCTCGCTTCACTTGGGTGTTCTTTTTGCAGGAAAAATCTCATACCCAAGAAACATTAAAGGGATTCTTGAGACGGGCTCAAAATGAGTTCGGCTTAAGGATCAAGAAAATTAGAAGCGACAACGGGACGGAATTCAAGAACTCACAAATTGAAGGCTTCCTTGAGGAGGAGGGCATCAAGCATGAGTTCTCTTCTCCCTACACCCCACAACAAAATGGTGTAGTGGAGAGGAAGAATAGAACTCTATTGGACATGGCAAGAACCATGCTTGATGAGTACAAGACTTCGGATCGGTTTTGGGCCGAGGCGGTCAACACCGCCTGCTACGCCATCAACCGGTTATATCTTCACCGAATCCTCAAGAAGACATCTTATGAACTCCTAATCGGTAAAAAGCCCAACATTTCATATTTTAGAGTCTTTGGTAGCAAATGCTTTATACTTGTTAAAAGAGGTAGAAAATCTAAATTTGCTCCTAAGACTGTAGAAGGCTTTTTACTAGGATATGATTCAAACACAAGGGCATATAGAGTCTTTAACAAGTCCTCTGGACAAGTTGAAGTTTCTTGTGACGTTGTGTTTGATGAGACTAACGGCTCTCAAGTAGAGCAAGTTGATCTTGATGAGATAGGTATTGAAGAGGCTCTGTGCATCGCGCTAAGGAACATGTCCATTGGGGATGTGTGTCCTAAAGAATCCGAAGAGCCTCCAAATGCACAAGATCAACCATCCTCCTCCACACAAGCATCCCCACCAACTCAAAATGAGGATGAGGCTCAAGTTGATGAAGGAGAAGATCAAGCAAATGAGCCACCTCAAGATGACGGCAATGATCAAGGGGGAGATGCAAATGAGCAAGACAAGGAGGATGAAGAACAAAGGCCGCTACACCCAAGAGTCCACCAAGCAATCCAATGAGATCACCCCGTCGACACCATCCTCGGTGACATCCATAAGGGGGTAACCACTAGATCTCGTGTTGCACATTTTTGTGAGCATTACTCTTTTGTTTCCTCTATTGAGCCACACAGGGTAGAGGAAGCACTTCAAGATTCGGATTGGGTGGTGGCGATGCAAGAGGAGCTCAACAACTTCACTAGGAACGAGGTATGGCATTTAGTTCCACGTCCTAATCAAAATGTTGTAGGAACCAAATGGGTCTTCCGCAACAAGCAAGATGAGCATGGTGTAGTGACAAGGAACAAAGCTCGACTTGTGGCCAAGGGATACTCCTAAGTCGAAGGTTTGGATTTCAGTGAAACCTATGCACCCGTAGCTAGGCTTGAGTCAATTCATATATTATTGGCCTATGCTACTTACCATGGCTTCAAGCTTTACCAAATGGACGTGAAGAGTGCCTTCCTCAATGGACCAATCATGGAAGAGGTCTATGTTGAGCAACCTCCCAGCTTTGAAGACAGTGAGTATCCTAACCATGTCTATAAGCTCTCTAAGGCGCTTTATGGGCTCAAGCAAGCCCCAAGAGCATGGTATGAATGCCTTAGAGATTTTCTTATTGCAAATGGATTCAAAGTCGCAAAGGCCGATCCTACACTCTTTACCAAAACACTTGAAAATGATTTGTTTGTATGCCAAATTTATGTTGATGATATTATATTTGGGTCTACTAACGAATCTACATGTGAAGAGTTTAGTAGGATCATGACACAGAAATTCGAGATGTCTATGATGGGGGAGTTGAAGTATTTCTTAGGATTTCAAGTGAAGCAACTCCAAGAGGGAACTTTCATCAGCCAAACAAAGTATACTCAAGATATTCTAAGCAAGTTTGGAATGAAAGATGCCAAACCCATCAAAACACCCATGGGAACCAATGGGCATCTCGACCTCGACGAAGGAGGTAAATCCGTCGATCAAAAGGTATACCGGTCGATGATAGGATCTTTACTCTATCTTTGTGCATCTCGACCGGACATTATGCTTTCCGTATGCATGTGTGCAAGATTCCAAGCCGACCCTAAGGAAGCTCACCTTACGGCCGTAAAACTGTCACACCCGGGTTTTAGGGGTCCAAAGCCCGGGCGCGAACATAAACACCAGGTGTGCTGGGACCAAGTCTCACACATATGATGCATAGTGGCACAGGATCGAATGTCACATCTTTACTATATAACAGAAGCTCTATACAAAATAAATAGATAATTACATTATAAGGAGACAACGGTCCAGCAACCCAAAGTTGACTGGGAGACGACGGCCTAGACCTCTCACGAACACATCGCAGCATCCTCCATGCGCCTCATCCTGTGGAACCTGTTCTTGACCTGTGGGGGGGTGTGAGACAGCAAGAGTGAGCTCACATACGTTCATCGCTCAACAAGTTGTGGGGAATAATGTGCATGAACTCGCCAAAAGTGGGAGCTCAGGTGAAGTGTAAGGCTTACCAAAGATAATGGTTAGAGCTGAGCATTGCTTTTAAAGTTGGTCAAAATTTTATTAGCAATTACTAAGTATAAGTACATACCAACCCAATTAAGTAGTAGAACAAAAGTAACAACCTCACCTGCGATGCAATGCATATGACAAATTGAGTTTAAGTTCCATAATTTAATCATCAGAGAGTCCTGAGCTGCTCATGACCCTGAGCTCGGCTAGTATACCAGTTTTACACTCTGCAGAGGTGGTACCCTTTACCCACAAGTCATGTTACCCATCTGCCAAGGGATCACGACTTCCCATACACCTCTACCGAGGAGGTGAGGCAGGGTAACACTACGAGGCCTTTACAAAGTTCCACTAGCTTCAGAAAACCCGCTACAGTTTATAGGAAGCTCCAATGCAGGGTTCTTGCCTGACCGCCATCGCAGCAAAATCAACCAAGGACCTCCCTACACTGACCACTCCCCTACTGCCCTTGCCCCTTTCGGGTAAGGTAGTCCTCCACTAGCTTTCCTAATTAATCAGCCAAGGGCGTCCATAAACCCTTGTGGTGGCACGTGTTTCTCAAGTTAAGCTCTATGTTCCAATTAACATTAATGATCTTGACATGAACAATAAATAACAACGGATAACAAAAGTATAATCATGAATAATGTGTATCTCAATGCCCAAAACCACATATAGCACTAGCAAGTACTACCCAAAAAGTTCAGTGGTAAACAAGGCATAAAGATAGACAAACTAGGGTAACCTATTAGGTCCCATCAAAATTAACCTATGCAGATCATTATGATTAATTAGAACATGAGTGGGTAAAAGAAGTGATCAAGGGCACAACTTGCCTGGCACTTGAGATTCCAATTACCAGGGTGATTCTTCAAATCCTCGAAACCTCACTGCTAGTCGTAGCCATACAAACATACATGGTATAGATAAAATTAACATTACACCAAACATAAGAATACTAAAAATAATCTACGCGTTTCTACGAGACTAACGCAACTTAAACGGATCAAATCGGAATCAAAACGGAGAAGTTATGAATTTCTGAAGATTTTATGTGTTTGGTACGAGAATAGCTAGGTGATCAAATTTAATATAGTTTTCATGCTAAAACAGTGGCACTAGGTGATAAACAATAATATTACCAAATTATAGGAACTGGAATGGGTTCATTTGGAGCTAGAATGGATTTTCTATGAATTAAATAAATTTCTGGAATTATTCTAACACTAAAAATCATTTTCTAATTGAATTTCTGAATTTTCCTATGCCTCCGGACTGCGCGCGTTAAAACAGATAACAGCAAGGACCTCGATGCAAGAATTCCGAGACCCAATGAACAGAGGACTGGACCGCGGGTTATTAACCCAAATCCAGAGGGCCTCTATTGTAAAGATGTCGGCCGAAAGGGTATCTAGGGTTTTCAGCCGTTGGATCCAAAATCGAGGGCGCAGATTAAATCCACAACCGCGCTGAACCGATATCTATTTATGACCACAGGATACGAGATCTACGGCCCATATTGGATTAAGCTCGTTCTGATGTAACCCATCCGGTCTCGATCCATCGGTCGGGATCGAATCGCGCAACGGGTACACGTGTTCTAATCAGAACCACACATCATCAAACGGGCGGCTCTAATCCATCGTCTACCCCGAGCAGCAGACCACCAGAGCAAAGCCACCGCGCGGCGGCGAGATCGTCGGAACTGCGAATCCGACCATCCCGAGCACCATTCTCCAATTAGCTCAACCCTTGCCAAATCGATGACTCCCTGAATCTAATTCCTCAACCAATCGCATCTGCCATCGAGCACAGATCCCTTCCCATGGCGGAGGCCTCGATTTGCAGCCGTGCCGACGCTGTTAGCCCAAATTCACCACCAAGACTCAATCCGAACGATCCTATACGATGTTGAGAGGAAGGCGAATGCGATGGGTGTGGTCCATACCATGAATCGGTGCCTGATTGATGCAGTGCTCGGCTGCGGTGGAATTGTACGACGGCGGGCGAGGACAACGTGGAATTCCGCTCAGCCTTTCAATTGTCTTCGTTGCCGGTGGTGTCCAGGCGAACTCGATGGTGATTCCACAAGGCGA
Source organism: Zea mays (assembly GCF_902167145.1). Taxonomy (NCBI): domain Eukaryota; kingdom Viridiplantae; phylum Streptophyta; class Magnoliopsida; order Poales; family Poaceae; genus Zea; species Zea mays. The sequence goes on along the minus strand of NC_050097.1, from coordinate 152,959,885 downwards.
GGAGTTGGTGGGGGCGCTGGGCTCTCCAATTCCCTCTCTCTCCCTCTCTGCTACGGCGCACGACGACGACGTAAGCGCATTGCGACCAGCTCCCAATTCAACAGCCGAAACCCACGGGTATTGCGGAGATGGAGGTAGGGATGAGTGGCGAAGACCCCAGCGCACGCTATTTGAGGTGAAGCCTTGGCCAGCAGCTCCGGAAGAAGGGGGAGGAGACCGCCCGCCATGTGCGGGATTCAGTTGAGGAAGATGACGACGCCGGAGTTGCGGAGGGCGGCTGGCGAAAGGGGCCCGCCAGACAGTGTATCCCGCACTCAGGTACCGCGCGCGTGACTGATTTGCCGGGCCCACGCGCCAGTGCCAGAACGCGGTAGTGGGCTGTCTGCTTGGCGCGGAGGGACTAGGTGGGCCAGAATGCAACCAGCGAGCCCATTAACCGTTTTCCCCTTTTTCCTTTTTCTTTTGTTTTTTTTCTCTTTTTCTTTTCTCTAATTCCAAATCCAACTTGAATTCAAATTTACATTCAAAACCTTATGCCAAATTTATCTTCAAGTTATATTGTGACCCTAAGGTACTAATTTTAGATATATCTAAACTTTATTTATATTTTATATGCCTTCTCTTTTTCAAACTCTCAAATTAGGTATTAAATCCTTGCTTTTGTCACTAATTTATTTCTATTAGTGGTATTAATCTTTTCATTAAATGCACAAACAATAAACTCTAGTATGTTGCATGATTTAAGGGTATATATTTTTATTATTTATTTATTGTTTGAATATGTTGTTCACATGTGATGATAAATAATTTCAACACACATAAAATATAGGAAAATGACTTTTCTCCTCTTTTATTATATATTACAAACTCGGTGTTACAAATCCTACCCCCCTTAAAAATAATCTCGTCCTCGAGATTTGTAAGAAAAGTGATTATACCAAGATTGGTTTGTAGTTGAGATTGTAGTTTCTAATTGATTCAAAAATTAAGATTATGTCTCTCTCTTTTTTTTAATACTATTCAGCAGGTGATTAGAAATGCATGGGTATCTTCTATGTTTAGATACACAGTTAGGTAAGAAGAGAGATGGTTAGAGTGAGGTTAGCTGATGGTAAGAAGAACTTGGTAAGGGAAGACTCCATCCAAGGTGGTAATTCTCGAATCATCTCGAGACCTGATTTGACTCCTGTTCTTCCATGTCGAGGTTGATCTCCTCCTTCTTGCTCTTTGGTGTCTCTGCCCGGGTTTGGGACAAGAGGACAGATCTATTATGTAGGTCAAGTTGTTGGGTATGGCCGAGTTGATCTAGGTCACTAACTTAGGTTTAAGTGAATTTGGAGTATGGCCTTATCCTTTGTACCAACATTAAGTGACTTACTCTAGATTAGATCATAATTGATTAGATATGATCTAGATTAGACTAGTTTAGGTTAGATAGATTTATTAGGGTAGGATATATCTTGTTAGGATATGTTAGAATCTTTTGAGATAGGATGGGGTATATGGTGTGGGTAGATCATAATCCTTGTTAGGTTAAAACAGAGAGGTTATGCAACTATCGGATGGTTAAGGTAGTTGCATATGGCTAGGTTATTGTATGTGGTCTAGTCTAAATTGGGATCTGAGTCCAACTTGGATTAAAACATATTTATAAGAGTAGGATCCAATCTTATTTTACAAGTATTATCTAACATGTTTGTCGATTAGGTTGGATCTGATCAGATTAGATGGGATCAGAATTTAAATTGGTATAACCAGATTACAATAGGTAAGATCTACTTAATTTATTTTAGAATAAATCATGTTTGTTACAATGTCATGAGATAAGCCAAGTGATGAGGACAAGTATGCTTATTAGGACAAGATGAGTCTCTAAGAATAAGATAGAATCTTTTGAGATTAGTTAGATCTATTAGGATAGGATAGAATCCTTTCGAGATGAGATGAGTCTATTAAGGTAAGAGAGTATCTTTTAAGATAAGATGAATCATTTAAGATAAGAGAGAGTCTTTTAAGATAACAGGGATCTCTATGAAGTAGATACATTTTAATGGAGAATGATCTAAGTTATTTAATTATCTTATGAATTCTATTTATGCATATACGTATATGCAGATGTAATTGTGGACATTACTCCACAACTAATCACACTCAATCAAAGATCCAAATCAGACATATATCATAAGAACAAACACTCAAGCGTATAGATACCTATAAAAATAGTTTTATTTTTTTCCTAAGGGTAGGTCTCCTATTCCTAAAAGTCACTTTAGGTACAGGATTCAAAGTGTGAAATCCACATTTGTCTTTAGAAGGATAGGGTAAGAATGATCAGAGTGAAGCGGAAATAGATGAGAAAAGATTAAGAAAAGTTTAGAAAGAATCAGAGTAGCAGAGGTAAGTAAATATTGGTTGTCCAGTTCTATCTAGGTTTCGTCCTACAGTCAACATTCCTCTGATACCACTTCTGTCACACCCGGGTTTTAGGGGTCCAAAGCCCGGGCGCGAACATAAACACCAGGTGTGCTGGGACCAAGTCTCACACATATGATGCATAGTGGCACAGGATCGAATGTCACATCTTTACTATATAACAGAAGTTCTATACAAAATAAATAGATAATTACATTATAAGGAGACAACGGTCCAGTAACCCAAAGTTGACTGGGAGACGACGGCCTAGACCTCTCACGAACACATCGCAGCATCCTCCATGCGCCTCATCCTGTGGAACCTGTTCTTGACCTGTGGGGGGTGTGAGACAGCAAGAGTGAGCTCACATACGTTCATCGCTCAACAAGTTGTGGGGAATAATGTGCATGAACTCGCCAAAAGTGGGAGCTCAGGTGAAGTGTAAGGCTTACCAAAGATAATGGTTAGAGCTGAGCATTGCTTTTAAAGTTGGTCAAAATTTTATTAGCAATTACTAAGTATAAGTAAATACCAACCCAATTAAGTAGTAGAACAAAAGTAACAACCTCACCTGCGATGCAATGCATATGACAAATTGAGTTTAAGTTCCATATTTAATCATCAGAGAGTCCTGAGCTGCTCATGACCCTGAGCTCGGCTAGTATACCAGTTTTACACTCTGCAGAGGTGGTACCCTTTACCCACAAGTCATGTTACCCATCTGCCAAGGGATCGCGACTTCCCATACACCTCTACCGAGGAGGCGAGGCAGGGTAACACTATGAGGCCTTTACAAAGTTCCACTAGCTTCAGAAAACCCGCTACAGTTTATAGGAAGCTCCAATGCAGGGTTCTTGCCTGACCGCCATCACAACAAAATCAACCAAGGACCTCCCTACACTGACCACTCCCCTACTGCCCTTGCCCCTTTCGGGTAAGGTAGTCCTCCACTAGCTTTCCTAATTAATCAGCCAAGGGCATCCATAAACCCTTGTGGTGGCACGTGTTTCTCAAGTTAAGCTCTATGTTCCAATTAACATTAATGATCTTGACATGAACAGTAAATAACAACGGATAACAAAAGTATAATCATGAATAATGTGTATCTCAAGGCCCAAAACCACATATAGCACTAGCAAGTACTACCCAAAAAGTTCAGTGGTAAACAAGGCATAAAGATAGACAAACTAGGGTAACCTATTAGGTCCCATCAAAATTAACCTATGCAGATCATTATGATTAATTAGAACATGAGTGGGTAAAAGAAGTGATCAAGGGCACAACTTGCCTGGCACTTGAGATTCCAATTACCAGGGTGATTCTTCAAATCCTCGAAACCTCACTGCTAGTCGTAGCCATACAAACATACATGGTATAGATAAAATTTACATCACACCAAACATAAGAATACTAAAAATAATCTACGCGTTTCTACGAGACTAACGCAACTTAAACGGATCAAATCGGAATCAAAACAGAGAAGTTATGAATTTCTGAAGATTTTATGTGTTTGGTACGAGAATAGCTAGGTGATCAAATTTAATATAGTTTTCATGCTAAAACAGTGGCACTAGGTGATAAACTATAATATTACCAAATTATAGGAACTGGAATGGGTTCATTTGGAGCTAGAATGGATTTTCTATGAATTAAATAAATTTCTGGAATTATTCTAACACTAAAAATCATTTTCTAATTGAATTTCTGAATTTTCCTATGCCTCCGGACTGCGCGCGTTAAAACAGATAACAACAAGGACCTCGATGCAAGAATTCCGAGACCCAATGAACAGAGGACTGGACCGCGGGTTATTAACCCAAATCCAGAGGGCCTCTATTGTAAAGATGTCGGCCGAAAGGGTATCTAGGGTTTTCAGCCGTTGGATCCAAAATCGAGGGCGTAGATTAAATCCACAACCGCGCTGAACCGATATCTATTTATGACCACAGGATACGAGATCTACGACCCATATTGGATTAAGCTCGTTCTGATGTAACCCATCCGATCTCGATCCATCGGTCGGGATCGAATCGCGCAACGGGTACACGTGTTCTAATCAGAACCACACATCATCAAACGGGCGGCTCTAATCCATCGTCTACCCCGAGCAGCAGAGCACCAGAGCAAAGCCACCGCGCGGCGGCGAGATCGTCGGGACTGCGAATCCGACCATCCCGAGCACCATTCTCCAATTAGCTCAACCCTTGCCAAATCGATGACTCCCTGAATCTAATTCCTCAACCAATTGCATCCGCCATCGAGCACAGATCCCTGCCCATGGCGGAGGCCTCGATTTGCAGCCGTGCCGACGCTGTTAGCCCAAATTCACCACCAAGACTCAATCCGAACGATCCTATACGACGTTGAGAGGAAGGCGAACGTGATGGGTGTGATCCATACCATGAATCGGTGCCTGATTGATGCAGTGCCCGGCTGCGGTGGAATTGTACGGCGGCGGGCGAGGACAACGTGGAATTCCGCTCAGCCTTCCAATTGTCTTCGTTGCCGGTGGTCTCCAGGCGAACTCGATGGTGATTCCACAAGGCGAGGCGTTGGTGGGGGCGCTGGGCTCTCCAATTCCCTCTCTCTCCCTCTCTGCTACGGCGCACGACGACGACGTAAGCGCACTGCGACCAGCTCCCAATTCAACAGCCGAAACCCACGGGTATTGCGGAGATGGAGGTAGGGATTAGTGGCGAAGACCCCGGCGCACGCTATTTGAGGTGAAGCCTTGGCCAGCAGCTCCGGAAGAAGGGGAGGAGACCGCCCGCCATGTGCGGGATTCAGTTGAGGAAGAAGATGACGACGCCGGAGTTGCGGAGGGCGGCTGGCAAAAGGGGCCCGCCAGACAGTGTATCCCGCACTCAGGTACCGCGCGCGCGTGACTGATTTGCCGGGCCCACGCGCCAGTGCCAGAACGCGGTAGTGGGCTGTCTGCTTGGCGCGGAGGGACTAGGTGGGCCAGAATGCAACCAGCGAGCCCATTAACCGTTTTACCCTTTTTCCTTTTTCTTTTGTTTTTTTCTCTTTTTCTTTTCTCTAATTCCAAATCCAACTTGAATTCAAATTTACATTCAAAACCTTATGCCAAATTTATCTTCAAGTTATATTGTGACCCTAAGGTACTAATTTTAGATATATCTAAACTTTATTTATATTTTATATGCCTTCTCTTTTTCAAACTCTCAAATTAGGTATTAAATCCTTGCTTTTGTCACTAATTTATTTCTATTAGTGGTATTAATCTTTTCATTAAATGCACAAACAATAAACTCCAGTATGTTGCATGATTTAAGGGTATATATTTTTATTATTTATTTATTGTTTGAATATGTTGTTCACATGTGATGATAAATAATTTCAACACACATAAAATATAGGAAAATGACTTTTCTCCTCTTTTATTATATATTACAAACTCGGTGTTACAAAAACGAATCTTGAGATATTTAGCTTATACTCCTAAGTTTGGGCTTTGGTATCCTAGGGGATCCACTTTTGATTTGATTGGTTATTCGGATGCCGATTGGGCGGGGTGTAAAATCAATAGAAAGAGCACATCGGGGACTTGCCAGTTCTTGGGAAGATCCTTGGTGTCTTGGGCTTCAAAGAAGCAAAATTCCGTTGCTCTTTCTACCGCCGAAGCCGAGTACATTGCCGCAGGCCATTGTTGCGTGCAACTACTTTGGATGAGGCAAACCCTTAGGGACTACGGTTACAAACTAACCAAAGTTCCTCTTCTATGTGATAATGAGAGTGCAATCCGCATGGCGGATAATCCCGTTGAGCATAGCCGCACTAAACACATAGCCATTCGGTATCACTTTTTAAGGGATCACCAACAAAAAGGAGATATCGAGATTTCATACATTAATACTAAAGATCAATTAGCCGATATCTTTACCAAGCCACTTGATGAACAAACTTTTAACAAACTTAGGCATGAGCTAAATATTCTTGATTCTAGGAACTTCTTTTGTTGACTTGCACATATAGCTCATTTATATACCTTTGATCATGTCTCTTTCATATGCTATGACTAATGTGCTTTCAAGTCTATTTCAAACCAAGTCATAGGTCTATTGAAAGGGAATTGGAGTCTTCGGCGAAGACAAAGGCTTCCACTCCGTAACTCATCCTTCGCCGTCGCTCCGAGCAACTCTCCATCTTTGGGGAGGAAAGAACTCCGTCTTTGGTATAATCTTCACTCATTCATTTATGACTAAAGGGGGAGAGAGTAATTCAAGGGCTCTAGTGACTCCGTTTTTGGTGATTCATGCCAAAGGGGGAGAAAGTATTAGCCCAAAGCAAAAGGACCGCACCACCACCTAATTTTAAAAGAGTTTTTCGATTGGTATGATTCTCAATTGATAAATTTCAAATTAGTATCTTATTGTGTTCAAAAGGGGGAGAAAAGTAGTATTTCAAAATTGATATATCAAAACCCTCTTGAACACTAAGAGGAGAATTTCATTTAGGGGGAGTTTTGTTTAGTCAAAGGAAAAGCATTTGAAACAGGGGGAGAAAATTTCAAATTTTGAAAATGCTTCGCAAAATTCATATTTATTTACCTTTGACTATTTGCAAAAGAACTTTGAAGAGGATTTACAAAAAGAATTTGCAAAAGCAAAACATGTGGTGCAAGCGTGGTCCAAAATGTTAAAAATGAAGAAACAATCCATGCATATCTTATAAGTATTTATATTGGCTCAATTCCAAGCAACCTTTGCACTTACATTATGCAAACTAGTTCAATTATGCATTTCTATACTTGCTTTGGTTTGTGTTGGCATCAATCACCAAAAAGGGGGAGATTGAAAGGGAATTAGGCTTACACCTATTTTCTAATTGATTTTGGTGGTTGAATTGTCCAACACAAATAATTGGACTAACTAGTTTTGCTCTAGTGTATAAGTTATACAGGTGCCAAAGGTTCACACTTAGCCAATAAAAAGACCAAGAATTGGGTTCAACAAAACAGCAAAGGGATACCGAAGTGTGCCCTGGTCTGGCGCACCGGACATGTCCGGTGCACCAGGGGACTTCACGCTGAACTCCTCACCTTCGGGAAAATCCAGAGGCGCTTCGCTATAATTCACCGGACTGTCCGGTGCTCCAAGGAAGGGCGTCTCAGGAACTCGCCAGCTTCGGGAAATCGCAATGGCTGCTCCGCTATAATTCACCGGACATGTCTGGTGTACACCGGACTGTCCGGTGTAACTGCGGGGCAACGGCTACTTCGCGCCAATGGTCACCTGCAACAGCAATTAATGCGCGCCAGAGCGCGCAGAAGTCAGGCACGCGCGTAGTGGCGCACCGTACACTCTACAGTACATGTCCGGTGTGCCACCGGACATCCAGGCGGGCCCAGAAGACAGAGCTCCAACCGTCGGAACCCAACGGCCTTGGTGACGTGGCTAGCGCACCGGACTGTCCGGTGCACCATACGACAGTCAGCCACCACCAAACGACTAGTTTGGTGGTTGGGGCTATAAATACCCCCAACCACCCCACATTCAAGTCATCCAAGTTTTCCCACTTCAACTACTTACAAGAGCTCTAGCATTCAATTCTAGACACACCCAAGTGATCAAATCCTCTCCAAACTCCACACAACGCCCTAGTGATTAGTGAGAGAGATTTGCTTGTGTTCTTTCGAGCTCTTGCGCTTGGATTGCTTTCTTCTTTCTTTGATTCTTCATTGCAATCAAACTCACTTGTAATTGAAGCAAGAGACACCAATCTTGTGGTGGTCCTTGTGGGAACTTTGTGTTCCAAGTGATTGAGAAGAAAAGCTCACTCGGTCCGAGGGACCGTTTGAGAGAGGGAAAGGGTTGAAAGAGACCCGGTCCTTGTGACCACCTCAACGGGGAGTAGGTTTGCGAGAACCGAACCTCGGTAAAACAAATCCGCGTGTCACACCTCTTATTTGCTTGCGATTTGTTTTCCACCCTCTCTCGCGGACTCGATTATATTTCTAACGCTAACCCGGCTTGTAGTTGTGATTATTTTTGAGAATTTCAGTTTCGCCCTATTCACCCCCCCTCTAGGCGACTTTCAGTGATCCTTGTCACCTCATCTCCTTCGTGCGCGGTCTTGAGCACGTCCCAAATATCTTTGGCGGACTCTAACCCATGCACTTTGTTATACTCCTCTCGACTTAAAGAGGCGAGGAGTATAGTTGTTGCTTGGGAGTTAAAGTGCCGTATTTGGTCGGCCTTATCCGAGTCATAGTCTTTATCCCCCACCTATGGCACCTACGCTCCATACTCAACAACATCCCATATACTTTTGTGGAGTGAGGTTAGATGACCTTTCATTCTAGCACTCCACATAGAATAATCTTCACCCTCAAAAACAGGTGGTTTGCCTAATGGAACAGAGAGTAAAGGAGTATGTTTAGGAATGTGAGGATAGCATAGGGGAATCTTACTAAACTTCTTGCGCTCATGGCGCTTAGAAGTGACGGATGGTGCGTCGGAGCCGGATGTAGAAGGAAATGAATAATCGGTCTCATAGTAGACCACCTTCTTCATTTTCTTTTTCTTCTCGCCGCTCCGATGCGACTTGGTGTGTGAAGGGGATCCCTTCATCTTGTTGCCGGACTCCCCCGATGGAGCCTTCCCGTGGCTTGTGACGGGCTTCTCGCCTGTCACCATCTCCTTCTTGGCGTGATCTCCGGACATCACTTCGAGCGGTTAGGCTCTAATGAAGTACCGGGCTTTGATACCAATTGAAAGTCGCCTAGAGGGGGGGTGAATAGGCAAATCTAAAATTTATAAAGTTTAAGCACAACTACAAGCCGGGGTTAGCGTTAGAAATATAATCGAGTCCGAAAGAGAGGGAAAACAAATCAACAAAGAAATAAAGCGGATGAACATGGTGATTTGTTTTACCGAGGTTCGGTTCTTGCAAACCTACTCCCCGTTGAGGTGGTCACAAAGACCGGGTCTCTTTCAACCCTTTCCCTCTCTCAAACGGTCACTTAGACCGAGTGAGCTTCTCTTCTCAATCAATCGAGACACTTAGCCCCCGCAAGGACCACCACACAATTGGTGTCTCTTGCTTTGATTACAAGTGTGTTGGAAACAAGAATAGAGGAACAAGAAAAGCGACCCAAGCGCAAGAGCTCAAAAGAACACAAAAGTCTCTCTCTCTAGTCACTAATTTGTTTGGAGTATTTATAGCCCCAACCACCAATATGGCCGTTGGTGAGGGCTTTTGTCGTATGGCGCACCGGACAGTCCGGTGCGCCACTGGACACTGTCCGGTGCGCCAGCCACGTCACCCAGCCATTGGGTTCTGACCGTTGGAGCTCTGACATGTGGGGCCACCGGACAGTCCGGTGGTGCACCGAACAATCACTATTCACTGTCCGGTGCGCCTTCTGCGCCTGCTCTGACTTCTGTGCGCGCAATCACACACTGTTGATCAATGTTCCCTTTTGCAGACGACCGTTGGCGCTGTTAGCTGTTACTCCGCTTGGCACACCGGACAGTCCGGTGCAACACCGGACAGTCCGGTGAATTATAGCGGAGTGGCTCCCAAAATCCCGAAGCTAGCGAGTTGGAGGGAATCCACCCTGGTGCACCGAACACTGTCCGGTGGCACATCAGACAGTCCGGTGCGCCAGACCAGGGCAGCCTTCGGATGTCTTTTGCTCTTTTTATTTGAACCCTTTCTTGGACTTTTTATTGGTTTGTGTTGAACATTTGGCACCTGTAAAACTTATAATCTAGAGCAAACTAGTTAGTCCAATTGTTTGTGTTGGGCAATTCAACCACCAAAATCATTTAGGAAAAGGTATAAGCCTATTTCCCTTTCACTTTCACTAAGGATTAACAAGGGTAAAATGGAAGTTTTAGATCAAGGATTTTGAGCTTTAGTACCAACACCAACCTTCTTTTTGGATCCCCTTGATAGTACGACGATTCCTATACTCAAGTTAAACAAAATATAATTAAGTAAACTCCTTGAGTAATTGGTGTCTCATGTGTGATTTCTCCATGGCGTTGCTTCATAAGGATCACAAACATCCTTGTCTCACCTTTTGTAGCAAACACAAAGCAAACCCTGTGACTTGTACCATTTCACCATATATGAGTTCAAATCATGGCTTCAAGTCACTTTACTGATGCATCAACATATTATAACTCTTCATAGCTGATTAGTTCATCGACTTAGTGCAAGTACTCTCTTCTTCACCTTAGCCATGGTACCTCGGTCCACAAGCCGTCGCTTGGCCTTCAACTTCGCTTAGTTCCTCGAAGCCCTTTCCTTGCTATCTTCACCCTATCAAGCCATTCTTGAGTCACATCATATTGAGCATCCATTGAGAGAATCATTTCTTCAATATTGTGAACCTTGCTTGAATGTCATCTAGATATAAATGCTAAGATCAATTAAGCTCTAGTTTGATTCTCATAAAAGCATATATGGACTAATAGTAATATGGTCAAGCCAATTCATGATTTCTCATATCTCATTCACTCTGGCTTGACCAATCCTCTTAATCACTTCAACCTCTATCCTGATCATATTTATGCATAGTGATTTCTCAGGTCTTGTCCATATATTCAAACCAATATAGAGACCATATTATATCCATTTGCATTGTCTCACTGGTTATTTAACCTTGTGTTGAACATTTGTTCACTGATCATTATACACTATTCAAGTATGTTCATCATACTGAATTTCCTATTCAACACTTAGCAAACTTGTTAGACCTTTAAATGTGTTGTTATCTAAATCACCAAAACTCACAAAAGGGATGAATGCACTTTCAGATTTGTTTCCCTTTCTTTCCTCTCTCTAAAAGTTCCCTTGCATATATTGATTTGAGTTGGCTCCCAAAATTATCCGCACTGATTGAGCAACTCTTGGAAAGGAGAACTATCTTCCACACTCCGAATTATTTCTAACCTCAAGCATAGTGCGGGTTTAAATTTTGTAAAATTCAGGTTTTGCCTATTCACCCCTCTCTAGGCGACTTTCAGCAACTATTGCATTGGCAATTGTTGAATCTCTAGCTGACTACCTGTCGCGGTTGTACATCACAGGTTTTTGTGTAGGGAGTTGGTAAATGGCTGCTAAATGTAGGGAGAAAATGTGGTTACATGAGAAGTAGCTAAATTTAGGAAGAACATTTAGAGAAATGTTGGAGAGCAGTTTTTAGTTTAGCTACCTAAATTATTGATTTAGGGGTCTTTTAGAGAACTACTGGAGTTGTTCTAGATGGCAACGAACCCCGTTACCTATCATCGTCCGACGGATAATTACTCCATTAGTTAACGAGTTTTGTCTCAATTTTGTACTTATGGGTCTAATAATAAGAGAAAACGAGGACCCAACAGGTAGAGTGGGTATGGGTACGTACTCAATAAAAACATACCGTGTACCATGGATATAAAATACTTGGAATATAGCCAATACTTATCTTGAGAGACATTATCCTCGGGTTTCTCCAAGTGGAGGGCCTTCCTCTGGCTATAACATTCTTCAATCGATTGGGTAAAGAATGCACTAACATATAAGTTATCTTTGAGCAAGTGCACATTTCAGTTTTTGATGCAGGTATATATGGGGCCGACCCTGAGACTTGTAACACCCTGTCCAAACCCTGGACTGACGATACTTACTCCTAGCAGCTCGCTAGGATCATATATTGTCCCCACAGACCAACACGAGTCTTTTGTGCGCACTTTATCCTCACTCATGCGCACCCGAGAAAACTTCTCGGTCGGTCACCCATCCCAAATTGCTCCAAGCCAAGCACGCTTAACTTGGAGGTTCTTTCAAGACAGGCTTCCGAAAAAGAAGATGCACCTTGTTGACATGATTACTCTATTAATTCTATTAAGCCTTGGGCCAGGACACCCCATCCCAGGGGCCAGGATATCACAATCCACCCCCTTAGAAGACCGACGTCCTCGTCGGTCAACCCCAATCCAGGAACCTCCCCTCTTGGCCACGTCTGTATGTCTATTGTCGTCATATGCCATGCCATATGACCACTCCGGGCCCACATGCGCCATGCGCCATATATCCGAACCGCCTAGCCCACACACGCCTGTGAAACCGCGAGGGTCAGCTCTGATACCATTTGTAACACCCCGTTCAAACCCTGG